>NC_035449.2:29931633-30571309 GCF_002127325.2 Helianthus annuus | reverse complement strand
AATTGGAAGTCCAGCAGCTGGATGAAACCAAGGATCCTTGGATACTACACACCGATGGATCCTCAAATGTCAAGGGCACAGGGCTCGGGATACTACTAAAATCGCCACAGGGGGACATAATACCTCACTCCATAGCCTGTGAGTTCCAAGCAACTAACAATGAGGCTGAATATGAAGCCTTAATTGCTCTAAGGATATGGGGGTAAAGTATCTTAAAGTATATGTAGACTCATTATTGATCACCAATCACTTTAATGGATCCTATGCTGTTAAAGGTGAAAAACTAACCAAATATTTAGAGATAGTCAAGGAATTGGCACTCTCTTTTGTCTCTTTCAGCTTAACACAGGTACCAAGGGAGGATAACACGGAAGCTGATGCATTGGCCAACTTAGGATCATCCTTAAAAATTCCAGAAGACATAAGTATCCCTATCATCCATATCCTGGCTCCTGCTATTGAAAATCAAGTGGCCATGGAAATAGAAGAGGATACTACAGTAATCCCTAGTGAAGAAGCTCAATCTTATGCAGGATCATGGGTCTCACCAATCATGAGATACTTGCAACACGGGGAGATTCCGATGGGAGAAAGTCCTAGAGCCTTCAGGATTAAGGTATCTCAATTCACAATCTTAAATAATGTGCTATATAAACGATCTCTTGCAGGACCATATTTGAGATGTATCGAGGATCCTGAAGAAGTATTGAGAGACTTCCATGAAGGAGATTGTGGAAACCACACTGGGGGCAGGGCATTGTTCTCAAGAATCCTTAGAACAGGATACTACTGGCCAACCATGAAAAGGGATGCTGTAGAATATGCTAGGAAATGTGATCCTTGTCAAAGACACAGCAATATCCTTCATCAACCAGCTGAATTGCTACACCCCATACCATCCTCTTGGCCATTCATGAGATGGGGGATGGATATAGTTGGCAAGCTCCCTAAAGCACCTGGTGGAAAAGTATTTATGCTTGCCATGACTGACTACTTCTCTAAGTGGATAGAAGCTGAAGCTTTTGCTCAAGTCAGAGAAAAGAAGTTATATCCTTTATCAAAAGAAACATTATAACTAGATTTGGCATCCCCTCTGAAATTGTATGTGATAATGGTTCCCAATTCATTGGAAGCAGAACCTCTAACTTTTGTGACAGTTGGGGAATTAAGATGATAACTTCAACACCAGTTCATCCGCAAGCCAATGGCCAAGCAGAATCATCCAACAAGATCATCATCAACAATCTGAAGAAGAAGCTAGGATCCAAGAAGGGAAATTGGGCAGAGGAGTTACCTTATGTGCTATGGGCTGATAGAACAACTCCCAAGAATGCCACTGGTCAAACACCTTTTTCTTTAGTATTTGGGGCAGAAGCAGTGATCCCAACAGAGATGGTGATCCCAACTGCTAGAACAAGTGCTCGTGATCCTGAAGAGAATGCTACAATCCTGGCTCAGGATTTGGATACTATTGAGGAAATCAGGGATCTGGCTAGGATAAGGATGGCAAGCTACCAACAAAGAATGGCTGGTGCTTACAACAAAAATGTTAGGATAAGGAAGTTCCAAGTCGGAGATATGGTGTTGAGAAAAACATTCCAAAACACTATTAATCCTGCTGACGGGAAGTTAGCACCAAAGTGGGAAGGCCCTTACTTAATTGAAGCTGAAGCAGGAAAGGGGGCATACAGATTGCTAACTATGGAAGGAAACTTGTTACCAAGAGCCTGGAATGCTGTTCACTTAAAGAGATACTTTATGTGAACATGATCCTTCAAGCATGTGATCCTTACACTGAAGTATCCTCGAAAGATCCCGGTGATGTCAGTGATCCTTACTCTGGTAATGTCCTTATCTTAAAACATTTACATTTCCTTACTTTTTACCAAAGGATAAGGATCCTGTATCCTTCATCCTCTTCTCACGAACCATTTGAGTTATGATAGTTCAGGTATCTACAGCATATCGTCAAAGATCTTCAAAAGCAACGCAGATCCTTGGGCTTGTCCCCAGTTATCCTTGGGATTATCCCCAGTTTCCGCCAGCAGCGCACGATGATCCTGATATAGTTCACGTCTTTGGGACCAGTACCCACTTCCGGGGCTGACAACCTCATCGTACTGGCTATACCCAGGATCCTACGTATAATGGTAGACGTACCATACATCCGTTCATAAGGTTTCTAACGTTTTCACGTTAGCTAAGGTTTTGACATTTTCATGTCACTAAGTTTGGATAGTCGCCAGTAAGGGCCATACTCCAGTTTACATACGATCCTTTGGGCTTGTCCCCAGTTATCCTTTGGGCTTGTCCCCAGTGATCCTTTGGGATCATCCCCCGTTATCCTTTGGGCATGTCCCCAGCTACTAATTTATCTTTTACATTGGCTTAGTCCCAAGTTATGTTCCATTTTTCAGGTTCTCGAAGCTAAACAAATAAGGATCCTTAATCCTTGTTATCCGTTAAAATTACACTTATGGTTATCTTGATCAAAGGTTAGGATCCTAACTTGGATCCTCAGGTATGATCCTTGACTATTTTGATTATACTAAACAACGCTTACACTTTGACAACTAAACCTATGATCCTTGAAATTGAGTGCTTCAAAAATTTTCAGTATCAGGATATTTGATCTAAGGATCATATCCTAAATTTATTAAACATGGTTTGCTCAACTCTTGTTACTCTAACAAATAGGTTTCTAAAACAAACTGGAAGATAAGAAGATAAATAAAGGATAACAACACGAGATAAGCCAGAAAGATTAGAGTTATATTATTAACAAAAGGATCTTAAACCCTTTCAAAAAATTGTCAAAATTGCCAACCCACATTTCTACCAGCAAATCGTGGCCCGTCCACATGGGTTGGCAAAGGGTGTCCATTGTCTATGCGGTCTTAGCATGTGCAGGAAATTAAAGGCGGCAGGATCACAAAGGCTTCATCCCCCAAACAGAGGATCCCTCCACCATTTGCGATCCTACCTATTGTTCAAAGGATCCAGGATCCTTAACCCTAAAAACTATTGTTCAAAGTACAAACCATAAAATTGTTTCAAACATCAAACCACTACCAAACTCAAAAAATTGGGCTCCGGCCTAGTCTCGAAATATCCATCATCGCCCAATCCAGCAGCTCACACCTTTGCTGCTCCATCACCACCAGCTTCTCCACCCTGATCCTTGTCAGCATCACCGCCCTCCAGCATTGGGATCTCCTCAGCCTCGTCCTCGTCCTCCAGCTCTGCCAATCTTGCCTTCCAACCCTCCACGTCCCATGAGCTTTTGTCAAAGGCGGGATCCTGAGCCTCCGCAGCCATTTGTAGTTGTATCTTGTACATAGCAGTTGCGGCAGAGACCTTGGCATCCTGGATGATCTCCTGTTTCTCGCCATCCATGTCAATCAGCCTTTGAGCAGCCTCATCCTTTGTAGCCCGGAGTTCCTTCTCAAGATCGGCTATCTTGAGATCCTTTAACACGCCCATTTGTTGGAGGTCGGCGATTTGGCTCTCCTGATCCTCGACATGGCCAAGGTAGGTCTCAATCTCAGCAAGTTTCTGCAAAAGAGAAAAAAGGTAAGTTCAGGATCAGGTGATCCTCAAAGAAGCAGGATATACAAGCAGGATATTCGAGAAGGATAACCAACAGGGGCAATGATCCTTACCTTATTGACATAGTCGAGGAACTGTTGGAGGATCAGGGGAAATCCTTGGAGATCCTCAGAGGTCTTCCTCTTCTTCCCCTTACCTCTAACAGGTGCTTTAGGAGCCGAAGCAGAGGGACTGGCAACAAAAGCCTTCTTTCTTGAAGACTTGACATTGGCAAGTTCATCAATCCCGAACTTGGAGGCAGACTTGGCAGACTTAGCAGGTTTCCCAGCGCCTACACAATCAAAACAAGATAAGTTCCCTTACTAATTAAACAGTCTCACATATAACTTACTTTCTAATAAGGATACTTACTTGACATAGTGGCAGATGCGGAGGATACTTCTTGTGAATCTTGGACGGTGACTTGAAAACTTCTGATTTCAGGATCAAGCTTCTTGAAAGCTAGAACCCTCTCTCTGGCAGCAGGGGTTAATTTGAGATGAGCAATGGAGATAGCTGCACAATAAACAAAAAACAAAAAAAAAAGACATTAGTGATCCTCATCATAAGAGACAAGTCTGATGGTGATCCTTCCAGGATCCTCTATCCTACCATGGGTGGCCCACTCCTTGGGCAGATCATTCCCATCAGGGAGGGAATCCCTTCTCACAAAGAAGAAACGACGCTTCCAGTTTGTATCATTTTTGGTAACCTTTAAAACAGGGTGATCCTCCCCGACCTTCCGTTTCAGCAAATATCGATGAGAACCAAACGTGGTGAGATCATAAAGCTCGGCCAGCTCTGCCATCCCTAAATCAATCCCCTCCTGCTCGATGATCCTCTTGAAGGTATACAAGACCCTCCAGATCATCGGCATAGCTTGGATATAAGATATGCCGGTCAAAGAAAAGAAAGATTGGGTGAAGGCCGGAAAAGGATACGAATATCCTATGGTAAACGGAGTTGCAGGAAAGATCACCCAGGCGTCTGAAACAAAGTCGCTCAAAGCAGTGGATGTGAAGGATTTGAAAACAGCATCCGGCGGAAAGCAATGACGAATCCTATCTACATGAGCATCGGTAAAGCAACATCTCTCCGTAGGAGAGTCCTTAATGATCCCTTGGCTTTTCAGGGGACTGCTCTTCTCGTGATCCTTATGGGGAGAATTTCGGAGCAACATACTTGTAGCGGAGCAGAAACAGAGCAAAGGCAGAAAAAACAGAGCAGGAAAAGGAAGAAAGAAAGGAAGAGAATACCTGATCAAACTTCGGTGGAGGTTATAAAGGGAGTATATCCTGAATTTAAATGCAAATCGATCCTTACCCTATCTCCTATTTATAATCATGATTTGCAGGGATGTCACTTCAATGACGTAAAGGTTGCAACGGCTAGTTCGAAATTAACGGCTAGTTATCCGAATTGTTCGTTGCAGATAAGATCAAAGCAAAATATAACTCGTTAATTTACAATGAACTCCTTATATTTTGGGGGCAATTGTTAGGGCTGGATTTTTACAATACATGATCCTCACATGTGATCCTAACCAGTGATCCTTGTTTCTTTGACAGATAGTGATCCTCAGCAGAGTTTCAGGATCAGGATCACGGACCATCATAGGATCCTCATGCTAACGGTTGCTTTCGTTGAATTTAATGTTGTTTTGCAGGACATCTAGCAGGATCCGCTCTTAAGCATCACAATTAAAGGACACATCTTTACAACTATGGCATGTGCTTAATCGGAGATGGACGTTGTGAAGGATATGGAAACTTGGCATGATTTAAGGGCGATAATTTAGGCTAGATTTACTTTTATTTCTAAAGGGGTAATGAGCTGATTATTAGTCTTTTTACCTAAAATAGGTCACCTACACTTGTATATATAACACTCTTCCTCATTCGGAAGAACGGACAACACAACTCTCACACGCTTAGACACTCGAAACTATAGTGATCCTTGTACTCAGCTCATTATCATCCAAAGTTGTAACTATTTTTCTTATATTAAAGTTTGGTGATCGGTAGTTGCCATCACCCGAGGTTTTTTATGCCGGAGATCATACATTGATCAAGGGCTTTTTCCTCGTATAAATCATTGTGTCTTTGCATATTTCACATTGAAGTGATCCTTTACTTTTTCTACAAACCAAGCATCATACCCCATTTACATAAAGTTTGGTTGCATTATCCTTGTGTGATTTTTGACCAAAACACAAAGGCTGGTGAATATGATGTTCAAAGATCAAATTGGACAAACTATGGAAGTGTACATAGACGATATGGTGGTGAAATCCAAAAAAGCTGAGGATCACCTAAGGGACTTGGAGGAAGCATTTGATATCCTTGATAACTATAACATGAAGCTTAATCCTTCAAAATGTCACTTTGGTGTTAAAGCAGGTAAATTCTTAGGATATATGGTAACCCAGAGGGGCATTGAAGCAAGCCCGGAACAAATCAAAGCATTGGTGAATATCAAATCCCCTGCCAACGCTAAGGATGTGCAAAGGCTAACAGGCAGGATAGCAGCTCTGAACAGATTCATATCAAAATCCTCAGAAAAGTGTAAAGAATTCTATGATATCCTAAGAAAGAACAAGAAATTCGAATGGACTGAAAAGCATGAGAATGCTTTACAAGCCCTAAAAGAATACATGTCCTCAGCCCCAGCATTGATGAAACCAGAAAAAGGAGATGTGTTATCCTTATACCTTGCGGTATCCTCAAAAGCAGTAAGTGCAGTCCTTGTTAAGGATCATGAAGGTACACAATATCCTGTCTATTATGTAAGTAAGAGTTTACTTGATGCTGAATCCAGGTATTCACACCTTGAAAAACTTATTCTTGCACTGATTATGGCATCTACTAAACTAAGACATTATTTTGAAACACATGTTATTGTTGTTAGAACTAATTTTCCAATTAAGAATGTCCTCAGGAAACCAGAGATGTCCGGAAGAATGGCTAAGTGGGCAGTAAAGCTTAGTGCCCATTGTTAGGGCTGGATTTTTATAATACATGATCCTTACATGTGATCCTAACCAGTGATCCTTGTTTCTTTGGCAGATAGTGATCCTCAGCAGAGTTCCAGGATCAGGATCACGGACTATCATAGGATCCTCATGATAACAGTTGCTTTCATTGAACTTAATGTCATTTTGCAGGAATGTCTAGCAGGATCCGCTCTTAGCATCACAATCAAGGGACGCGTCTTTACAACTTTGGCATATGCTTAATCAGAGATGAACGTTGTGAAGGATATGGAAACTTGGCATGATTTAAGGGTGATAATTTAGGCTAGATTTACTTTTATTTCTAAAGGGGTAATGAGCTGATTATTAGTTTGTTTACCTAAAATAGGCCACTCACACTTGTATATATAACACTCTTCCCCATTCGGAAGACACACAACACAATTCTCACACGCTTACACACACATTACGATAGTGATCCTTGTACTCAGCTCATTATCATCCGAAGTTGTAACCATATTTTGATATATTGAAGTTGGTGATTGGTAGTTGCCATCACCCGAGGTTTTTTATGCCGGAGATCATACATTGATCAAAGGCTTTTTCCTCGTATAAATCCTTGTGTCACTTGCATATTTCTTACTAAAGTGATCCTTTACTTTTTCAACAAACAAAGCATCATTCCCCGTTTACTTAGAGTTTGGTTGCATTATCCTTGTGTGATTTTTGACCAAAACAGTTTGGCGCCCACCGTGGGGCAATTGGTGCTTCATTCATAAGAAAACTTTCTATTCGAAATCATTTCAAAGAGTTACATGGCTTCATCATTGAAGAATGCATCCACAACGATGTCGGCAGTCAATTCATCTACTGGCATTCCACCTTTGCCTCCACCACCAGCTGGATCTCAGAAAAATGCTGAGAAGAGACCAACTTCTATCTCCTCTAAACCATCATCTTCTGCTCTAACTTCTTCTGTTCCCAGTACTAGTGATATATTTACTTTGATTTTGCAGATGAGGGATCGTATGCAGCAGCAGGATGAAACTAATGACAGGATCCTCAGAGAAATCGGAGATCTCAAAAGGCAAAAGAAAACGGCAGAGGATCATTCCCCATTAATGCCCAAATCTTTGAATTTTGATACTCCAATGATTACTTCTCAACCAACAGAGGTCCCAGACATACAATATATGGGTGGATCAAGAGGAGTGCATTTCAACCCAGCAACAATGACTCAGGCATCAGGATCATATTTCCAACCGGCGGGATCCTACGCCCAGCATTTGGGATCCTTCATGAGCTTAGGATCCTCCTTTGTCCCAGGATCATCCCAAGTTCAAGGATCCTCCTTCGTTCCGGGACCATCCCAGGTTCAAGGATCCTCCTTTGTTCCAGGATCATCCCAGGTTCAAGGATCCTCCTTCGTTCCGGGATCGTCTCAGATACCAGGATCCTTCCAGATGCCAGGATCCCTAAAGAGTTTGCAAACAGGAAGCCTAGATGTCCATCAAGGAGATTTTATTCCAATGCAGACCATTGCTTCCACTGGTCCATCCATTATCCCAGAATCCCAGCAATATGGATTCACACCCAATGTTCCTAACTTGAACCCGATGGGAGGTAACACCTTAAATAATTATCTTACCACTAACCATGGATTCATGCAGGATACAGGTATCAATCATGCTATGGCCAGGGAGTTGCAGAAATTGAAGGATATGATCTCAAGTGTTCCAGGGGTAGTCAAGCCTATCCCAGAGATTGCAGATGGAAGCCATAAGGTATCTCGTTTTGCACCACCAATTTGTGATGCAGAGGTACCCAAAAGGTTCCATATCCCTACTATGAAGCTGTATGATGGTACAACGGATCCTGAGGAGCACATAGCACAATACAGGGAGAGGATGGAGATCAATCCAATCCCAGAAAAGTTAAAGGAAGCATGCCTATGTAAAGGATTTGGATCCACTCTTACTGGATCAGCTCTTAAATGGCTGCTAAGTCTTCCCCCTTACTCTATCACTTCATTTGCTAATTTAGTTAATTTGTTCAATAATCAATTCTCTTGTAGTAGAAAATTTGAAAGATTAACTAGTGATTTATATAGGATAACTCAAAGTCATAATGAATCATTAAGGGATTATATAACTAAATTCAGTAAAGAATCCTTGGACATTCCCAACTTGGATATGGCCACGGCTGTTGAGGCCTTCAAAATGGGACTGCTTAAGGATTCATTGTTCTATGATGATCTTGTTATGACACCGTGCAGGAACCTAGATGAAGTAAGAACTCGGGCACTCAGGTTCATCCGGCTAGAGGATGACAAGAGGATCCAGGAGAGGCAAGTAGGATCCTCAAAACAGGAGAAGCAAGGATCCTCTTTCAAGAACAATAAGTTCAAATCCTACCATAGAAATGACAACCAGAACGTGCATGCTGTTGACCAAGAAGAGGATGACGAGGATTATCCTCCGATTTCTGAATATTGTTTTTCTGTTGACAATCATGAATTAATCCTTGCAATGCAGAATCTAGGAGAAAAAGCCAGATGGCCCAGAAAGACTGACAAACCATCCGGGACTAAAGACAAGTCAAAGTGGTGTGCATACCACGAGGATTTCGGGCATCTAACTGAAGAATGCATAGCATTACGAAAAGAAATTGGATATCTGTTAAGCAAGGGGCATCTAAAAGAATTGTTGGGAAGAAAAAAGCAAAGGACTCAGGATCCTGAAAGGATCCCTGAAAAGGCTCCAGCCCCTCCGGCGAATGCACAAGTGATCAACTTTATTTCCGGAGGATCAGATATTTGTGGTACATCCTTCTCGGCAGCCAAAAGGCATGCAAAGGAAGCAAAAATGGATAATGGAGAAAGACCTATTCGAACATCAAGTGTCTCGGAAGGAAAGACGATAACGTTTGATGAGGATGATCGCATTAACATCCAGGATCCTCATCATGATAGTTTAGTTATTACTCTCTTTATTTCTAACCATTTTGTCCGCAGGATCCTTATCGACGGAGGAAGCTCAGTAAACATTATCCAGCTTGATGTTCTAAAGAAAATGGGTATCCCAGAATCAGACATCACACCAAGATCCTCCGTGCTTGTGGGATTCAGTGGAGAAACGAAGAAAACTCTGGGGAACATCAAACTCCCACTCTACGTGGAAGGATTACATAATTATCAAAAATTTTGTGTTATTGACTGTTTATCTTGTTGCAATGTTATCCTTGGCAGGCCCTGGATACATGATATGAAAGCAGTCCCATCCACCTACCATCAATGTGTGAAACTCCCTATGTCACGACCCCCGACCCCATCTAGCCGGAATCGGTGTCGTGAGCAGTCTAGTGGTACCGGTGATTATTTTAAAAACATTGCAGCGGAAATTTCATCAGGACCGTGAGTTAGGAAAAATATCAGAGTTTAGAAACACCGGATTTTATTTAAAAAGATGGAATAAATTCCATGTTTTACAAAGGTAGCTTTTAAATAAAAACAATATTTCTTAATTTGAAAATAAGCCACTTCTTGAAGTCCTTCAGTGTCGGATCCAATCCTTGCTCTAATCTATTGTAATTACCTGAAACGCGTTTTAAAAAGGTTTTGTCAGCGGGAAATACTGAGTGAATTATTCATTTTACTGAAAACGACACATTTGTTATAATTTACAGTATTAAGAGTTTTTACATATGTTTATTATCAACCAACTTTCAAGAATAGGTATTTGTCACAGACCAGCTCTGTGACTGTGGTCATATCACCATTGGCTGTCCCAATGAGTGACGTATGTCACAATTAGGCTCGCCCACCTAATGTGAAGGAAACAATAATAACAATACTGTGCACAATACCCCACATACCGGCTGTAATTTGGTGATTACATAAACTTAATCACTGTAATTATAACTTTTGGAAAATGATTTGGAGTATTGTAAAACAGTTGATAAAAAGAAGAATGACTCACAAATCAGCATGCAGGATTGAATTAACAAACTTCTTGATTCTACTTTTCCCGATAATTAAGCATGTACTTTATTATTCTGGATCTTCTGATGATTTAATAGTTTGTTTGATTGTAAGGGTGTAGTTGGGAGTGTTTTTGGTAGTTTAACAGAATAGAATACGTATTGGTGTAAAACCCAAATCAAACCTTTAACGGTAGTCATGAGATTCGAACCTTAACGAATTTCACAAAAACCGGGTTAATGATTAATACAGCAGTTACGATAATTTCCCGAGATCAAATTCTCACAATGAATGACCAAGTGCAATACTTCAACTCATTTATCAAAATGACAAACGACAAAGTATAGTACTTCAACTCGTATATCGAATTATCGACAACGACAAAGTACAATGCTTCGGCTCATTTATCGGATTACCGACAAACGATAAAGCATAGCCCCATGTGGGCGGCACTTGGGCATTCCTTGGATATATTGATCACTCGAAAATAGAATCGTAATAGCGATTGAGTGATTATTGGTTAGAACACCAACGTATAGAGAGAAGAAGAAGAGAAATGAGCAAAGAAAAATGAATCCTAAGCTTCTTATTTATAGCAAGCAGGCAGGCAGCTCAATTTCATATTCTGGTCGATGTGGGATTTAAGTGACGTGCTTGCTAGCTAGCTTGACGTGCTAGCTAGCTAGCTTAGTTATTTTATTTCAGCTGCTTAACTCGTTTTTCTTGTATAACTTTTAAAATATAACGTTTTATAAAACGACGAATATGTCTTTAGAACGAGCATATTTTTATCTACGTTTTAACCTAAGTTTCATTAAAAACTGAGTAAGGAAAAAAAATAATATATTTTATTATTAATATTAAACGTTCTTATACGACCTCATATATATCTATTTTTAATAGACCTTACTTAGCTTAATTAATCTTGTTAGCTTAATTAATATTGATTAACTGATTAATTAATCATACTAAACTTAATTAGGGTTTCCTTATTGCATAATTATCATACTAAATATTAATTTTTTTGTGAGGGTTGTTACATCCTCCCCACCTTAATAAAAATCTCGTCCTCGAGATTTGAACTATGATATTTTCTTGGGGTTATGTTTCTTCTTTTAATTAAGAGGAATAATGTAGCGTGGAATGGAATCAAAAGATATTTTGAGGGGTATGAGCATTTTTAAAAATAAAAATGATTTATAGAAACAATTGGATTTAATATCCGAAATGAACTTACTTTGATCAATTTTGAGGGAGATTCTGAATTGATAAATATCTATTTGTGAATGGAAATATGGAAAATAATTTGTTAATGATTATCCAAAAATCAATATCGTTTACTTAAATGGTAATAGAATTTAGTGTATCGTAATCTGAGTACATAATTGTACCAAGAATATGACAAATCAAACGAATGACTTATGAATAGGATTTAACACAGGCTACAGCTCTATTCGGATGCTACAAAGTGTTTGTAATGATTGAAAGAATTCAATGATGATCGAACAAATTCACCGTTGTTCGAAATCGAGAGTTTCAAGGAAGCGAATTTGGATATTTCAAAAGATGAAATGTTTAAACGAATGAGATGAAATGGTATAGTTTTTCAAGGTGATTGGGTTCAAGCCAAAAGATATATGATCTATAGATTCTTTAAATGAATGTGAAGAACTTTTTGGAATTAGTAAAATTCTTTGTCAGAAGAAAACTTACCTTGACTGGTACCTAAGGAAGACTTAGAATTGACGGGTTCAAAAGGAAATAAAAGCATAAAAATGATTTGTCAAACAGTAAATTATGATATGAGAAATTCTATGTGTTGAGATGAGTGAATTGCAAAGATACACCAAAGGACAATAGAGTTAGTGTATTAGAGTTCCAAATTGTTTTAAATGGTGAAATAATGTGATAGTACCTACTATTAGTGACTATATTTTTCATGCTATGTCCTAGAGATGGAAATATAATAAAAATAAGTTGTTTTGACATGACTAACCATTATATTATATTTTGTAAAGCCAATGTAATATATATTATTTGTTTCGCATTTTTTTTACTATATGTAAATGGTTACTACTTTCAAATAAATAATATAGATTACAAAATACTATAGTGAAGTTATTACATTTACAAAATATTTTAGTATTATGATTTTGTAAAAGAATCACTATTATTTATAACTTTTAAATGAAAGTTGTGAATAAAAGGGGTAAAAGTATTTGTAAAATATTTTATATAACACTGGGTCAATTCTATGTGATTACTTATTTTTATTTTGAAACCATATAGCGTTGTAAAATGTAGTTACAAATGTTATGGTGACGACTCTTTATGTATTACAATGTTCTTCTAACCCAATGTAGTCGCTGACTACTATATTATCCTTACATGGTTATTTTCTTGCTAGAGTGTTATAGTACATAGTTATCACAAAATATGTGATACATAATTATTTGTATATTTTTATTCGTCCCTCTAATTCTGGTATTGTTTTATAAAAATATGTCTTTTCTTTTTAGTACAAAGTAAAATATTTTTATATAAATTTATTAAATAAGTATGATGACTTAATTAACTAGTCATTATCACGGCGGATATTGGTTAGTGCTGCCTTGTTTAAGCATAGGTGGCCAGTCCATGCCTAACTAAGGCTAGGCTATCCAATACATGCCCCTGATAATAACTCTAGTATCTAAAAATAATATTAACACTATTATTATTAACATATTATTGCTAATAATAAAACTAATATTAATTACCAATAATAAATGCATAAACTTGAATGAGAATATACTTTAAACAAAATTTTATACGTAAAAATATAATTTCTTTACCTTAATGATTTTAACAAAATTTTTAATTACAGAAATACTATATTGTAAGTTTCTATATATAATCAATTAAGTTTATACAATGTTTTTCGATTAATGAAAGGTAAGAAATATCACGAAAGGCTCGATTGGTTGTAAGGACTACGGAATTAGGACATAAAATGGTGGATTATTATCTTAGCACATAATTGTGTTAAGATTGCTTTTATAAAATAACTCAATAAAGCGGATTCAATATAAATAAATAATTAAATCTTAGATTAGCGCAATCTTCAATTTTGTGAAAATGTCATCACAAAGTGATCGTGATCAAAGAGATGATTTGATGAATTAGAAGACTAAACAAGCATATTATGGTTTTAAGAGAATTGAAGTGCTTGTTAGGACTATTTTGAATATGATGGTTTCAATCCATCATATGGGACTTCGAATTGAGTACGTATTGCGAGCAAGTTAACTGGGTTTGGATAAAACGAGTTTTAATAAGAAAGTTCAAACATGATCACAAAGAAACCATGTATCCCTTTTAAAAGAAAATCGAGTTTTTCAATAAATTCATTGATTCGATATTAAAGAGTCATTGCTTTGTAAAAACGCGGTTTACAATGCAAAGATCAAGTATAGCGGAACGATATTTGAACTTTTGATAAAACAACAAATTGAAAGGATGCCTTCCTAGGGTCTTATAACTCAAATGAACCACATGCAACAAATAGTGCATGTGTATCGTGTGGATTTACCAAGAAACGAAATGGATCAATATTTGCTATTATGAAAGAATTCTTTATGGTATGATGACCATTAAAAGAACATGAAAGCCAACTTATTATAGGCAGAAGTTAGAATTGCAACGAAAGAAATATAAGAACTTCTTATCTGAAATTTTGTGTGATAACTATTTGTTAAATAACATTATCAGAGAATGTCGAATGAAGTGAAATGAAATCAGGGATTTGTAAAAATATATGACTTCTTTTGTAGTGCTAATAATTATGACTCAGGTTAGACTATGCACCGATGTTTGTGAAATATTGTTCCAACGTATCTCAGCGACATTTTGATCGTTTGTAAGATCATGTGGCAAAGTGCCGATTTTTGATTTAGGAGTTCTTTTACTGATGGAATTAGTGTAGGTATCATCGTGCCTAATTTATATTTTTCAAAGATCTTGCCTTTGGAAGTCGTGTGTGATAAACTTCGACATCTGTGGATGTATAATTTAAGTTTCATGTGTTTTCTTGTGCATTACCTTTACCAGCTTCTTACTGGCGTTAGTAGTTTATGGTAATGTATTGGAAATTCTTATATTTTTGATGGTGTCCCAACTTAATGGGTTTCCAGTATTATTTTGTTGCACGAGTTACGAGGTAGATGTTCAAACGAAAGAATGTTTGACATCAAAATTAAAGATATATGCGAAAGATTCTTGATAAAGAAATCTATATACATATGCTTGTGCTTTATTCTTAATTGACTTTTGGAATTCCTTATAGATATACATATCTATATTATATATTTCATATGTTGTAATATACATACCTTTCATAGGGTTAAATGTATATAATAGATTCATATTCCCAAAAACCAGTTAGATATTTGGTCATGATGCTATTTAGGGAAATCTTGTTACTGGTTTGACATACCATTTATCCCGTCTTATCCGGTTCGTGCCGGAGCGGTAATTTCAGTATATCCGGACAAACTGGAGAGTCTGCTACTCTATACCCAGTTTTGCCGGAGAAAATTTCCTATTTCCCATAAATAGTATCTTTTTCAAAAAGTGCCTCTTTTTATTAGGGCTTTAATCCAGAATCAAGGAAATTTATATTTCCATAATATATTTTTACTCTTGACCCAGTAATACCAATAAACAAGAATAAATAGCAATTAAATGCTATTGCCTGCTAGTCGTTATTCTTATTGAATACCAATTATACTTATTTATACTCATATAAGTAATTTTATCTTGAAGCTTATATTAAGACAAAATTCTTAAGTTCGAGTCTAAATATCATTCAGAGTGCTATCAAATAATATTAAGTTTCTAACTTTCCGTTTAAGCTTAGGTATTATTATAACACCTATTTGCGTAAACAAGTGGCTTAGCTTATACTAAGGCATCTTTTCTTATGTTCAAGTCTAAATACTATCAGATGTGCTACCAGTTAAGTTAATAGCAATCTCCTAACTCTTATATTTAAGCTTAAGTATTGTTATCACAACACTTATAGGCTTAAAGCAGTGGCTTAGCTCTGATACCACCTTCTGTCACGACCCCCGACCCCATCTAGCCGGAATCGGTGTCGTGAGCAGTCTAGTGGTACCGGTGATTATTTTAAAAACATTGCAGCGGAAATTTCATCAGGACCGTGAGTTAGGAAAAATATCAGAGTTTAGAAACACCGGATTTTATTTAAAAAGATGGAATAAATTCCATGTTTTACAAAGGTAGCTTTTAAATAAAAACAATATTTCTTAATTTGAAAATAAGCCACTTCTTGAAGTCCTTCAGTGTCGGATCCAATCCTTGCTCTAATCTATTGTAATTACCTGAAACGCGTTTTAAAAAGGTTTTGTCAGCGGGAAATACTGAGTGAATTATTCATTTTACTGAAAACGACACATTTGTTATAATTTACAGTATTAAGAGTTTTTACATATGTTTATTATCAACCAACTTTCAAGAATAGGTATTTGTCACAGACCAGCTCTGTGACTGTGGTCATATCACCATTGGCTGTCCCAATGAGTGACGTATGTCACAATTAGGCTCGCCCACCTAATGTGAAGGAAACAATAATAACAATACTGTGCACAATACCCCACATACCGGCTGTAATTTGGTGATTACATAAACTTAATCACTGTAATTATAACTTTTGGAAAATGATTTGGAGTATTGTAAAACAGTTGATAAAAAGAAGAATGACTCACAAATCAGCATGCAGGATTGAATTAACAAACTTCTTGATTCTACTTTTCCCGATAATTAAGCATGTACTTTATTATTCTGGATCTTCTGATGATTTAATAGTTTGTTTGATTGTAAGGGTGTAGTTGGGAGTGTTTTTGGTAGTTTAACAGAATAGAATACGTATTGGTGTAAAACCCAAATCAAACCTTTAACGGTAGTCATGAGATTCGAACCTTAACGAATTTCACAAAAACCGGGTTAATGATTAATACAGCAGTTACGATAATTTCCCGAGATCAAATTCTCACAATGAATGACCAAGTGCAATACTTCAACTCATTTATCAAAATGACAAACGACAAAGTATAGTACTTCAACTCGTATATCGAATTATCGACAACGACAAAGTACAATGCTTCGGCTCATTTATCGGATTACCGACAAACGATAAAGCATAGCCCCATGTGGGCGGCACTTGGGCATTCCTTGGATATATTGATCACTCGAAAAATGAATCGTAATAGCGATTGAGTGATTATTGGTTAGAACACCAACGTATAGAGAGAAGAAGAAGAGAAATGAGCAAAGAAAAATGAATCCTAAGCTTCTTATTTATAGCAAGCAGGCAGGCAGCTCAATTTCATATTCTGGTCGATGTGGGATTTAAGTGACGTGCTTGCTAGCTAGCTTGACGTGCTAGCTAGCTAGCTTAGTTATTTTATTTCAGCTGCTTAACTCGTTTTTCTTGTATAACTTTTAAAATATAACGTTTTATAAAACGACGAATATGTCTTTAGAACGAGCATATTTTTATCTACGTTTTAACCTAAGTTTCATTAAAAACTGAGTAAGGAAAAAAAATAATATATTTTATTATTAATATTAAACGTTCTTATACGACCTCATATATATCTATTTTTAATAGACCTTACTTAGCTTAATTAATCTTGTTAGCTTAATTAATATTGATTAACTGATTAATTAATCATACTAAACTTAATTAGGGTTTCCTTATTGCATAATTATCATACTAAATATTAATTTTTTTGTGAGGGTTGTTACACCCTAGCCCATGGGGGATAATCAAGATCGACAGTGATCAGCAGGAGGCTAAGGATTGTTATACCTCATCCATGAAGCCAACCTCGAAGCCAAGGGAACAATAAAAATTACAGATTCCTCCAAGGAATGTCTTGGAGGCAAGGGAACAAGATGTGGACGAAATCCTCTTGGATGCTAGTGATCCTGAATCAAAAATCTATATCGGATCAGGGATCCTTGGCAAGATGAAAGAAGACATAATATCCTTCCTCAAAAGAAGAAAATCTACCTTTGCATGGAAACATGAAGATATGACAGGTATATCTAAGGATATTATCACTCATAAACTTGGCATTGACAGGTCTATCAAACCAATCCATCAAAAAAGGAGGAAGTTTGCACCAGAAAGGAATGCCATTATCCAAGAAGAAGTAGAGAGACTACTTCGAGCAGGTATGATCAGAGAGGTAAAATATCCAAAATGGTTAGCCAATGTGGTTGTTGTCCAAAAGAAAAACGGAAAGTGGAGGGTATGTGTCAATTTCACTGATCTGAATAAGGCATGTCCCAAGGATCCTTTCCCACTACCCCACATTGACTCCATGGTGGATGCAACGGCGGGGCATGAACTGTTGACCTTTATGGATGCATCATCTGGATTCCAACAAATTCAGATGGAACCATCTGACCAAGAGGATACAGCCTTTATGACCCCAACCGGTTTATATTGTTATATTGCCATGCCTTTTGGACTAAGAAATGCAGGTGCAACATATCAAAGACTGGTGAATATGATGTTCAAAGATCAAATAGGACAAACTATGGAAGTATACATAGATGATATGGTAGTCAAGTCAAAGAAAGCTGAGGATCACCTTAGGGACTTGGAGGAAGCATTTGATATCCTTGATAATTATAACATGAAGCTTAATCCTTCAAAATGCCACTTTGGTGTTAAAGCAGGTAAATTTCTAGGATATATGGTAACTCAGAGGGGCATCGAAGCAAGCCCGGAGCAAATTAAAGCACTAGTGAATATCAAGTCCCCTGCCAATGCTAAGGATGTGCAAAGGCTAACAGGCAGGATAGCAGCTCTAAACAGGTTCATATCAAAATCCTCAGAAAGATGTAAAGAATTTTACGATATCTTAAGGAAAAACAAGAAGTTTGAATGGACTGAAAAACACGAGAATGCTTTACAAGCCCTTAAAGAATATATGTCCTCAGCACCAGCATTAATGAAACCCGGAAAAGGAGATGTGCTATCCTTATACTTGGCGGTATCCTCAACCGCTGTAAGTGCTGTCCTTGTTAAGGATCACGAAGGTACACAACATCCTATCTACTATGTAAGAAAGAGTTTACTTGATGCCGAATCCAGGTACTCACACCTTGAAAAACTTATTCTTGCATTAATTATGGCATCAACTAAGTTAAGACATTATTTTGAAACCCACACTATTGTTGTTAGAACTAATTTTCCAATCAAGAATGTCCTCAGGAAACCAGAGATGTCAGGAAGAATGGCTAAGTGGGCAGTAAAGCTTAGTGCCCATGATATAAGATATGAGCCTAGAACAGCCATTAAATCCCAAGCACTAGCTGACTTTGTGGCTGATTTCAGTAGTGATCTACAAAAGGAAGCAGAATTGGAAGTCCAGCAGCTGGATGAGACCAAGGATCCTTGGATACTACACACTGATGGATCCTCAAATGTCAAGGGCACAGGGCTCGGGATACTACTAAAATCGCCACAGGGGGACATAATACCCCACTCTATAGCCTGTGAGTTCCAAGCAACCAACAATAAGGCTGAATATGAAGCCTTAATTGCTGGTTTACAAATTGCTAAGGATATGGGGGTCAGATACCTTAAAGTATACGTAGACTCATTACTAATCACTAATCACTTTAATGGATCCTATGCTGTTAAAGGAGAAAAACTAACCAAATATTTAGAGATAGTCAAAGAATTGGCACTCTCTTTTGTCTCTTTCAGCTTAACACAGGTACCAAGGGAGGAAAACACAGAAGCTGATGCATTGGCCAACCTAGGATCATCCTTGAAGATTCCAGAAGATATAAGTATCCCCATCATCCATATCCTGGCTCCTGCTATTGAAAATCAGGTGGCCATGGAAATAGAAGAGGATACTGCAGTGATCCCTAGTGAAGAAGCTCAATCTTATTCAGGATCATGGATCTCACCAATTATGAGATACTTGCAACACGGGGAGATTCCTATGGGAGAAAATCCTAAAGCTTTCAGGATTAAGGTATCTCAATTCACAATCTTAAATAATATGCTATATAAACGATCTCTTGCAGGACCATATTTAAGATGTATCGAGGATCCTGAAATTCAAGAAGTATTGAGAGACTTCCATGAAGGAGATTGTGGAAACCACACTGGGGGCAGGGCATTGTTCTCAAGGATCCTTAGAACAGGATACTACTGGCCAACTATGAAAAGGGATGCTGTAGAATATGCTAAGAAATGTGATCCTTGTCAAAGACACATCAATATCCTTCATCAGCCAGCTGAATTTTTGCATCCAATACCATCCTCTTGGCCATTCATGAGATGGGGGATGAATATAGTTGGCAAGCTCCCTAAAGCACCTGGTGGAAAAGTATTTATGCTTGCCATGACCGACTACTTCTCCAAGTGGATAGAAGCTGAAGCTTTTGCTCAAGTCAGAGAAAAGGAAGTTATATCCTTTATTAAGAGAAACATTATAACCCGATTTGGCATTTCCTCTGAAATTATATGTGATAATGGTTCCCAATTCATTGGGAGCAGAACCACTAACTTTTGTGACAGTTGGGGAATTAAGATGATAACATCAACACCAGTCCATCCACAAGCCAATGGTCAAGCAGAATCATCCAACAAGATCATCATCAACAACCTGAAGAAGAAATTAGGATCCAAGAAGGGGAAATGGGCAGAGGAATTGCCTTATGTGCTGTGGGCTGATAGGACAACTCCCAAGAATGCCACTGGTCAAACACCCTTCTCTTTAGTATTTGGGGCAGAAGCAGTGATCCCAACAGAAATGGTGATTCCAACTGCTAGAACAAGTACTCGTGATCCTGAAGAAAATGCTGCAAACCTAGCTCAAGACTTGGATACTATTGAGGAAATCAGGGATCTGGCTAGGATAAGGATGGCAAGCTACCAACAAAGAATGGCTGGTGCCTACAACAAAAATGTCAGGATAAGGAAGTTCCAAGTCGGGGATATGGTGTTGAGAAAAGCATTCCAAAACACCATCAATCCTGCTGACGGAAAATTGGCACCAAAATGGGAAGGCCCTTACTTGATTGAAGCCGAAGCAGGAAAGGGGGCATACAGATTGTTAACCATGGAAGGAAATTTGTTACCAAGAACCTGGAATGCTATTCACTTAAAGAAGTATTTCATGTGAACAGGATCCTTCAAGCATATGATCCTTACATCGGAAGCATCCTCGAAGGATCCCGGCGACATCAGTGATCCTTTACTCTGGTAAAGTCCTTATCTCAAAACCTTTTTCATTTTCTTATTTTTACCTAAGGATAAGGATCACGTATCCTTCATCCTTCTCTCATGAGAATTTGAGTTATGATAGTCCAGGTATCTTCAGCATATCGTTAAAGATCTTCAGCACCATAGATCCTTGGGTTCAACCCCAGTTATCCTTGGGCTTGTCCCCAGTTTTCTCCAGTAGCGCACGATGATCCTGGTATAGTTCACGTCTTTGGGACCAGTACCCACTTTCGGGGCTGACAACCTCATCGTACTGGCTATACCTAGGATCCTACGTATAATGGTAAACGTACCATACATCCGTTCCTAAGGTTTCTAACGTTTTCACGTTAGCTAAGGTTTTGACATTTTCATGTCACCAAGCTTGGATAGTCGCCAGCAAGGGCCATACTCCAGTTTACATACGATCCTTGGGCTTGTCCCCAGTTATCCTCTGGGCTTGTCCCCAGTGATCCTTTGGGCTTGTCCCCAGTTATCCTTTGGGCATGTCCCCAGCTACTAATTTATCTTTTACATTGGCTTAGTCCCAAGTTATGTTCCATTTTTCAGGTTTTCGAAGTTAAACAGATAAGGATCCTTAATCCTTATTATCCATTAAAATCTCATCTACGGTTATCTTGATTAAAGGTTAGGATCCTAACTTGGATCCTCAGGTATGATCCTTGACTATGTTGATTATACTCATTATTGTGAACAACCCTTGCACTTTGGCAACTAAACCTATGATCCTTAAAATAAATTGCTTTGAAAATTTTCAATGATAGGATATTTGATCTAGGATCATATCCTAAATTTATTAAACATGATTTGCTCAACTTCTGTTATTCTAACAAATATATTTCTAAAATAATTGGACAACAAGAGGATAAATAAAGGATAACGAAACAAGGTAAGCCAGAAAGATTAAAGTTATTTTATTAACAAAGGATTTTAAACCCTTTCAAAAGTTGTCAAAATTGCCAACCCACGTTTCTACCAGCAAAACGTGGCCCGTCCACATGGGTTGGCAAAGGGTGTCCATTGTCTATGCGGTCATAGCAGGTGCAGGAAATTAAAAGCGGCAGGATCACAAAGGCTTCATCCCCCAAACAGAGGATCCCTCCACCATTCGCGATCCTACCTATTGTCCAAAGGATCAAGGATCCTTAACCCTAAAAACTATTGTTTAAGTTACAGACCATAAATTGTTTCAAACATCACAACCACAAAAACCACTACCAAATTTTAAAAATTGGGCTCCGGCTATGTCTAGAAATTTCCATCATTGCCCAATCCTGCAGCTCAAACCTTCGCTGCACCATCACCACCAGCTCCACTTGCTTCCCCCTAATCCTTGCCAGCATCACCACCTTCAAGCATAGGGATCTCCTCGGCCTCATCATCATCCTCCAACTCTGCCAGCCTTGCCTTCCAGCCTTCCACGTCCCATGTGCCTTTGTCGAAGGAAGGATCCTGAGCCTCCGCAGCCATCTGCAGCTGGATCTTATACATGGTTATCGCAGCAGAGACCTTGGCATCCTGGGTAATGTCATGCTTCTCGTAATCAAAATTGATCAGCATCCTGGCAGCTTTATCCTTGGTGGCCCGGAGCTCCTTCTCAAGATCAGCAATCTTGAGATCCCTCAGCACACCCATCTGTTGGAGGTCGGCAATTTGGCGGTCTTGATCCTCAACGTGGCCAATATATGTTTCTATTTCAGCGAGTTTCTGCAGAAAGGGAAAAGGGTAAGTTCAGGATTAGGTGATCCTCAAACAAGCAGGATATACAAGCAGGATATACAAGCAGGAGCAGTGATCCTTACTTCGTTAACATAATCAAGAAACTGTTGGCGGAGCAGGGGAAATCCTTGAAGATCCTCAGAAGCCTTTCTCTTCTTTCCCTTACCCCTAATAGGAGCTTTAGGGGCTGAAGCAGAGGGACTAGCAGCAGGGGTCTTCTTCCTTGAAGACTTGACATTGGCGAGTTCATCAATACCAAACTTGGAGGCGGACTTAACAGATTTCCCAGCGCCTACACAATCAAAACAAGACAAGTACCCTAACTAATATAAAATCTTACATAGAACTGCTTTTTAAATAAAGATACTTACTTGACATTGTGGCAGATGCGGAGGATACTTCCTTGAATCCTGGGTAGCAACTTGAAAACTTCTGATTTTAGGATCAAGCTTTCTAAAGGCTAGAACTCTCTCTCTTGCAGCAGGGGTCAACTTGAGATGAGCAATGGATATAGCTGCACAAAAGACAAAGAAAACATTAATGATCCTCATCATAAGGAACAAATCTGATGGTGATCCTTCCAGGATCCTCTATCCTACCATGAGTAGCCCACTCCTTGGGCAGATCCTTCCCATTAGGGATGGTATCCCTCCTAACAAAGAAGAATCGCCGCTTCCAATTCATGTCATTTTTGGTGACCTTAAGAACAGGGTGATCCTCTCCGGCTTTCCGTTTGAGCAAATATCGACAGGATCCGAACGTTGTGAGATCATATAGCTCAGCCAGTTCCGCCATCCCTAGGTCAATCCCCTCCTGCTCAATGATCCTTTCAAGGGTATACAAAACCCTCCAGATCATCGGCATGGCTTGGATGTAAGAGATGCCGGTCAGGGAAAAGAAAGATTGGGTGAAAGATGGAAAGGGATACGAATATCCTATGGTAAACGGAGTTACAGGAAAAGCCACCCATGTGTCGGAAACAAAATCGCTTAAAGCAGTCGGAGTGAAAGGCTTGAAGATAGCATCCGCCGGAAAACAGTGACGGATCCTATCAATGTGAGCATCGGTGAAGCAGCACCTCTCGGTGGGAGAGTCTTTAATGATCCCTTGACCTTTCAAAGCGCTATTCTTCATGTGATCCTTGTGAGGAGAATTCCGTAGCAACATATTCGCAGAAGAATAGAAAGAGAAAGAAAAACAGAGTAAGAGAAGGAAAGAAAAGAGAAAGAATACCTGATCGATCTTTCGGACGAGATTATAAAGGGAGTAGCTCTTGAATTTAAATGCAAATTGATCCTAACTCTATCTCCTATTTATAATGATGATCTGCAGGATTGTCACGTCTATGACGTAAGGGTTGCAACGGCTAGTCCGAGTTTAACGGCTAGTTATCCGAGTCGTTCGTTGCAGATAAGATCAAAGCAAAATATAACTCATTTATTTACAAAATCACTCCTTATATTTTGGGGGCAATTGTTAGGGCTGGATTTTTATAATACATGATCCTTACATGTGATCCTAACCAGTGATCCTTGTTTCTTTGGCAGATAGTGATCCTCAGCAGAGTTCCAGGATCAGGATCACGGACTATCATAGGATCCTCATGATAACAGTTGCTTTCATTGAACTTAATGTCATTTTGCAGGAATGTCTAGCAGGATCCGCTCTTAGCATCACAATCAAGGGACGCGTCTTTACAACTTTGGCATATGCTTAATCAGAGATGAACGTTGTGAAGGATATGGAAACTTGGCATGATTTAAGGGCGATAATTTAGGCTAGATTTACTTTTATTTCTAAAGGGGTAATGAGCTGATTATTAGTTTGTTTACCTAAAATAGGCCACTCACACTTGTATATATAACACTCTTCCCCATTCGGAAGACACACAACACAATTCTCACACGCTTACACACACATTACGATAGTGATCCTTGTACTCAGCTCATTATCATCCGAAGTTGTAACCATATTTTGATATATTGAAGTTGGTGATTGGTAGTTGCCATCACCCGAGGTTTTTTATGCCGGAGATCATACATTGATCAAAGGCTTTTTCCTCGTATAAATCCTTGTGTCACTTGCATATTTCTTACTAAAGTGATCCTTTACTTTTTCAACAAACCAAGCATCATTCCCCGTTTACTTAGAGTTTGGTTGCATTATCCTTGTGTGATTTTTGACCAAAACACCCATGATATAAGATATGAGCCCAGAACAGCCATCAAATCCCAAGCATTAGCAGACTTTGTGGCTGATTTCAGTAGTGATTTACAAAAGGAAGCCGAATTGGAAGTCCAGCAGCTGGATGAAACTAAGGATCCTTGGATACTACATACTGACGGATCCTCAAATGTCAAAGGCACGTGGCTTGGTATACTACTAAAATCGCCACAGGGGGACATAATACCCCATTCCATAGCTTATGAGTTCCAAGCCACTAATAATGAGGCTGAATATGAAGCCTTAATCGCTGGTTTGCAAATCGCTAAGCATATGAGGATCAGGTATCTTGAGGTATACGTGGATTCATTGTTAATTACCAATCACTTTAATGGATCCTATGCTGTTAAAGGTGAAAAACTAACCAAATATTTAGAGATAGTCAAAGAATTGGCACTCTTCTTTGTTTCCTTCAGTTTGACACAGGTACCAAGGGAGGAAAATACAGAAGCTGATGCATTGGCCAATCTAGGATCATCTTTGAAGATCCCAGAGGATATAAGTATCCCCATCATCCATATCCTGGCTCCTGCTATTGAAAATCAGGTGGCCATGGAAATAGAAGAGGATACTGCAATGATCACTAGTGAGGATACTCAATCTTATTCAGGATCATGGATCTCACCAATCATGAGATACTTACAACACGGGGAGATTCCTATGGGAGAAAATCCTAGGGCTTTCAGGATTAAGGTATCTCAATTCACAATCTTAAATAATGTGCTATATAAGCGATCTCTTGCAGGACCATATTTAAGATGTATCGAGGATCCTGAAGTTCAAGAAGTGTTAAAAGACTTCCATGAAGGAGATTGTGGAAACCACACTGGGGACAGGGCATTGTTCTCAAGGATCTTAAGGACAGGATACTACTGGCCAACTATGAAAAGAGATGCTGTGGAGTATGCTAAGAAGTGTGATCCTTGTCAAAGACACAGCAATATCCTTCATCAGCCGGCTGAATTTCTACATCCTATACCATCCTCTTGGCCATTTATGAGATGGGGAATGGATATAGTTGGCAAGCTCCCTAAGGCACCTGGTGGAAAAGTATTCATGCTTGCTATGACTGACTACTTCTCCAAGTGGATAAAGGCTGAAGCTTTCGCCCAAGTCAGAGAGAAGGAAGTTATATCCTTTATTAAGAGAAACATTATAACTAGATTTGGCATTCCTTCTGAAATTGTATGTGATAATGGTTCCCAATTTATTGGGAGCAGGACTACTAACTTTTGTGACAGTTGGGGGATTAAGATGATAACATCAACACCAGTCCACCCACAAGCCAATGGTCAAGCAGAATCATCCAACAAGATCATCATCAATAATCTGAAGAAGAAACTTGGATCCAAGAAGGGGAAATGGGCAGAGGAATTGCCTTATGTGCTTTGGGTGATAGGACAACCCCCAAGAATGCTACTGGTCAAACACCCTTCTCTTTGGTGTTTGGGGCAGAATCAGTGATCCCAACAGAAATGGTGGTTCCAACTGCTAGAACAAGTACCCGTGATCCTGAGGAGAATGATGCAAACCTGGCTCAAGACTTGGATACTATTGAAGAAATCAGGGATCTGGCTAGGATAAGGATGGCTAGCTACCAACAAAGAATGGCTGGTGCTTACAACAAAAATGTCAGGATAAGGAAATTCCAAGTTGGGGATATGGTATTGAGAAAAGCATTCCAAAATACCACCAATCCTGCTGATGGGAAATTGGCACCAAAATGGGAAGGCCCTTATTTGATCGAAGCCGAAGCAGGAAAGGGGGCATATAGATTGCTTACCATGGAAGGTAATCTGTTACCAAGAGCCTGGAATGCTGTCCACTTGAAAAAATATTTCATGTAATCAGGATCCTTCTGGCATGAGTGATCCTTACATTGGAACTATCCTTCAAGGATCTCTGAAGCATCAATGATCCTTACTCTGGTAATGTCCTAAGCTTGAACTCTTATTTACATATCTTCTTATTTAAGGATAAGGATCATGTATCCTTCATCCTTCTCTCACGAGATTTTGAGTTCTGATAAGTCCAGGTATCCTTAGCATAATGTCAACAATCTTCAGAAGCAACTCAGATCCTTGGGCTTGTCCCCAGTTATCCTAGGGCTTGTCCCCAGTTTTCGCCTGTAGCGCACGATGATCCTGGTATAGTTCACGTCTTTGGGACCAGTACTCACTTTAGGGGCTGATAACCTCATCGTACTGGCTATACCTAGGATCCTACGTATAATGGTAGACGTACCATACATCCGTTCCTAAGGTTTCTAACGTTTTCACGTTAGCTAAGGTTTTGGCATTTTCATGTCACTATGTTTGGATAGTCGCCAGTGAGGGCCATACTCCAGTTTACATACGATCCTTGGGCTTGTCCCCAGTTATCCTTCGGGCTTGTCCCCAGTGATCCTTTGGGCTTGTCCCCAGTTATCCTTCGGGCTTGTCCCCAGTGATCCTTTGGGCTTGTCCCCAGTTATCCTTTGGGCATGTCCCCAGTTACTAACTTATCTCTTATATTGGCTTAGTCCCAAGTTATATTCCATTTTTTAGGTTTTCGAAGTTAAACAATTAAGGATCCTTAATCCTTATTATCCATTAAAGTTTTACTTATGGTTATCCTGATTAAAGGTTAGGATCCTAACTTGGATCCTCAGGTATGATCCTTAACTATTTTTAATTTCATTCATTATTCATTTGAATAACCCTTAGACCTTGACAACTGGACCCATGATCCTTAAAATGAATTACTTTTTGGAAGTTTTCAACTATGGGATACTTGATCCTGGATCGTATCCTAAACTTCTTAAACATAATTTGATTAAGCTTTTCTCACAAGTATATATCAAAACAATTGGAAATTAAAAGGATAACAACACAAGATAAGCCAAAAAGATTAGAGTTATTTTATTAACAAAGGTTTAAAACCCTTCATAAGTTGTCAAAATTGCCAACCCACGTTTCTACCAGCAAAACGTGGCCCGTCCACATGGGTTGACAAAGGGTGTCCATTATTTGTGCGGTCATAGCATGCAGGAAATTAAAAGGCGGCAGGATCACAATGGCTTCATCCCCCAAACAGAGGATCCCTCCACCATTTGTAATCCTACCTATTGTCTGAAGGATCCTGGATCCTTAACCCTAAAACTATTGTTCGAGTTACAGACCATAATTGTTTTAAAACATCACAAACCACCAAACAAAAAAAATTGGGCTCCGGCTATGTCTAGAAGTTTCCTTCATCGCCCAATCCTGCAGCTCAATCCTTCGCTGCACCATCACCACCAGCTCCACTTGCCTCTCCAGCATGATCCTTGCCAGCCTCTCCACCCTCAAGCATCGGGATCTCCTCAGCCTCTTCATCATCATCAAGCTCTGCCAGCCTCGCCTTCCAGCCCTCTACGTCCCATGTGCTCTTGTCGAAGGCAGGATCCTGAGCCTCCATAGCCATCTGCAGCTAGATCTTATACATGGTTACTGCAGCAGAGACCTTGGCATCCTGGGTGATCTCATGCTTCTCATAATCAAAATTGATCAGCATCCTGGCAGCATTATCCTTGGTGGCCCGGAGCTCCTTCTCAAGATCAGCTATCTTAAGATCCTTCAGCACACCCATCTGTTGGAGGTCAGCAATTTGGCGATCTTGATCCTCGACGTGGCCAACATAAGTCTCTATCTCAGCAAATTTCTGCAAGGAAAACAAGGCATAACATCAGAAACAAGTGATCCTCAAAATTGTCAGGATACACAAACAGGGGCAGTGATCCTTACCTCGTTGACGTAATCCAGAAACTGTTGGCGGAGCAGGGGCAGACCTTGGAGATCCTCGGCTTCAGAGGCCTTCCTCTTCTTTCCTTTACCCCTGATAGGTGCTTTAGGGGCTGAAGCAGTTGGGCTAGCAGCAGGAGTCTTCTTCCTTGAGGATTTGACATTTGTAAGATCATCAATGCCAAACTTTGAAGCAGACTTAGAGGATTTCCCAGCATCTACACAACCAAAATAAGATAAGTATTCTAATTAAACTTGAAAATCCTACATAGAATTACTTTTCAAATGAGGATACTTACTTGACATTGTGACAGAGGCAGAGGATACTTCTTGAGAATCCTGGATGGCAACCTGAAAAGTTCTCGTCTCCGGAACAAGCTTCCTAAAGGCCAAGAGTCTCTCTTTCGCAGCGGGAGTCAACCTAAGATGAGCAACAGATATAGCTGCACAATAAACAAGAAAAAGTTAGTGATCCTTATCTTAAGGAACAAATTCTATGGTGATCCTTCCAGGATCCTCTATCCTACCGTGGGTAGCCCACTCCTTGGGCAAATCCTTCCCATTAGGGATGGAATCTCTCCTAACAAAAAAGAATCGTTGCTTCCAGTTCGTGTCATTTTTGGTCACTTTGAAAACAGGGTGATCCTCTCCAGCTTTTCGCTTGAACAAATATCGGTGGGATCCAAAAGTTGTAAGATCATACATCTCACCCAACTCCGCCATACCAAGGTCAATACCCTCTTGCTCAATGATCCTTTCAAGAGTGTATAACACCCTCCAGATCATCGGCATAGCCTGGATATAGCAGATGCCGGCAAGGGAGAAAAAAGATTGGGTGAATTGAGGAAAAGGATACGAATATCCTATCAAGAAAGGAGTGACCGGGAAAGCTACCCAAGTCTCAGAGATGAAATCACTCAGAGCGGTAGGACTAAAAGACTTGAAAAGGGTTTCCGCCGGGAAACAACGACGGATTTTATCGATTTGAGGGTCGGTGAAGCAACACCTCTCGGTGGGGGAATCTTTGATGATCCCTTGACCCTTTAAGGGGCTGTTCTTCTTAGGATCCTTGCAGGGGGAGTTCCGGAGCAACATCTTTTACAGAAGAATAGAAGAAGAAGAAAAACAGAGCAAGAGATAAGAAGATGAAAAGGAGAATACCTGGTTGATCTTCTGAATACGGTTATAAAGGGAGTTGCTTTGAATTTAAATGCATTCGATCCTATCCCTATTTCTATTTATAATCATGATTGTGCAGGGCTGTCACCTCCATGACGTCAGACCATAACGGATAGTTCCACCTTAACGGCTATATATCCGTTGAGTTAGTTAGAGATAAGATTCAGCAAAATATAACTCGTTTATATTACATAAATACTCCTTATATTTTGGGGGCAATTGTTAGGGCTGGATTTTTATGACCTATGATCCTTACATATGATCCTAACATGTGATCCTAACAAGTGATCCTTGTTTCTTTGGCAGATAGTGATCCTCAGAGGAGCTCCAGGATCAGGATCACGGATCATTCCAAGGATCCTCATACTAACGACTGTTCTCTTTGGACTTAATATTATCTTGCAGGAATTACGAGTTGGATCCGGTCTTAGCAACGTAAACAAGGAATCTATCACGCTAATCTCGCACATGCATAATCAAAGATGGACGTTATGACAAATATGGAAACTCAGCACAATTCAAGGGCGATTATTTAGGCTAAATTTACTTTTATTTCTAAAGGGGTAACGAGCTAGTAGTTAGGTGATTTGCCTAAAATAGAACCACACACACTTGTATAAAAGGCACTCTTGAACATTCGGAAGACACGACACACTTCTCACACGCTTTAGCATACGATACTATAGTGATCCTTGTACCTAGCTCGTTACCATCCGAAGTTGTAACCATTATTTGTTATATTGAAGTTTGGTGATCGGTAGTTTCCATCACCCGAGGTTTTTTATGCCGGAGATCATTCATTGATCAAGGGCTTTTTCCTCGTATAAATCCTTGTGTCACTTGTGCATTTTACATTTGAGTGATCCTTCACTTTGTTCATCACACCAAGCATCATTCCCCGTTTACATAAAGTTTGGTTGCATTATCTTTAAGTGATTTTTTGACCAAAACACTTTCCTCGTACATCACGTGTCAACTTTTACTTTTCTGCTCATTGTTTGATCACAGATACAGCTCTATATCCTGAGCCGTATCCTGAATACTGTTTTTCTAAACAACTTAACCAACATATTTTCAACACACTTTTTAGCACACTACCTCACTTAACTAATTTGATCACTTAATTGCTTCGGTAATTTTTGACCAAAACAATTTGGCGCCCACCGTGGGGCGAGTGGTGCTCTCTTTACTAAAAGTTTTTGTGAAACCGCTAATCAGTTTTCTGTTTTCAAAACATTTTGCCACATTGTTTACAATGGCCACAAAATCAAACATGAGCTCCTCCAGTATGTCCGCTACGACTTCTGCTGCTACCGGTTCGGTGCTTCCACCACCTCCTCCAAGGATGCCGGTTTCGTCACAACCTCAGAATGTTATCCCTACCCGGGGTGTTCAGGGATCTGCTCCCATTTTAGCTTCTAATGATGAAATTCTAACCTTGTTTGGAAGTGTGCAGGAACAAATGAGACAGCAGCAGGAAACTAACCAAATACTGTTACGAGAAATACAACTCTTAAAAGCTGGCTCGAGCAGATCCACCGAAGATATACTCCTCTACAACCTAGAAATTTGAACTTCAGTTCCGCAGTTTACACTGAGGATAACAGGGGGAATATTGTGCCCAGCCTTCCTCAGAATCATACTCCTAAAATACCCTCCTCGGTCAGGATGTCAACCATGAGGAGCTCAGGATATGCTTCAGGATATGGGCAAGAACCCTCAGACTGGTAACGTGTCTAATAATAATAATACTCTTGCCACTAACAGTGTTGGATCTTTGCAGGATACAGCTGTGACATCAGAATTATCTAGGGAGCTTCAGAAGCTAAAGGATATGATATCCAGTGTACCTGGGGTGGTTCAGCCAATTCCTAAAGTATCCCAGGATAGCCACAGGATATCTCGGTTTGTGCATCCTATTTGTGATGCTGAAATCCCAAAAAGATTCCAAACTCCCAACATGAAGCTCTATGATGGAACCACGGATCCTGAGGAGCATATTGCCCAGTATAGGGAACGGATGGAAATCAATCCTATCCCTCCAGATCTCAAGGAAGCATGCTTATGCAAGGGATTCGGTTCTACCTTGACAGGATCGGCCTTAAAATGGCTGTTAAACGTTCCTCCTCACTCAATTACTTATTTTGCTCATTTGGTTAACTTATTTAATAGTCAATTTTCTTGCAGCCGGAGTTTTGAGAAATTAACCAGTGATCTTTACAGGATAACTCAAGGACCTCAGGAATCCTTGAGGGATTATGTGAACAAGTTCAGTCGAGAATCCTTGGACATCCCGCATCTTGATGTTGCAACAGCCGTGCAAGCTTTTAAGATGGGGTTACAAAAGGATTCTCAGTTTTATCAGGATCTTGTAATGAATCCCTGCAGGAATCTCGACGAAGCTCGTAACAGGGCTTTGAGATATATCCGTTTGGAAGATGACAAGAAGATGCAAGAGAGGATGAATTCTACCTCAACCTACGAATCAACCAACAGGAAATCAGAATCCTCATATAAGCCATATCGCTCCAAGCCATATGGCAGAAATGATAACAAGAGAGTGAATGCTGTTGAAGACGAGGATCCTGAAGAATATCCTGAATTATCTGAATATTGTTTTTCTGTTAATATACCTGAACTAATGTATGCTATGCAGGGTTTGGGAGATAAAGCCAAGTGGCCTCGGAAGAATCAACAAAAAGCTGATTGGAAGGATAAATCCAAATGGTGTGCCTTCCATGAGGATTTCGGACATGTTACTGAGGATTGCATTGCCCTGAGGAAAGAAATAAGCTACCTACTAAGCAAAGGATATCTGAAGGACTTGCTGGGGAGAAAGAAAAATAAAGGGCAGGATCCCGAGAAGGATCCTGAACGAGCAGCATCACCCCCAGCAGATGCCAAGATAATTAACTTTATTTCAGGAGGATCCGACATTTGTGGGACTTCGTATTCGGCGGCTAAGAGACATGCAAAGGAAGCCAAGAGTGAAAGGGGAGACAAACCAGTCAGGATGACTACCCTCACAACTGATAAAATGATCACTTTCGATAGTGATGACGGGGATATTGTTCAGGATCCTCACCATGATGCTTTGGTAATAACATTATATGTGGCTAACCATTTTGTATGTAGGATATTGGTTGATAATGGTAGCTCCGTCAATATAATCCAACTAGAGACTCTGAAGAGAATGAATGTATCTCCAATGGATATCACTTCAAAGTCCACCATGCTTGTTGGGTTCAGTGGAGAGGCTAGGAACACAGTGGGAGAGAGAAAGTTACCAGCATATGTTGAAGGAGTCAACTCGATACAACGTTTCTGTGTGATGGATTCTCTATCCTGCTATAACATCACACTGGGAAGACCATGGATTCACGATATGAAGGCTGTCCCATCAACATATCACCAATGCATCAAGATCCCTACCCCTTGGGGAGTTGTCAAAGTCGATAGTGATCAGCAGGAGGCGAAAGAATGTTACTCATCCTCGATGAAATCCTCGACCAAACCTAGTGCAACATAGCAATTAAAGATGCGGGCCCAGGATATCGTGGAGGATCCGGAGCAGGATGTGAAGAAAATTATCATGGATCAGGATAATCCTGATATCTCGGTGCTCGTAGGAACCAATATCCCTTAGGATATTGAAGAACAGTTAACTAACTTTTTGAAATGCAGGATGTAAACGTTTGCATGGAAGCATGAGGATATGACAGGTATATCCAAAGATATTATCACCCACAAGCTTGGAATTGACAGGTCGTTCAAGCCCGTTCAACAAAATAGAAGGAAGTTTGCTCCTGAACGGAACATAATTATTCAAGAAGAGGTTGAAAGACTATTGAAATCCAAGATGATCAGAGAAGTCAAGTTTCCCAAATGGCTGGCAAATGTGGTAGTGGTTCAAAAGAAGAATGGGAAATTGAGAGTTTGTGTAGATTACACAGACTTGAATAAGGCTTGTCCTAAAGACCCATTTCCTCTTCCTCACATCGACTCAATGGTGGATGCTACCGCTGGACATGAGATGTTAACCTTCATGGATGCATCCTCAGGATTTCAGCAAATTCAAATGGAACCTTCTGACCAGGAGGATACTGCCTTCATGACACCAACAGGTATTTATTGTTATACGGCTATGCCTTTTGGTTTGAAAAATGCAGGTGCAACATACCAGAGATTGGTAAATATGATGTTTAAAGACAAGCTGGGGGACACCATGGAGGTATATATTGACGATATGGTGGTGAAATCTAAAAAGGCTGAGGATCACCTCCAGGATATCAAGGGAGCATTTGATATCCTGGATCAGTATAACATGAAGCTAAATCCTGCCAAGTGCCATTTCGGAGTGGGGGCAGGAAAGTTTTTAGGATACATGGTGACCAAAAGAGGGATAGTGGCAAGCCCGGAGCAGATTAAAGCTATCCTGGATATAAGATCACCCTCGAATATGAAAGATGTTCAACGGTTAACAGGCCGAGTAGCAGCATTGAACAGATTTATTTCAAGATCCTTGGAAAAATGTAAGGAATTCTATGATATCCTCAAGAAGAATAAGAAGTTCGAATGGGGAGCAAAGCATGAAGCAGCCTTGCAAGATTTAAAGCGATATCTCTCGACTGCACCTCTATTGATGAAGCCTGAAAATGGTGAACCACTATCCCAATACCTCATAGTATCAAGGAATGCTGTAAGTGTCGTCCTTGTAAAGGATCATGAAGGTCAGCAATATCCTGTTTATTATGTTAGTAAAAGTCTGTTAGATGCTGAAACTAGATATTCTCATTTAGAAAAATTGATATTAGCCCTAGTTATGGCATCTACGAAGCTTAGACATTACTTCGAAACGCATAGGATTCATGGTAAAACTAATTATCCTGTTAAAAATGTGCTTAGGAAACCAGAGATGTCCGGTAGGATGGCTAAGTGGTCAGTGAAGTTGAGTGCTTATGACTTAGTATATGAACCTAGAAATGCGATAAAGTCTCGGGCTTTAGCTGACTTTGTGGCTGATTTCAGTAGTGACATTCAGGATGAGGTAGACCTAGAAGTCCAGCAGTTAGGAGAATCTTCAGGATCCTGGACGTTATATACTGATGGTGCATCTAATGTAAGAGGTGTAGGTTTAGGTATACTATAAAATCGCCACAGGGGGACATAATACCCCAGGCCATTAGGTGTGAATTTCCTGCTACTAATAATGAGGCAGAATATGAAGCTTTGATTGCATGATTAGAATTGGCTAAGAATATGAGTATCAAGAATTTGCAAGTATATGTTGACTCCTTGTTAATTACTAATCATTTTAATGGATCCTATGCAGTCAAGGGTGAGAAATTAATCGAATACCTCGGTATTCTCAAAAAATTAGCAGGATATTTCGATATTTTTACACTTGAACAGGTACCAAGGGAGGATAATGCTGAAGCAGATGCCTTAGCAAACCTGGGATCATCGATCAGGATACCAGACGGGAACCCAGTACCAACATTACATATCTTGTATCCTGCAACGAATCCTCAGGATAAAGAAGTAGCAGGTATTCAGGATCCTAGAGCGGAGTATCCTGAAAAGGATCCAAAATCCTGGACGGATCCAATCATGAGATATCTCAAGGAAGGACATATCCCCGGAGATGAAAATCCTAAGGCATTTAGGATGAAGGTATCACGATTCACTATTATAAACAATGTTTTAGACAAGAAATCTCTTGCAGGACCGTATTTGAGGTGCTTGGAGGGTCCTGAAGCCAAAGAAGTACTTCAGGATATACTTGAAGGGGATTGTGGTAACCACACTGGGGGCAGGTCATTGTTCTCCAAAGTATTAAGGATAGGATATTATTGGCCAACGATGAGGAAGGATGCTGCAGAATATGCTCGAAGGTGTGATGCATGTCAAAGACATAGTAACATACTACATCAACCAGCTGAACCACTATATCCTGTAGCGTCCCCTTGGCCGTTCATGAAATGGGGGATGGATATAGTAGGGAAGTTACCAAAAGCTCCGGGAGGAAAAGTCTTTATGCTAGCAATGATGGATTATTTCTCTAAGTGGGTTGAAGCTGAAGCATTTGTCCAAGTTAGAGACCAAGAAGTAGTATCCTTCACAAAGAGGAATATCCTGACCAGGTTTGGGGTACTAGCTGAAATCATTTGTGATAATGGGTCCCAGTTTATAAGCAAGAGGACTACTGACTTTTGCAAGAGTTGGGGAATCACAATGATTACGTCTACTCCGGTGCATCCTCAAGCGAATGGACAAGCAGAATCCTCAAACAAGATAATTGTCAACAACTTGAAGAAAAGATTAGGGGCCAAGAAAGGAAGATGGGCGGAAGAATTACCCTTTGTTTTGTGGGCTGATAGAACGATGGTAAAAAATGCAACTGGTCAAACCCCGTTTTCCTTAGTATTTGGAGCAGAAGCAGTGATCCCGATAGAAATGGTGATACCTGTTAGGGCAGGATTTTAATGACCTGTGATCCTTACATGATATCCTAACGAGTGATCCTTGTTTCTTTGGCAGATAGTGATCCTCATAAGAGCTTCAGGATCAGGATCATGGATCATCCTAAGGATCCTCATACTAACGATTGTTCTCTTTGAATTTAATGTTGTTTTGCAGGAATTACGAGTTGGACCTGGTCTTGGCAATGTTATTAAGGAATCTTTCACGTAAATCTCGCACATACATCGCCGGAAATAGACGTTGTGGAGAATAAGGAAACTTAGCACAATTTAAGGGCAATTAGTTAGGCTAAATTTACTTCTATTTCTAAAGGGGTAACGAGCTAGTAGTTAGGTGACTTGCCTAAAATTCGACCACACACGCTTATATAAATTGCACTCTTGAGTATTCGGAAGACACAACACACTTCTTACACACTCTAGCATACTACACCATAGTGGTCCTTGTACCTAGCTCGTTACCATCCAAAGTTGTAAACATTGTTTATTATATTGAAGTTTGGTGATCGGTAGTTTCCATCACCCGAGGTTTTTTGTGCCGGAGATCATTCATTGATCAAGGGCTTTTTCCTCGTATAAATCCTTGTGTCACTTGTGAAATTTTCATTTAAGTGATCCTTAACTTTGTTCATCATACCAAGCATCATTCCCCGTTTACAAAGAGTTTGGTTGCATTATCCTTGTGTGATTTTTTGACCAAAACAGTTTGGCGCCCACCGTGGGGCAATTGGTGCTTCATTCATAAGAAAGTTTTTCTGTTGGTGATCATTCCGGAGTGTTGCATGGCTTCATCGTTGAAGAATACCTCCACAACGATGTCTGCAGTCAATTCATCTAAGGGCGTTCCACCTTTGCCTCCACCACCAGCTGGATCTCAGAAAAATGCTGAGAAGAGACCAACTCCTATTTTCTCTAAACCTTCATCTTCTTCTGCTCTAACTTCTTCTGCTCCCAGTACTAGTGATATATTTACTTTGATTTTGCAGATGAGGGATCGTATGCAGCAGTAGGATGGAACTAATGACAGGATCCTCAAGGAAATCGGAGATCTCAAAAGGCAAAAGAAAACGTCAGAGGATCATTCCCCACTGATGCCCAAATCTTTGAATTTTGATACTCCGATGATTACTTCTCAGCCATCAGAGGTCCCAGACATTCAACATATGGGTGGACCAAAAGGAGTGCACCTCGACTCAGCAATAGCGACTCAGGCATCAGGATCATATTTCCAGCCGGCAGGATCCTATACTCAGCATATGGGATCCTTCATGAATTCAGGAGCCTACTCGGGAGCACAGCAGGTTCTAGGATCCTCCTTTGTTCCAGGATCATCCCAGGTTTAAGGATCCTCCTTTGTTCCAGGATCATCCCAGGTTCAAGGATCCTCCTTTGTTCCAGGATCATCCCAGGTTCAAGGATCCTCATTCGTTCCAGGATCACCCCAAGTTCAGGGATCCCTCCAGATGCCAGGATCCGTGAAGAATTTGCAAACAGGAAGTTCAGATGTCCATCAAGGAGATTTTATTCCAATGCAGACCATTGCTTCCACTGGTCCCTCCATCATCCCAGAATCCCAGCAATATGGATTCACATCCAATGTTCCTAACTTGAACCCGATGGGAGGTAACACTTTTAATAATTCTCTTACCACTAACCATGGATTCATGTAGGATACAGGTATCAACCATGCTATGGCCAGAGAACTGCAGAAACTGAAGGATATGATATCAAGTGTTCCAGGGGTAGTCAAACCTATCCCGGAGATTGCAGATGGAAGCCATAAGGTATCTCGTTTTGCACCACCAATTTGTGATGCTGAGATACCCAAAAGATTCCATATTCCAACTATGAAGCTGTATGATGGTACAACGGATCCTGAGGAACACATAGCACAATACAGGGAGAGGATGGAGATCAATCCGATTCCAGAAAGGTTAAAGGAAGCATGCCTATGCAAGGGATTTGGATCAGCTCTTAAATGGCTGCTAAGTCTTCCCCCTTACTCTATTACTTCGTTTGCTAATTTAGTTAACTTATTCAATAATCAATTTTCTTGTAGCAGAAAATTTGAACGATTGACTAGTGATCTATATAGGATAACTTAGGGTCATAATGAATCATTAAGGGATTATATAACCAAATTTAGTAAAGAATCCTTGGACATTCCCAACTTGGATATAGCCACGGCTGTTGAAGCCTTCAAGATGGGGTTGCTTAGGGATTCATTATTTTATGATGATCTTGTTATGACACCATGCAGGAACCTAGATGAAGTAAGGACTCGGGCACTCAGATTCATCTGGCTAGAGGATGACAAGAGGATCCAGGAGAGACAAGTAGGATCCTAAAAACAAGAAAAGCAAGGATCCTCTTTCAAAAGCAACAAATTCAAATCCTACAATAGAACTGACAACCAGAACGTGCATGCTGTTGACCAAGAAGAGGATGATGAGGATTATCCTCCGATTTCTGAATACTATTTTTCCGTTGATAACCATGAACTAATCCTTGCAATGCAGAATCTAGGAGAAAAAGCCAGATGGCCCAGAAAAAATGACAAACCAGCCGCAGCTAAAGACAAATCAAAATGGTGTGCATACCACGAGGATTTTGGGCATTTAACAGAAGAATGCATCGCATTAAGAAAGGAAATTGGATATCTGCTGAGCAAGGGGCATTTAAAAGAGTTGTTGGGAAGAAAAAAGCAAAGGACTCAGGATCCTGAAAGGATCCCTGAAAAAGCTCCAGCCCCTCTGGCAGATGCACAAGTGATAAACTTTATTTCCGGAGGATTAGACATCTGTGGTACATCCTTTTCGGCAGCTAAAAGGCATGCAAAGGAAGCTAAAATGGATAATGGAGAAAGACCTATTCGAACATCAAGTGTCTCGAAAGGAAAAATGATAACCTTTGATGAGGATGATCGCGTAGACATCCAGGATCCTCATCATGATGTTTAGTTATTACTCTCTTTATTTCTAACCATTTTGTCCGCATGATCCTAATTGACGGAGGAAGCTCAGTAAACATTATCCAGCTTGATGTTCTGAAGAAAATGGGTATTCCTGAATCAGACATCACACCAAGATCCTCCGTGCTTGTGGGATTTAGTGGCGAAACTAAGAGAACCCTGGGGGACATCAAACTCCCAATTTACGTGGAAGGATTACATAATTATCAAAAATTTTGTGTTATTGACTGTTTGTCTTGTTGTAATGTTATCCTTGGCAGGCCCTGGATACACAATGTGAAGGCAGTCCCATCCACCTACCATCAATGTGTGAAGCTCCCTAGCCCTTGGGGAATAATCAAGATCGATAGTGATCAGCAGGAAGCTAAGGATTGTTACACCTCATCAATGAAACCAGCCTCGAAATCAAGGGAGCAATAGCAATTAAAGTATCCTCCAAGGGATGTCTTGGAGGCAAGAGAGCAGGATGTGGACGAAATCCTCTTGGATCCTGATGATCCTGAATCCAAAGTCTATATCGGATCAGGGATCCTTGGACAAATGAAAGAAGACATTGTATCCTTCCTCAAAAGAAGAAAATCTACCTTTGCATGGAAACATGAGGATATGACAGGTATATCTAAGGATATTATCACTCATAAACTTGGCATTGACAGGTCAGTTAAACCAATCCATCAAAAAAGGAGGAAGTTTGCACCAGAAAGAAATGCCATTATCCAGGAAGAGGTAGAAAGATTACTACGAGCAGGTATGATTAGAGAAGTAAAGTATCCAAAAGAAAAATGGAAAGTGGAGGGTTCAAAAGAAAAATGGAAAGTGGAGGGTATGTGTCGATTTCACTGATTTAAATAAGGCATGTCCCAAGGATCCTTTCCCATTACCCCACATTGACTCCATGGTGGATGCAACGGCGGGTCATGAACTGTTAACCTTTATGGATGCATCATCTGGATTCCAACAAATTCAGATGGAACCATCTGACCAAGAGGATACGACGTTTATGACCCCAACCGGTTTATATTGTTATATTGCTATGCCGTTTGGATTAAGGAATGTAGGTGCAACATATCGAAGGCTAGTGAACATGATGTTCAAAGATCAGATTGGACAAACTATGGAAGTATACATAGAAGATATGGTAATAAAATCCAAGAAAGCTGAGGATCACCTAAGGGACTTGGAGGAAGCATTTGATATCCTTGATAGTTATAACATGAAGCTTAATCCTTCAAAATGTCACTTTGGTGTTAAAGCAGGCAAATTCTTAGGATATATGGTAACCCAGAGGGGCATTGAAGCAAGTCCGGAACAAATCAAAGCATTGATGAATATCAAATCCCCTGCCAACGCTAAGGATGTGCAAAGACTAACAGGCAGGATAGCAGCTTTAAACAGATTTATATCCAAATCCTCAGAAAAGTGTAAAGAATTCTATGATATCCTAAGAAAAAACAAGAAACTCGAATGGACTGAAAAGCATGAGAATGCTTTACAAGCCATCAAAGAATACATGTCCTCAGCTCCAGCATTGATGAAACCAGAAAAAGGAGATGTGTTATCCTTATATCTTGTGGTATCCTCAAAAGCAGGAAGTGCAGTCCTTGTTAAGGATCATGAAGGTACACAATATCCTGTCTATTATGTAAGTAAGAGTTTACTTGATGCTGAATCCAGGTATTCACACCTTGAAAAACTTATTCTTGCACTAATTATGGCATCTACTAAACTAAGACATTATTTTGAAACCCATGTTATTGTTGTTAGAACTAATTTTCCAATTAAGAATGTCCTCAGGAAACCAGAGATGTCCGGAAGGATGGCTAAGTGGGCAGTAAAGCTTAGTGCCCATGATATAAGATATGAGCCTAGAACAGCCATCAAATCTCAAGCATTAGCAGACTTTGTGGCTGATTTCAGTACTGATTTACAAAAGGAAGCCGAATTGGAAGTCCAGCAGCTGGATGAGACCAAGGATCCTTGGATACTGCATACTGATGGATCCTCAAATCTTAAAGGCACGGGGCTTGGTATACTACTAAAATCGCCACAGGGGGACATAATACCCCACTCCATAGCTTGTGAGTTCCAAGCCACTAATAATGAGGCTGAATATGAAGCCTTAATCGCTGGTTTGCAAATTGCTAAGCATCTGGGGATCAGGTATCTTGAGGTATACGTGGATTCATTGTTAATCACTAATCACTTTAATGGATCCTATGCTGTTAAAGGTGAAAAACTAACCAAATATTTAGAGATAGTCAAAGAATTGGCACTCTTCTTTGTTTCCTTCAGTTTGACACAGGTACCAAGGGAGGAAAATACAGAAGCTGATGCATTGGCCAATCTAGGATCATCTTTGAAGATCCCAGAGGATATAAGTATCCCCATCATCCATATCCTGGCTCCTGCTATTGAAAATCAGGTGGCCATGGAAATAGAAGAGGATACTGCAATGATCCCTAGTGAGGATACTCAATCTTATTCAGGATCATGGATCTCACTAATCATGAGATACTTACAACACGGAGAGATTCCTATGGGAGAAAACCTTAGGGCTTTCAGAATTAAGGTATCTCAATTCACAATCTTAAATAACATGTTGTATAAGCGATCTCTTGCAGGACCATATTTAAGATGTATCGAGGATCCTGAAGTTCAAGAAGTTTTAAAAGACTTCCATGAAGGAGATTGTGGAAACCACACTGGGGGCATGGCATTGTTCTCAAGGATCTTAAGGACAGGATACTACTGGCCAACTATGAAAAGGGATGTTGTGGAGTATGCTAAGAAGTGTGATCCTTGTCAAAGACACAGCAATATCCTTCATCAGCCGGCTGAATTTCTACATCCTATACCATCCTCTTGGCCATTTATGAGATGGGGGATGGATATAGTTGGCAAGCTCCCTAAGGCACCTGGTGGAAAAGTGTTCATGCTTGCTATGACTGATTACTTCTCCAAGTGGATAGAGGCTGAAGCCTTTGCCCAAGTCAGAGAAAAGGAAGTTATATCCTTTATTAAGAGAAATATTATAACTAGATTTGGCATTCCTTCTGAAATTGTATGTGATAATGGTTCCCAATTTATTGGGAGCAGAACTACTAACTTTTGTGACAGCTGGGGGATTAAGATGATAACATCAACACCAGTCCACCCACATGCTAATGGTCAAGCAGAATCATCCAACAAGATCATCATCAACAATTTGAAGAAGAAACTTGGATCCAAGAAGGGGAAATGGGCAGAAGAATTACCTTATGTGCTTTGGGCTGATAGGACAACCCCCAAGAATGCTACTGGTCAAACACCATTCTCTTTGGTATTTGGGGCAGAATCAGTGATCACAACAGAAATGGTGGTTCCAAATGCTAGAACAATTACCCGTGATCCTGAGGAAAATGATCAGAACTTGGTTCAAGACTTGGATACTATTGAGGAAATCAGGGATTTGGCTAGGATAAGGATGGCTAGCTACCAACAAAGAACGGTTGGTGCTTACAACAAAAATGTTAGGATAAGGAAATTCCAAGTTGGGGATATGGTATTGAGAAAAGCATTCCAAAATACCACTAATCCTGCTGATGGGAAATTGGCACCAAAATGGGAAGGCCCTTATTTGATCGAAGCCGAAGCAGGAAATGGGGCATATAGATTGCTAACCATGGAAGGTAATTTGTTACCAAGAGCCTGGAATGCTGTCCACTTGAAGAAATATTTCATGTAAGCAGGATCCTTCTGGCACATGTGATCCTTACATTTGCAGTATCCTTCAAGGATCCTTACTCTGGTAATGTTCTAAGCTCGAACTCTTATTTACATATTTTCTTATTTAAGGATAAGGATCATGTATCCTTCATCCTTCTCTCACGAGATTTTGAGTTCTGATAGTCCAGGTATCCTTGGCATATTGTCGACAATCTTCAGAAGTAATTCAGATCCTTGGGTTTAACCCCACTTGTTTGGGCTTGTCCCCAGTTATCCTTGGGCTTGTCCCCAGTTTCGCCTGTAGCGCATGATGATCCTGGTATAGTTCAAGTCTTTGGGACCAGTACTCGCTTTAGGGGCTGATAATTGCATCGTACTGGCTATACCTAGTGTTTTGGTCAAAAATCACACAAGGATAATGCAACCAAACTCTAAGTAAACGGGGAATGATGCTTGGTTTGTTGAAAAAGTAAAGGATCACTTTAGTAAGAAATATGCAAGTGACACAAGGATTTATACGAGGAAAAAGCCTTTGATCAATGTATGATCTCCGGCATAAAAAACCTCGGGTGATGGCAACTACCAATCACCAACTTCCATATATCAAAATATGGTTACAACTTCGGATGATAATGAGCTGAGTACAAGGATCACTATCGTAATGTGTGTGTAAGCGTGTGAGAATTGTGTTGTCTGTCTTCCGAATGGGGAATAGTGTTATATATACAAGTGTGAGTGGCCTATTTTAGGTAAACAAACTAATAATCAGCTCATTACCCCTTTAGAAATAAAAGTAAATCTAGCCTAAATTATCGCCCTTAAATCATGCCAAGTTTCCATATCCTTCACAACGTTCATCTCTGATTAAGCATATGCCAAAGTTGTAAAGACGCGTCCCTTGATTGTGATGCTAAGAGCGGATCCTGCTAGACATTCCTGCAAAATGACATTAAGTTCAATGAAAGCAACTGTTATCATGAGGATCCTATGATAGTCCGTGATCCTGATCCTGGAACTCTGCTGAGGATCACTATCTGCCAAAGAAACAAGGATCACTGGTTAGGATCACATGTAAGGATCATGTATTATAAAAATCCAGCCCTAACAATTGCCCCCAAAATATAAGGAGTGATTTTGTAAATAAATGAGTTATATTTTGCTTTGATCTTATCTGCAACGAACGACTCGGATAACTAGCCGTTAAACTCGGACTAGCCGTTGCAACCCTTACGTCATAGACGTGACAATCTCTGTTTTTCTTTCTCTTTCTATTCTTCTGCGAATATGTTGCTCCGGAATTCTCCTCACAAGGATCACATGAAGAATAGCCCTTTGAAAGGTCAAGGGATCATTAAAGACTCTCCCACCGAGAGGTGCTGCTTCACCGATGCTCACATTGATAGGATCCGTCACTGTTTTCCGGCGGATGCTATCTTCAAGCCTTTCACTCCCACTGCTTTAAGCGATTTTGTTTCCGACACATGGGTGGCTTTTCCTGTAACTCCGTTTACCATAGGATATTCGTATCCCTTTCCAGCTTTCACCCAATCTTTCTGTTCCCTGACCGGCATCTCTTACATCCAAGCCATGCCGATGATCTGGAGGGTTTTGTATACCCTTGAAAGGATCATTGAGCAGGAGGGGATTGACCTAGGGATGGCGGAACTGGCTGAGCTATATGATCTCACAACGTTCGGATCCTGTCGATATTTGCTCAAACGGAAAGCCGGAGAGGATCACCCTATTCTTAAGGTCACCAAAAATGACATGAATTGGAAGCGGCGATTCTTCTTTGTTAGGAGGGATACCATCCCTAATGCGAAGGATTTGCCCAAGGAGTGGGCTACTCATGGTAGGATAGAGGATCCTGGAAGGATCACCATCAGATTTGTTCCTTATGATGAGGATCATTAATGTTTTCTTTGTCTTTTGTGCAGCTATATCCATTGCTCATCTCAAGTTGACCCCTGCTGCAAGAGAGAGAGTTCTAGCCTTCAGAAAGCTTGATCCTGAAATCAGAAGTTTTCAAGTTGCTACCCAGGATTCACAGGAAGTATCCTCCGCATTTGCCACAATGTCAAGTAAGTATCTTTATTTAAAAAGCAGTTCTATGTAAGATTTTATATTAGTTAGGGTACTTATCTTGTTTTGATTGTGTAGGCGCTGGGAAATCTGTTAAGTCCGCCTCCAAGTTTGGTATTGATGAACTCGCCAATGTCAAGTCTTCAAGGAAGAAGACCCCTGCTGCTAGTCCCTCTGCTTCAGCCCCTAAAGCTCCTATTAGGGGTAAGGGAAAGAAGAGAAAGGCTTCTGAGGATCTTCAAGGATTTCCCCTGCTCCGCCAACAGTTTCTTGATTATGTTAACGAAGTAAGGATCACTGCTCCTGCTTGTATATCCTGCTTGTATATCCTGCTTGTTTGAGGATCACCTAATCCTGAACTTACCCTTTTCCCTTTCTGCAGAAACTCGCTGAAATAGAAACATATATTGGCCACGTTGAGGATCAAGACCGCCAAATTGCCGACCTCCAACAGATGGGTGTGCTGAAGGATCTCAAGATTGCTGATCTTGAGAAGGAGCTCCGGGCCACCAAGGATAAAGCTGCCAGGATGCTGATCAATTTTGATTACGAGAAGCATGACATTACCCAGGATGCCAAGGTCTCTGCTGCGATAACCATGTATAAGATCCAGCTGCAGAGGGCTGCGGAGGCTCAGGATCCTTCCTTCGACAAAGGCACATGGGACGTGGAAGGCTGGAAGGCAAGGCTGGCAGAGTTGGAGGATGATGATGAGGCCGAGGAGATCCCTATGCTTGAAGGTGGTGATGCTGGCAAGGATCAGGGGGAAGCAAGTGGAGCTGGTGGTGATGGTGCAGCGAAGGTTTGAGCTGCAGGATTGGGCAATGATGGAAATTTCTAGACATAGCCGGAGCCCAATTTTTAAAATTTGGTAGTGGTTTTTGTGGTTGTGATGTTTGAAACAATTTATGGTCTGTAACTTAAACAATAGTTTTTAGGGTTAAGGATCCTGGATCCTTTGGACAATAGGTAGGATCGCGAATGGTGGAGGGATCCTCTGTTTGGGGGATGAAGCCTTTGTGATCCTGCCGCTTTTAATTTCCTGCACCTGCAATGACCGCATAGACAATGGACACCCTTTGCCAACCCATGTGGACGGGCCACGTTTTGCTGGTAGAAACGTGGGTTGGCAATTTTGACAACTTTTGAAAGGGTTTAAAATCCTTTGCTAATAAAATAACTTTAATCTTTCTGGCTTACCTTGTTTCGTTATCCTTTATTTATCCTCTTGTTGTCCAATTATTTTAGAAATATATTTGTTAGAATAACAGAAGTTGAGCAAATCATGTTTAATAAATTTAGGATATGATCCTAGATCAAATATCCTATCATTGAAAATTTTCAAAGCAATTTATTTTAAGGATCATAGGTTTAGTTGCCAAAGTGCAAGGGTTGTTCACAATAATGAGTATAATCAACATAGTCAAGGATCATACCTGAGGATCCAAGTTAGGATCCTAACCTTTAATCAAGATAACCGTAGATGAGATTTTAATGGATAATAAGGATTAAGGATCCTTATCTGTTTAACTTCGAAAACCTGAAAAATGGAACATAACTTGGGACTAAGCCAATGTAAAAGATAAATTAGTAGCTGGGGACATGCCCAAAGGATAACTGGGGACAAGCCCAAAGGATCACTGGGGACAAGCCCAAAGGATAACTGGGGACAAGCCCAAGGATCGTATGTAAACTGGAGTATGGCCCTTGCTGGCGACTATCCAAGCTTGGTGACATGAAAATGTCAAAACCTTAGCTAACGTGAAAACGTTAGAAACCTTAGGAACGGATGTATGGTACGTCTACCATTATACGTAGGATCCTAGGTATAGCCAGTACGATGAGGTTGTCAGCCCCGAAAGTGGGTACTGGTCCCAAAGACGTGAACTATACCAGGATCATCGTGCGCTACTGGCGAAAACTGGGGACAAGCCCAAGGATAACTGTGGTTGAACCCAAGGATCTATGGTGCTGAAGATCTTTAACGATATGCTGAAGATACCTGGACTATCATAACTCAAATTCTCGTGAGAGAAGGATGAAGGATACGTGATCCTTATCCTTAGGTAAAAATAAGAAAATGAAAAAGGTTTTGAGATAAGGACGTTACCAGAGTAAAGGATCACTGATGTCGCCGGGATCCTTCGAGGATGCTTCCGATGTAAGGATCATATGCTTGAAGGATCCTGTTCACATGAAATACTTCTTTAAGTGAATAGCATTCCAGGCTCTTGGTAACAAATTTCCTTCCATGGTTAACAATCTGTATGCCCCCTTTCCTGCTTCGGCTTCAATCAAGTAAGGGCCTTCCCATTTTGGTGCCAATTTTCCGTCAGCAGGATTGATGGTGTTTTGGAATGCTTTTCTCAACACCATATCCCCGACTTGGAACTTCCTTATCCTGACATTTTTGTTGTAGGCACCAGCCATTCTTTGTTGGTAGCTTGCCATCCTTATCCTAGCCAGATCCCTGATTTCCTCAATAGTATCCAAGTCTTGAGCTAGGTTTGCAGCATTTTCTTCAGGATCACGAGTACTTGTTCTAGCAGTTGGAATCACCATTTCTGTTGGGATCACTGCTTCTGCCCCAAATACTAAAGAGAAGGGTGTTTGACCAGTGGCATTCTTGGGAGTTGTCCTATCAGCCCACAACACATAAGGCAATTCCTCTGCCCATTTCCCCTTCTTGGATCCTAATTTCTTCTTCAGGTTGTTGATGATGATCTTGTTGGATGATTCTGCTTGACCATTGGCTTGTGGATGGACTGGTGTTGACGTTATCATCTTAATTCCCCAACTGTCACAAAAGTTAGTGGTTCTGCTCCCAATGAATTGGGAACCATTATCACATATAATTTCAGAGGGAATGCCAAATCGGGTTATAATGTTTCTCTTAATAAAGGATATAACTTCCTTTTCTCTGACTTGAGCAAAAGCTTCAGCTTCTATCCACTTGGAGAAGTAGTCGGTCATGGCAAGCATAAATACTTTTCCACCAGGTGCTTTAGGGAGCTTGCCAACTATATCCATCCCCCATCTCATGAATGGCCAAGAGGATGGTATTGGATGCAAAAATTCAGCTGGCTGATGAAGGATATTGCTGTGTCTTTGACAAGGATCACATTTCTTAGCATATTCTACAGCATCCCTTTTCATAGTTGGCCAGTAGTATCCTGTTCTAAGGATCCTTGAGAACAATGCCCTGCCCCCAGTGTGGTTTCCACAATCTCCTTCATGGAAGTCTCTCAATACTTCTTGAATTTCAGGATCCTCGATACATCTTAAATATGGTCCTGCAAGAGATCGTTTATATAGCATATTATTTAAGATTGTGAATTGAGATACCTTAATCCTGAAAGCTTTAGGATTTTCTCCCATAGGAATCTCCCCGTGTTGCAAGTATCTCATAATTGGTGAGATCCATGATCCTGAATAAGATTGAGCTTCTTCACTAGGGATCACTGCAGTATCCTCTTCTATTTCCATGGCCACCTGATTTTCAATAGCAGGAGCCAGGATATGGATGATGGGGATACTTATATCTTCTGGAATCTTCAAGGATGATCCTAGGTTGGCCAATGCATCAGCTTCTGTGTTTTCCTCCCTTGGTACCTGTGTTAAGCTGAAAGAGACAAAAGAGAGTGCCAATTCTTTGACTATCTCTAAATATTTGGTTAGTTTTTCTCCTTTAACAGCATAGGATCCATTAAAGTGATTAGTGATTAGTAATGAGTCTACGTATACTTTAAGGTATCTGACCCCCATATCCTTAGCAATTTGTAAACCAGCAATTAAGGCTTCATATTCAGCCTTATTGTTGGTTGCTTGGAACTCACAGGCTATAGAGTGGGGTATTATGTCCCCCTGTGGCGATTTTAGTAGTATCCCGAGCCCTGTGCCCTTGACATTTGAGGATCCATCAGTGTGTAGTATCCAAGGATCCTTGGTCTCATCCAGCTGCTGGACTTCCAATTCTGCTTCCTTTTGTAGATCACTACTGAAATCAGCCACAAAGTCAGCTATTGCTTGGGATTTAATGGCTGTTCTAGGCTCATATCTTATATCATGGGCACTAAGCTTTACTGCCCACTTAGCCATTCTTCCTGACATCTCTGGTTTCCTGAGGACATTCTTGATTGGAAAATTAGTCCTAACAACAATAGTGTGGGTTTCAAAATAATGTCTTAACTTAGTTGATGCCATAATTAATGCAAGAATAAGTTTTTCAAGGTGTGAGTACCTGGATTCGGCATCAAGTAAACTCTTACTTACATAGTAGATAGGATGTTGTGTACCTTCGTGATCCTTAACAAGGACAGCACTTACAGCGGTTGAGGATACCGCCAGGTATAAGGATAGCACATCTCCTTTTCCGGGTTTCATTAATGCTGGTGCTGAGGACATATATTCTTTAAGGGCTTGTAAAGCATTCTCGTGTTTTTCAGTCCATTCAAACTTCTTGTTTTTCCTTAAGATATCGTAAAATTCTTTACATCTTTCTGAGGATTTTGATATGAACCTGTTTAGAGCTGCCATCCTGCTTGTTAGCCTTTGCACATCCTTAGCATTGGCAGGGGACTTGATATTCACTAGTGCTTTAATTTGCTCCGGGCTTGCTTCGATGCCCCTCTGAGTTACCATATATCCTAGAAATTTACCTGCTTTAACACCAAAGTGGCATTTTGAAGGATTAAGCTTCATGTTATAATTATCAAGGATATCAAATGCTTCCTCCAAGTCCCTAAGGTGATCCTCAGCTTTCTTTGACTTGACTACCATATCATCTATGTATACTTCCATAGTTTGTCCTATTTGATCTTTGAACATCATATTCACCAGTCTTTGATATGTTGCACCTGCATTTCTTAGTCCAAAAGGCATGGCAATATAACAATATAAACCGGTTGGGGTCATAAAGGTTGTATCCTCTTGGTCAGATGGTTCCATCTGAATTTGTTGGAATCCAGATGATGCATCCATAAAGGTCAACAGTTCATGCCCCGCCGTTGCATCCACCATGGAGTCAATGTGGGGTAGTGGGAAAGGATCCTTGGGACATGCCTTATTCAGATCAGTGAAATCGACACATACCCTCCACTTTCCGTTTTTCTTTTGGACAACAACCACATTGGCTAACCATTTTGGATATTTTACCTCTCTGATCATACCTGCTCGAAGTAGTCTCTCTACTTCTTCTTGGATAATGGCATTCCTTTCTGGTGCAAACTTCCTCCTTTTTTGATGGATTGGTTTGATAGACCTGTCAATGCCAAGTTTATGAGTGATAATATCCTTAGATATACATGTCATATCTTCATGTTTCCATGCAAAGGTAGATTTTCTTCTTTTGAGGAAGGATATTATGTCTTCTTTCATCTTGCCAAGGATCCCTGATCCGATATAGATTTTTGATTCAGGATCACTAGGATCCAAGAGGATTTCGTCCACATCTTGTTCCCTTGCCTCCAAGACATTCCTTGGAGGAATCTGTAATTGCTATTGTTCCCTTGGCTTCGAGGTTGGCTTCATGGATGAGGTATAACAATCCTTAGCCTCCTGCTGATCACTGTCGATCTTGATTATCCCCCATGGGCTAGGGAGTTTCACACATTGATGGTAGGTGGATGGGACTGCTTTCATATCATGTATCCAGGGCCTGCCAAGGATAACATTGCAACAAGATAAACAGTCAATAACACAAAATTTTTTATAATTATGTAATCCTTCCACGTAGATTGGGAGTTTGATGTCCCCCAGAGTTTTCTTCGTTTCTCCACTGAATCCCACAAGCACGGAGGATCTTGGTGTGATGTCTGATTCTGGGATACCCATTTTCTTTAGAACATCAAGCTGGATAATGTTTACTGAGCTTCCTCCGTCGATAAGGATCCTGCGGACAAAATGGTTAGAAATAAAGAGAGTAATAACTAAACTATCGTGATGAGGATCCTGGATGTTAATGCGATCATCCTCATCAAACGTTATCGGCTTTCCTTCCGAGACACTTGACGTTCGAATAGGTCTTTCTCCATTATCCATTTTTGCTTCCTTTGCATGCCTTTTGGCTGCGAGAAGGATGTACCACAAATATCTGATCCTCCGGAAATAAAGTTGATCACTTGTGCATTCGCCGGAGGGGCTGGAGCCTTTTCAGGGATCCTTTCAGGATCCTGAGTCCTTTGCTTTTTTCTTCCCAACAATTCTTTTAGATGCCCCTTGCTTAACAGATACCCAATTTCTTTTCGTAATGCTATGCATTCTTCAGTTAGATGCCCGAAATCCTCGTGGTATGCACACCACTTTGACTTGTCTTTAGTCCCGGATGGTTTGTCATTCTTTCTGGGCCATCTGGCTTTTTCTCCTAGATTCTGCATTGCAAGGATTAATTCATGATTGTCAACAGAAAAACAATATTCAGAAATCGGAGGATAATCCCCGTCATCCTCTTCTTGGTCAACAGCATGCACGTTCTGGTTGTCATTTCTATGGTAGGATTTGAACTTATTGTTCTTGAAAGAGGATCCTTGCTTCTCCTGTTTTGAGGATCCTACTTGCCTCTCCTGGATCCTCTTGTCATCCTCTAGCCGGATGAACCTGAGTGCCCGAGTTCTTACTTCATCTAGGTTCCTGCACGGTGTCATAACAAGATCATCATAGAACAATGAATCCTTAAGCAGTCCCATTTTGAAGGCCTCAACAGCCGTGGCCATATCCAAGTTGGGAATGTCCAAGGATTCTTTACTGAATTTAGTTATATAATCCCTTAATGATTCATTATGACTTTGAGTTATCCTATATAAATCACTAGTTAATCTTTCAAATTTTCTACTACAAGAGAATTGATTATTGAACAAATTAACTAAATTAGCAAATGAAGTGATAGAGTAAGGGGGAAGACTTAGCAGCCATTTAAGAGCTGATCCAGTAAGAGTGGATCCAAATCCTTTACATAGGCATGCTTCCTTTAACTTTTCTGGGATTGGATTGATCTCCATCCTCTCCCTGTATTGTGCTATATGCTCCTCAGGATCCGTTGTACCATCATACAGCTTCATAGTAGGGATATGGAACCTTTTGGGTACCTCTGCATCACAAATTGGTGGTGCAAAACGAGATACCTTATGGCTTCCATCTGCAATCTCCGGGATAGGCTTGACTACCCCTGGAACACTTGAGATCATATCCTTCAATTTCTGCAACTCCCTGGCCATAGCATGATTGATACCTGAATCCTGCATGAATCCATGGTTAGTGGTAAGATAATTATTTAAGGTGTTACCTCCCATCGGGTTCAAGTTAGGAACATTGGGTGTGAATCCATATTGCTGGGATTCTGGGATAATGGATGGACCAGTGGAAGCAATGGTCTGCATTGGAATAAATCTCCTTGATGGACATCTAGGCTTCCTGTTTGCAAACTCTTTAGGGATCCTGGCATCTGGAAGGATCCTGGTATCTGAGACGATCCCGGAATGAAGGAGGATCCTTGAACCTGGGATGATCCTGGAACAAAGGAGGATCCTTGAACCTGGGATGGTCCCGGAACGAAGGAGGATCCTTGAACTTGGGATGATCCTGGGACAAAGGAGGATCCTAAGCTCATGAAGGATCCCAAATGCTGGGCGTAGGATCCCGCCGGTTGGAAATATGATCCTGATGCCTGAGTCATTGTTGCTGGGTTGAAATGCACTCCTCTTGATCCACCCGTATATTGTATGTCTGGGACCTCTGTTGGCTGAGAAGTAATCATTGGAGTATCAAAATTCAAAGATTTGGGCATTAATGGGGAATGATCCTCTGCCGTTTTCTTTTTCCTTTTGAGATCTCCGATTTCTCTGAGGATCCTGTCATTAGTTTCATCCTGCTATTGCATACGATCCCTCATCTGCAAAATCAAAGTAAATATATCACTAGTACTGGGAACAGAAGAAGTTAGAGCAGAAGATGATGGTTTAGAGGAGATAGAAGTTGGTCTCTTCTCAGCATTTTTCTGAGATCCAGCTGGTGGTGGAGGCAAAGGTGGAATGCCAGTAGATGAATTGACTGCCGACATCGCTGTGGATGCATTCTTCAATGATGAAGCCATGTAACTCTTTGAAATGATTTCAAATAGAAAGTTTTCTTATGAATGAAGCACCAATTGCCCCACGGTGGGCGCCAAACTGTTTTGGTCAAAAATCACACAAGGATAATGCAACCAAACTCTAAGTAAACGGGGAATGATGCTTGGTTTGTTGAAAAAGTAAAGGATCACTTTAGTAAGAAATATGCAAGTGACACAAGGATTTATACGAGGAAAAAGCCTTTGATCAATGTATGATCTCCGGCATAAAAAACCTCGGGTGATGGCAACTACCAATCACCAACTTCCATATATCAAAATATGGTTACAACTTCGGATGATAATGAGCTGAGTACAAGGATCACTATCGTAATGTGTGTGTAAGCGTGTGAGAATTGTGTTGTCTGTCTTCCGAATGGGGAAGAGTGTTATATATACAAGTGTGAGTGGCCTATTTTAGGTAAACAAACTAATAATCAGCTCATTACCCCTTTAGAAATAAAAGTAAATCTAGCCTAAATTATCGCCCTTAAATCATGCCAAGTTTCCATATCCTTCACAACGTTCATCTCTGATTAAGCATATGCCAAAGTTGTAAAGACGCGTCCCTTGATTGTGATGCTAAGAGCGGATCCTGCTAGACATTCCTGCAAAATGACATTAAGTTCAATGAAAGCAACTGTTATCATGAGGATCCTATGATAGTCCGTGATCCTGATCCTGGAACTCTGCTGAGGATCACTATCTGCCAAAGAAACAAGGATCACTGGTTAGGATCACATGTAAGGATCATGTATTATAAAAATCCAGCCCTAACACCTAGGATCCTACGTATAATGGTAGACGTACCATACATCCGTTCCTAAGGTTTCTAACGTTTTCACGCTAGCTAAGGTTTTGGCATTATCATGTCACTACGTTTGGATAGTCGCCAGTAAGGGCCACACTCCAGTTCACCTATGATCCTTGGGCTTGTCCCCAGTTATCCTTTGGGCTTGTCCCCAGTTATCCTTTGGGCTTGTCCCCAGTGATCCTTTGGGCTTGTCCCCAGTTATCCTTTGGGCTTGTCCCCAGTTACTAACTTGTCTTTTATATTGGCTTAGTCCAAAGTTATATTCTATTTTCAGGTTTTCGAAGTTAAACAACTAAGGATCCTCAATCCTTATTATCTACTAAGGTTTTTCTTGTGGTTATCCTGATTATAGTGTTAAAGGTTAGGATCCTAACTTGGATTCTCAGGTATGATCCTTAACTATTTTTGATTTTATTCATTATTCATTTGAATTACCCTTATACTTTGACAACTAAACCTATGACCCTTAAAATGAACTACTTTTTGGAAGTTTTCGACTATAGGATATTTGATCCTGGATCATATCCTAAATTTCTTAAACATAATTTGCTTAACTTTTCTTACTCAGACAAGTATAAATCAAAACAATTGAGAATTTAAAGGATATACAAGGATAACATCACAAGATAAGTTAAAAGTTAAAGTTTTATTCATTCACAAAATTGTTAACCCTTTAAAGTTGTCAAAATTGCCAACCCACGTTTCTACCAGCAAAACGTGGCCCGTCCACATGGGTTGGCAAAGGGTGTCCATTGTTCATGCGGTCATAGCAGTGCAGGAAATAAAGGTCGGCAGGATAACAAGTGGCTTCATCCCCCAAACAGAGGATCCCTCCACCACCTATTATCCTACCTACTGTTCAAAGGATCATAGATCCTTACCCTAAAAACTATTGTTCAAAGTACAAACCATCAAACTATTCAAATAAACAACCACCAAACAAAAAAATTGGGCTCCGGCTAAGTCTCGAAATTTCCATCATCGCCCAATCCTGCAGCTCAATCCTTCGCTGCACCATCACCACCGGCTCCACTTGCCTCTCCACCTTGATCCTTGCCAGTGCCTCCACCCTCGAGCATCGGGATCTCCTCATCCTCCTCATCATCCTCCAGCTCAGCCAGCCTAGCCTTCCAGCCTTCAACATCCCAGGTGCTCTTATCAAAAGCAGGATCCTGGGCTTCCATGGCCATTTGCAGCTGGATCTTGTACATAGCTATGGCGGCAGAGACCTTGGCATCCTGGGTGATCTCGTGCTTCTCATAGTCAAAGTTGATCAGCATCTTGGCAGCATCATTCTTGGTGGCCTGGAGCTCCTTCTGAAGATCGGCTATCTTGAGATCCTTCAACACCCCAACATATGTCTCTACCTCAGCAAATTTCTGCAAGGAAAACAAGGAACAACATCAGAGACAAGTGATCCTCAAAACTAGCAGGATACACAAGCAGGGACAGTGATCCTTACCTCGTTGATGTAATCCAGACAATGTTGGCGGAGCAGGGGCAGACCTTGCAAATCCTCAGAGGCCTTTCTCTTCTTGCTTCCTTTTCCCCTGATAGGTGCTTTAGGGGCTGAAGCAGTTGGGCTAGCAGCAGGAGTCTTTCTCCTTGAAGATTTGACGATAGTAAGATCGTCGATGCCAAACTTCGAAGCAGACTTAGAGGATTTTCCAGCACCTACACAACCAAAACAAGATAAGTATCTTAATTTTATTTGACTCTCATTATATAAATACTCCTTAAATAAGGATACTTACTTGACATTGTGACAGAAGCAGAGGATACTTCCTGAGAATCCTAGGTGGTAATCTTGAAAGTTCTGACTTCAGGGTCAAGCTTCTTAAAGGCCAAGAGTCTCTCTTTTGCAGCAGGTGTCAACTTCAGATGTGAAACGGAGATTGCTGCACAACAAGAAAACAACAGAACATCAGTGATCCTTATGCTAAAGGATAAGTTCTACGGTGATCCTTCCAGGATCCTCTATCCTACCGTGGGTAGCCCACTTCTTGGGCAAATCCTTCCCATCAGGGATGGTATCTCTCCTCACAAAAAAGAACCGCCGCTTCCAGTTCATATCATTTTTGGTAAATCTGAGAACAGGGTGCTCCTCTCCAGCTTTTCGTTTGAACAAGTATCGGTGGGATCCAAAAGTTGTAAGATCATACATCTCAGCCAACTCCGCCATACCCAGATCAATTCCTTCTTGTTTGATGATCCTTTCAAGGGTGTATAAAACCCTCCAGATCATCGGCATAGCCTGGATATAGCAGATGTCGGTAAGGGAGAAAAAGGACTCGGTGAACTGAGGGAAAGGATACGAGTATCCTATCATGAAAGGAGTGACCGGGAAAGCTACCCAAGTCTCAGAGATGTAATTGCTCAGAGCGGTAGGGCTAAAAGGTTTAAAGAGGGTGTTCGTCGGAAAGCAATGACGAATTTTGTCGATTTGAGGGTCGGTAAAACAACACCTCTCGGCGGGGGAATCCTTGATGATCCCTTGACCCTTCAAGGGGCTGTTATTCTTAGGATCCTTGCTGGGAGAGTTCCGGAGCAGCATTTTTGACAGAATGATGGAAAGAGAAAGAAAACAGAGCAAGAGAAGAAAGAAGATGAAGAGAAAATACCTGTTTATCTTCGGATGAGATTATAAAGGGAGTACTTCTGAAATTTAAATGCAAAGGATCCTATCTATATCTCCTATTTATAATCATGATTGTGCAGGGTTGTCACTTCCATGACGTCAGGATTGCAACGGATAGTTCGGTCACAACGGCTATATATCCGTTGAGTTAGTTACAGATAAGATTGGCAAAATATAACTCGTTAATATTACATAATTACTCCTTATATTTTGGGGGCAATTGTTAGGGCAGGATTTTAATGACCTGTGATCCTTACATGATATCCTAACGAGTGATCCTTGTTTCTTTGGCAGATAGTGATCCTCAGAAGAGCTTCAGGATCAGGATCATGGATCATCCTAAGGATCCTCATACTAACGATTGTTCTCTTTGAATTTAATGTTGTTTTGCAGGAATTACGAGTTGGACCTAGTCTTGGCAACGTTATTAAGGAATCTTTCACGTAAATCTCGCACATACATCGCTGGAAATAGACGTTGTGGAGAATAAGGAAACTTAGCACAATTTACGGGCAATTAGTTAGGCTAAATTTACTTCTATTTCTAAAGGGGTAACGAGCTAGTAGTTAGGTGACTTGCCTAAAATTCGACCACACACGCTTATATAAATTGCACTCTTGAGTATTCGGAAGACACAACACACTTCTTACACACTCTAGCATACTACACCATAGTGATCCTTGTACCTAGCTCGTTACCATCCAAAGTTGTAAACATTGTTTATTATATTGAAGTTTGGTGATCGGTAGTTTCCATCACCCGAGGTTTTTTTTTGCCGGAGATCATTCATTGATCAAGGGCTTTTTCCTCGTATAAATCCTTGTGTCACTTGTGCAATTTTCATTTAAGTGATCCTTATCTTTGTTCATCATACCAAGCATCATTCCCCGTTTACAAAGAGTTTGGTTGCATTATCCTTGTGTGATTTTTTTGACCAAAACAATACCCACAGAAAGATCTAACCTCCGGAATCCTGAGCAGAATACTGAAGTCCTATGCCAGGAGCTGGATACTATTGATGAGACAAGAAATGCAGCACGACTAAGAATGGCGGCATATCAACAAAGGATATCCAGAACATACAACAAGAATATAAGGATTAGAAGGTTCAAAGTTGGAGATTGGGTGTTAAGAAAAGCTTTTCAGAATACTACCAATCCTGCTGATGGAAAGCTGGCTCCGAAATGGGAAGGACCATATGAGATTGAATCAGAATCAGGAAAAGGTGCATACCGACTCAAGGATATGGAGGGGGATATGCTGCCAAGATCTTGGAATGCTATACACCTTAAGCTTTATTTCAAGTGAGTTTAGAATTTAATTTCTAACTCAGGAGGGTATGAATTCTATCTCTTTTAATTGTGTTTGGTTTAATTTATTCTTTGAAACCCAATACTGACTTAAGCATCGGAGGGGTGTTAGCCAAGCTAACACCCACCTTAGTTTTGAAATGTTTTGCAGTATATGCTTCGGGATATAGCTCTAGGATACACACTCAGGATGCTTCGGAAGATTAGAGCATTGGCCCCCTCTCTCACGTATAAGGGATCCTGATCCCTTCATAGGTTTAAAGGTATTCACCTTTCATCCGAATTGGGTTTAAACACCCCGCCTGGAGCGCAAGTTATTCGGGAATAGTTCAAGGTGGCGGGACCAGTCCATGTAAAGTGGCTGACAATTTCGTTACTGTTGGCTATATCCTGAATCCTAAAGGTATATGAGGATTGATCACCCTCTCTCACGAAAGGGTATTTTCATACTCTCTAAGGTTTAAAGGTTTTCACCTTTCTAAGTCTTGGAGTTTATACACTCCCGCCTGTAGCGCATGAGAATTTGGGATTATCCCCAGGATACTAAGGATTTATCTCCAGTACATTCTTGGGTTTTACCCCTATAACACGAAAAATTGTCTATACAATTGAAACTGATATCCAGAAGATTTCTAAGTATTTGAAGACATTGTACACAGGGGACATTCCTACTGAGGCAACGATGTAAAGCTCAAAGGATAAGGCTCGGACCTAATACACTAAGTGTCTCTAACAGGGAACATCTTGGTACAAGGAATTGCAAAAAGGATTGAAGTTTGGAACTAGGGTTACATTCTATTCCTGGTATGATCTTTCCTTTGTGAATCTTACACAACTTGATTGAACTTTTGAAATCATGTTTAAAGGATATATTCTAGAGATATATTCTCGGGATATGATTCAGGATATTTGGTTGGAACCTTTGGATGCAATACTTGGCTTTGAAAATCAGAGTTGGATTTGTTTATAAATTCTGAGTAAACTATCTTTTTCCTTTGAAAATTTTATTCGAATTAGTTGATATTTTGAAAAATAAACTATTTTGAAAGAACTTGTCCAAATTGTTTGGATATTAAGAAGTCCTATTTTACGAAAGTCTGCTTAGGATATCAGTGAGTATATTGATCAGGATGCCTTCACAGAAATGATAACACTAATTTCACAAAGCCAAAATCTAAACTAAGTAATGCATGGCAAAAATTTAAAAGGCTACAACAGATAAGTCAAAAGCAGGTTATATTATTAACATGTCAAAAGTTGTGCTTTTGGTTTCACCTTAAACTAAGGCCCATCCACCAAAAGCACAATAGATTCCTAACTAGATTTACTTAACAGATTGAAGGTTTCGTCTCAAACCGAGACCCATCCGCCTTCAACTGTTATATTGTTCAAAATAAACAATACTAATCGATGACCAAGGGCTTCATCCTGAAACCCAGGACCCATCCACCTTTGGCCATCATATTGTTGTAGTGCAGGAAATGTAAATTGTTCGAAAGCAGGAAAAGTAAATTGTTCAGACAATCACAACCATGAAATTTTAAAAAAAAAGTGGGCTCCAGCCTCAGCATATATATCCATCATTGCCCACTTCGTTGCTTTTAAGGGGCAGCACCCTCTTCAATCATCGCTTCGTCAGCATCCGCACCAGCATCGCCACCAGCATCACCGCCAGCATCATTCCCAGCATCCACGTTGGCATCAACCACATCCTCGGTCACTTTAGCAGACTCTCCAGCAACAGGCTTCACGGGATGCTCCACAGGATTGCCACCAAGATCCCTCAGTTTTGCCTCCCAAGCCTCAATATTACATGAGGGGCATTCGAATCCCAAGGCCTTGGCTTCATAGGCTATTTTCAATCTAGCCTGGAGAAGGGAGACAACCACAGAGTTTTTGAGGCTTTCCCGGTATGTGACCATGTCATGCTCGTGTTGGACTTGGGCAGCATCAGATTTGGCTTGAGCCTCCTGAGTAATCTTCTTGATGGTGGCTTGGTGATCTTGGGTCATGGCTTTGTATTTGGCCTCGTAATGCTCAGACTTGGCAGTGGCAATTGCTGCTTGGTCCGCAATGGTGGTTTCAGCCTTCTTCAACTTAACCTCTAACATCTTGTTCAGTCCAAATGCATCCTCATAAAGAAACACTAGCTGCTCAAGGCCCTATAATCAGGTAAACAAATGTTAGTATGTATATTCAAAATATGTGTTCGGCATATATGTGCAGGATATAAGTTGAAGATATCAACCTGGTTGAGAAAGCCAGTCATGAACTTGCTGGATTCTGAGAACCCATGATTCTCAAAGGGAAAGACATCTGAGGCAACAGGAGAGTCTGGTTCCTTTCTTTTGCGGGAACTAGAACCGCGTGGATTTGAAGCAGTAGACGGCTTGGGGACAGCGGCAGCCTTGGAACTGGTAGGCTTGGATGTGATTGCTGATTTGGGGTTAACTTCTTGCTTGACTTGCACAGGGGCAGAATAACTATCCAACTCGTCAAGTTGGAAACCCTCAAGATTGATGACTTGCAATACAAGGGGAAATTCTTAACTCTTGAATAGATATAAATTATAATTAATTTAATATATAAAGATGTGCTCACCAGACATTTCGGAACTTGATTTTTGACTTGAACTAGCGAAGGACAAGGAAAAGGTTCTCTCACTCTCTGGAAGCCGGTATATATCTTTGATCCTTTGCTCTGATTCTGCAGACGGAGGGGCTAGCTCTTTGAAGTTTGCTGCACAGGAAATAAAAACGTCAGATTTAGGATACAGTTCCAAGATAGCCTTGGGGATAATCCTAAAACCCTAAATCCTACCAGAGGTCAACCACTTCACCGGAAGGTCAAAACCCTTAGGGATGGAATCCCTTTTTACAAAAAGGAATTTCCGCTGCCATTTATCCTCATTCTTGGTGGCCTTGAGGATAAGGGGGTTCTTGGAAGTGGAGAAAAGAAGAAAGCGGCTGTTGCCGTGAGAACGAAGACGGTATGCGACGGGAAGATCCTCAATGCAAAGGTCAGGGGAATGACGAGACCTGATCTGATCCAAGGTGACGAGCACACGCCAAACCATAGGCATGGTTTGGGCATAGCGAAGGCGAGTGAGTTCAAAAAAGCGGGAGATAAACGCCGGAAAAGGATATCGGAGCCCTATGGAAAAATGGTAGGCTAGAAAGCACACCCATTCGTTGGAAGAAGCATCTGATCGGACCTCTCGGTCGAACGGACGTATGATTGCCTCGGTCGGAAAAGCACCGGAGGCTCGAAGGGCGGCGATGTCGGCATTATCAAACGAGCAGACCTCTTTTTCAGGCTCTTTGAGAAGACATTGGTCTTCAAAGGTAGGGACTGAATCTGCTGTATGGGATCTTGTTCGGCTGGCCATGGGGATTTTAGCAAGGAAAAACAGAAAAGAGAAAGAAGAGAGAAAGTACCTGGGATTTCTGGGTCGAGTGGATGAATATCAACGAGGAAGAGAGAAGATATAGCGGCTTCATAGATAGCCATTGAGTATTTATCGCGTGGGAAGTTGCACCTTGTCACTTCAAGAGTCCAGTCATATTTATTGCCTCGATCTGCGAGATAATGTTTTAAAATATATCCGTTGGATTGGTATACCAACAGATATATTTTGGGGACAATTGTTATGGGTCATTTTCTGAGCGTACATATCTTGATCAATATCCTGCTTCTAATTGTTTATTTGTGACCAAGATACTAGACGGGGATATTGCTAACATTCTGGGTGATATCCTGAGGTTGACTGATTTAACCACGTGCAGATTAAAGGGTATAAGTCTCCAACGTTCAAGTGGACTTCTTCTCCTTGAGACTCAGGAAAAACAGTTGGAAGAAAGACGTTGAAGCCGGAAGATGTGGATTACAACGTTCGCATGTGGAATATTCGCCGGATCCCGGAATAATAGGATAGTTGGTTGCTTTCTTTTTACTATAAATAGATTGATCGGATCAGATTAAGTCACAGACACTCATTCACACACTTTGCTTTCTAGTCTCTAGCAATCATTACACACGAACACTTGTACTCAAATCTCATTGTAACACTTAGTTGATCCGTATCATATCCTACACTGTATCCTGAAGTTTGAAGCAATAAGAAGAACAAGGCAGCTGCGATTGTCAGCTCCCGAGGTTTTATGCCGGCGATCTAGATTGATCAAGGGCTTTCCTCGTACATCACGTGTCAACTTTTACTTTTCTGCTCATTGTTTGATCACAGATACAGCTCTATATCCTGAGCCGTATCCTGACTACTGTTTTTCTAAACAACTTAACCAACATATTTTCAACACACTTTTTAGCACACTACCTCACTTAACTAATTTGATCACTTAATTGCTTCGGTAATTTTTGACCAAAACACTATCATACACAACCATAGGGTGTTTAGAAAACTACCTTCTTGGAGTAATAGGATGATGAAAAGGATGATGTTTCTTGAATGGTTGCCTTCAAGAGTAGAAGGCCTCAAGCTTGTATACCCCAAGCTTCCAACAAACACCACAAGATTAGCTAGGATTTTTAATACTAAAGATCAAAAAACCAAACACTTGAGAAATGCTTATGATGACCGAAAATTAGAGAGCTATTTCTCTAGTTCTTCCTTGTTCTTGCATTTGTCATCTAAGTATTTATAGAACCATGAGAGAGAATTGCCACCCATCTTGACCAATCATGTGCCAACTTACACATGCAGGTGCATGAAACCCCATTGGACCAAAATGGTCTTGGTTAGACCACCCAATCAAATCTCCTCTAGCTTATGACAATTGCAAGTCTTGTGATTGGATATAAAAGTTTGGGAAGAACACTAGGGGGGGCTAGCTTCATTTTATAAAAAAAAAAATTTCTTTAATAAAATTTAAGTCCTGGTTTATATATATATTTATAAATTTTATAAATATAACACTACATATATGCAAGACTTTATACAATCTTTTAAAATGTTATTTAACCCATTAAATAACAAAATAAAATATTCTCTCAAAATAAATTATCCATATAACTTATTGGTTTCTCAAGTGTAATTATTTAGAACACCAATTTCTAAATATTGTAAGTGTTAATATTTATTTGTTTGATCATATCACAAATAAATAATATAAGTGTTTGTCTAACTTGTTATTGGGTATGACTCGACTTGGATCATAACGTACTAGCCACATCAATTTAGTATGTGTCTTGGGCATACAGAGTCCAACAGAAACTGTACCTGTTCTAACCAAAACTCACACTTTGAAAACTTTGCATAAAGCTTTTCTTTCCTTAATAAACTTAAAAGTGCGTGCAAATGCTTTGCATGTTCCTCTTTACTCTTAGAGTAAATGAGAATATCATCTATAAAGACAATTATGAATTTATCCAAATATGGCTTACATATTCGGTTCATCATGTCCATAAATGCAGCTGGGGCATTGGTTAAACCAAATGGCATGACAGTAAATTTATAATGACCATACCTTGTTCTAAATGCGGTCTTAGGAATATCCTCTTCCTGTACCTTTAATTGATGATATCCTGATCGTAAATCGATTTTAGAGAAAAATCGAGCTCCTTGCAATTGATCGAACAGATCATCGATCCTTGGTAATGGATACCGATTCTTAATCGTGACCTTGTTCAATTCATGGTAGTCAATGCACAAACGCATAGATCCGTCTTTCTTCTTAACGAATAAGATTGGTGCTCCCCATGGTGATGAACTTGGCTGTATGAATCCTTTCTCCAACAATTCATCTAATTGCTTCTTTAGTTCTTGCATTTCTGTGGGTGCCAAATGGTAAGGTGCTTTGGCAATTGGTGTTGTCCCTGGTAGCAGATGGATTCTGAATTCGACTTCCCTGTCTGGCGGTAGTCCTGGTAATTCTTCTGGAAATACATCTGAAAACTGAGATACTACTGGAATATCCTTCAGTTCTTTTCCTTTAGTGTTAGTGGTTATAGAAATCAAATACAATAAAGATCCTTTTCTTATATAACTTGCTGTTTTCATCACAGCGATGAATTTTGTGGATCTAGATAGCTTATCTCCTTTAATTGTGATCTTTTCACCCCTTAGTGAATTGACTTGAATTGACTTTTGATCATATAAAATACTGGCTTTATTGGCTATTAACTAATCCATTCCTAATACAACATCAAATCCTGCCAGATTCATTGGATAAAGGTTTGCAATAAACTTTTGATTTAAAAATTCTATTCTTGCTCCCTGCAAGATTTCAAAAATCCTAACGGTTTCCCCATTTGCTGTCTCTATTAGACATTCTTGTGGGAGTTTAGTTAATGGTTGATTGAGAAGTTTGCAAAATGAAGTATTAATAAAACTTTGGTTCGCACCAGAGTAAAATAATACTTTAGCAAAAATATCATTAACTAAAAACGTACCGGCTATCACGTCCGGAATCATCTTAGCTTCATCTGCCATTAGAACAAATGCTCTAGCAATTTTGGTAGTCTTATTGCCCATGGCTGGAACTAGTTTCGGACAGTTCGGCTTGATGTGACATTTTTCTCCACAGTTGAAGCACATTCCATTATTAGGTTTCCTACTGCAATCTTCTTCCTTGTGCCCTGGTATCTTACAGAAATTGCAGTAAGTGGAGCATTTTCCCAAATGTTTCTTCTTGCAACCCTTGCAGTAGGGTGCAGAGGTAGAACCTACATTTCTCCCACAGTTGGAATTTCCATAACGAAATTCTTGGGTAAGCCTTTGAGCTAGGTTTCTCCTCTGGTCTTCTTCTCGAGTACGCACTAATTCGTCAGTCAAGGTATTGGCTAGTTCTACAGCTTTTTCTATGGTTTGGGGTCTAGCTGCCTTGACTACATGCCTAATCTCCCCGATTAATCTCCAGATGTAACGGGAGATTAATACTGGTTCTGGTGATGCAAGGGTTGGTACGATTCTAGCATATTCAAAGAATGTAGTAGTATAACCCTTACTATCCACTCCAGTTATTCTAAGGTTAAGAAACTTATTTGCTATTTGTTCCTTTTCATTGGGAGGGCAGAATTTCCTTTCTACCATATTCTTAAATTCTTCCCATTCCATATTGTAAACCCTGTTACTCCCTCTAGACTGGAGGATAGTGTTCCACCATTCTAAGGCTGAGTTCTTAAACAAATTGGAAGCAAACATTTTCTTATCCTCTTCCGCACACTTACTTATTTTTAAGACTGCCTCAGTCTTTTCTATCCAGCGTAGAGCTGCAATGGGTCCTTCATTGCCCGAGAATTCTATTGATTTGCAGGATCAGAATTCCTTGTAAGAACAACCATAAGATATGGTTCTTCTTCTTTTGGGAATGGGCACTTGAAGTATGGGTCCATTGTTTACGCTGTGTTGAGGGTTCAGTTGTCGCTTACTACTATGTTTGCTTTTATTATCTGCTTCCTTAACTGTTTTGATATTAAATGGCATTGCATCTATTATCCCTTGTGCCACTACGTGTTGGATGGCACTGTTATCCACTTGGTTCCATTTTTATCGTTGTTCGGATTGTCATTATTCAGGTTATCGTTATTCATGTTATTGTCATTCTGGTTTTCCTGGTTCACTTCGTTATCCATCTGAATTTTAAACATTTGCCACGTATTAATATCACAAGATAATATTTAATACAAACAATCACACAACACACATATTGATAAAAAACGTCGAGCATTGCGACTTACTCTTTCTTATATATATTATGCATCTACTACAAACCAGAACTAGAATTTAAAATTACAATACAACTGAAATAAAAATTACAATACTAGTAGGCATCTGTAGTTATTATCTAGATTTTTTTTCAAACACACATATTATATGTTATTATTATCATTATTATTACTACCTCCACCATCACCTTCACTGATATGGGTTCATCCAGAACTCCATATTGCGCTCGTTGTACTTCCAGACGAGTCGCTCTCCGACCTGCCTCATCCTCTCGCTACTTTCTAAAATCTCTTCTCCGAAAGTTCGGAGCTCTTGCACATTTTCTGCACTCATTGGGGGTGCAGGTATTGGTAATGGGTTTGGGTACTGGGGTATGGGTTCCGGTTACAGGTATGGATTCTCCAAGATTTCCCTAATGTATTGATCATTATCATAGTAGGGATCTAGAGGGTCCAAACCTGGGTAAGCTCCTAGATTCGGCATGGGCATGTCTTCTGGTATTGGGTAACGTTGCACATAGTCCCTATTATCATCTAACCACGGGTCGTAGTCTGGGTCTAAGGGATTAGGTGCTGGTACCCTAGGTATCTCCTCTGGGTTAAAATCATGCATTTCAACTTGGTTTTATGGGTTGTTTTCCATTTCCATTCGCTGGTTAGGGAATAGTGGTAATGGTTGGGGTGCTATCAGCTGCTCCAGGTTAGGGTCGGCAGATGTGGTTGCTAGGATATGGAAATTGGCTAAACTTCTATTAAGCATATCCTGTGTGTGGGCATCTGTTTCTCTTTTAGCGGCTGGTAGGGCTCTCTATTGTTGCAATTTTTTCATTCGTTTCCTACGTTCATGTGCTCCCCTACTGAACCATCCTTTTTTTAGGAGGGAATGACTCTTCATACTTAGCCTTAAACACGAATATCCTGTCTTCATTATCAGCTGAGTACCCTGTGAGGGCAGGCTGTGAAGAGGTGCCTTCGCTTCTAGGCGAGCTAGACAACTGACGAAACGCGTCGGAAGGTCCTTGGTCGCTCATACTGTAAACTAACAATTAGTTAAATAACACATAACAATAAAATACAATTATGCACGTAGTTCCGTAGAAAATTTCCCAACACTTTAGATATATTTTGGTGTCAGCAGAACATTTCTGTGGCTGAATCAGTGGCTTAGCTCTGATACCACCTTCTGTCGCAACCCCCGTCCCCTAACAACCCGGGAACGAGCGGCCGCGACCAGGTTTGGTGGTATCTGTTTTCATCCATTTTGGCAGCGGAATTTACATCAGGACCGTAGTTAGGAAATATTTTATCAGAGTAAAATACCACAATTTCATAATATTAAACACATGGGAAAATCCCAAGTTTTAAGTACACACATTTTCATAGGGATAAACCCTATTTTATTTAAATAAAACATCTCTTTATTTTAGGTAACTTTATAGCCACTTTTCCAAGCCTTAAGTGCTGTCCAGCTGGCTTCTATTTGGCTTTCACATTTTGTTACCTGAAACGCGTTTAAAAACATTTTTGTCAGTGGGAAATACTGGTGAGTGAATCCCAGTTTAATCGAGTTTAATAAAAACCATTGTACAGTATTGAGGGCGGTCGCACAATTACATTTGTTTCCATCTATTCAATTACCACCCACGGTACAGTCAACCCGACTTATGGAAATGTTACTCCTCGCAAGGCAGTAACAAATTTTGTATACAAAACCCCAACATACCGATGATAATTGTAGAGTTCAAATACTTAACAACTGTTTAATATATTATTAATTGTGTGAGGTTTTGTAAAAGCAATTTGCAAAAAGGAGATCACATACATTGCTGTCTTAGGTTTTCCTTTAGGGGTTTCCTGGTAATTATCTATTAAATACACAAATGCACACGTGTTAGTATAATAACCCTTAATATTTACATTAGTAATACCCTCCCCGAGACGGCATTCCAACGACTACGTCGGGCAGAACCTCGACAGCCGTTACGGAACCCTAGATCAATCGGGCAGCGTATCTAATACGTAACCGGGGTTATGATACTTACAACAGAGCAGAACTTTGTATTATGCCCATAGATTATGCCTACTATTCAGAAATTTTGAGAGAGAAAGAGATTTTGAACGATCGGAAACTGAAGGCTGAGAGCCTCCATTTATAGGCGACCTTTCGCCTTCCCTCGCGGCCCGCGTAATAGGCTGGGTAGGCCCTAGCATGGCCCAGTCATCGAACTAGCTTCAACACGCGTTTGACATGTGGCGGCACCGGGTGCAGCCCTGACTCCAAGCTGTCGCGCCCCGCGTAAGAGACCCTAATGGTCTACGCGGCCCGCGAGTGACAAATAAAACTTGATCTTATTTTATTTTTAATTATATAAGGGTATTTGGGGCTCGGTTTTCACATACGGGGTATATTTTAGAACATACTGGGATATTTTAATTATTTTTAGGGTGTCGAAAATATTCAGGAGGGTTGTTATAGGTGGTGTCCATTTGCAAAAGCAAAGTCTTTAAACACATGAGTTTAGGATAGAGAGGTTTTGTAAAACCCGTGTTTCCGAAAGTCAAAGTCAAAGTCAATATTGAAGTCAAAGGAAGAAAAGATCGCTAATTGCGATCTATCACTCTTTGCTCAACTATTGTTTTGACTTCTTTGACTGCAGTTAGCCTATTTTATGTTTACGTTAGTTGTATTATGTGGAATGATTAATTACAATCGAAGTAATCGAAGTATATTTCTCGATGCGAACCGCTTTACGACTGTGAATAATAGGAAATAACAATGCGATAAAGTCAATTGATTAATAATCGAACTAATCTAATCATCATCAAACTCGAAACTCGAATATCGCAAGGATTGGTTATTGTTATACGTGTGTGTGTGCCTTATGTGTTACTTGTGCATGTCTTACTTTATGTTATATGTGGTTTCAATCGAATCGCAATCGAAACCCAATCGAAATCAATCGAAATCGAATTATGATAATTGGTGGCGAAAAGACAGCGCGAAATATAGATGCTTGCGTGTTAGATATAGTAGTTGGGATTAAAAATAATTTGAATAGAAAACTCCATCGTATCCTCATCGGTCGCAATCGAAATCGAAATATACGAAATCATTGCGCCGAACACTCGATTCAGGAAGCTGAACGATCAGGCTACCAGCCGATCGAACAACCAGCCGATCGGACTGCAGTCCGATCGGCCAGCCTTTACCTCTTTTGGCATCCTATAAATACCCCTGTCATTGTCAAACTTTCTACTTTTGGAAACCTCTGTCCGACCAGCACGCTCAGCTCACTTTTTCTCAAATTTCTCTCGATTCCGGTAAGATTTCGTCCTAAATCTTGTACTTTCTTGATCTACACGCACTCCTACACCTTTCTATCTTTCAAATCTTAACTTTTAACCGTGAAATCATCAAGATTCAAGTGTTCTAGGATGATGTCATCATGGGTTCTTGAAGAACTTCATGTTTTGGCCTCAATCCACCAAGAATAACTTGGATCTAACCGATTTCCACATAAACAAACAAAGATCCTTCACGGATCTAAACATATTCACGGTAAAAAGGGATTGAAAGATGGTTTTCCAACTTTATTTCAACTCTTTTACACTCAATACCTCCAAAACCGATAGAAACGGAGCTTGTGCCGACTTACTAACCATTTCGGTGGTTGTGTGACTCAAGATCCGGAATCTATCCATGAGGTTCACCGATTTCGGGTTAAACGTTAAACACCGTCTCGAACTGTTCGTCAACCGGATTTGGGTGATTCCTGTTCGATCAGGAGAACCAAATAAGGACGAGGTTCCATGGTTTGACTCGTTGTCAAAATACCTTGATAAAACGACAAACAATCAAAACAACCAAGTGCTAGACGAACAGGCTGACGAGGTCAGGGTGCTGACCGATCGGACTGCTGTCCGAACGGACAGCCAGCCGATCGGACAGTCAGCCGATCGACTGGCCAGCCGATCGGCTAGCATATGGTCCCACACTTAATCTATTTATTCTCTTGAAGTTGAGTATGAACGAACTGTTGTTCGATCGGACTACCGCCCGATTGGATTACTCTTCGGATCATGAGATACTATACTTCAACACTTAATTGATTTTTCAACATGTTCGACGCACTAGGGGTGCCACCCGATCAAACAACCATCCGATTAGGTGACACCCTGCTGAGAACTTGTTTTGCTGAGGCACCTAGCCGATCGTATTACCGGCCGATCGGACGACCGTTCGATCGACCTGAAAGGTAAAGATACTTCAATGTTTTTCAAATGCTACAACGAAAAATTCAAAAGTCAGCCATCATACACAAACAAATCCTACTCAAAGGGAGAAACAATCCACTCGAACAGCCATCCGATCGGACTCCCGTCCGACCGGACAACTGTCCGAACGGACTGTCAACTGAACGGTCAGCCGTCCGATCGACCAGCTGTCCGATCCTCCAACACTTGTTTCCGTGTTACGCGTTGCTTATCATTATGCTATCGAACAATTCCGGCTAACCCTACTCTCAAGCGCTCCCTTCAATCCATCAACCGCTGTGAGTATACTCGGTCCCTTTTTGATTTAAGCACTTTTGGGTGTTACATACGTTACTTATACGAAATCACATCAAACACACTACACAATGCTTTAAACGCTAACCGTTACCACATGTATTACGTGACTAAATGAATGCTTGTTGTTATGTTTACACGTGGAATGCTGTCTACCGGCCTTAACGACGATAGTACTATAGTTTGGACTCAGCACCCGGTCACACGGGGGTTGTTAAGGACAATTACTTGCATGGATTACGGTGGTAATCATGTATTGCGAACTGACTCGGGCAGTCAACCCGCAGTCATTGGTATCGATCGATCCATGTCGATAATTAACATGCATCGTTTTCCTCTGTGTACGTGCTGGTTATGCGTAAACTATTTCGAACTCTATTATGCTATTATCAAACTTGTATGCTCACCTTTACATTTTATGTATTGACTTTATTTTAACGTATATGACAGGTGTCTAAGATGCTTATCTGCTAGGAAAGCGAGGCTAGAATAAAGCTCTAGAGCCTAACAGCTAGTTGTCTGTAGTAGTCAAATTAAGGGTCTCTAGAAGCAGATAAACAATTGCTGTTTATATAAATCTGAGTTGTCGGAACAGAATATTTGCCTGGATTTTGTCTGTAATCATTTATTTACTGTTTGAGATATGGTATGGGACGTATTATTTAAATTGAATAGTAATGATAATTGTTATGGAAACTTCTGGACAATCTGTTTCGCTCAGTGCCATGCCCTGATGATTCCGCCATCGGTTGGGGTGTGACAGATTGGTATCAGAGCCATAACTATAGGGAATTAGGCAAGACTCGACCTAGTCCGGGTCGACGTCTTAGAGACCTAGACTATAGTTAGGACCCAACAGACCAACTCGTGCATGTCCATTAGGGACTAAGTATGAGCTTATTGCTCTTCTTCGCTATTCTTGCCTACGCTACACTATCACTGCACTCGAGCTTTCAATAATGAGAAAGCGATTTAGTCAAGATTTGGTGTGAAAACCGCAAACTCTCAACTAAATTGCTTGATCCATGCTGTTTTATCAACTTATCAATGATCTCTTCATTATTCTTTTTCAATAACGAACGCTTGTTCAACAGGAGAATTATACCAAACCAGGAGTGAAATCCATATTTTGATGAGTAATCTCCCTTATTTTACTAAAATCAAGGGAAAGTTGTCAAGCTAGGGGTGAAACCCTAACCTTGATGGCTTTTCCATGGATTTTACCAAACACTTTCACCAAAGTCTCGACGGACTCCAACGACCTGAACTCACAATACGGCTAGAGGGATGTGCGCCGGATGCCCAAGAATCGAGGCAGAGGCCCTATCTTGAAAGTCAAAATGTGTATGACAGATCCTTGAGAATAGTCGAATCGCTTTGGGTAGTCAATGTCTAATAACCGCAGACAATCTATCTCCCGATTTTTTTGTGTGTTTCGATTCTGAGCCCGCAACTGCTGACTCTGATGACTCGTTGATTTTACGTGTTTATATGTGTTTAACTGTTTATGTGTTTAAAATTTTGAAATTTATTTGATTTTTGCTCTCACTTCTATCGACACACGCAACCCGCATTGCTCTTCTATCTCAATACTCTAACAGGTCGCTACAATTTGAACGACATTATGCTATACGCTTATGCTATACTACTCGATATGCTATACGTGATCGCTATATACGAACAACTCGCGAACTTTGAATAATAGGTTTCTGTATTCTGACTGCTTCTGTGTACCGATCGGAGGATTACGTGATATTATGTGCCTCTGTGATTCTGTGCTCTACGTGTTTATGTGCTTCTATGATTATGTGAATCTGTGATTTCGTGCCTATGTGTTATGTGATTATGCGTGTTACTGAGCCTTAGTTAGAACTAGACGTGTGAGGTGAGATTCAATTATGATGTGTCTGAGACCTACGACGATGTCTGTTGAAGACAATGTCATCATCTGGACACCGAACCCCGCTTACTCGCCAAGAAAAGAGAGACAAGCGTCTTGCTGCTATCATCGCCAAGCAAGTAGCAAAGGCTGTGAGTGAAGTGTATGAGAACGTCAGCAAATCATCTGAGGAGTCGAGAACCGAAGCTCCCAAAGATGCTGCCAAGACTGTTTTCAGCTTCAAACAGTTCAAGGCATGCGGACCAAAGGAATTCACCGGAGAAGATGGCCCAACAACTATGTTTCAATGGTTCGATTCCGTCGAAGTCACTCTGCGCCAAAGCGGCTGTCTAGAAAATCTCCGTACCCTAAACGCAACCGGCGTCTTCCAGTCTCGAGCTCTAGACTCGTGGACAGCCGAACAAAACAAACGCGTGAATGATGCAGCTTATGAGCTGACTTGGGAAGAGCTGAAAGCTATTATGATGGATGAATTCTGCCCTCCCCATGAACGCCAAAAGCTGGAGGACGAGTTTTGGAACATTAAGCAGAAGGATGGAGACAACGTTGCCCTGACTGCTCGCTTTAAGCAACTCAGCATTATCTGTCCTGATCAAGTCAAGACGCTAGTGATAGCAATCAAGAAGTGCATTCGAGCTCTACCCAACTGTGTTGCCGATATTGTTCACACCGCAAAGAACTCATCAATTGAAGAAACTTACCTGCTTGCCGCCCAAATCAACGACAAGCGAGTAAAAGCTGGTTTCTGGGATAAGCCCTCTAAGTCTCTACACCAAGCCACCAATGCACCGACCGCTGAAATCGCCACTGCTCAACCGTCCAAGTCATCGGGCCGCAAGAAGAAGAACAACAACAGCAGCTCCAGCAACAAGAACTGTGCTGTTACTACCACTGCTGCTCCTCTACAAGCCGTACCGGCTCAGCAGCAGTCTCATCATCGACCAGCACCAGTTACTCATGCACCGCCAGCAAAGCGTGCATACACAGGTCCCCACCCGCTCTGCCCGACATGCTCATATCATCATCCGGTGGGTCTTGCCTGTCGTTTCTGCGCTTATTGCAATTTGTACGGTCATTTCACTGCCAACTGTCGCTATGGTCCCCGTAACACCACAGCTCCTGCCACTGCTCATCAAGTAGGGATGGAAATGGGTCGGGTTTGGGACGGGTTTAGGTAATCCCAAACCCAAACCCGGTTAGATAAGCTTGTCCCAAACCCGTCTCAAAACCCATCGGGTTTCTAGCGGGTAAATACCCATCGGGTATCGGGTATACCCGCGGGTTTCGGGTAAACCCGTTAATTTAAAAATATTACTCGTTGGGTATACTCATCTCAAAATCCTTTGGGTATCTATCGGGTAACTACAAACATGTTAAATTTGTATTGTTATTATAAAAATATATATCATATAACTACAATGTATACGGAATAGAATACCTATATGTGTAAAAAAATGGATGTATCATATACATACATATTTAATAATATAAAAGAAATTATATCGGGTATACAATCGGGTAAATGGGTACACTTTATCGGGTAATTGGGTCGGGTAAACGGGTATATCACTAAATCCCAAACCCGTCCCAAACCCGCGAAAAAAATAAAAACTATTCCCAAACACGTCCCAAACCCGATTAACCGACCCCAAACCCGTCCCAAATGTGTCGGGTTTCAGGTTTACCCAACGGGTTCGGGTTTGATTGCCATCCCTATCATCAAGCTCTACTCCCAGCCCCACAAGGCCAAAACGCGGCTCAGGAACCCGCGATCAATGCTCGAGTCTGCTTTGCATGTGGTGATCCTAACCACTTTGCAAACATGTGCCCAAACAGGGTTGTGAAGCAAGATCCCCAGCAGCAGCAGCAGCCTCAGCAGCAGCAACAAGCAGCACGCGCCAGAACCTTCAACATCAATGCTCGTCAAGCCCAGGCTGACAACAACGTGGTTAATGGTACATTCCTTGTGAATGGTATTTATGCATCGTGTTTGTTTGACACTAGAGCCGATAACTGCTTTGTGTCGTTTGAATTCGAGAAGCTCCTTAGTCGTAAGCGCTCTTATTTGCCCTCGTCATTCAAAGTTGAAGTCGCTACTGGAAGAACTGTCGCCGTTAATTTGTTCTTCGTGATTGTACCCTCGAGCTCAACAATCACATCTTCCCAATCGACCTCATTCCGATGCAACTCGTAAGTTTTGACGTCATAGTAGGCATGTACTTTCTTCGCGAAAACCATGCTGAAGTTGTATGCTTCGACAAGATGATTCGATTCTCGCTCGCGAATGGTGATTTATTGTATGTATACGGTGAAACTGCTTCGAAAGGTCTCAAGCTCATGTCATGTGACCAAGCTAGCAAGTATCTCCACAAGGAATACAGAGCTTTCTTGGCTAACATTGTAGTAGCGGAGGAGGTAAAGAAAAGGAAGACAGAAGTCAAAGACGTCCCAGTGGTCCGTGAATTTCCTCAGGTATTCCCTGATGATCTTCCTGGACTACCGCCACGTCGTGATATCGACTTCCGTATCGATCTTATTCCTAGAGCCAACCCTGTTGCCAAAGCTCCTTATCGACTCGCGCCATCCGAAATGCGTGAACTCTCGAATCAACTCCAGGAGTTACTTGAGAAAGGCTTTATTCGCCCGAGCACCTCTCCTTGGGGCGCGCCAGTCCTCTTCGTTAGAAAGAAGGATGGGTCGTTCAGGATGTGCATCGACTTTTGGGAATTGAATAAGTTAACCATCAAGAATCGCTATCCCCTGCCCCATATCGACGATTTGTTTGATCAACTGCAAGGTGCTACGTGTTTCTCGAAGATCGATCTATGCTCAGGCTATCACCAGCTACGTATTCAAGAGGAGGATATACCTAAAACCACTTTTCGTACCCGCTACGGCCACTACGAGTTCGTTGTTATGCCTTTTGGTTTAACCAACGCACCCGCGGTCTTCATGGATCTGATGAATCGCGTGTGTAAACCATATCTTGACCAATTCGTCATCGTGTTCATCGACGATGTCTTGATCTATTCTAAATCGAAAGCCGAACACGCGCAACATCTACGTTTGGTTCTCGAACTACTCCAGGGGTATCAACCCTATGCCAAGTTCTCCAAGTGTGAATTCTGGTTGGAGGAGGTTCAGTTTCTTGGTCACATAGTTAATAGTCAGGGTATTCATGTCGATCCTGAGAAGATTGAAGCAGTTAAGAGTTGGATTACGCCAAAGAATCCGTCTGAAGTCCGTTCTTTTCTCCGACTTGCGGGCTATTATCGACGATTTATCGAAGGATTCAAAAAGATCGTTGTGCCGCTTACCGCTCTCACGCATAAAAACAAGTCATTTGTTTGGGGAACTGAACAAGAGTCTGCTTTCCAAACCCTCAAGCATAAGCTTTGCAATGCTCCTGTTCTCACTTTGCCCGATGGTAACGACGGTTTCATTGTCTATTGTGATGCTTCCAACCTTGGTCTTGGTTGTGTTCTCATGCAACGGGACAAGGTCATAGCTTACGCGTCTCGTCAGCTCAAAATCCACGAGAAGAACTATACAACCCATGATCTCGAGCTAGGCGCAGTTGTTTTTGCGTTAAATATTTGGCGACACTACATGTATGGTACCAAGTGTACGATCTTCACCGATCATAGGAGCCTGCAACATATCTTTGATCAGAAAGAACTTAATATGCGTCAACGCCGATGGGTAGAACTTCTTAACGATTACGACTGTGAGATTCGTTATCACCCAGGCAAAGCAAATGTCGTTGCCGACGCGCTCAGCAGACGGAGTTATTTGCTCAGCGTTCGTAATACCCAAGCCCAATACAATCTCGAAAATCTCATCCGCGAAGCCCAGCACGCCTGTTTTAATGAACGCACCTTGAAGAGGGAAAGAATCTATCTCGATGGAGCTCAGCTTGTAAGCAAATCGAATGGGATTTTCTATTTTCTGGACCGAATTTGGATCCCTAAGCGGACCGAACTGCGAAAGATCTTGATGGATGAAGCCCACAAATCTCGGTAGTCTATTCATCCCGGTGCCGATAAAATGTACCAGGATCTTCGTTACAAGTACTGGTGGCCGGGAATGAAAAGGGATATCGCTCTCTACGTTGGGAAGTGCCTAACTTGTGCAAGAGTCAAGGCTGAACATCAAAGGCCCTCTGGCTTACTCGAGCAACCCCCAATCCCTATATGGAAATGGGAGAGTATAGCTATGGACTTCATAACAAAACTTCCGCACACGTCATCAGGTCACGACAGCATTTGGGTTGTTGTTGATCGTTTAACCAAATCAACCCACTTTCTGCCAATACGAGAAGACTACAAGGTGGAATGATTAGCCCGAATCTACACCGACGAGATCATTTGTAATCATGGGACGCCTCATGACATCATCTCTTACCGTGATGCTCGGTTTACCTCGCGATTGTGGGAAACGTTTCAAGCAGCTCTTGGTACTACGCTTAACCTGAGTACCGCATTCCATCCTCAAACCGACGGCCAGACTGAAAGAACAATTCGTACTCTTGAAGATATGCTTCGTTCGTGTGCCATAGACTTCGGTGGTAATTGGGACAAATACCTACCGTTAGTCGAATTCTCGTACATCAACAGTTATCATACCAGCATCCAAATGGCGAGGCTTTATATGGAAGAAGATGTCGATCGCCTATTGTATGTCACGAGATCAGACACTCGCAATTAACCGGTCCTAAGCTACTACAGGAAACGACTGACAAAGTCCTCCAAATTCGAGACAACTTGTTGAAAGCTCGGAGTAGACAGAAAAGTTATGCTGATAAACGACGCAAGCCCCTTGAATTTGACGTTGGCGACTACGTACTCCTAAAGGTATCACCTTGGAAGGGTGTGGTCAGATTCGACAAGAAAGGGAAACTAGCGCCTCGATATGTTGGACCTTTTAAGATTCTGGAAAGGATCGGAAAAGTCTCCTACAGACTCGAACTACCGGAGGAACTTAGTAACGTCCACCCGACTTTCCACATGTTAAACCTTCGAAAGTGCCTGGCTGAGCATGATTTAATTGTACCGCTCGATGATCGCCAAATAAACGAAACACTGCACTTCGTGGAAAAGCCTGTTGAAATCATGGATCGCCAAACCAAGCAGCTCAGACGCTCGCGCATTCCTATTGTGAAAGTCCGATGGGAAGGCAAACGAGGCGCAGAGTTCACTTGGGAACTCGAAAGTGATATGAAGGCGAAGTACCCGTAGTTGTTTGATACGGCTTCGACCTAATTTCGGGACGAAATTCCCTAAACAAGGGGAGGCTGTAACACCTAGGGCTGTTCACGAGCCGAGCCGAACCGAGCGGACCTTTGCTCGTGCTTGGCTCGTTTACAAACTGAACCAAGCGGAGCGGCTCATTTAAAACCGAGCCTCAAATCAAGCGAGCATTTTTCGAGCAATAAAAATTCTGAGCGAGCGTCGAGCGAAGTTCGAGCGATTTGGACAACCGTGTCGCCCGATTTAAATTTGCTGAGAGAGATAGTGACAATGTTGGGTCTCAAGTTTTTATGTTTTTAAAAACATGCACATTTAATGGCACGATATTTTTCTTATTAATAACAATGTTGTGGCCGACGAGGCAATGATCATATTGCACAACAATTACATTGAGAGCAGGAGACGATCGACTTAGGGTAACGACATGAAACCTTGAGGCGATGAACAAACTATCTTTTAACGTTTAGGCTTTAACTTTAAGTTTTAATATTAATTTTTTTATTGGTGTGGTTGGGCTAGTACGTATAGATATAGTTGTGAATTTGTATATCGTTGACCAAAATCTAATAGAGTGGTACATATAAAACTATAAATTTAATTTATATTTGTGTGTACATACATGTTTATATATGTATGTAATGTTTATATATGTATGTGTATAGGTATATGTATATGTATACTAATTAAAATAATAATTCGAGCCGAACCGAGCCGAGTGAACCTTTGCTCATGCTTGGCTCGTTTACAAACCGAACCGAGCAGAGCGGCTCGTTTACAACTGAGCGTCAAATCGAACGAGCATTTTCCGAGCAGTTTCCGAACGAGCGTCGAGCGATTTGAACGGCCCTAGTAACACCCCGTGTTTTCGAAAGTCAAAGTCAAAGTCAAGATTGAAGTCAAAGGAAGAAAAGATCACTAATTGCGATCTATCCCTCTTTGCTCAACTACTGTTTTGACTTCTTTGACTGTAGTTAGTCTATTTTATGTTTACGTTAGTTGTATTATGTGGAATAATTAATTACAATCGAAGTAATCGAAGTATATTTCTCGATGCGAACCGCTTTACGACTGTGAATAATAGGAAGTAACAATGCGATAAAGTCAATTGATCAATAATCGAAATAATCTAATCATCATCGAACTCGAAACTCGAATATCGCAAGGATTGGTTATTGTTATACGTGTGTGTGTGCCTTATGTGTTACTTGTGCATGTCTTACTTTATGTTATGTGTGGTAATCAATCGAATCGCAATCGAAACTCAATCAAACTCAATCGAAATCGAATTATGATAATTTGTGGCGAAAAGACAGCGCGAAATATAGATGCTTGCGTGTTAGATGTAGTAGTTGGGATTAAAAGTAATTTGAATAGAAAACTCCATCATATCCTCATCGGTCGCAATCGAAAATGAAATATCAGAAATCATCGCGCCAAACACTCGAATCAGGCAGCGGAACGATCAGGCTACCAGCCGATCGAACAGCCAGCCGATCGGACTGCAGTCCGATCAGACAGGCTGTCCGATCGAGCTGCCTGGCCGATCGGCCAGCCTTTACCTCTTTTGGCATCCTATAAATACCCCTGTCATTGTCAAACTTTCTACTTTTGGAAACCTCTGTCCGACCAGCACGCTCAACTTACTTTTTCTCAGATTTCTCTCGATTCCGGTAAGATTTCGTCCTAAATCTTGTACTTTCTTGATCTACACGCACTCCTACACCTTTCTTTCTTTCAAATCTTAACTTTTAACCGTGAAATCATCAAGATTCAAGTGTTCTAGGATGATGTCATCATGGGTTATTTAAGAACTTCATGTTTTGGCCTCAATCCACCAAGAATAACTTGGATCTAACCGTTTTCCACATAAACAAACAAAGATCCTTCACGGATCTAAACATATTCATGGTAAAAGGGGATTGAAAGATGGTTTTCCAACTTTCTTTCAACTCTTTTACACTCAATACCTCCAAAACCGATAGAAACGGAGCTTGTGCCGACTTACTAACCATTTCGCTGGTTGTGTGACTCAAGATCTGGAATCTATCCATGAGGTTCACCGATTTCGGGTTAAACGTTAAACACCGTCTCGAACCGTTCGTCAACCGGATTTGGGTGATTCCTGTCTGATCAGGAGAACCAAGTAAAGACGAGGTTCCATGGTTTGACTCGTTGTCAAAATACCTCGATAAAACGACAAACAATCAAAACAACCAAGTGCTAGACGAACAGGCTGACCAGGTCAGGGTGCTGACCGATCGGACTGCTGTCCGTACGGACAGCCAGCCGATCGGACAGTCAACCGATCAACTGGCCAGCCGATCGGCTAGCACATGGTCCCACACTTAATCAATTTATTCTCTTGAAGTTGAGTATTGAACGAACACTTAACCGATGGCGGAATCATCGGGGCACGGCACTAAGTGAAACAGATTGTCCAGAAATTTCCATAACAATTATCATTACTATTCAATTTAAAATAACACGTCCCATACCATGTCTCAAATAGTAAGCAAATTATTAGAGACCAAATCTAGGAAATTAATTCTGTTCCGACAACTCAGATTTAAATATAGCAATTGTTTATCTGCTTCTAGAGACCCTTGATTCAATCACTACAGGCAACTATTTGTTGGACTCTAGAGCTTTATTCTAGCCTTGCTTCCCTAGCAGATAAGCACCCTAAACACCTGTCACATACGTTAAAATAAAAGTCAATACACATAGTGTAAAGGCGAGTATACAAGTTTGATAATAGCATATAGAGTTCGAAATAGTTTACGCATAACCAGCACGTACACAGAGGAAAACGAAGCATGTTAATTATCGATACGGATCTATCGATACCAATGACTGCCGGTTGACTGCCCGAGGTAGTTCGTAATACATGATCACCACTTCAATCCATACAAATAATTGTCCTTAACAACCCCCGCAAGAGCGGGTGCTGAGTCCAAACTATAGTACTATCGTCGTTAAGGCAGGTAGACAGCATTCCATGTGTAAACATAACAAACAAGCTTTCATTAAGTCACGTATAGCATGCGGTAACGGTTAGCGTTTAAAAGTATTGCGTAGTGTGTTCGATGTGTTTTAGTATAAGTAACGTATGTAACACCCAAAATTGCATAAAGCAAAAAGGGATCGAGTATACTCACAGCGGTTGATGGATTGAAGGGAGCGCTTGAGAGTAAGGTTAGCCTAAACAGTTCGAGAGTATAACGATAAGCAACGCGTAAAACGGAAACAAGTGTCGATGGATCGGACAGCTGGTCGATCGGACGGTAGTCCGATCGGACGGCTGACCGTGCGGTTGACAGTCCGTTCGGACAGTTGTTCGGTCGGACGGAAGTCCGATCGGATGGTTGTTCGAGTGGATTGTTTCTTCCTTTGAGTAGGATGTGTTTGTGTATGATGGTTGACTTTTGAAGTTTTCGTTGTAGTATTTGAAAGCATTGAAGTATCTTTACCTTTCAGGTCGGTCGATCGGACGGTCGTTCGATCGGCTGGTGACCCGATCGGCTGGTACTTTAGTGGAGAACATGTCCTCAGCAAAAGAGGTCACTCGATCGGATAGTAGTTCGATCGGGTGGCATTTCCCGTGCATTGAACATGTTGAAAAATCGATTAAGTATTTAAAGTCAAGTTTCTCATGATCCGAAGAGTAATCCGATCGGATGGTAGTCCGATCGGACAGCAATTCGTTCAATACTTAAACTTTAAATAGGTTGATTAAGTGTGGGACCCTTGTGCTAGCCGAGCGGTTGGCCAGTTGTTCGGCTGTCTGTCCGTTCGGCTGGCTGTCCGTTCGGACAACAGTCCGATCGGACAGTGCCTTGTCCTGGTCGGCCTGTTCGTCTAACACTTGGTTGTTTTGATTATTTGTTGTTTTATCGAGGTGTTTCGATACGAGTCAAACAACAGGAACCTCGTCATTACTTGGTTCCCCTAATCGGACAGGAATCACCCAAATCTGATTAGTGAACGGTTCGGGACGGTGTTTCATGTTTAACCCGAAATCGGTGAACCTCGTGGATAGAATCTGGATCTTGGCCACATAATCACCGGAATGATTAGTAAGTCGGCACAAGCTTCGTTTCCATCGGTGTAGATCAAGAAAGTACAAGATTTAGTATGAAATCTTATCGGAATCGCGAGAAATCTGAGAAAAGGTGAAGAACACGAGCTGGTCGGTCAGAGGATTTCCAAAAGTGGAAATGATGACAATGACAGGGGTATTTATAGAGTTCCAAAAGAGGAAAGTGCTGGCCGATCGGCCAGGCAGCTCGATCGGCTAGTAGCCTGATCGACCAGTTGCCTGATTCGAGTGTTCGGTGTGACGATTTTTGATATTTCGATTTCGATTGCGATAGATGCGAATGCGATAGAATTTCCTATTCAAATTACTTTTAATCCCAATCACTCATATCGAGCACTATCCTTTCTCCACTAATTATCATGATTCGATTTCGATTGAGTTCGATTGCGATTGAGTTTCAATTGCGATTCGATTGATTATCACACACATAGCGTAAATTAAATATGCACAAGTAACACATAAGGCACACACACACATATAACAGTAACCCAAAATGCGTATATTCGAGTTTGCGAGCGCGATGTTGATCGGATCAGTTCGATTTGCGTTTAATTAACTTTATCGCATTGTTACTTCCTATTATTCACAGTCGTAAAGCGGTTCGTAGCAATAAACAATTCGATTACTTCGATTTTAACTAATTACTCCACATAATACAACTAATGTAAAAACATAAATAGATTAGCGATAGTCAAAGAAGTCAAAACAGTGATTGAGCAAGGAGTGACAGATCGCAATTAGCGATCTTTTCTTCCTTTGACTTCAATCTTGACTTTGACTTTGACTTTCGAAACACGGGGTGTTACAGCGTGTGACAGATTGGTATCAGAGCCATAACTATAGGGAATTAGGCAAGACTCGACCTAGTCCGGGCCGATGTCTTAGAGACCTAGTCTATAGTTAGGACCTAATAGACCGACTCGTGCATGTCCATTAGGGATTTTGTATGAGCCTATTGCAAATCTTCGCCACTCTTGCCTATGCTACACTTTCACTGCACTCGAATTTTCAAGGATGAAGAAGCGATTTAGTCGAGATTAGATGTGAAAACTGCGAACTCTCGACTAAAATCTGCCTAATCGACCCGCATTTTTACTTACCAACGGGGAGAATTATACCAAATCAGGAGTGAAATCCATATTTTGATGAATGATCTCCTCTATTTTATTAAAATGAAAAGGAAGTTGTCAAGCCAGGGGGTGAAACCCTAACCTTGACGGCTTGACCATGGTTTTACAAAACTCTCACCAAAGTCTCGACGGACTCCAACGACCTGAACTCACAGTATGGCTAGAGGGATGTGCGCCGGACGCCCAAGAATCGAGGCAGAGGCCCTATCCTGAAAGTCAAAATGTGTATGACAGATCCTTGAGAATAGGCGAATCGCTTTGGGTAGTCAATGTCTAATAGCCGCAGACAATCTACTTCTCGATTTTTATGTGTTTCGATTCTGAGCCCGCAACAGCTGACTTGATGAATCATTGATTTTATTTGTTTATATGTGTTTAACTGCTTACGTGTTTAAATTTTGAGACTTATTCGATTTTTGCTCTCACCACGATCCACACACACAACCCGCATTGCTTCTCTCTCTCAAAACGTTAACAAATCGTTGTTACTATAAGAAAACATTGTACGCAGTAATGCTCGCTATACCATACACTTAAACCATACTAATCGCGATCGCTATAATCGAACAATCGCAGGCTTTGAATGATAGGTTTCTGTATTCTGACTGCCTCTATGACTAAAGGCGTATGTGCTTTTGTGCCCCACGTGCTTACGTGCTTATGTGCTTATGTGTTTATATGAATCTGTGATTTCTTGCTTATGTGATTACGTAACTATGCGACTATGTTTCTGAGCTTTAGTAAGTACTAGACGTGTGAGGTGATATTCGACTATGACGTGTCTGAGACCTATGACAATGCCTATTGCAGACAATGTCAACTAGACCGTCATCAGGATCCCGTCGCCCATCACTTTCTCGCCAAGAAAAGAGAACAAACGTCTTGCTGCTATCATCGCCAAACAAGTAGCAAAAGCTGTGAGTAATGTCTACGAGAACGTCAGCAAATCATCTGAGGAGTCGCGAACCGAAGCTCCTAAAGCTGCCCCCAAAGATGCTTTCAGTTTCAAGCAGTTCAAAGCTTGTGGGCCAAAGGAATTCACTGGCGACGAAGGCCCTACAGCGTTGTTCCAATGGTTTGATTCCATTGAGTTACTCTACGATAGAGCGGTTGCCCCGATGATCTTCGCACTCTCAACGCGACTGGCGTCTTCCAGTCCCGCGCACTAGACTGGTGGACGGCCGAGAGAAACAAGCGAGGAAACGATGCAGCCTACGGTCTATCGTGGGACGAACTCAAGGAGGTCATGCTGGAAGAATTCTGCCATCCTCATGAACGCCAGAAGTTGGAAGATGAATTCTGGCACTTAAAGCAAAAGGATGACGAAAACGCTGCTCTAACTGCTCGATTCAAGCAGCTCAGCATTATCTGTCCTGATCAGGTGAAGACTTCTGACTTGGCAATCAAGAAGTATATCCGAGCCCTGCCGGACTGTGTTGCAGATTTTGTGCAAGCGGCTAAGACTAAGACGATCGAGGAGACTTACTTACTGGCCGCTGAAATCAACGACAAGCGGGTAAAGGCTGGTGTTTGGGATAAAACCTCTAAGCACCTGCATCAAGCTACCGCCGCTACAACTGCCGAAACCGCCGCTGCTCAACCGTCGAAGTCCTCACGTCGAAAGAAGAAGAACAACAACAGCAGCTCCAGCAACAAGAACTGCGCAATCACTACCACTGCTGCTCCTCTCCAGGCCGTACCGGCCCAACAGCAGCATCATCACCGTCCAGCTCCAACTACTTATGCACCACCAGCAAAGCGTGCATACACAGGCCCCCACCCGGTTTGCCCAACATGCTCGTATCATCATCCGGTGGGTCTTGCCTGTCGTTTCTACGCTCACTGCAACATGTACAACCACTTCACTGCCAACTTCCGTACTGGTCCCCGCAACACCCCAGCTCGAGCCACTACTCATCAAGCTCTGCTCCCGACTCCGCAAGGCCATCAAGCAACTCAGGCACCTGCGGTCAACGCCCAAGTTTGCTTCGCATGTGGTGACCCCAACCACTTTGCGAACATGTGCCCCAACAGGGTCATGAAGCAGGAGCCCCAGCAACACCAGCAGCAGCAGCCTCAGCCTCAGCAGCAGCAACAAGCCGCATGCTCCAGAACCTTCAACATCAACGCGCGTCAAGCCCAGAATGACAACAACGTGGTCAATGGTACATTCCTTGTGAATGGTATTTATGCATCGTGTTTGTTTGATACTGGAGCCGATAATTGCTTTGTGTCGTTCGAATTTGAAAAGCTCCTTAGTCGTAAGCGCTCTTATCTGCCCTCGTCATTCGATGTTGAAGTCGCTACCGGAAGAACTGTCACCGTCAATTCTGTTCTCCGTGATTGTACTCTTGAGCTCAACAAACACATCTTCCCGATCGACCTTATTCCGATTCAACTCGGAAGCTTCGACGTCATAGTAGGCATGGACTTTCTTCGCGAAAACCATGCTGAAGTTGTATGCTTCGACAAGATGATTCGATTCTCGCTCGCGAATGGTGACTTACTGTGTGTTTATAGCGAAACTATTTCGAAGGGTCTCAAACTCATGTCATGTGTTCAAGCTAGCAAGTATCTCCGCAAGGAATACAGAGCTTTCTTGACCAACATCGTAGTAGCGGAGAAGGAAAATAAAAGGAAGATAGAAGTAAAAGACGTTCCTGTGGTCCGTGCATTTCCTTAGGTGTTCCCTGATGATCTTCCTGGACTACCGCCAAGTCGTGATATCGACTTCCGAATCGACCTCATTCCTGGAGCCAACCCTGTTGCCAAAGCTCCCTACCGACTCGCGCCGTCCGAAATGCGTGAACTCTCAAACCAGCTTCAGGAATTACATGAGAAAGGCTTCATTCACCCGAGCACCTCTCCCTGGGGCGCGCCAGTCCTCTTCGTTAAAAAGAAGGATGGGTCGTTCCGGATGTGTGTCGACTACTGGGAATTGAATAAGCTAACCATCAAGAACCGCTATCCCCTACCTCGCATCGACGATTTGTTTAATCAGCTGCCAGGTGCTACGTGCTTCTCAAAGTTCGATCTCCGTTCAAGTTATCACCAGCTACGTATTCAAAAGGATGATATACCCAAAACCGCTTTTCGCACCCGTTACGGTCATTACGAGTTCGTTGTTATGCCTTTTGGCTTAACCAACGCACCCGCGTTCTTCATGGATCTGATGAATCGCGTGTGTAAACCATATCTTGACCGTTTCGTCATCGTATTCATGGATGATGTCTTGATCTATTCCAAATTGAAAGCCAACCACGCGCAACATCTACGTTTGGTTCTCGAACTACTCCAGGGGAATCAACTCTATGCCAAGTTCTCAAAGTGTGAATTCTGGTTGGAGAAGGTTCAGTTTCTGGGTCACATTGTTAATAGTCAGGGTATTCACATCGATCTTGCGAAGATTGAAGCAGTTAAGAATTGGATTACGCCAAAGAACCCGTCTGAAGTCCATTCTTTTCTCGGACTAGCGGGCTATTATCGACGATTTATCGAAGGATTATCAAAGATCGCTGTGCCGCTTACCGCTCTTATGCATAAAGACAGGTCTTTTGTTTGGGGAACTGAACAAGAATCTGCTTTCCAAACCCTCAAGCATATGCTTTGCAATGCTCCTGTTCTCACATTGCCCGATGGAAACGACGGTTTCATTGTCTATTGTGATGCTTCCAACCTCGGTCTTGGTTGTGTTCTTATGCAACGAGCCAAGGTTATAGCTTACGCTTCTCGTCAGCTCAAAATCCACGAGAAGAACTATACAACCCATGATCTCGAGCTAGGCGCGGTTGTTTTTGCATTAAAGATTTGGCGACACTACCTGTATGGTACAATCTTCACCGATCATAGGAGCCTACAACATATCTTTGATCAGAAGGAACTCAATATGCGTCAACGCCGATGGGTAGAACTTCTCAACGATTACGACTGTGAGATTCGTTATCACCCAGACAAAGCAAATGTCGTTGCTGACGCTCTCAGCAGATGGAGTTATTCGCTCAGCATTCGCGATACCCAAGCCCAATACGATCTCGAAGCCCTCATCCGCGAAGCCCAGCATGCCTGTTTTAATGAACGCACTCTGAAGAGGGAACGAACCTATCATGATGGAGCTCAATTGGTGAATAAATCAAATGGATTTTCTATTTTCTGGACCGAATTTGGATTCCCAAGCGGACCGAACTGCGAAAGATTTTGGTGGACGAAGCCCACAAATCCCGGTATTCTATTCATCTCGGTGCCGATAAAATGTACCAGGATCTTCGTTACAAGTACCGTGGCCGGGCATGAAAAGGGATATCGCTCTCTACGCTGGGAAGTGCCTGACTTGTGCAAGGGTCATGGCTGAACATCAAAGGCCCTCTGGCTTACTCGAGCAACCCCCAATCCCTATGTGGAAATGGGAGAGTATAGCTATGGACTTCATAACAAAGCTCCCTTACACGACATCAGGTCACGACAGCATTTGGGTTGTTGTTGATCGTTTAACCAAATCAACCCGCTTTCTGCCAATACGAGAAGACTACAAGGTGGAACGATTAGCCCGAATCTACACCGACGAGATCATTTGTAATCATGGGACGCCTCGTGACATCATCTCTGACCGTGATGCTCGGTTTACCTCGCAATTGTGGGAAACGTTTCAAGCTGCTCTTGGTACTGCGCTTAACCTGAGTACCGCATTCCACCCTCAAACCGACGGCCAGACTGAAGAGAATGATTCGTACTCTTGAAGGCATGCTCCGTTCGTGTGTCATAGACTTCGGTGGTAATTGGGACAAATACCTGCCGTTAGTCGAATTCTCGTACAACAACAGTTATCATACCAGCACCCAAATGGCACCATTCGAGGCTTTATACGGAAGAAGATGTCGGTCGCCTATTGTATGGCACGAGATCGGGGTCCTGAGCTATTGCAAGAAGCGACTGACAAAGTCCTCCAAATTCGAGACAACTTGTTGAAAGCTTGAAGTAGACAGAAAAGTTATGCCGATAGACGATGCAAGCCCCTTGAATTTGACGTTGGCGACTACGTACTCCTAAAGGTATCACCTTGGAAGGGTGTGGTCAGATTCGGCAAGAAAGGGAAACTAGCGCCTCGATATATTGGACCTTTTAAGATTCTAGAAAGAATCGGAAAAGTCGCCTACACACTCGAACTACCGGAGGAACTTAGTAACGTCCACCCGACTTTCCATGTGTCGAACCTCCGAAAGTGCCTGGCTGAGCCCGATTTAATTGTACCTCTCGACGACCTCCAAATAAACGAAACACTACACTTCGTGGAGAAGCCTGTTGAAATGATGGATCGCCAAACCAAGCAGCTCAGACGCTCGCGCATTCCTATTGTGAAAGTCCGATGGGAAGGCACACGAGGCGCAAAGTTCACTTGGGAAATCGAAAGCGATATGAAGGCGAAGTACCCGCAGTTGTTTGAAGGAACTTGTTCTAGAGAGTGAAAGTCTAGAAAGAGAAAGTTCTCCAAGGTGATTCACGGTGTTGTGCAACTTCCAGCTTAATTTCGGGACGAAATTCCCTAAACAAGGGAAGGCTGTAACACCCCATGTTTCGAAAGTCAAAGTCAAAGTCAAGATTGAAGTCAAAGGAAGAAAAGATCGCTAATTGTGATCTGTCACTCCTTGCTCAATTACTGTTTTGACTTCTTTGACTATCGCTAATCTATTTTATGTTTTTACGTTAGTTGTATTATGTGGAGTAATTAGTTAAAATCGAAGTAATCAAATTGTTTATCGCTACGAACCGCTTTACGACTGTGAATAATAGGAAGTAACAATGCGATAAAATTAATTAAACGCAAATCGAACTCATCTGATCAACATCGTGCTCGCAAACTCGAATATACGCATTTTGGGTTACTGTTATACGTGTGTGTGTGCCTTATGTGTTACTTGTGCATGTTTAATTTACGCTATGTGTGTGATAATCAATCGAATCGCAATTGAAACTCAATCGCAATCAAACTCAATCGAAATCGAATCATGATAATTAGTGGAGAAAGGATAATGCTCAATATGAGTGATTGGGACTAAAAGTAATTTGAATAATAAACTCTATCGCATTCGCATCTATCGCAATCGAAATCGAAATATCAAAAATCGTCACACCGAATACTCGAATCAGGCAACTGATCGATCAGGCAACAGCCGATCGACCAGCCGGCCGATCGGACTGCTGTCCGATCGGACATGCCTGGTCGATCGGCCAGCACTTTCCTCTTTTGGAACTCTATAAATACCCCTGTCATTGTCATCATTTCCACTTTTGGAAATCCTCTGACCGACCAGCTCGTGTTCTTCACATTTTCTCAGATTTCTCGCGATTCCGGTAAGATTTCATCCTAAATCTTGTACTTTCTTGATCTACACGCACTCCTACACCTTTCTATCTTTTAAATCTTAACTTTTAACCGTGAAATCATCAAGATTCAAGTGTTCTAGGATGATGTCATCATGGTGTTCTTGGAGAACTTCAAGTTTTGGCCTCAATCCACCAAGAACAACTTAGATCTAACCGATTTCCACATAAACCACAAAGATCTTTCATAGATCTAAACACATTCACGGTGGAAAAGGATTGATAGAATGTTTTTCTAACTTTCTTTCAACTCTTTCACACTCAATACCCTCAAAACCGATGGAAACGGAGCTTGTGTCGACTTACTAATCAATCTGGTGATTGTGTGGCCAAGATCCGGATTCTATCCACGAGGTTCACCGATTTCGGGTTAAACATGAAACACCATCCCGAACCGTTCACTAATCAGATTTGGGTGATTCCTGTCCGATTAGGGGAACCAAGTAATGACGAGGTTCCTGTTGTTTGACTCGTATCGAAACACCTCGATAAAACAACAAACAATCAAAACAACCAAGTGTTAGACGAGCAGGCCGACCAGGACAAGGCACTGTCGGCTAGCACAAGGGTCCCACACTTAATCAACCTATTTAAAGTTTAAGTATTGAACGAATTGTTGTCCGATCGGACTGCCATCCGATCGGATTACTCTTCGGATCATGAGATACTTGACTTTAAATACTTAATCGATTTTTCAACATGTTCAATGCACGAGAAATGCCACCTGATCGAACTACTGTCTGATTGAGTGACCTCTTGCTGAGGACATGTTCTCCACTAAAGTACCAGCCGATCGGGTCGTCGGCCGATCGAACGACCGTCCGATCGACCGACCTGAAAGGTAAAGATACTTCAATGCTTTCAAATACTACAACGAAAACTTCAAAAGTCAACCATCATACACAAACACATCCTACTCAAAGGAAGAAACAATCCACTCGAACAGCCATCCGATCGGACTTCCGTCCGACCGAACAACTGTCCGAACGGACTGTCAACCGCACGGTCAGCCGTCCGATCGGACTACCGTCCGATCGATCAGCTGTCCGATCCATCGACACTTGTTTCTGTTTTACGCGTTGTTTATCATTATACTCTCGAACTGTTCAGGCTAACCTTACTCTCAAGCGCTCCCATCAATCCATCAACCGCTGTGAGTATACTCGATCCCTTTTTGCTTTATGCACTTTTGGGTGTTACATACGTTACTTATACTAAAACACATCGAACACACTACGCAATACTTTTAAACGCCAACCGATACCGCATGCTATACGTGACTTAATGAAAGCTTGTTTGTTATGTTTACACATGGAATGCTGTCTACCTGCCTTAACGACGATAGTACTATAGTTTGGACTCAGCACCCGCTCATGCAGGGGTTGTTAAGGACAATTATTTGCATGGATTACAGTGGTGATCATGTATTACGAACTGCCTCGGGCAGTCAACCCGCAGTCATTGGTTTTGATAGATCCGCGTCGATAATTAACATGCTTCGTTTTCCTCTGTTTACATGCTGCTTATGCGTAAACTATTTCGAACTCTATATGCTATTATCAAACTTGTATACTCGCCTTTACACTATGTGTATTGACTTTTATTTTAACGTATGTGACAGGTGTTTAGGGTGCTTATCTGCTAGGGAAGCGAGGCTAGAATAAAGCTCTAGAGTCCAACAAATAGTTGTCTGTAGTGATTGAATCAAGGGTCTCTAGAAGCAGATGAACAATTGCTATATTTAAATCTGACTTGTCGGAACAGAATTAATTGCCTAGATTTGGTCTGTAATAATTTGCTTACTATTTGAGACATGGTACGGGATGTGTTATTTTAAATTGAATAGTAATGATAATTGTTATGGAAACTTCTGGACAATCTGTTTCGCTCAGTGTCGCGCCCCGATGATTCTGCCATCGGTTGGGGTGTGACATTTTGGATCCAAGTCACACAGACGATAGAAATAAAAGAAATTTATCGTTAAAAAAAATTACAGTTCAATGTACTATGTTCATCTTCGATCTCCATCCTTCTTGATTTATCAAGATGCACTTTCCTTTCTTCTTTCTTCTTGCCCAAGATTCAAACCGTCCGCTATTTTAGAGCTACACATGAATATTCCGAAAAACCTTCATTAACAACACATACAATCCTAAGTGACGGCGGGAATAGTGGTTAAATGTGGTCGGGCATTTTTGGCGGCCACCTTTTTTTTTTCTTATAATAGTTATTTATAGGTCTTGCCAAATTACAATTTTATCTCAATTTTAAAATTACGAATTTGCCCCCGCATATAATTGTTATTTATAGGTCCTGCCAAGTTACAATTTTATCTCAAGATTAAAATTACAAATTTGCCCTCCGTTTCAAAATAAAATTTTGGTTTTGCTCTCTGCTTAAATTGACGATTTTGCCCTTAGTTAAAAAATACAATTTTGCCCCCGGTTCAAAATAAAATTATGGTTTTGCACCCAGCTAGAGTCCTGCCAAATTACGATTTGGTTCACAGTTTAAAATTACGATTTCGCCCCCAATTCAAAATAAATATTTGGTTTTGCCCTCAGCTAGAAATTACGACTTTGCCCGCAGTTAAAAAAATACGATTTTGCCCACATTTCAAAATAAAAAAAATGGTTTTGCCCTCAGTTCAAAATATTATTTTACCTCCATTTCAAAATTACGATTTTACCCCAGCTTAAAATTGCAATCTTGCCATCTTTTTTTTGGGCAAAACTATGGTAGTGTTTTATTTTACTTGGTTGACTAATTTTGTTTATGTTCGTGCCAAACAGCTGCCTAGCACTCGCTAATTCGTCCTAACAAATTATTGTTTTGCCCCAAACTCTAAATTACACGCTTGCCATCGTTTTAGTTATTTTTTTATCATAACTGTGGTAGTGTTTTTCTTTAATTTGTTAACTCGATGATCTTTTTTGAGATTGTGTTATAAGTAGCGTGTATAACTAACCGAAATAAAGGTATACATGTTATTAAACTCAGAAATAGTTTATATTATACTTTCCCATCGTTTTAGTTTCTTAGCAAAACTATGATAGTGTTTTATTTTAATTGGTTGACTTAATGTAATTTTTTAAGATCATGTTATGAGTAGAATGTACAAGTAATCGAAACACAGACATACATGTTATGAGAGATAAATATTTGACTTAGTGCCCCGTAACGCGAGCGGAGCAAAAACTAGTTACATACAAACTTTAAAATAATCCCTATTCACATAGCATTATCAAAGTTTAAAAATAACGTATGGATTCAATAACTCGAACATATCAAGATCCAACATTTTTTGCTATTTTTTTATCTTTAACCCATTCCCGCTTGGGAAAGAAAAAATATATATTATATCAGTCTTGTATGCATCATAACATTAAATGGTGTTTTAATAGTATATAGAGTTATGGACGGACCCATATTCTTTTCTATTACATAATGTTCCACGCCGTTGTTAATCAACCGATCTATACGCCCAAATGTGTCCCACGCTTTTGAGTAAACTGCCAAAATGGTTCTTTAGGTTTGGTCACTTTTGCCACTTTAATATTGTTAAAAGTATTGTTGACTTTATTATATTTTCCTTGGTCAATTCCATTTTCTCCTAAACCTTGTTTATTGTTTTTTTTTTTTTTTTGCAAGATGTTTACTGGATTCTGGATATTGGGCTTTACATCAAGTGGGCTTTTACATCAAGTGGACATCAAGTGGGCTTTTACATCAAGGAGGTCCATCCGGGTTGTTCGTTGATCAGTTTGGGTCCAGTTCTATTTAAGGCTTTGTGTAGATATTTTCACCTAACTTTGTCAGTCTATTTGTGGTCATTGTTCAGTCTTGGTTCTCTCATCATTTTAGGCGATTAGGGTTTCAGTTGTGAATCGCTTTGATTCACTTTGTGTTGTTTGTTTCCCTTGTTGTTGTCTAGCAGATTATCTTGTTGATAATCTGCAAGTGAGAGTCTGTCTTTGAGTGTATTCTGTCAAAGTTCATCTTGTACAGTTGTATCGGTTGCTTGATTTGGGTTAATACATTTGTGGTTTGGGTAGATCTGTCTCTGATCCATATTTTTCACATGGTATCAGAGCTTTCATAAGCTCTTGGGTGTTTTCGTTTGTTCCTCTGTTAGATGCATTGTTGCTTTAGCTGTTCAAAATAACTGGAATTTGTATCAATTAGATGTTAATAATGCATTTTTATATGGTGATTTGAATGAGGATGTTTATATGTATTTACCGGAAGGTTATGAAGACAGTAATAAGTCTAAAGTGTGTAAGTTGAATAAGTCTTTATATGGACTAAAGCAAGCTCCTCGAATGTGGAATGAAAAACTTGTAGGAGTTTTACTTGATTCTGGTTTTGTCCAAAGCAAATGTGATACATCCTTGTTTGTTAAAAATGCTGATAATATATTTGTTGTGCTTTTGGTTTATGTCGATGACATTGTGGTTACTGGTAACTCTATGTCTGAGATTGAAAAAGTAAAACAAAGTTTAAAATCTCAGTTTTTGATTAAGGATCTAGGGCTGTTACAATATTTCTTAGGTATAGAGGTCTTAACGTGTGATGAAGGATTATGTTTGTCACAAAGGAAGTATTGTACTGACCTATTGACTGAGTATGGAATGCTAGGGTGTAAACCTGTAAGTGTTCCTATTGATCAAAGTCATGCGGTCAATGCTTTACTTGAAAGTAATTCTGGTCCTTTACATAATGTAACTGGGTATCAACAGTTGGTAGGGAAACTTATATACCTCTCTCACACTAGGCCTGATATTTCATATGCTGTTCATATATTGAGTCAGTTCATGCATAGTCCTACTGAAGGACATCTAAAACTTGCCTTTCATTTGTTGAGATATCTAAAGTCTGCTCCTGGAAAAGGGTTGATATTCAGTAAGAGTAAGTCTTTTAATTTGACTGTGTTTGCTGATTCTGACTGGGCCAAGTGCTTGGTGTCCAGGAAATCTGTTACTGGGTTTTGTGTTTTTCTTGGTAACTCTTTGGTATCTTGGAAAAGTAAGAAACAGACTACTGTGTCTAGATCTTCAGCTGAGGCTGAATATAGGTCTATGTGTGCAGCTGCATGTGAATCTATTTGGTTAAAAAATTTGCTTAGTGAGTTAGAGGTCAATGTAGAAGTTCCTATCAAGCTGTTCTGTGATAATAATGTTGCTATCTCTATAGCAGCAAACCCAGTTTTCCATGATCGGACCAAACATTTTGAATTGGACCTGTTTTTTCTAAGAGATTTGATTTCAAAAGGAACTGTAAGGTGTGTTGGTATAAAATCTGAAATGCAAGTGGCTGATGTCTTTACAAAAGGGGTTTTGGTTAAAGATCATCAGTACTTGTGTGATAAATTACAGTTGTTTGACATGTTTAGATAATGGAATTGTGGGGGGGTGTTAAAAGTATTGTTGACTTTATTATATTTTCCTTGGTCAATTCCATTTTCTCCTAAACCTTGTTTATTGTTTTTTTTTTTTTTTTTACAACATGTTTACTGGATTCTGGATATTGGGCTTTACATCAAGTGGGCTTTTACATCAAGTGGACATCAAGTGGGCTTTTACATCAAGGAGGTCCATCCGGGTTGTTCGTTGATCAGTTTGGGTCCAGTTCTATTTAAGGCTTTGTGTAGATATTTTCACCTAACTTTGTCAGTCTATTTGTGGTCATTGTTCAGTCTTGGTTCTCTCATCATTTTAGGCGATTAGGGTTTCAGTTGTGAATCGCTTTGATTCACTTTGTGTTGTTTGTTTCCCTTGTTGTTGTCTAGCAGATTATCTTGTTGATAATCTGCAAGTGAGAGTCTGTCTTTGAGTGTATTCTGTCAAAGTTCATCTTGTACAGTTGTATCGGTTGCTTGATTTGGGTTAATACATTTGTGGTTTGGGTAGATCTGTCTCTGATCCATATTTTTCACAAATATAAAACTTAAACTTTTTGAATTTTCATCCAAAATCAAATCTAGTCAGATTTTTCATTTAACATCCATTTTTTTTTTTTCTTTTTCCTTCCTTATAAAAAAGTATTTAAAGGTTCTTTGAATTTAAAAAAAATGGTGGAACTAAATTTAAACCAAAAAAGTCAAAAAGTGAAGGCTGTTTTTTTATGACCCTTTCAGTTATTCGCATCATCCTATTACTTTTTTAAGACCATCAACACTAGATCGAGAAAGAACGTAAATGACGTTTAGATAACCATAAGACAAGATGTATATATCCAATCAAATCGAATGATTGTTAATAATCAAGACAAATTTAAAGTGATAAATATAACAAACGCATATGCGAATACATAATAGGTGGTGCTACATTTTGTAATTATAAAGTTTCCCATCTTGGTCTTTTATTAAAAGACTTGGTACCATTTTCATGAAACAAACTAGAGAGGTTTTAACTTAACTAGGGTATAGAAAGATGGCCTTGTGTCACAAGAGATGTCACACAATCATCAAAAATATCTTCAATTGACTTGAATTTCAACCCTAAGCCCTTTATCTTTGTCGAGTTAAAATCGTAATACGAACGATCGTGCTGCTCAAACCTGAAAAATAATCTTCATTCAGTCTTTCATACATATAATAATAGGTTAACTTAACTTTTATTTAAAAGAGCAAGATTGTGTGTAGTGGGCTAATGCCCTGGCCTGGTCACCATAAAGGGGGCGTTAAACACCACCCCGTGAGGACGTTATAGGGGCGCCAAAGAGGAGGGTGTGACGGTAAGAGCTCGAGGTCCGAGGGGGATGGGGGCATCGGGTCCACAAACTCCAAACCAATCATGCACAAACACTTCATTTTTATTGTTTTTTATTTATTTAATTTACAAGTGAAACTGTTTGACGTTTTTGAGGGAAAAGTGAGTGAAAACCCCCTTGTCTATGCGGCAGTGTTGTGGTAATGTCTTTTCACTTTTAGTTAAACCACTACACATACTCTAAGGATATAGTTTAAGTACCTCTTTGGAATCGCTAGTGTGGGATAACGCGCAGAAATAATCGAAACGAGTTCATCGTTATTAAGGACAATTGAGTTGCACACATATCGTCCTTCAGCGTTCTCGTGTTCGTAAACTAGAATATGGCCGAGAGCAACATCGTCTATATGAACATATCCCATCCTTCCATATAAATAAAACTTCTCTGTTTCCCCTGTTTCCACCCAAAATTACAACCCATGTATTTAAAAAAAGATTAAAAACTAATAAAAAAACAGCCCGTTTCGACTCGCTCATAAATAAATGGGTTGAAATTACCGCCTCTAGACCTCACCTTGAAGCAAGCCCAAGATATCTGAAGCTGTAGAGCCTAAAGTAGGAGATAGGCTTGGTCCCACCACAAATGATGGCATCACTGTCACCAAATTTATCCCATTTTCATTGCAAAACTCCCATGCTGCCTTTTCTGCCATGGTTTTTGACAATGCGTACCATTTCTTGAGTTTTTCACATAGTTCAACAGAGCTCCAAGATGACTCATCCAAAGGTATCCGAGGGTCAACCTTGTCTTTGACCCTGACCGCGGAAGATGATGAAGTGAGAACCACTCGTCTTAGAGACGGATTCTTTTTACATGAACGTAACACGTTCAGTGTTCCGTTCACAGCAGGATTTATGATCTCTTCCTGCAAAACACGCGCGTTTAAGAAAAAGATGGCATCATGATGAGGCTTAATGAAGTAGAAACATACCCTTGGATTGGTAATCTGTCCGAGAACTGGGGAAGCCATGTGGAAGACACCCGCACACCCCATGATGGCATTGTCAAAGCTTCCTTCTTCTGTTAGTTCCGCTTTCACGAGGCGGAGTCTCTCTTTTGCCCCTTGCAAGTTCCATAAGTGAGCTAGTTTTGCTTCATTTCCTTCAAATTTAAGCACAAAGTAGCATCAAAAGTATGGCAAATTGGGCAAGTCAGGCGGTTGATAAACGGGTCAAAACCAGTATCTTTTGTACACTTCAAACCATCTTGGGTTGACATGTGACACTTTTTATACAAGTAACTAGTGTGTTAACAATCTAGTGTTTTTGAACTACTTTTTCTTAGCTAAACTTTTTTGAGTTAGCTCTTGACCTGTTAGAGACAAAACCCCAAATCGGTAATCTAATAAGTAAAAGTGTCAAATTGTGACCCGACTCGTTAGCATGTCATGAATGCACAAGCGAACACGATAACACGTACCAGGGTCTCTAACGGTGCCAACGACATGATAACCAGATAACAGAAGTCGTTTGATGAGCCAAGAAGCCAGGAAACCTGATGCACCGGTTACACAAACCGTGCCATGATCCATAACTTCTCGGATGCTAAATGGTGTGATATTTTGAAATAAATATATACAGGTGCAAGTGGTCAGAAAGTTTCACATGGTGGTATGCAAAAATGATAAAGTCACATCATAGTACTTTTTGTGGTTTTAAGCAGGAAAAAAAAAAGAAATTGTAGCATCAATGTTGTTTCACTATCGTATAATTTTTCTGATCAGTTTAAATATTATTAAATGACAAAAAAGGCTATTCTAGACTATTGACTACTCGTTAGACATTTATTATGCTGGTGGGTGTGGAGGAGGGTGGTCCTTTAGGGATGATCCGTTACGTAGGTGGCCACGTTATTGGGTGTGGGGATGAGCCTGTAACACCCTAAATTTTACCCTTGATTTTTAACAAAATATAGTTTAAGTACATGACTTTCATTAACGAAGTTCATAAGTAACAAAGACCTTAGTCAACTAATGACTAAGTTAAAGCATTTTAAAAATTTGTTTAACATGTGTTTGCAACCCATACACAAAGACTACAAAAGATCTAAAACATTGCGGAAACTTCAAAATGGAGTGTTCGGTTCTTCATTTAATCACTTGATCGCCACCCATAAGATCCACCAAATTACCTATGATCAAAACCGTTAAAATCATTAGTTTTGACGTTGTTATATAATATAATCCCAAGGTTTAACATCACATTAGAAATAACAAAAATATAAAAGTTATTCTGGATCCACCGTAAATTACGGTATCACCGTAATTTACGGTGAGACCTGGAAATGTTTGGTCACCGTAAACCAGGAGATCCACGCCGTAACATATATGATCTTTACCGTAAATTACGGTACTACCGTAATTTACGGTAGTACCTGGAAATTCCATGTCTTGTTTGTTTTGTTCATTTCACTCAAACCCAACTCTTGGAATTTACTTTTCTAACAAACCACTACATCAAATTCTAGTAATTCAAACATGTTATATATTAAGCAATATCAAAGAACAATCCATCATATTCCGGAGCCTTAATCATGTTTTACTTGATTATTTAACCCGTTTGGCTCGTCTAAGGAATCCTCCGCTATGACGACTACCAACGAGTACCAACCAAATTTAATCAATCAATCAATATAACGACTTCATTGCTTAATTCAAAACAACTCTTATTCAAAGATCCAATTACACATTAGAATCATCAATTCTAATAAATGTAACGGGTCAAGTTACATACCTTAGCGCACGCCCTTCAACCGCGAATCACCACCAGCTTGTCCACTTGACGTTCCGGTATCTTGTCCTATAGAGTTCAGTTCAAGACATGTTTAGAACTCTCTTTAGACCTCACTTCTCATATTATACCGAAACATCATAATTATGCGTTAAAGCTTTAAATTTCTATTTCTTAAGCCTTCTTTGAGGCATTTCTACAAACACTATGAGGGCAGAATTTCTACATTATTTGCATTTAAGTTCATAGTTTGCTAGCTAGTTAACTTAACATCAAATAAGCCCTTATATAGCATTTTAATCATCATACCCTTCTGAAATCACTTTTCTATAATCAATTTACACTAGGATAATCATCTAAACCCTAGTGTTCATCATCATCATGTAAAACCCACAACCCACCTTCAAGGTGTTCATGGAAATTTCCTGAATTTGGTCATGATTTCACATGAAATTGGCTAGGTTTTACTTTTAATCACCATATCAATTCTAATCTAACCACATAACACACATGCAACATAAATCTCCAGATTTTCCAAAATCATGAGAAATTCAAGTAAAGAGATTTCATCAAATTTTAGATACCTTAGAATCGTCTTGCAATGAGGATCACAATTCTAGGTTCTAATTCCGATTTCAACTTGAATTGAGACTTCAATTTACAGATTTTAGGAAGTTTAGGGTTTTGAATATGGGGGTGTCGCCCCCTGCTTCTTCTTGGTCGACCAGCACTCCTCAAATGGGGTGTTTGGTTTATTATTTTTTTTTTATCTATTTTAGTTACACATTTAACAACTAAGGTCCCTCAACTTTCTTCAACATATTATTTAGTAACTTTTAACCCTATTATAGACTATTTCTAGTCTTGTAATTAACTAGGTTAAAAGTTTCTAGTTAATAATTTCTCATCTATTTATACTTTATAGTTACAATATAAAGTTTTATATTTTCGGGGTGTTACAAGTCCACCCCCTTAAAAAGGGTTTCGTCCCCGAAACCGAAGTACATACCAAATAATGTAGGGTGAAGACGTCTCATCTCCTCTTCGGACTCCCATGTAGTGTCCGAACCTTTCCTATGCTCCCATTTGACTTTGACTTGGTCAATTTGTTTATTTCGTAAATGTTTGACCTTTCTGTCTAAAATCTCCACCGGTCTTACCGCATAATTCAGACTATTATCCACTTCGATATCATCGTAATGGATATAGGCCGTTTCGTCTGCTAGGCACTTTCTTAATTGCGACACGTGGAACATGCCATGGATTCCACTTAGCTCCTCCGGTAATTCCAGGCGGTAAGCTACCTTGCCAACTCTCCCGATAATTTTAAATGGTCCAATAAACCTTGGGCTTAGCTTCCCCCTTTTTCTGAATCTAATAACACCTTTCCATGGGGAGACTTTTAGCATGACCATGTCACCAACTTGGAATTCAATCGGCCTTTTCCTTTTATCAGCATACGCCTTTTGCCTGTCTTGAGCCGCTTTCAAGTGTGCCCGAACTTTATCGATCTTTTCATTCGTGGCTCGTACTATATCTTGGTGGGCGAGTTCACGTGGACCCACTTCACCCCAACATACCGGGGTTCGACACTTCCTACCGTAAAGCATTTCGTATAGTGCCATCTTAATACTAGATTGATAACTATTGTTATACGAAAACTCGACTAACGGTAAGTGAACATCCCAACTACCTCCAAAGTCGATTATACACGCCCGTAGCATGTCCCCTAATGTTTGTATCGTTCTTTCACTTTGTCCATCCGTTTGAGGATGGTACGCAGTGCTAATAAACAATTTGGTCCCCATTTGCTCTTGGAAATCTCTCCAGAAATTCGAAGTAAACCGGGTATCCCTATCAGACACGATAGACACCGGCACCCCATGACGTGCTATTATTTCATCCGTGTAAACCTCTGACATCTTTTCTGACGTATAAGTCTCACGTATTGGAATGAAGTGAGCACTTTTCGTCAATCTATCTACCACTACCCATATGGCATCGAAACCACGACTCGTTTTAGGCAGCTTGGTTAGTAGGTCCATTGTGATATGTTCCCATTTCCAAACCGGAATTTCTAACGGTTGGAGTTTGCCGTATGGTTTCTGATGCTCCGCCTTGACTTGTAAACATGTCAAGCATTTTTCCACGTACTTCGCCACATCTCTCTTCATTCCGGGCCACCAATAGTTTTGTTTCAAATCATTGTACATCTTGGTCGCACCCGGATGAATTGAATAACAGGATTTATGAGCTTCATTAAGTAGAAGTGCCTTCACTCCACAGGTATGTGGGACCCATATCCTTCCGGATCGAGTCTTTAACCCGTGATTCCCATCCGACAAATCTTTCAACTGACCAATTATTCTTTCTTTCTTCCAATTCTCTTCTTTTACTGCTTCTAATTGCGCCCCTCGAATACGTTCAAGTATACCCGAGGTTACCACGAGTTGCATCGATCTTACTCGTATCGGGACATAATCCGTTTTTCTGCTCAAAGCATCCGCCACCGCATTAGCCTTCCCTGGGTGATAACGTATTTCGCAATCGTAGTCTTTCACCGTTTCCAGCCATCGCCTTTGTCGCATATTTAACTCCTTCCGATCGAAGAAGTATTTCAAACTCTTGTGGTCGGTGAATATGGTGCACTTTACTCCATACAAGTAGTGCCTCCATATTTTTAATGCAAACACTACCGCCGCCAACTCGAGATCGTGTGTGGGATATTTCTTCTCGTGTATCTTCAATTGCCTCGAGGCATAGGCTATTACCTTGCCCCGTTGCATCAACACGCAACCGAGTCCCGATAGTGAAGCATCCGAATAAACCTCCATGTCTTCGACTCCGTCCGGCAATGTTAGTACCGGAGCTTGAGTTAACTTTTCTTTTAGCGTTTGAAACGCTTTCTCTTGGTCAACACCCCAAATGAACCTTTCTTTCTTTCGTGTTAGCTTTGTTAGTGGTGACGCAATCTTGGAGAAATCTTGAATGAATCTCCTGTAATATCCCGCAAGCCCCAAAAAGCTTCTAATTTCTGAAGGGTTCTTCGGGGGATTCCATTTTGACACAGCCTCTATCTTTGACGGATCCACCAATACTCCGTCGGCACTTATAACATGGCCAAGAAATTGTACCTTTCGTAACCAAAAGGCACATTTAGAGAATTTTGCGTATAGCTTCTCTCGTCTAAGGGTCTCTAACACTTCTTGTAAGTGATGTGCGTGTTCAGCTTCACTTTTCGAATATACCAATATATCATCGATAAACACGATGACCGACTTATCCAGCATTGGCTTGCAAACCCGGTTCATGAGGTCCATGAAAGCCGCGGGTGCGTTTGTTAGCCCGAATGACATCACGAGGAATTCGTAATGTCCGTATCTCGTGCGGAAAGCCGTCTTCGGCACATCTTCTTCTTTGACCTTTAGTTGGTGATACCTCGATCTAAGGTCAATTTTGGAAAACCAGTTCGCACCTTGTAGTTGGTCGAATAAATCATCTATCCTCGGGAGCGGGTATCGGTTCTTTACCGTGAGTTTGTTTAACTCCCGGTAATCGATACACATGCGCATGCTCCCGTCTTTCTTTCTCACGAACAATACCGGTGCGCCCCAAGGAGACACACTCGGCCTTATGAATCCCTTGTCAAGCAGGTCTTGGATTTGGGACATCAACTCTTGTAATTCCGACGGTGCAAGTCGGTACGGGGCTTTTGCTACGGTTTTCGCGCCCGGAATCAATTCGATCCCGAACTCTACTTCCCGTTCAGGCGGTATCCCCGGTAAATCTTCCGAAAAAACATCTTCATAATCTCGTACTACCGGTACATCTCCAATCTTTCGTGATTCTTTCTCGGGCTCATTAGCGTATATTATGAATGCCTTGCATCCTCGCTTCATTAGCTTGTGAGCTTTCAACATTGAGCATACTATGGGGTTGCCTCCTTTTTTGCCATAAATGGTGACGTGTTTCCCGCTCGGAGATGTTAGTTTTATCTCTTTACGGAAGCACACGACCTTTGCATGGTGTCGAGATAGCCAATCCATCCCAACGACTACTTGAAATTCTCCCATCGACATCGGGATTAGATTTATCAAATATTCTTCATCGTCGATGCTCAGTTTACAATTTTCACATACATCACAAACAATAAAGCTTTTGTTATTACCTATCTCCACTTCTAAAGGCACAGGTAATTTTGTTAGAATAAATGAAGGATGTCGAATAAGTCCATATGAAACAAAGGATTTATTCGCACCCGTATCAAATAACACGTGTGCTGGAATTGAATTTACAGCAAATATACCTAAGACCACGTCAGGTTCAACCTTTGCTTCTGCGGCGGTTAGTTGAAAAGATCTTGCCTTTGCTTTCGGGGCTTCACCTTTCGGTTCCTGCCCATCCTTCTTTCCAACCAGTTCCGGGCATTCCGACTTCTTGTGACCCGTTCGATAACAATTGTAACAAACCGTCACTTTCTCCGGGCATGATATAGCCATATGTCCCATTTTCTTGCATATGGGACAAGGCTTATCCTTGTAACGGCATTCGCCTTTATGACCCTTCCCGCAGATTCTGCAACTTGGCGACCCGCCTTTCATATCAGATTTCTTTGCGCTTTCGTTTGTTCGTGCCTTCTTAGTAGGGCTTGGATTCACATCTTGTGCCCTTCGTTCACCCTGTTCTATGCTCTTTTTCAATTCGATCTCCCTTTCCCGAGCAGCATTGACAATCTCGGTAAGGGTCTCGTATTTTGAAGGGGTTATGAACTCTCTATACTCCGCACTTAGCATGTTATGGTAGTAATAGACCTTTTGTTCTTCGTTTGTCACCAAATCATCATAGAACTTTATCTTGTCCATAAACATCCCCCTGATCTTGTCTATGGATTCACCCTTATGTCTGAGTTGCATGAACTCTTCCTTGATTCTATTTATGACCGCTTTGGGACTATGGTGTTTAAGAAACGGCGTCTTAAACTCCTCCCATGTCATGGCCTTAGCCGCTTCACTTCCAATTTCCTTCTTTTTGTTATCCCACCAGTCTTTCGCTTGACCTCTTAATTGACCCGTACCATAAGCTACGTAGTCATTTTCATCACAATGAGTTCTCTCGAATACTCCTTCAATATCACTTAGCCATCGTTGGCACACAATTGGATCAACCTCCCCATTATATATTGGGGGTTTACAGGCCATGAATTCCTTGTATGAACAAGGCTTTCGTCCACCATGCTTTTCCTTTGCTGAATTGGAATCATCTTCCAATTTCTTGATTCTCTCTTCTACTATTGATAAAACTGTGTTTTGAATTTTATCAATAAAGCCCGACAAACTGTTTTCGATCGCCTTTCCAACTTCTTCGGCAATCACTTCCTTCATTTGTTCGGTGACTCTTGGCACCGCATTATCATTACCTCCCTCGGCCATCTCTATTTCTGAAATGTTTACATAGATTGTTAAACATTCCATTTATAAAACATGCTTTACTTGTTTTGATTTAATCAAGTTCATAACTTGATTCAATCACTCTTGTTTCAATTCAATCAAGTTCGTAACTTGATTTAATCATTCTTGTTTCAATTCAATCAAGTTCGTAACTTGATTTAATCATTCTTGTTTCAATTCAATCAAGTTCGTAACTTGATTTAATCATTCTTGTTTCATGCATTTCTTGTTTTTGAGTGAGCTTACACACTCTTTTCATGCATATTGTTCATTTCTCATTCTTTACGTAGTACATAATTTATTAACAAAATAAGTTAATTCTTACCGGACGATCGATCAAGCTTGAACCGAACACTTATTGACAACCTTGAGCTCTGATTACCAACTTGTAACACCCTAAATTTTACCCTTGATTTTTAACAAAATATAGTTTAAGTACATGACTTTCATTAACGAAGTTCATAAGTAACAAAGACCTTAGTCAACTAATGACTAAGTTAAAGCATTTTAAAAATTTGTTTAACATGTGTTTACAACCCATACACAAAGACTACAAAAGATCTAAAACATTGCGGAAGCTTCAAAATGGAGTGTTCGGTTCTTCATTTAATCACTTGATCGCCACCCATAAGATCCACCAAATTACCTATGATCAAAACCGTTAAAATCATTAGTTTTGACGTTGTTATATAATATAATCCCAAGGTTTAACATCACATTAGAAATAACAAAAATATAAAAGTTATTCTGGATCCACCGTAAATTACGGTATCACCGTAATTTACGGTGAGACCTGGAAATGTTTGGTCACCGTAAACCAGGAGATCCACGCCGTAACATATATGATCTTTACCGTAAATTACGGTACTACCGTAATTTACGGTAGTACCTGGAAATTCCATGTCTTGTTTGTTTTGTTCATTTCACTCAAACCCAACTCTTGGAATTTACTTTTCTAACAAACCACTACATCTAATTCTAGTAATTTAAACATGTTATATATTAAGCAATATCAAAGAACAATCCATCATATTCCGGAGCCTTAATCATGTTTTACTTGATTATTTGACCCGTTTGGCTCGTCTAAGGAATCCTCCGCTATGACGACTACCAACGAGTACCAACCGAATTTAATCAATCAATCAATATAACGACTTCATCGCTTAATTCAAAAGAACTCTTATTCAAAGATTCAATTACACATTAGAATCATCAATTCTAATAAATGTACGGGTCAAGTTACATACCTTAGCGCACGCCCTTCAACCGCGAATCACCACCAGCTTGTCCACTTGACGTTCCGGTATCTTGTCCTATAGAGTTCAGTTCAAGACATGTTTAGAACTCTCTTTAGACCTCACTTCTCATATTATACCAAAACATCATAATTATGCGTTAAAGCTTTAAATTTCTATTTCTTAAGCCTTCTTTGAGGCATTTCTACAAACACTATGAGGGCAGAATTTCTACATTATTTGCATTTAAGTTCATAGTTTGCTAGCTAGTTAACTTAACATCAAATAAGCCCTTATATAGCATTTTAATCATCATACCCTTCTGAAATCACTTTTCTATAATCAATTTACACTAGGATAATCATCTAAACCCTAGTGTTCATCATCATCATGTAAAACCCACAACCCACCTTCAAGGTGTTCATGGAAATTTCCTGAATTTGGTCATGATTTCACATGAAATTGGCTAGGTTTTACTTTTAATCACCATATCAATTCTAATCTAACCACATAACACACATGCAACATAAATCTCCAGATTTTCCAAAATCATGAGAAATTCAAGTAAAGAGATTTCATCAAATTTTACATACCTTAGAATCCTCTTGCAATGAGGATCACAATTCTAGGTTCTAATTCCGATTTCAACTTGAATTGAGACTTCAATTTACAGATTTTAGGAAGTTTAGGGTTTTGAATATGGGGGTGTCGCCCCCTGCTTCTTCTTGGTCGACCAGCACTCCTCAAATGGGGTGTTTGGTTTATTATTTTTTTTTTATCTATTTTAGTTACACATTTAACAACTAAGGTCCCTCAACTTTCTTCAACATATTATTTAGTAACTTTTAACCCTATTATAGACTATTTCTAGTCTTGTAATTAACTAGGTTAAAAGTTTCTAGTTAATAATTTCTCATCTATTTATACTTTATAGTTACAATATAAAGTTTTATATTTTCGGGGTGTTACACAATGGACGGGCCAAGAGTGTGGTGATGAGCCTCTTTATATATGCATATACATGTATGTATATGTGTGTGTTGGATTATAAAACAATGGGCCCGTCGCGAGCGTCAATGGAGGGACGATGGGGACAGGACGAACCAGGGGGTGTGGACGTGCCTCCACGGGGCTCGACTGCCCTCCGCGGTCCCCCACACCTCATAGCCTTATCATAGCCATATGGGGGAATAAGGTGTTCTTTAGGTTGATTTTTATGTTATTTGAATTTTCATAATTTGAAAATTATGAAACTATTCCATAATTTAAAAACTCAACTTTGGTTATAACCTGTTAAGAGTTAAATGTCTGGTTGGTCCCTGTGGTTTGCAGATATTGCAGAATTGGTCCTAAGGCTTCAATAATTAGGGGGGACGGGGCGCCCCGTGATGGTACCTCCATCACTCGTGGAATGCAAGGGAACACCGCCGCCACCCCTTTTTATCACTCGTCAAGTTTATAACACGTTGAGATTTTCATGCATAAAGAACATGCAATTTAGTTTTGTTTTTTTAATGATTTTGATAGTGTGTGATGAATGATGTACATTTCCACTAAAAACCATCACTAGTGATGGATTTAGTTTTGTTTTTTTAATGATTTTGATAGTGTGTGATGAGTCATGGACATTTCCACTAAAAACTATCATTAGTGATGGAATAAAGCTCGATGACATGGCGAAAATTGATTAGATGTTGTGAGTGATGAGTGAGTGGTAAGTGATGGGCACCCCTACCCCCTTACAGAGTTGGTCCCAATATTTGTAATTTTTGCATTCGTGTGGTCCTTATCACTAACTTGTGTTAAGTTTTTCAGTTAAGTGTGTATGAAATGACTAGATTACCATTTAACAGTTTAAAAAAATAATAGAGATGACTCACATTTTTACTCATCTTCCCTATCTTTCTTTCTATTTTTCTTTCTCTTTCTTCAACCCGTCTTCTACCATAACCACCACCATCCTTCTTCAACGCGGTCCATCTACCACCATCCATCTCCACTTGTCTGATTGTGTATTTTTGTGTAGGGATAGATTATGGTACAAACTTTTGTACTTTTCTTCTAGTTTTACTTGAACAGTTTTTTCTGTTTTTTTTTTTTAAATTTCTGATCAGTAGTTATGTGGTTTAACGGTTTTCTATGGTTAGTTATCAAATAACAGATAATATTAGAAGGGGTCATTTATGATAATAGCAAAGTATGAGGGTCGCTCATATACACTTGTATTAGTTCTAACATGTACTTAAACACCATCTCATCATTTAGGGGTGTAAACGAGCCGAGCGGTTCGCGAGCTACTCGAGATCGGCTTGAGAAAAAGCTCGAAACGAGCCGAGCCTTATCAAGCCCGATCCGAGCTTGAGCCTAAAAACAAAGCTCGTTTGTTTATCAAGCCCGAGCTCGAGCCTCACATGTGAAGCTCGTTATAGGCTCGTCGAGCCTTATCGAGCCTTAGTGTAAACGAGCCGAGCTTATTTAAACTTGTTTACAAGCCGACCTACCTTGAACCTAAAAATAAGCTTATTTAGTAAACGAGCCCGAGCCCGAGCTTTACTTATCGAGCTCGCAAGCCTAAAAAGTCTAGTATTTATATTATTTTTATTTAATATACTAATTATAATAAACGAGTCGAGCCCGAGCCGAGCTCGAGCTTGATAAAATTCAAACGAGCCGAGCTCGAGCTTTGAAAACAAAGCTTGAATCGAGCCGAGCTCGAGCCCGAGTTCTCATAAATTAATCGAGCTCGAGCTCGAGCCTGGCTCGGCTCGTTTGCACCCCTAATCATCATCATACTCAGTAAATCCTACCAATAGCAAAGTTAAGGTAGGGTCTGAGGAGAGTCAGATGTAGACAACCTTACCTCTACCCCGTAGGAATATAAAGACTACTTCCAGTGAGACCTCCGGCTCAATGGTAGTTTTGTATCAAGCCTTGGACATAAGGCACATAACACTCGGCAATTAATACAAAGGCCGATTAGTGCATGTACTCCCTTGTCTTTCGGCTATCAACGCCCACCCTTGTCTTTCGGCTATCCCCCTCTTTTAACATTATTTTCACGAAATTAGTAAAATAACGTTAAAATTAATGCACTTTCACTTTTGCCCCCCGAGTGCCCACACATATATACTTAAACACCATCTGATGAATGAAAAGGTATCAATGAATTGAATTGAATAGGGTTATTCTTTCTTTTTTGTGGTGTTCATCTCTTTATTGATCTTGAAATCTTGTTATTATACCTTAAAACCATTTCATCTTGTCTTCCAAATTGAGGCTTGATCATTTCGCTTAAGCGCGGTTGGTAGGTAGCTTATTTCACTTAAGCAGTTGTACGGGTCTCTTTGTTGCTAACTTTTTCATTGTTTAGTTTATCTTTTTCTTGGTAATGTGATTTTTCTGCACATCTATACCAACTTTGGTCAGGGCCGGCTCAACCATTTTGGTGGCCTAAGGTGAAGTAAAATCTTGTGGCCTTTTTTCCCAAAAAAATGTTTGTGATTAAAAGTTAAACTTAAAGGGCCCAAGTGTAATTATTTGAAAGATTGTGTTATAATTTAAAAACAAGAAAAAAAAATGGTGAACCAGGGATTCGAACCCAGGTCTTACCAACATCCATACATACACAAAACCACTACACTACCAACAATCAATCTATCGATAACCCACACCCTAAATCTTTTATAAATGGACTGTGGTTTCATAAAATTGTGGAGGCCCTATAGTTTTGGTGGCCCAAGGCCCAAGCCTCATTTGGCTTACCCTTGGGCTGGCCCTGACTTTTGTATCCTTGTTTATAAGTTGTTTCTAATTTTTATATTTGTATATTTTTTTCCATGTACTACTTTGTTACTGGTAGCTTTCTATATGTGTGTTGTGTGTATACATAGCCCATGTATACCAATAGCTTTGCTATTCGTAGAATTTTACTAGGTTTGGTTGTATTTATACGAACTTTTTGTCTCTTGGCTTTTTTTTTTTTTTTTTTTTTTTTGAGATACTTCAGACTTATGGTTTAGTTTTGTGATATTGCTATACAAATGTAGGAATTTGGAACATGAAAAGTCACAAATAAGTAACTTTTGGATTTTATGGATAGTATAATGTGTGGTTCAAATCACCTGCCAAGTCAAACTTGGAAGTTAATGCGTTCCACAGATTGTTTTTTTTTTTTTGAACGGCCAACGAATCCTCCAAACGGGCTACTGGCGAAATTCACCACATCAGGATACATTCGCCTCCGAACCGGGGAAAACCCTCACCTAGGGCCAAAGCCCGTGAACACTCGCCCGAAGGCACGACAGTGCGGTGAGGTAAAACCCGCTCAGTTCAAGGATCGAACTAGCGATCTCCACCTATTCGCCTAGTCTCCCATCATCACCAGGTGCCGCAGAAAATAATGGGGAGGGCAGGAATCGGACTTGGGTCCCTTAGAACACCAAGACTCTCCCTTACCACTCCACCATCACCTCTAGGTTCCACAGATTGTATTTCTTGATTTTTCAGCGAACATGATCATTTTTGGTATAAAATGATAAGCCTTGATGCGGAAATGTGGAGTCCACGACCTTTTATGAGATGTTGTGATGTCATTCATTTGTTTATTGAGTGCCAACTAATACTGATTCAAATGTACATGAATTCTGTTATGATGTTGCTCGATTCGGTTGGACGCATACATGCTCAAGATGAATCGGTATGAACAGAAATTGAAATCAGAAATTGCAAAGTATTTGGCTAACACCCAAACGTTTATTACTATTCAAGAAACTGACTCAAAACTTGAATTACAATTACTAATACCCAAAGCATGGTATTTATAATCTAAACACTCCTATTAGACTATAACTAGGATTGCTAATAAACCTATTGTTTTGGACATGATAATTATCACTAAATAATTAAACCCAAACACGTTTAAATATTCTAATAATTATCCACTCCATAGTTCCTTGCCTTGCACGCAAAGGAATCTCTTTTAATTCGAAATTTCCAACAATCACCCCCGGAATTTCGAACTCGTATCTGACAAGTCTTCAACTCCAAGCTTTTCAGTCATCTCCTTGAACTTGATCTTCCCAAGAGCCTTCGTCAAAATATCCGCCTTTTGATCAATGCCACTAACATGCTCGACCACGATATCTTCACGATCAACACATTCCCGAATATAGTGAAACCGGGATTTAATGTGTTTGCTTCTTCCATGGAAAACCGGGTTCCTCACGAGAGCTATTGCCGATGTATTATCAACACGTAACACCGCCGCTTGAATTTTCTTGTCGAGTAATTCACCAATTAATTCTTTTAGCCAAACCGCCTGACACGCGGCTGCACTAGCCGCCATATACTCCGCCTCACACGATGATAAAGCAATTATACTTTGCTTTTGAGAACACCAAGTAATTGGGGAAGACCCAAAATAAAACACGTGTCCCGTAGTACTTCTTCCATCGTCCGGATTTATGTTGTGACTACTATCACTGTAACCGACCAACATATTTTCTCCTCGAGTATAGGTAATGCCATAACTAAAAGTACCTTTTAAGTAGCGAAGAATTTGCTTGATGAGAGCTGCATGAGATTGCTTCGGGCATTGCATATACCGACTGGCTACTCCGACCGAAAACGCCAAATCTGGTCGAGTCTGTAAAAGGTACCGGAGACACCCGACCATCTTTCGATATCTCGTTGCATCAAAATCTTCTTCGTCTTCAAATTTAGAAACTTCCACGTTCGGGTCTATGGGAACATTAGTAGGATTGCAGTTAATCATACCGGCTCCCGTCAGTATTTTCTTTGCATACGCCTCTTGCTTAATTTTTATCTCGTCCTTGCTCTGCGACACTTCAATTCCAAAATAATAAGTAAGCATTCCCAAATCCGACATTTCAAAGTTTTTAGCCATCCCGCGCTTAAACTCTATAATAAGTTTCAAGTTTGAACCCGTCACAATTAAATCGTCCACGTACACGCCGATTAATAAGATGTCCGTTCCAATGGTTCTTCGGTATACGGCTTGTTCTTGCGAGCACCGGTGAAATTTCATATCTAATAAAATATTATTTAATTTCGTATTCCACGCACGTGGAGCTTGCCTTAACCTGTAAAACGCCTTCGATAATTTATAGACTTTATGCTCTTCGCCTTTTTTAACGAATCCTTCCGGTTGAACGACATAAACTTCTTCTTTTAATTCGCCATGTAGGAACGCGGATTTAACATCTAGATGATGTAATTCCCAACCTTCATTCACTGCGAGAGATAAAAGTAACTGAACTGTTTTGAGTCAAGCAACTGGTGCGAACACTTCGTCAAAATCAATTTCGGGCATTCCGACTTCTTGTGACCCGTTCGATAACAATTGTAACAAACCGTCACTTTCTCCGGGCATGATATAGCCATATGTCCCGTTTTCTTGCATATGGGACAAGGCTTATCCTTGTAACGGCATTCGCCTTTATGGCCCTTCCCGCAGATTCTGCAACTTGGCGACCCCCTTTCATATCAGATTTCTTTGCGCTTTCGTTTGTTCGTGCCTTCTTAGTAGGGCTTGGATTCACATCTTGTGCCCTTCGTTCACCCCGTTCTATGCTCTTTTTCAATTCGATCTCCCTTTCCCGAGCAGCATTGACAATCTCGGTAAGGGTCTCGTATTTTGAAGGGGTTATGAACTCTCTATACTCCGCACTTAGCATGTTATGGTAGTAATAGACCTTTTGTTCTTCGTTTGTCACCAAATCATCATAGAACTTTATCTTGTCCATAAACATCCCCCTGATCTTGTCTATGGATTCACCCTTATGTCTGAGTTGCATGAACTCTTCCTTGGTTCTATTTATGACCGCTTTGGGACTATGGTGTTTAAGAAACGGCGTCTTAAACTCCTCCTATGTCATGGCCTTAGCCGCTTCACTTCCAATTTCCTTCTTTTTGTTATCTCATCAGTCTTTCGCTTGACCTCTTAATTGACCCGTACCATAAGCTACGTAGTCATTTTCATCACAATGAGTTCTCTCGAATACTCCTTCAATATCACTTAGCCATCGTTGGCACACAATTGGATCAACCTCCCCATTATATATTGGGGGTTTACAGGCCATGAATTCCTTGTATGAACAAGGCTTTCGTGCACCATGCTTTTCCTTTGCTGAATTGGAATCATCTTCCAATTTCTTGATTCTCTCTTCTACTATTGATAAAACTGTGTTTTGAATTTTATCAATAAAGGCCGACAAACTGTTTTCGATCGCCTTTCCAACTTCTTCGGCAATCACTTCCTTCATTTGTTCGGTGACTCTTGGCACCGCATTATCATTACCTCCCTCGGCCATCTCTATTTCTGAAATGTTTACATAGATTGTTAAACATTCCATTTATAAAACATGCTTTACTTGTTTTGATTTAATCAAGTTCATAACTTGATTCAATCACTCTTGTTTCAATTCAATCAAGTTCGTAACTTGATTTAATCATTCTTGTTTCAATTCAATCAAGTTCGTAACTTGATTTAATCATTCTTGTTTCAGGCATTTCTTGTTTTTGAGTGAGCTTACACACTCTTTTCATGCATATTGTTCATTTCTCATTCTTTACGTAGTGCATAATTTATTAACAAAATAAGTTAATTCTTACCGGACGATCGATCAAGCTTGAACCGAACACTTATTGACAACCTTGAGCTCTGATTACCAACTTGTAACACCCTAAATTTTACCCTTGATTTTTAACAAAATATAGTTTAAGTACATGACTTTCATTAACGAAGTTCATAAGTAACAAAGACATTAGTCAACTAATGACTAAGTTAAAGCATTTTAAAAATTTGTTTAACATGTGTTTACAACCCAAACACAAAGACTACAAAAGATCTAAAACATTGCGGAAGCTTCAAAATGGAGTGTTCGGTTCTTCATTTAATCACTTGATCGCCACCCATAAGATCCACCAAATTACCTATGATCAAAACCGTTAAAATCATTAGTTTTGACGTTGTTATATAATATAATCCCAAGGTTTAACATCACATTAGAAATAACAAAAATATAAAAGGTATTCTGGATCCACCGTAAATTACGGTATCACCGTAATTTACGGTGAGACCTGGAAATGTTTGGTCACCGTAAACCAGGAGATCCACGCCGTAACATATATGATCTTTACCGTAAATTACGGTACTACCGTAATTTACGGTAGTACCTGGAAATTCCATGTCTTGTTTGTTTTGTTCATTTCACTCAAACCCAACTCTTGGAATTTACTTTTCTAACAAACCACTACATCAAATTCTAGTAATTCAAACATGTTATATATTAAGCAATATCAAAGAACAATCCATCATATTCCGGAGCCTTAATCATGTTTTACTTGATTATTTGACCCGTTTGGCTTGTCTAAGGAATCCTCCGCTATGACGACTACCAACGAGTACCAACCGAATTTAATCAATCAATCAATATAACGACTTCATCGCTTAATTCAAAACAACTCTTATTCAAAGATTCAATTACACATTAGAATCATCAATTCTAATAAATGTACCGGTCAATTTACATACCTTAGCGCACACCCTTCAACCGCGAATCACCACCAGCTTGTCCACTTGACGTTCCGGTATCTTGTCCTATAGAGTTCAGTTCAAGACATGTTTAGAACTCTCTTTAGACCTCACTTCTCATATTATACCGAAACATCATAATTATGCGTTAAAGCTTTAAATTTCTATTTCTTAAGCCTTCTTTGAGGCATTTCTACAAACACTATGAGGGCAGAATTTCTACATTATTTGCATTTAAGTTCATAGTTTGCTAGCTAGTTAACTTAACATCAAATAAGCCCTCATATAGCATTTTAATCATCATACCCTTCTGAAATCACTTTTCTATAATCAATTTACACTAGGATAATCATCTAAACCCTAGTGTTCATCATCATCATGTAAAACCCACAACCCACCTTCAAGGTGTTCATGGAAATTTCCTGAATTTGGTCATGATTTCACATGAAATTGGCTAGGTTTTACTTTTAATCACCATATCAATTCTAATCTAACCACATAACACACATGCAACATAAATCTCCAGATTTTCCAAAATCATGAGAAATTCAAGTAAAGAGATTTCATCAAATTTTACATACCTTAGAATCCTCCTGCAATGAGGATCACAATTCTAGGTTCTAATTCCGATTTCAACTTGAATTGAGACTTCAATTTACAGATTTTAGGAAGTTTAGGGTTTTGAATATGGGGGTGTCGCCCCCTGCTTCTTCTTGGTCGACCAGCACTCCTCAAATGGGGTGTTTGGTTTATTATTTTTTTTATCTATTTTAGTTACACATTTAACAACTAAGGTCCCTCAACTTTCTTCAACATATTATTTAGTAACTTTTAACCCTATTATAGACTATTTCTAGTCTTGTAATTAACTAGGTTAAAAGTTTCTAGTTAATAATTTCTCATCTATTTATACTTTATAGTTACAATATAAATTTTTATATTTTCGGGGTGTTACACAATGGACGGGCCAAGAGTGTGGTGATGAGCCTCTTTATATATGCATATACATGTATGTATATGTGTAACACCTCGAATTTTTGTGTCCAATAATGTGTTAACACGTGTCATTTGATTACATGTGGCATTCGATATTAAATAAAGGACTAATTTTGACAAACCTTGAAAGTATGTAAATTCGAGGGTTATAAATGTCAACCAAGGGTAAATATACTGTATAGTAACCCTAAATGATGCTCGTACCTTCAAGCGAATAAATCATGGATCGTACGGAAGCGAAACGCGGAAGAAAGTGAGAGATTACGAGCTACGGGGGGTTAACCGTGTCAACATGTTTAAATTATACCTCTGAGTGACCCTTTAACGTTCCCGAGGCTTTGTAACGGTGTTATACGCTCACCAGAATATACTATATAAATTCCGCGAAGTTCCGTTTTAAAACGAGAAAGTTATGATCAAATTCGTATGAGAAGGGTTAAAAGCGTCAATAATATAATTTAAGGTTTTCCGGATAATAAATAAATTAACCGGGGGCTTAACGATGCAGGTAAATAACGCGAGGTCCTTAACTGTAATTAATCAAGGGCCATATCGCAAAGTTACCCCTTCAAACCCGAAAGGTCAGGTTATTAATTACCAAAGATTCGATATTAATTACAAGATTTAGTAATCATTTCAAAAAGATACAATTTTAACCCCTTACGGACCGTAAAGGGTATGCCTTACGGACCGTAAGGAGGGGAATGATTGATTTTGATCCGCCTATGGCTTACGGACCGCAAGGCCGAAGCCATTCGGTCCGTAAGCGATGCCCAGCGACAGAAATGTGGCTGTTGGCTGATTTAAACGGCCAAACATGTGGGAATGGGTTTATCAGAGGTATGGACGCCCCCTACTCGACCCATAACACCTAGTGACACCTGCCATTCATCCATGGTCACTTGTAGACCAATGTGTGATGATCTTGGACCTTGTCTTTGACTATAAATAGGCTTGCATTGTTCATAACTATCACACACCTCAAACACACCTTCTCTGATCATTCTAAGAGCTCTCAAGCTTTCTTCTTTGTTCTCTAAGCAAGCCTAAGCTTCTGTAAGTCGTTTAAATCCTTTGTGGTTTAATTTTCTTAGTAATATCGCAAAAAACCAAACCGTCGTAACTACGGTTTGACTTCAAAATAAATCCGTGATGGCTCAGTCTTATGACGGATCAAAAGTAGTTATGTGTTGGTAATTATGTGGGTGATAAACCTCTAAAAGGGTTCCCTCTGATCACCACTCTAACTAGTTCAAATGTCGAGTCAAATGAACGTTTAAAAAGTCAACAGAAAGCCATTTTTGCGATTCTTGCATAATCTGTAATATAAATGCTATGAAACCTGTTTAGACACTCATAAAACATGATATTAAGTATATAAACTTGTTTACGCTCGTTTGAATCAACCATTTGCTATATTGACCCGGTTCGGAGCTGAATGTCGCAAAAGTTTGACTTTTGCTTTGACTTCAGTTCTGACCCGTTTTAGTGAGGTATAGATATGCCTTAGGACTCTCTTAGGACCAGGTTACATGATGGTATAACCCTCTGTGACCGGTTCATTGTTTGTCCGAGTCTTTTACGCATTTCCATTAATCGCCTAAAAGTTGACCGTAACGGCCTTTTTAAAATAAAACGAGTATTTCGGACGCGTGAACGGACCATAACCTTGCTTACTAAATTATAAGCATGTCCTTAAAGTTTCACGTCAATCCAAGGTCTAGAATGAGAGTTATGCTAAATAGCGCATGTATAAGAAACTTTTGTAATAAACGGCGCAATTAGCATAACGCCTATCTAAACCAAGATTTCGTCACCAAAACTTTTACCCACTGTTATAAAATAATATTTTTGGAATTTTAAAGATTTTTAATAATTTTTACCTTGCTCATAACCTGCGGTTATGGCTACGGTTCGGTAAATACCGAATATGCCCTTTTCGGCCAAAACTTGAGTTCTACAAGGTCTTTTGACCCGATTCCAGTTGCTACCGATTTTAAATAATAAATAAAGTATTTTAGACTTTATAAACTGTTCGGGAAACTCAGGTTTCCTGTAGAACTCGAAAAGCTCTTTAAAAATCTTTAAAATGACCGAAAAACCCCTACGGGGCGATATAATGACTAAAACTCGTTACGGGCATCACGGAAGGTATCCTACTGATACCACAACCTCTTTAAGGCATATTGACATAGGAAACAAGCGTTGGACTCTCATGGTTAACCGTTTCGCCTATTGTGCGCACGGTTCGGCTTATGAAACTAGTTTTCATAAATTAGCCGATATGGGTCAAACCATATGATTTTGACCCCAAAACCCAGAGTGTGAACCTTAAACCCATATAAAACAAGTCTCTGAACTTGTTGGGTCAGAATCACACTCCATTCTCGGTTTTCGCCTTTTCGCGCGATTAAACCGTGTTTATCTTTCGAAACCAACCGGTCTAGGCTACGGCCAATATAAAGACCCGTTAGGATTCTAATAGGTTAATTAAAACCTTCGTTCCAGAATAGGAGCCCCAGTAAAAGCTATCTGTGACGTAATCCATTAAGGAATATACTTGCAAAGGTAAATACTTTAACTTATTTTCCCTTATACGGGCTTGGGATACGGTATATTAATACCGCTTGATTGAGCATCATATCTTCCATCGCTTAGGTGGTTAATTGAATAATGTGATCGGCTCATTTAAACAGTCTTGTTACTTAAAAGCCTTTGGGGGGTTAATGACCGTTGTCCGGGATATCCTTGGCATCATTTTACGAAATGGCCACGACCTCGACATCCCGGTGTAGGCGTACACCCGGTATTTTATGTCGACATTATTATTATTAAAAGACGTAGCCGTTGGTTTTTACACTACGGTTTTACGCAATGTGGTGTGTCTATTAATCTTTAACCCGGACAGGATCCGGGCTACTGAACGCATAAAAGGACATGTAATTCGTTCACAAGATTTTAATAATTTTCCCAAGTTATAAAAGAGTTTGTGCCTTGTGCATTCAAATCAATTTTAATAAACATTTTCAAATGTGTCAGTTGAACGTATTTACCAGTGTAAACTGACGTATTTTCCCCAAAAGATTAAGTGCAGGTACTACACGAAATTTGGCTGGTAATAGCTTCCTAGCATCACGAATAGTCTCGCAAACTTGATGCTGTATCTGACTGAACAATACTTTATTTTATTTATGATCCCCTGTGGATACAATTCGACTTCTGTAATACACTCGATATTACATTCAAAAGGTTGAATTATATTTATCTTTATGCTTCCGCTGTGCATTCATATAATTGTGTGGTTTGACTATATTGTTGCCAACTACGTCACAGTAATCCCCCACCGGGCCCACCGGTGAGACACGTGGAAATCGGGGTGTGACAATATGTGTGTGTTGGATTATAAAACAATGGGCCCGTCGCGAGCGTCAATGGAGGGACGATGGGGACAGGACGAACCAGGGGTGTGGACGTGCCTCCACGGGGCTCGACCGCCCTCCGCGGTCCCCCACACCTCATAGCCTTATCATAGCCATATGGGGGAATAAGGTGTTCTTTAGGTTGATTTTTATGTTATTTGAATTTTCATAATTTGAAAATTATGAAACTATTCCAGAATTTAAAAACTCAACTTTGGTTATAACCTGTTAAGAGTTAAATGTCTGGTTGGTCCCTGTGGTTTGCAGATATTGCAGAATTGGTCCTAAGGCTTCAATAATTAGGGGGGACGGGGCGCCCCGTGATGGCACCTCCATCACTCGTGGAATGCAAGGGAACACCGCCGCCACCCCTTTTTATCACTCGTCAAGTTTATAACACGTTGAGATTTTCACGCGTAAAGAACATGCAATTTATTTTTGTTTTTTTAATGATTTTGATAGTGTGTGATGAATGATGTACATTTCCACTAAAAACCATCACTAGTGATGGATTTAGTTTTGTTTTTTTAATGATTTTGATAGTGTGTGATGAGTCATGGACATTTCCACTAAAAACTATCACTAGTGATGGAATAAAGCTCGATGACATGGCGAAAATTGATTAGATGTTGTGAGTGATGAGTGAGTAGTAAGTGATGGGCGCCCCTACCCCCTTACAGAGTTGGTCCCAATATTTGTAATTTTTGCATTCGTGTGGTCCTTATCACTAACTTGTGTTAAGTTTTTCAGTTAAGTGTGTATGAAATGACTAGATTACCATTTAACAATTTAAAAAAATAATAGAGACGACTCACATTTTTACTCATCTTCCCTATCTTTCTTTCTATTTTTCTTTCTCTTTCTTCAACCCGTCTTCTACCATAACCACCACCATCCGTCTTCAATGCGGTCCATCTACCACCATCCATCTCCACTTGTCTGATTGTGTATTTTTGTGTAGGGATAGATTATGGTACAAACTTTTGTACTTTTCTTCTAGTTTTTCTTGAACAGTTTTTTCTGTTTTTTTTTTTAATTTCTGATCAGTAGTTATGTGGTTTAACGGTTTTCTATGGTTAGTTATCAAATAACAAATAATATTAGAAGGGGTCATTTATGATAATAGCAAAGTATGAGGGTCGCTCATATACACTTGTATTAGTTCTAACATGTACTTAAACACCATCTCATCATTTAGGGGTGTAAACGAGCCGAGCGGCTCGCGAGCTACTCGAGATCGGCTCGAGAAAAAGCTCGAAACGAGCCGAGCCTTATCAAGCCCGATCCGAGCTTGAGCCTAAAAACAAAGCTCGTTTGTTTATCAAGCCCGAGCTCGAGCCTCACATGTGAAGCTCGTTATAGGCTCGTCGAGCCTTATCGAGCCTTAGTGTAAACGAGCCGAGCTTATTTAAACTTGTTTACAAGCCGACCTTGAACCTAAAAATAAGCTTATTTAGTAAACGAGCCCAAGCCCGAGCTTTACTTATCGAGCTCGCAAGCCTAAAAAGTCTAGTATTTATATTATTTTTATTTAATATACTAATTAATAGATAATAAACGAGTCGAGCCCGAGCCGAGCTCGAGCTTGATAAAATTCAAACGAGCCGAGCTCGAGCTTTGAAAACAAAGCTTGAATCGAGCCGAGCTCGAGCCCGAGTTCTCATAAATTAATCGAGCTCGAGCTCGAGCCTGGCTCGGCTCGTTTGCACCCCTAATCATCATCATACTCAGTAAATCCTACCAATAGCAAAGTTAAGGTAGGGTCTCAGGAGAGTCAGATGTAGACAACCTTACGTCTACCCCGTAGGAATAGAAAGACTACTTCCAGTGAGACCTCCGACTCAATGGTAGTTTTGTATCAAGCCTTGGACATAAGGCACATAACACTCGGCAATTAATACAAAGGCCGATTAGTGCATGTACTCCCTTGTCTTTCGGCTATCAACGCCACCCTTGTCTTTCGGATATCCCCCTCTTTTAACATTATTTTCACGAAATTAGTAAAATAACGTTAAAATTAATGCACTTTCACTTTTGCCCCCCGAGCGCCCACACATATATACTTAAACACCATCTGATGAATGAAAAGGTATCAATGAATTGAATTGAATAGGGTTATTCTTTCTTTTTTGTGGTGTTCATCTCTTTATTGGTCTTGAAATCTTGTTATTATACCTTAAAACCATTTCATCTTGTCTTCCAAATTGAGGCTTGATCATTTCGCTTAAGCGCGGTTGGTAGGTAGCTTATTTCACTTAAGCAGTTGTACGGGTCTCTTTGTTGCTAACTTTTTCATTGTTTAGTTTATCTTTTTCTTGGTAATGTGATTTTTCTGCACATCTATACCAACTTTGGTCAGGGCCGGCTCAACCATTTTGGTGGCCTAAGGTGAAGTAAAATCTTGTGGCCTTTTTTTCCAAAAAAATGTTTGTGATTAAAAGTTAAACTTAAAGGGCCCAAGTGTAATTATTTGAAAGATTGTGTTATAATTTAAAAACAAGAAAAAAAAATGGTGAACCAGGGATTCGAACCCAGGTCTCACCAACATCCATACATACACAAAACCACTACACTACCAACTATCAATCTATCGATAACCCACACCCTAAATCTTTTATAAATAGACTGTGGTTTCATAAAATTGTGGAGGCCCTATAGTTTTGGTGGCCCAAGGCCCAAGCCTCATTTGGCTTACCCTTGGGCCGACCCTGACTTTTGTATCCTTGTTTATAAGTTGTTTCTAATTTTTATATTTGTATATTTTTTCCATGTACTATTTTGTTACTGGTAGCTTTCTATATGTGTGTTGTGTGTATACATAGCCCATGTATACCAATAGCTTTGCTATTCGTAGAATTTTGCTAGGTTTGGTTGTATTTATACCAACTTTTTGTCTCTTGGCTTTCTTTTTTTTTTTTTTTTTTTTTTTTTTTTTGAGATACTTCAGACTTATGGTTTAGTTTTGTGATATTGCTATACAAATGTAGGAATTTGGAACATGAAAAGTCACAAATAAGTAACTTTTGGATTTTATGGATAGTATAATGTGTGGTTCAAATCACCTGCCAAGTCAAACTTGGAAGTTAATGCGTTCCACAGATTGTTTTTTTTTTTTTGAACGGCCAACGAATCCTCCAAACGGGCTACTGGCGAAATTCATCACATTAGGATACATTCGCCTCCGAACCGGGGAAAACCCTCACCTAGGGCCGAAGCCCGTGAACACTCGCCCGAAGGCACGACAGTGCGGTGAGGTAAAACCCGCTCAGTTCAAGGATCGAACTAGCGATCTCCACCTATTCGCCTAGTCTCCCATCATCACCAGGTGCCGCAGAAAATAATGGGGATGGCAGGAATCGAACTTGGGTCCCTTAGAACACCAAGACTCTCCCTTACCACTCCACCATCACCTCCAGGTTCCACAGATTGTATTTCTTGATTTTTCAGCGAACATGATCATTTTTGGTGTAAAATGATAAGCCTTGATGCGGAAATGTGGAGTCCACGACCTTTTATGAGATGTTGTGATGTCATTCATTTGTTTATTGAGTGCCAACTAATACTGATTTAAATGTACATGAATTCTGTTATGATGTTGCTCGATTCGGTTGGACGCATACATGCTCAAGATGAATCGGTATGAACAGAAATTGAAATCGGAAATTGCAAAGTATTTGGCTAACACCCAAACGTTTATTACTATTCAAGAAACTGACTCAAAACTTGAATTACAATTACTAATACCCAAAGCATGGTATTTATAATCTAAACACTCCTATTAGACTATAACTAGGATTGCTAATAAACCTATTGTTTTGGACATGATAATTATCACTAAATAATTAAACCCAAACACGTTTAAATATTCTAATAATTATCCACTCCATAGTTCCTTGCCTTGCACGCAAAGGAATCTCTTTTAATTCGAAATTTCCAACAATCACCCCCGGAATTTCGAACTCGTATCTGACAAGTCTTCAACTCCAAGCTTTTCAGTCATCTCCTTGAACTTGATCTTCCCAAGAGCCTTCGTCAAAATATCCGCCTTTTGATCAATGCCACTAACATGCTCGACCACGATATCTTCACGATCAACACATTCCCGAATATAGTGAAACCGGGATTTAATGTGTTTGCTTCTTCCATGGAAAACCGGGTTCCTCACGAGAGCTATTGCCGATGTATTATCAACACGTAACACCGCCGCTTGAATTTTCTTGTCGAGTAATTCACCAATTAATTCTTTTAGCCAAACCGCCTGACACGCGGCTGCACTAGCCGCCATATACTCCGCCTCACACGATGATAAAGCAACTATACTTTGCTTTTGAGAACACCAAGTAATTGGGGAAGACTCAAAATAAAACACGTGTCCCGTAGTACTTCTTCCATCGTCCGGATTTATGTTGTGACTACTATCACTGTAACCGACCAACATATTTTCTCCTCGAGTATAGGTAATGCCATAACTAAAAGTACCTTTTAAGTAGCGAAGAATTTGCTTGATGAGAGCTGCATGAGATTGCTTCGGGCATTGCATATACCGACTGGCTACTCCGACCGAAAACGCCAAATCTGGTCGAGTCTGTAAAAGGTACCGGAGACACCCGACCATCTTTCGATATCTCGTTGCATCAAAATCTTCTTCGTCTTCAAATTTAGAAACTTCCACGTTCAGGTCTATGGGAACATTAGTAGGATTGCAGTTAATCATACCGGCTCCCGTCAGTATTTTCTTTGCATACGCCTCTTGCTTAATTTTTATCTCGTCCTTGCTCTGCGACACTTCAATTCCAAAATAATAAGTAAGCATTCCCAAATCCGACATTTCAAAGTTTTTAGCCATCCCGTGCTTAAACTCTATAATAAGTTTCAAGTTTGAACCCGTCACAATTAAATCGTCCACGTACACGCCGATTAATAAGATGTCCGTTCCAACGGTTCTTCGGTATACGGCTTGTTCTTGCGAGCACCGGTGAAATTTCATATCTAATAAAATATTATTTAATTTCGTATTCCACGCACGTGGAGCTTGCCTTAACCTGTAAAACGCCTTCGATAATTTATAGACTTTATGCTCTTCGCCTTTTTTAACGAATCCTTCCGGTTGAACGACATAAACTTCTTCTTTTAATTCGCCATGTAGGAACGCGGATTTAACATCTAGATGATGTAATTCCCAACCTTCATTCGCTGCGAGAGATAAAAGTAACCGAACTGTTTTGAGTCAAGCAACTGGTGCGAACACTTCGTCAAAATCAATTCCGGGTTGCTGAACATAACCCTTTGCCACGAGTCTAGCCTTGTGTTTATTTAGTGAGCCATCCGCATTTCGCTTAACCTTGAAAACCCACTTCAAACCAATCGCTTTTGCACCATGCGGTAACTCGGTTAATGACCAAGTATTATTTTTATTAATTGATTCGATTTCTACGTGCATTGCTTTCATCCACTCCGGTTTATTTTTGGCATCATTAAAATAAGCCGGTTCGTCATCCGCAAGCAATAAAAATTCTTCATCAATAGTACTCGAATTTAAAACATAATCGTTAAAATGTACCGGTGTAACTGTTGCGCGATTAGATCTACGAACAACCGGCTCGGGTGTCGCCAAATTATTTTGTTGTGCATTACTGTTCACAAAATTAGAGTTAATATTTTCTTGAGATTCACGCCCAACTATACTGCCTTCATGATTTGAGTCATGTGATCCATTATTCCAATTTGATTTTTGTGAAATAATATTAGTAATTGATGGAATTTGCTGCAACAAATCACGTGACCCAACATTCACATTGTTAGTTGGGCCTAATGAGCTAGATGTCATAGTTAATGGGCTATGACTATGTGTATGTGCTGAACTGCTGCTGATGAGTTCTTCTGAGCTGCTGGTCAACGGACCAGTTGACTCAGTCCCAATTTCATCATTAAAATTTTCCGAGCTTGCATCTGTTCCAGAAGTGGACCCACCAAGTTCGGTATTTACGGTTCCATCTCCGGTGTCAATTACGCCACCAAAGTCTACCCAAAACATACCCGGTTCGCGAGACTCTTTGTTATTAAAAACAATATTTTTCCCCAATTCCAACCACGCGTTTCATCAAACTCCGTATCCCCGTCTCGTCCCACAACAATTCTTCGAGTCGTTGGATTGTATAAACGCTACGCCCCCGAACCTTTTTCGCTTCCAAGATAAACTAGACGAGTCGAACGATCGTCTAATTTTGGAAGATGCCCGCCAACAATTTTCAAATAAGCGGCACATCCGAACACCTTAAGAAATTGAAGATCCGGTTTCTTTCCTTTTAACATCTCGTACGGTGTTTTGTCTTCGTGTAACGCTCGTGTTGGAGTTTTATTTATTAAATTGGTTGAGTGCCTCACCGCCTCACCCCACATAAAATTAGGAACTTGTCGCGCTTTTAATATACTTCGAGTCATCTCCATTAAGGTACGGTTTCGCCTCTCCACAACCCCGTTTTGTTGAGGTGAACATGGAGCGGTTAAGTGTCGAATAATCCCTTCGTTTTCACAGAACCGGGAGACGTAAATTCTCCCCCTTGATCGGTTCGAAACGTCTTGATTTTTCTCCTTACTTCAACTTCCACCATGACTTTAAACTTTTTGAAGGTTTCAAACGCTTCACTTTTTTCCTTCAAAAGAAAAGTCCACATGAAACGTGAAAAATCATCAACTAAGACAAATACATACCTATTTCCCGCTATTGTGCTCGGAGAAATTGGACCGCATAAGTCTCCATGAATAAGTTCCAAGGCACGCGTTGCCCGAAACGACGCCGTCTTCGGAAAAGATTGTCTCGTATGCTTCCCGACTAGGCACGAATCACATATTTGATTTTCATGATTGATTTTTGGCATCCCCACAACCATATTTTTATTCACCATTTGTTTCATGGACTCGAAATTTAGGTGACCAAGTCTCGCGTGCCATAGCCAATTTTCGTTATCAATCCGAGCTTTCAAACAAACGGGTTTTCCAACTTTTAATTTAATCGTATAAAGACGATTTTTAGATCGAGTAACATTCATTAATACCTTGCCTTGAGCGTCACGCATTAATAAATAATCGTCTTTCATACGAATATCACATCCACACTCCGTTGCTTGACCGAGACTAATTATATTACTACGTAAACTAGGGATGTAATAAATATCGGTCATTAACCTTTGCTCCCCCGTTTTACCCAATAGTAATATAGACCCTTTCCCGCATATTCCGACTTGAGAACCATCCCCGAATTTAACTTTGCCACCAACACGCTTATTTAATTCAGAGAAAAAAGATATATTACCCGTCATATGGTTGCTCGCGCCATTATCCAAATACCACAAGTCCTTTTCTTCCGAACCGCTCTCGTAATTTTTTGGAATTACTTTTTCTTCATTCAAGTAAACGATTTCTTGAACATCTTGCACCATAAACAAAGACGGGTCAATTTCTTCCGCATCGATCAAGTTTGCTTGTTTCTCTTTCTTTCGCTCTGGACATCTCGAAACAAAGTGGCCGAACTTGTCGCATCGAAAGCATTGAACCTTCGAATAATCCTTCTTTCCTTGTTGTTTATCCCCTTCGTTGGACCCGTTTTCTGACCCGCGATTTTGACCAGATTGGTTTCGACCGCGTCCACCACCACCACCACCACGTCCACGGTTCGAGCCTTTCCCGCGTCCCTTACTCGAATCGCGTGAAGTCTGTCTAGAACTTGAAGAGCAATTCTTCATCTTTTATGCGTTCTTCATACGCCTTTATTCGACCAACAACATCGTCGAATGCAACTATTTTTAGATCCACAAGTTGCTCAACTGAGGCTACCATATGGATGAACCGCCTTGGTAAACCACTAAGAAACTTTTTCACGATCCTTTGTTCCTCTATTATAGAACCGAGAGACGCCGCTTTTGAAGACATTCCTGTTAACTGGCTAGAAAACTCATCAACTGTACTAGAATCCTTCATCTTCAACGCCTCAAATTCAGACATGAGTGTCTGTAGTCTTGCTTCACGTACCCGATCGGCTCCCAGATGGCGCGCTTTTGATGGAGTGTGTGAAACCAGGATGTTAAAGTGTGTTATATTACATGTTTACGGTCGTTTAGTTGATTATACGCTTTGAATATGTTGACTACGAGCGTTTGTGGTGTTACAGGTAAATCGGGTTAAATCGGCGAAGTTAGAGAGTTCAATGATGAAACGGGACAAGCGCGGAGGATTATGAGAAAGATATCAAGTTAAACGGGAGTTGTGCGGGTCAAAAGATAGCTCAAGAGAACAAGAAACATGGAATATTGAAGTTGAGGGGCCTGGATGTCATTAGTTGAAGGTTGATATGTATTTACAAGGGACCAAGGATAGCGACCGTAAGCTACAGTATTCAAACCATAGCCTACGGTGGAGTGATGCCAGAAAATAGAATGAACAGAATATTAAAACCGTAACCTACGGTAATAACCGTAGGCTACGGTTGCTTCAAAAGGCAGCCATATACATCATCATCACACGAAAAGTCAACAACATACATCATCCTAAAGTTGGACGTGACTTTGAGGGTTTGGTCAACAAGCATCATCATTATCACACCACATCATCCATTATCTAAAGAGACATCACATATTGAAGTCAGCCATGATTGAGGTTTGGCGTCATCACAATCCCAACAAAAGTTAATGGGCCAATTCATCATTAAATGGGGCGGCACTTGTGGACTTTATTTTTTTGATTGGGCCGATAACTGGATCCACACACAAAAGAAGCAAGACATGTGGGAGGGCATTACTTCCAATCACATCAATTTAATATCACATGGATCAAGATACATCACGTGAATGCAAGCTTATGGGCTGACATCATCATGGGCTTTAACATCAAATCATGTGGGCTTGTGGACTCCTTTTGACGGCAAATATAAAAAGAATAAAACATCACAAATCATGGGGAGTTCGACCGCAGATTAGGGGGACCGAAGCTATAAGCTATTGAAGATCAACAACTGAGCGGCTAAATCTCTCGTGAACATTCCGGGTGAATGATTCTTGTTAAACACTTTTAATTCTAGTTTCTGTTTTTATTGAGATTTGGATTTGTAGTCGGGTGACAGCCGACTATTTGCATGATTATATTATTTGTGTGACAGACAAATCCTGAGTGACAGTCAGAGTTATAATTGTACCCCGAAATTATTTTAATACGGGAATAAGCGAAAAAAAATGAATAAAACTAATATAGATGGTGAATTATGAAAAGTTACAAGTTAAATCATGGGAAGTGTTTAAATCAAACACTTAACAAGCTTGAGGGGGGTAATATGAAAAATTGTAATGAATTAAGGGTTAGTAGTGCCTAAACCCCAAACACACACTCTGTGCGTGTTCTGGGATCGACCAAGGGCAGGAGAAACAAGGGTTTACCCTTGTTCTTGGTAAAACTCATCAATTAGCAAGAGAATTCGATGTTAATCGGCTGCATGTCTTGAATTTTCGATCATCTAAGCATACCAAGTGAAGTGGTAAGTCGAATTTCTTGAATTGGTGAATTGCAGAAAAAGGGTTTCAACCTAATCATGAATCTGTGATATGATATGTCTAAATTGGATGTTAGGGTTACTCCCTAGAGTAGAAATCATGCTTGATTTTAGTTTAATTGAAAGAAAATTCTATAAACCCACTTGTAGTAGTAGAGATGATGATGATATGGATGACTATACATGTTCAAGGCTTGTGTGATGTTGATGTTTGATGTTGTTTGTAAGGAGTAATTGTTAGATAATGGTATAAAAGTTATATGATTCTAGTTGAAATTGATAATCTATGTTGTGAACTAGGAAGAGTATGCATAAAACACTTGTACTATATGCTTAAATGATGGCATGCACACCAAGTGTTTGATGAAATGCATATGTAAGATTATTAGATGAGATTGGATGTAAATAATGAAATGAATAGTTTATTGATAAGTGATAATGTTGGAGTTATGTCGTGTACGTATGTAAGATGATAATTTTGATTAAGTGAATGTTGAACAATGCGGTTGTCGAATGTAGAGTTATGAAAGCACAAGTAGGTGTAAATTGGTTGTGTATATTGTGTATGTGACTAGGTGATCATGTAGTTGTATGTGTTATACAACATTATGTATGAAATTAACATGATGTCATTAATATGGTCTATTATATCAACATAAATGCGTGTTCGAAATTGGAAGTTATATGCTAGAAGGTTGACTTTCTGAAAGTCAACAGAGAGTTTATAGCATGGTTAGGCATTTTGACACAAATATAAGAATCGAGAGATCATGGAATATGTGTTACATCAAGTATGTGTTATGTGTGATAACGAATTTGGATTTCAAAGATATTGAACTATGTGGTTGACAAATCATGTCGTATGCGTGTTAGTGAAAGTCAATGTAGATAAGAGTTGGAAAATGTGTGTTAATATGAATGAGCATGAATACTAACATTATCATGGCATGACGGCATGAAAGAATAGGAACCACACTAGCATGGACCAAGCATGGAAGGCTAACGGGTCAAGATGAGGCAAGGAAGCGGGTATGAACACGGATGCACAAGGTAAGTGATTCCGTAATCACTTCTTAGTTGTTTATGTAATGTTATATGCAATTTAATCATATGTGATAATTGAGGTCAAATAGGAATGAATTGTATGATGTCAATGAAGTATTAAACGGATCTTAGCCTTGATCCGAGCAAGGTAGGTGTGATTAAGAAATTATAGCTAAGTAGTGGAATTGGTTACTTATGTAAGGAATTCCTTTGTTATTGAGGATAGAGCATAGTTGACTAAAATGCCCTTGATAGGTATATCGGGCAAACGACCTTAGAAGTCGTTTGGAAACGAGCTATTCGATTAGAGTAATGTCTTGGACAAGTATGAAAGCGAAGTATAGGGTTTTGTATGTCATAGTCCACTTAATGTGCAAATACCCATAACGGGTCAAAAATAAGCTTTTGAGCGAAAATGGGTTAAGAGGATGCAAGACGTCCGAGAATTTAATCTTTTATGATAGGTGCTAATGAAATTATTAAAGTTCATATGAGATTGAGGTCAAATAAACGGATTATGTTGATAAATGCACGAACCGGTCAAATAGTTAGAAAATGATAATATGTCGAATGCACGTAAGTTAAGAATTTCCTTAATCCAGAGGTAGGATTTTAAGTTAATATGATAGAATATGAATTTACAAGCATGTAGGAAGAAACGGGAGGTTAAACGGGTAAACGGTTCAAAAGTTATGCGCGTTTTAGTGCGTACGGACGACGAAACGGAACTGCAGAAAACTGCAAATTCTAGAGGGCGTCGCCGACGGGTATGGGGGCGTCGCTGACGGGCTCCAGAAAGTGAATTTTTGGCTGACGGGTTATTTGACTGTCTACGGGGATTTTTGGCTACGGGTAATTGCAAGGGTCGTCACCGACGACCCTAGGGCCGTCGCCGACGCCCTCCCCAAGTTCAAAAACCTAAAAATTTGTTATTTAAGTTGATTTATGTATCGTAGGCTTCGGTTTGTTATCCGTGGTCTACGGTGGACTTTCCAAACATGATTTTGATGGTTCCTTAGATGTCTATGGGCTATAAATCTAAGTCTAAGTCCCATGTAAATATTGTATGATTATATAAGGATGTAGGAAAGATATGTACGTATGTGGTTGTGTATGTATGTATGTGTAAAGACATGTATGCGTGTATGCACGTATGTAAAGTTGTAAGAAAGGTATGTATGTATGTAGAGGAGTATGTATGCATGTAAGATGGTACGTGTGCATGATTTAAATACGTAGAGTTTTAACGTTACTAATTATGCGTTTGAGGTTGGTATGTAATGCAGGAACGAGTACATCGGATTCTTACGAAATTTAAGCCCAACCCGGAATAAGAAGATGAGTAAGGATAGTTGGATGAACTAATGTTAAATTGTCAAACGTTATTCAATCCTTAATTATATGAGATTAATGATATATGATGTTGTCGTTGACTAATGGCTAAGTTGTATGTGATGCCCACAGGTGATACACGGACTTCTTCTGCTACTTAGGAAGTGAAGCAGACGTAGATCGAGTCAAGAGCAAGGATTGCACGGATAGATCGATCATATAGTTGAAATATATAACGTCTAGAAATGTAAATTTTAGTATGAACGTTGTGAATTCTTTTATAGAACGTTTAACATTTTAGCTTTTGGAACCTTCTCGAAAGTAATGTCGTTAATAAGGAAAGAAATTTTAAAGCTCTTTTCCGCTGCGTCATTTTTAAGGTAAAACGTGTTAGGGCGTAACAATAATTATGTTTTGAATCCAACTATACTTTTGTTGATTGAATGATTTCTATGTGTGTTTGTTTTAATATTTATCTGATCAATTAACATTAAGATTTTGGACTGCATAGGTAATTGGTAGATGTGACAGATTTACTATTTAATCAACAGCATCCAATAAAATCAGAACTAGGTTATTAATAATTACAGAATCTGAATCCCGGAGTGATCACCTTTTCTCATCATTGTTTTAAACCACAATTTTTATTCATTAATTTAGTCATTTATCATAAACAAACAAACTGATTTTCCAATTCTGTATTAGTTAATTAATACCTAGCATAATAACACTTTCCACAATCCTCCTCTGGTTCGATATCCGACTTATCCTATCTACATAGTTTAGTTGGTTTTTGCATGTCCATAACGACAGACATCAAAATGGCGCCGTTGCCGGGGAGGCGTGCGCAAAGTGTTTAGTGTTAAGTTTTAGTTTAAAAAAACAAATAAAAATAAAAAAATAAAAATCCAAAAATAGTGTCAGTTTTGTTTTGTTTTGTTTTGTTCAGATTTATGCGTGGGGCTTGTGTTTTTGTGTTTGCGCAGGATGACAGATCTTACAATATTCTGCAGCTCTCTCAGATGCATTTTGTGTAGGGAACCACTTCACCCGTGTATCGGTTGCCACGAGGCCCGATTTAGACGGGAAAAAGCGAAATTGGAAGAACCACTGATGCCTTGCTATGATAATCCTTCCCCTCCACCATATTTCTATGATTCTGATACAACGATGGAGGATGGTTATTACTCTGATGGATGGGATCGGGACGAGGATGCTTATTATGAGCCAAGGACGGATGGACGATGTTTCTGTTGCGGTCGTGACCATACTTCTTATTATGATGATGTGTGCGCGGTGTATTTGGAAAATCCAGAGTATTGGAATAAAAAAATGATGGATGCGTACATCTCAAGACCGTATCAGGGATACCGACAGTATCATCCCGAGGAATATTCTAAGCCCGAGGGTGTGTATGCTTATCAGACCGAGGAGGAGAAAAAGCTTGCTATGTTGGAAGCGAGTTTGTCCAAACTCGAGCAGTATTTATCAGCACCCAACCTTTCCGATGAAGATCGAATCAGCTGCCTAGTTTCCAAGTGTCAGAAGTTAAAAATGAAGATAGAAATAGAAGAGTGTCTCTCACCATTACCTGATGATATTAGAGATTATTCTCACATGGAGGAGGAGGTTGTGGAGGATAATACCACACCAATGAATCCTTTATCTGATGAAGAGTCACTGGTGGATCAGATGGTGTGTGAGGATGAGGAGGCAGAGCAGTCTGATGAGATAAATGCGTGTACCGAACCTCTCCCCATATCAATCATTCAAATTAATAAGTGTGGGGAAGAGGGTTCGAGGAAGAAGATGAGAAAGGTGAATCTACAAGACACCAGGGTACATATCGTGAAGTGGATTAGCAAAACCCGCAGGTGCAGTCTGAACATGCCAATTATACTTACAAAACTTATGGAGATGGCATGTAAATTTTCGGGCATTCGTTGGGAATGTTTTAGGTAAGTGTGCATTGAGACCACCGTAACGCATAGCAGGTATGGTCTGGCTGAAGACCTTTAAACTTAGCGCTCTCGGGAGGCAGCCCGAGGATGTAGAGTTTGTACTTTGTTTTGGTTTCGTTTGGTGTGTTTGTGTTTTGATAGGTTTCTACATTCCATCTTCACGGATGCAATGAATCAAGTGTAGGGATGTTTGGCAACATCCCCGGCGAGATCTCAAAGAATCTATGAGGGGCGTATGTTCCGGTTAGATCGCAGCAGCTACACCACTACAAACACTCACTTGTTTTCTGATCAGGTGCATGTGTTTATCTATCCTGTGTTTTATTTGTTTTCGTGTATTTGGTGGTGTGAAATTTTTGTGTTGGGAATGGTGTTATTTGTCGCGTCGAGTAGGTTGTTAGCCGTTCATGGTTTGTGGGGGGTATCTCTTGAGTTTAGACTATAAATTGCACCATACATTGGGGACAATGTATCCCAAGTATGGGGATGCGGTAACTCGAGAGAGGGTTGGTAAGATTATGATCTTAAATGCTTGAAGGGTTGAAGTTGCTAAAAATTGAAGAATTTTTTAAAAAAAAATTGTCTCAAGTATGCTTGAACTACATGAAAACCAACATTATCAATCACTAAGGGGTTTCTTGCTGATATTAAACTAACTTAGATCCCTAGTCATGGTTGTCCCTTTAAGTTTCATGAGAGTATTTCTGACAGGTTTTAGATAATAGTTGAGAAGAGAGCCTAACTAGGGGTAACATGCTTTAGGAATTACACATGCTACGTGTCGGCAACCTATATTCCTTTTATTCGGTGAGATATTTGAGCCTACTAGATTGTTAGTTTAAATTGCAATAACTGTCATTTGTTGAGAGTAGGCCATATGTTGCTTTGTGTTAGAACTTGTGTAGTTTGATACATGCCGAGACTGTGGTTTAGCGTATGCGCATAAATGATAAAGGCATTAGGATCCCTTCTATGGTGTTATTTGTTGATTGTTTATCCATTCCACCTTAGTTAACCATGTTGAGATTTATACCTTTCGTTTGCTACACCTTGTTTGACCTGTTTGATTACCAACCATGAATGACAAGTATGTTTAGAAGTATGTATTGAAAAGAAAAAAAAAATGAAAAGAAAAAAAAAAGAGAAAAGAAAGAAAAAGAAAAAAATTCATTATTATGTTCGTATTAAATAAATGGGTCAAAAATAACCCAAAGTATTAGTAATTATTGTGAATAAGTTGTCATGGTTTGGTATATTCATTGTGTTCGCCATATTACTAGAAAAAGCCAAAAATAATTCCCTACCTTTACCCTTAACCCAAAACCCGAAAAGTCCTTTTGATATGTGTTACGTTATTTGATACAGTGAAGGTGTGATTGCTTTACAAGCTTATGATTGCAAGGTAGCATATTTGGTTTTGAGCGAATTATATACTAGCACATTACACGCTAGTCTTGATTGAGCCGAGCGGAGTGATCATTGTGAGGGGCGTGTGGCATGTGTGTAGTATCACAAGCATGTTAGTTTTAGTTAGGCAAGTCTTAAGTTGTTTTAAATGCGCATATCATTTATCTGTCAGATTGTCAATCTCGATTGTGTTAGTCTATGGGACGGGTATGACTTGGGACCTTAAATTGCTAATTCGGTAAGGGATTTAATAGTGATTTGTTAATAAGGTGAGTATTGTTTGTAATGGTTGCTTGAGGACAATCAATGTTAAGTGTGGGGATGTGATGGAGTGTGTGAAACCAGGATGTTAAAGTGTGTTATATTACATGTTTACGGTCGTTTAGTTGATTATACGCTTTGAATATGTTGACTACGAGCGTTTGTGGTGTTACAGGTAAATCGGGTTAAATCGGCGAAGTTAGAGAGTTCAATGATGAAACGGGACAAGCGCGGAGGATTATGAGAAAGATATCAAGTTAAACGGGAGTTGTGCGGGTCAAAAGATAGCTCAAGAGAACAAGAAACATGGAATATTGAAGTTGAGGGGCCTGGATGTCATTAGTTGAAGGTTGATATGTATTTACAAGGGACCAAGGATAGCGACCGTAAGCTACGGTATTCAAACCATAGCCTACGGTGGAGCGATGCCAGAAAATAGAGTGAACAGAATATTAAAACCGTAACCTACGGTAATAACCGTAGGCTACGGTTGCTTCAAAAGGCAGCCATATACATCATCATCACACGAAAAGTCAACAACATACATCATCCTAAAGTTGGACGTGACTTTGAGGGTTTGGTCAACAAGCATCATCATTATCACACCACATCATCCATTATCTAAAGAGACATCACATATTGAAGTCAGCCATGATTGAGGTTTGGCGTCATCACAATCCCAACAAAAGTTAATGGGCCAATTCATCATTAAATGAGGCGGCACTTGTGGACTTTACTTTTTTGATTGGGCCGATAACTGGATCCACACACAAAAGAAGCAAGACATGTGGGAGGGCATTACTTCCAATCACATCAATTTAATATCACATGGATCAAGATACATCACGTGAATGCAAGCTTATGGGCTGACATCATCATGGGCTTTAACATCAAATCATGTGGGCTTGTGGACTCCTTTTGACGGCAAATATAAAAAGAATAAAACATCACAAATTCATGGGGAGTTCGACGGCAGATTAGGGGGACCGAAGCTATAAGCTATTGAAGATCAACAACCGAGATGAACGGCTAAATCTCTCGTGAACATTCTGGGTGAATGATTCTTGTTAAACACTTTTAATTCTAGTTTCTGTTTTTATTGAGATTTGGATTTGTAGTCGGGTGATAGCCGACTATTTGCATGATTATATTATTTGTGTGACTCCTGAGTGACAGTCAGAGTTATAATTATGTTTTGAATCCAACTATGCTTTTGTTGATTGAATGATTTCTATGTGTGTTTGTTTTAATATTTATCTGATTAATTAATATTAAGATTTTGGACTGCATAGGTAATTGGTAGATGTGACAGATTTACTATTTAATCAACAGCATCCAATAAAATCAGAACTAGGTTATTAATAATTACAGAATCTGAATCCCGGAGTGATCACCTTTTCTCATCATTGTTTTAAACCACAATTTTTATTCATTAATTTAGTCATTTATCATAAACAAACAAACTGATTTTCCAATTCTGTATTAGTTAATTAATACCTAGCATAATAACACTTTCCACAATCCTCCTCTGGTTCGATATCTGACTTATCCTATCTACATAGTTTAGTTGGTTTTTGCATGTCCATAACGACAGACATCAGCTTTCAGTGCATCCCACATCTCTTTTGCCGTCTTCAGATTACCAACTTGCAAGATTTGTTCTTCCGGTATGGATTGAAACAACAAAGCAATCGCCATATTATTTTTCTTCACATCGGTTTCAGTTCCAGGTTCAATGGCCTCCCACACACCATGAACGTTAAAAATCGCGCAGATATGCAACGCCCAAATAGTATAATTAACCTTATTCAACAGCGGGCATTGAAGCGCTGTTGAATTTGGAACCAATTTCTCGGTAGCGTCGACTATACGTACAATTAAACAAACCCGGTGTAACTGGTTCAGTTTCTTCCAGTCTACACGTTTAATTCTGAGTTCCACTCCGAACACGAACCCGAATAAACAATGCTAAATTTTGTCTTGAACTTAAAAAAATCCAAAACAAAAAAAAACTTCTTTATGATTATGTACTGCTCTCGTACAACACACCAGCACCACACTTAGAAATAAATTGGACTATTATGTTTTCAATTTGGGCCTTTTCATATCTAACCCAAAATAAAAAATAGGGAAAATTACCAAAATGTCTCTTGACCAAGTGCATTTACAAAAATGTCACCTTCCTGCGTCCTTGGAAGGTCCTCCCTGCCTCGGAAGCATCCGCCTTTCACGTTGAAGCGTCCGCCTTTTACTTGAAGCGTCTGTTTCCATTCAAGCGACATGTGTCCGATGTTGAAGCGTCCGCCTTTCACTTGAAGCGTCCGCCTGTCACGTTGAAGCGTCCGTTCCATTTCAAGCGACACGTGTTGAAGCGTCCGTGTCACACCCCCAAAATCCACCTGCGGAGTATCACCGCTTGGGAGCGTGACTGACCAGGATCAAGCCACCAATCATATCGAACATGTAATTAATATTAAGTAAAATAAATGTAAACCAATCACTCAATACGATAGGTGTTCAAAACATAATCATAGTTTCAAAGTGTAGCGGAAGCATAAGTATGAAAACCCAAAGTGTAACATAAGTTCAAATGTTTAAATATGTTAACATGGCATCCACGATCCATGCTCCACAACGACCTGCTCCTCCCTGTGCAAGCTCCATGTATCTAACGACCTGCAAGGCATGTAACAGAGGATCAAAAACTAGTTGAGCGAGTTCACAGTTTATAGTTCGGTATTTGTAATAGTATAGTAAGCTTTGTAATCGTTCATTAAGTCATGTATCGTAATAGTTCGTATCGCGGCCCTTCAGGCATGTATGCGAAGATTAGGGAAAGTTCTCAAGTATTCTAGACTATGTATATTTGTATCGCGGCCACCCTGGCATGTGTGCGAAGTTTTAGTATATAGTTTGCGGCCTTTCCAAGGCATGTGTGCGAAGATCAGTCATAATATCGCGGCCAACCCCTGGCGTGTGTGCGAAGATCAGTTCAATTGGTATACTAGTCTAGGTCGTATCTCATTATTACCCTTCCTCACCCTGAGGACCATATCATTAAATTCTATCATCTGAGTAAGTACGAATAAATAATCCAAAACTCATTCCCACCCTGGGAACCCCATGCCTTGGCTGTGTGAACTCACCTTGGTTTGCTCGGTATGCTATGTTATGCACTCACAAGTAATCAGTCAAGTCCTAATGATTGCATGTATAATAAATCAGTTCAAGTTTGTAAAGTTTCACACGCAATTAATACCATAGAGCATGTTTGACAATCGATATCATGCATCATTCGTCAGTTAATCACATTCGTACAGAATCCACGTTTCGCATAAGGGCTTTCTCAATTTAATCTAACCATTTCATCCGCACTTAACTGGGTTAATGCACTTTGCATAGTTCACATGCATAACCGAGTTAAACTAGGGCCATATAACGGTTAACTCACATAACGACATTATCATCACAGTGTTAACACATACTTAACATTTTAACATTGTTCAGCAGAGCTAGTGGTTAGCAAGATAACATACGTATGTAACAGACTCAACAATACATAGCATACAACTCATGGCCTCAAATAAATCACCACCAAAGTCGGACAGGGTCTTACCCTTATTAAAAGCTCGGACAAGAGTTCCTAAGCACAAACTCGGACCAAATCAAGGGGGAAGAGGGGTTCAAAACTCGGACATGAGGTGTGGGAGGGTTAAAAGTCGGACAAGGGAAATCCCTATCAAAATTCGGACCAAGTGAGGAGGGGTTAAAACTCGGACCACCTCCTTGAGTCCAAACAAAGTCGGACCACCTCCCTTTAAGCAAAACTCGGACATTCATGCGGTATGAAACTCGGACATAGTGTTTGCCTTATAAAAGTTAGGACATAGGTGGTCATTAAACTCGGACCCTTAAGACTTTGAATAAAGCTCGGACATAATGCTTCTTATAAAACTCGGACCATCATGTTCTTTATAAAGTTCGGGCAAAAGTGTTCTCAATAAAAATCGGACCATATCCCTTGTTTAAAAGTCGGACTTATGTGTTTCACGTTTAGCTCGGACTTAATGTTTTCACTATAAAACTCAGACAAACATTTAAACAATCTTCGGACCTTGCATATCATTCTAAAACTCAGACATCAATCATGCGTTCAATGTGATTGCAACAGTTATGCTTCATACAATTCAACAGTTACGTTCTTGGTTCATGCGATCTCAAAACCCTAATTCATATCTGTTTCGCAGTAATCAACATACAATCAACATCTCTTCCTATCATACATCAAAATCATCAAGCAATCGATTAAGCACTAGACAAATATTATAACCACAATAATCAGAATCACATTAACAATTACAGAACTTAGCATGTGAAGAACTAGGGTTTACATGATCAATCAATCAACAATTAATCACAAACAATGATTAAATCATTACCTTGATTCGAATCTAGATGGATTGGTAATCAAACTTGATGCAAAAGAACTTGTGAATCCAAGAATGATGAGAAGATGGTTGTAGAGAGGATTAGAGAGTACAGTGCTTTGGTTTTTGTGAAAGTGATTAGTGAAAAGGGATTAGGTTTATCAATGATTAGAGTTTCACTAATTATTCTATGCATCCCTAAGTATCAAAATTTACAATAGCACACCATCTCAAAATAGTTCACAGTTTCACCACCACATTCATACATTTGACAAAACTTTCATAATCAACACATATACTTAACTGAATCAAAAACGTTACAGTTTCACAGCAACTAATTGTGCAAGCAAACAAATAAACAATCAATAAACGTGCAATAAATGCGTAATAGAAATCTTGGAAATTCGAGTTGTCACAGTCCGTTCCGTTACGAAATTGCGTCACTCACCGACGCATGATAACCATAATTTCTTTAATGCGTCCATGTGTACGTTTCCGAGGCCTGGCCGACGTTTCCGAGGCCTGACCGACGTTTCCGAGGCTTGACCCCGACGCCCCCCCGATGCTTGACCGACGCTTCTCGACGCTTCGGTAAAAAAAATGAAAACTCAAAAGCCGTTTAACTTTTATCGTTGCACACATTTACCCCACTATATAAACCGTTCACTTATCACTTACCGCAAAACACCCGCCGTTTTCAAAAAGATTTGCAAACAAATATCAGCCATTTCACTAGAAAATCTGACGCCGTCAACGACCCGACAATGGCCGCCTCCTGGACTGACGTTGAAGACATTGCTCTATGCGAAGCATGGGAGCAGGCAATGATCGATCCTCCACCTCGAGGACAGGGTGGGCTCTGGGTCCGTGTTCAACAAAATTTCGCCGAACTACGTGGTCCGGAACACAACCGGAGAACACAACCGGACCGTTGACGCACTATCCTCTAGATTCCGTGTGCTGCGGTTGGAGTGTGAGAGATTTGATCGATATTTCAAGAAAGTGGAGACGGAAATGCCGGACCTTGGTGAGGACGATCAGAAGGAGGTGGCCCTCATCAACTACCGCCATGAAGAGAGACATGATTTCAAACATGTCTCGGAGTGGGAAGCTATTAGGATATGGTTTTAGATAAATATATATTTTTATGTGTTGTTTGTTTTTTTTATTATGTTATGTTTTTAATGTTTAATATAAAAAATTTTAACTAAAAAATAACATGTTTTATATCGTTTAAAATTTGCTCCGTTAACATACATATAGTTAATTTTTATAAAGAGAATACACATGATCCCATGTTAGAAAAATGTTTATAAGTTATATATATATAAAAAAAATTGAACCTGCGTCGTTGGCCGACGCTTAAGAAGCTTCGTCGTTGGCCGACGCTTAAGAACCTGCGTCGTTGGCCGACGCATTGCATCGGACACGTGTCGCCTGAAAGGAAAACGGACGCTTCAAGTGAAAGGCGGACGCTTCAACGCGAAAGGCGGACGCTTCAACATCGGACACGTGTCGCTTGAATGGAAACAGACGATTCAAGTAAAAGGCGGACACTTCAACGTGAAAGGCGGACGCTTCCGAGGCTGGGAGGACCTTCCAAGGACGCAGGAAGGTGACATTTTTGTAAATTCATTTGGTCAAGAGACATTTTGGTAATTTTCCCTAAAAAATAATCCAACGAAATCCCTTTGCTTCTTCCCCCTTTTGGTCGACAGAAAACAACAACACGTTGCACACGCACTGTTCCCTTCCCTGTCTAGATCCCAACAAGCAGGGTTGTAGCTCCGATTAAACTTCCGGTCAAGCAATTCAACAGCAGCCAAGTTCACGCTACTGCTTCCTCTGTTCCTATGATCCCAGTCTCGATCGCAGGTACGTGATATCTCCCAGGTCGCTCTGATACCAATTCAAGATGAATCGGTATGAACAGAAATTGAAATCGGAAATTGCAAAGTATTTGGCTAACACCCAAACGTTTATTACTATTCAAGAAACTGACTCAAAACTTGAATTACAATCACTAATACCCAAAGCATGGTATTTATAATCTAAACACTCCTATTATACTATAACTAGGATTGCTAATAAACCTATTGTTTTGGACATGATAATTATCACTAAATAATTAAACCCAAACACGTTTAAATATTCTAATAATTATCCACTCCATAGTTCCTTGCCTTGCACGCAAAGGAATCTCTTTTAATTCGAAATTTCCAACACATGCTTGCTTAGCGAGTTGCATATTTGGTTGTCTTGAGTTTGGACAAAAGGTAGATTCTTGAATGATTATCTAACAAAGAGTAACCTAACTACTAGGTTGAAAGATGATTGTGCCTTCTTATTCCACAAAATGTGCCATTCTTCAAAACACAAGTCTTTGGCTTTGTTATAACTCCAAAAGATTGAAATAACTTTTTATAGTACCTTCCTTACCTTGCTAATTCTAAGAAACCTCAGTGATTAACCTCAGTGATTGTCTAAAGCTTTTGGGAGTGTGCCACTGCTAAATTGCTTCGATTTAGATTTCGTAATACCTTTTGAGATTATGAGATTATATGTTCTATATAAAGACCAACAATTGTGTACTTTTTAGTTGAGTTTTAGACAAGAGAAAAAAGAAACGTGGAATAGGTTTGCATAAGTTATGTTGGTTCGAACAAACCAATAATTGTTAAGTCTCATTTATCGAGTATCGTGGTTATTGGTGGAGATGCACAAATTGGAATCGGTTTCGCCTTGATTGGTTTGTGAAGAAATCGGTTTGGTGGAGTAGCTGGATTGGATCGGTTCTGAACCGGTTTTGGGGTGCGTGAAACACGAACCTATGGGAACGGTTTGATTTGAAAACCAGTTAGTGTATATATTCATTTTAAAAAATGTGATTGTGTGTATATACGTGTATGTGTGTGTTAGTTTACTGGAAGCAAAGCAGCCTCTTTATTTCTATGGGATAGAGGTAAGGTTGTCTACATCTTACCCTTCTCAGACCCTAACTTATCATTTGCTATTGGTGAGATTTACTGAGTATGATGATGATGATGTGTGTTAGTTTATGTTTTACTGTATGTATTTGTATGCGTAATGCAATGCGTGTATATGTGTGTGGGGTATGTTTGTGTATGTGTTCTATATATGATACTGTATACATATGTGTATTACTGTATTAGTGTATGTGTTTGTATGTGTGTATGTGTTGGGTGCAAACAAGCCGAGTCGAGCTCGTTTAACTTCTGAAAGCTCAAGCTTGAGCTCAGCTCGTAGATAGTTTTTCAAGCTTGAGCTCGACTCATTTATTATTTAATAATTAACTATATAAATAATGGGCTCGTTTAGTCTCGTGAGCTGGTTTGAGCTCGATAAGCGAAGCTCAGGCTCAGTCTCGTTTAGGCTTGGCTTGTTTTTAGCTTTTTTTTTCGACTCGAGCTCAAGTAGCTCGTGAGTGGCTTGCTCATTTGCACCCATATGTGTGTGTGGTATGTGTCTGTATATGGGTGCAAACAAGTAGTTCGAAAACACGCGTTTGGCTCAGACTCAACTCGTTTATTAGTTATTATTCATTTAATTATTTTTATATATGTTCACATATAAATGTATTAAACAAAAATTATATAAAGAAACTGATGACTGTCGTTAGGGTCAATCAAAAACCTAATCAAACTACGTAGATAGTGTAAGTAGGGTATCGTATCCACGGGTAATTTGTGGTTAATGTCGAGTTTGTATCTAAGAACTAAATTATCTAAATTGGGAGTTTGATGAATTTGTTTGTAAAAACACGAAAAAACTAATTAAGAAGATTGTAATCAATACGAGAAAGTGTAACCTCTACCCGGAATCCCAATTACCCGTTTAACATAAAAACATGTTTACTGATTCAAAACACCACATAGACATGGCCTCGGAATTAATGAATTTGATTAGTTAATAGGGATAGTTTTTAAGATTCACTATGCAACCTAATAACCGGTTTGTGTACCAACTACCCACCGATTTACCAACCCGCTAACAACGCAAGAAAGTTGCCAATACGCTTAATAAATGACAAGTAATTCAAACACAAGAAACGTTTACCAATAATCCAACACAAGTGGTCAAGCTGTACCAGTTACATAAATCTGTAAACAAAGTTCAATGCAAAACAAAGCAAAAGTTCATCCGGGTAGAAGTCACGGGGAGTTTAGCCGCGCATGGTGATCTTTGCCGCTTCGGTTGTCATCCCGATTAGGTTAGACTTCATGGATTGGCTTGAGATATGAAGAATGATGATGAAATTCGTCCCTGATGTTCGTATTTGACGGCTGCCTTTCAAGATCCCCCTATTTGAAAGATGGATCCTTAAATAACAATATTGGCCGACTTCCTTAAAAACCCCAAAGCCCATGCATGTCATGATCCTCCAAAGTTGTTTCTTTGAATTATATTTATGTAGTATTAGCCCATAAATCCCTCGTAGCTTTTCACGATCACTTCATCTAGATACTTCAGCCCACTTGCCATGATCAGCCCATTTAAACTTTGAAAGTTTGAACTCAAATTCCATTCTTTGTTTCATCTGTACACATTAAACAATTACACCAATAAATGAATTAACCAACATCATCACTATATTAATTGCAATAATAGCACTTCATCAATTTCATTCAGTTCATTTGTTTTCTTTTTTTTTTTCTACGTATCTCCAAAATTTGAGAAACAAAACAATTTTCCTCATTATTAAATGCAAACATGATTTTCCAAATTTATTTTTATATCTTATTTTATTATATAATTATTTGATCACAAAGATATAAAAACACTTCAAAATAATATACTTTGAACTCGTATCAATGCATTTTTATTATGATTAATACTAAATAAAGTGTACAAAAATTGCACCGATCAAATCCCCACACTTATCTTTTTTCGTCCCGAAAAAATTATTTTCAATGGAATCACAATCGGAAACATCGGCATTCAATATATTCAATTTCTTTATTAACAAAACTAAACCACACGTTAACCAAGATTGCAGGTATATGATCCACATAAACCCAACCACCAGCTTACAAGCCCTTATTCCCGATTCATTTAAGTTTGAATAATTTATAGTTATCTATGGGTCTCACACTCAAAAGACTACCACGCCACCTAATCCCGTTTCAAGCTTATGAGGTTAAAAGATTTATAATCTACCGTCTTATATAAAAAACCCTTATGTTATTCCGATTAAACTTTTGATGGATAGATGGATGATATTGTGAGCTTTGCATGTTTTTGCTTATGATCAGTTTAGCGGACATACGCCACACAAGTCACCATCCCCATGGTTAACGCCATAAACTTCACATATTTTTTTATAACTCCACCTAGAGTGTATGTACAGCATGAGTCGCTATCCCCGCGGCAATACTATAGGGTTCGTTTTTCCCTTTTTTTCAACATATAGCTCAAATGGATTGATGGAATATATTTTTTTCGGGCGCCACACTGTTTCGGATTTGTTTTCACAAAAAGAAACAGGTGTGCCAATTTAATCGGAAAAACTTATAAATTTTTTTACTTGTGACGTACCTCTTATACTCTCCACAGTTTCAGTTTTACCATAGCTCCTAAGGCGAGAACCCACAAGATTCCTAATTTAATGTATATTATATCGATCCTAAGAAACTCATCAACTGGCTGAGCCTGCCCACATATCCTAAGTTAGACGTGTGACCGATTATTTATTATCTCATATATATAATAATCGAAAAGCCAATGCTCCAATTATATCTATCATTTTCCATTAATTGCAAAAACTTTCTCGAAACATTTTCTTTTTTTTTTTTCAATTTTTTTGGATTTTTCTTTTTTCAAATTTTTTAAATTTTTTATATTTACGACACGACACTAAGACACAACTAGACAGACGCTAGTCTCCCCTCCCCACACTTAATTCCTTCATTGTCCTCAATGGAGCGAGAAACTATCTACGACACAACTACCAATATAAATAAATATACAAAGATAAATGGAACAGACTCCCCTGATTTGACGCGGTTGAATTCCTATGAGCCTTGTTCCACTACAACCGTATAGCATTTCATTCGCGGCTGCTTCAACACTGGACACTTGAATTGAAATTATTCGAATCACTTTCGTCCAAATGGAGATTGAGTATGGACAAAAGTGATCGTCACCTCCTCAGACTTCCCCACACTTGGGTAAACGCATCCGTGAAGATAATTAAAACCCGCAAGAACACACACACAATACAACACAACACAAAACAAAACAAAAATACAATACTCTACATCCTTGGGCTGCCTCCCGAGAGCGCTAAGTTTTAGATCTTCAGCCAGATCGTACCTGATATGCGATACGGTGGTTTCAATGCACATTTACCCCTTGTATTTCCAATGAATGCCCGGAATTTTACATGCCATCTCCATAAGCTCGTCAGTATAATTGGCATGTTTAGAAAGCACCTGCGGGTTTAGCTGATCCACTTCGCGAGATATACACCGATGTCTTGTAGCTTCGCCCTTTTCATCTTCTTCCTCGAACCTTTTTCCCCACACTTGTTAATTGGAATGATTGATATGGGAAGAGGTTCGGTACACACATTTATCTCATCAGACTGCTCTGCCTCATCATCCTCACACACCATCTGATCCACCAGTGACTCTTCATCAGATAAAGGATTCCTTGGTGTGGTATTATCCTCCACAACCTCCTCCTCCATGTGAGAATAATCTCTAATATCATCAGGTAATGGTGAAAGACCCTCTTCTAATTCTATCTTCATCTTTAACTTTTGACACTTGGAAACTAGAAAGTTGATTCGATCTTCATCGGAAAGGTTGGGTGCTGATAAATATTGCTCGAGTTTGGACAAAATCACTTCCAACGTAGCAAGCTCTTTCTCCTCCTCGGTCTGATAAGTATAGACACCCTCGGGCTCAGAATATTCCTCGGGATGATACTGTCGGTATCCCTGATACGGTCTTAAGATGTACGCATCCTTCATTTTTTTTATTCCAATACTTCGGATTTTCCAAATACACCGCGCACACATCATAATCATAAGTATGATCATGACCGCAACAGAAACATCGTCCATCCGTCCTTGGCTCATAATAAGCATCCTCGTCCCGATCTCATCCGTCAGAGTAATAACTATCCTTCACCGTTGTATCAGAATTATAGAAATATGGTGAATGGAAAGCATTCTCATAGCAAGGCATCGGTGGTTCTTCCAATTTCTCTTTTTCCCGTCTAAATCGGGCCTCGTGGCAACCAATACACGGGTGAAGTGGTTCCCCACACAACTTGCATGTAGAAGAGCCGCAAAATATAGTAAGATCTATCATCCTACACAACACAGCTCAACTACCCATGTAAATCACGAACAAACCAGATAAAACAAAAAAAAATATTTTTGTTTTTTTTAGATTTTTTTTTAAAAAAACAAGAACAACTAACTAACTAACACTAAGCGCACTAATTCCCCGGCAACGGCGCCATTTTGATGACTGTCGTTAGGGTCAATCAAAAACCTATTCAAACTACGTAGATAGTGTAAGTAGGGTATCGTATCCACGGGTAATTTGTGGTTAATGTCGAGTTTGTATCTAAGAACTAAATTATCTAAATTGGGAGTTTGATGAATTTGTTTGTAAAAACACGAAAGAACTAATTAAGAAGATTGTAATCAATACGAGAAAGTGTAACCTCTACCCGGAATCCCAATTACCCGTTTAACATAAAAACATGTTTACTGATTCAAAACACCACATAAGCATGGCCTCGGAATTAATGAATTTGATTAGTTAATAGGGATAGTTTTTAAGATTCACTATGCAACCTAATAACCCGTTTGATTGTATCAACTACCCACCGATTTACCAACCCGCTAACAACGCAAGAAAGTTGCCAATACGCTTAATAAATGACAAGTAATTCAAACACAAGAAACGTTTACCAATAATCCAACACAAGTGGTCAAGCTGTACCAGTTACACAAATATGTAAACAAAGTTCAATGCAAAACAAAGCAAAAGTTCATCCGGGTAGAAGTCACGGGGAGTTTAGCCGCGCATGGTGATCTTTGTCGCTTCGGTTGTCATCCCGATTAGGTTAGACTTCATGGATTGACTTGAGATATGAAGAATGATGATGAAATTCGTCCCTGATGTTCGTATTTGACGGCTGCCTTTCAAGATCCCCCTATTTGAAAGATGGATCCTTAAATAACAATATTGGCCGACTTCCTTAAAAACTAGGGGTGTTCAAAAAACTCGTGGCTCGCAGCTCGCTCGAAACTCGCTCGAAAAAAGCTCGAAGAAAGCTCGGCTCGAAATTGGCTCGGTTGTTAACGAGCCAGCTCGGCTCGGCTCGGTTTGTAAACGAGCCGAGCTCGAGCTTGGTCTGGCTCGGCTCGTGAGCTCGTGAGCCGGCTCGATAAGGTTTACATCCTTCATTTTTTTGTCCCACATCGCTTAGAAAACAAAAACTAAGGTAGTATTTCCCCTATAAAAGAAGGTAAAGACAATTTACAAAGGGAATTCACCATTTATACTTGCATGTTTAGCCATATGGTTAAATTAAATGGCAATTATGGCCCTTAGTCAATGAAGAAAATCATTTTAAAGGCTTTTTAATTAGTAAATTTTGCGGTTTTTTGTTAGTTCGAGCTACATCGAGCCGAGCCGAGCTAGCTCGAATTCTAATCGAGTCGAGCTCGAGCCTCAAATCTCAGCTCGATTTGAAATTCGAGTTCGAGCCGAGCCACCTCGAATCGAGTTCGAGCCGAGCTCGAGCTGGGTCTAGCTCGGCTCGACTCGGCTCGTTTACAGCCCTATTAAAAACCCCAAAGCCCATGCATGTCATAATCCTCCAAAGTTGTTTCTTTGAATTATATTTATGTAGTATTAGCCCATAAATCCCTCGTAGCTTTTCACGATCACTTCATCTAGATACTTCAGCCCACTTGCCATGATCAGCCCATTTAAACTTTGAAAGTTTGAACTCAAATTCCATTCTTTATTTCATCTGTACACATTAAACAATTACACCGATAAATGAATTAACCAACATCATCACTATATTAATTGCAATAATAGCACTTCATCAATTTCATTCAATTCATTTGTTTTCTTTTTTTTTCTATGTATCTCCAAAATTTGAGAAACAAAACAATTTTCCTCGTTATTAAATGGAAACATGATTTTCCAAACTTTTTTATATCTTATTTTATTATAATTACTAGGTTAATGCCCGCGCGATGCGCGGCTTCATCCAAAACCATATTATTTACTTTGAAATATAATATTTTGTACAAACGCATACATTGGAAGAAAAAAACAAAATTATTGAAATCCCAGAAAAAACTTCCTTGCAATCAGATTCGTGGAATATACATTTTTGTCCCTACGTTTCGTCTGGATATAATCCCAGCTTCTATAACACGTGTGTAAAGTTAGTAATACGTAATCACGTACCGTTGCATAAAGCATTTTGTTGATCAATATTTCGAACCAACATTACAGGTACACCGACTTTAAGGACTAAATGATGATTAGGCAAACCGGATATCATAAGACCATTAAGAGCACCTGAGAAAATTAATTTGTTTAAGCCCTTCCAAACGGTCCACTTCGCCTAGTATTCTATGATGCTCAGTGTATCCATACGAAGTTACAATTTCCTCCTAAAATGCGCTAAAACGGCCAAACAACTATCATAAAAACACCACAAACCAAAGTATTATAACCGAAATTAAATAAAAACAATAAAAAAATTATACAAATCATGACCGCCACCTATTATATGGTATCAGAATGGTAAGCACAACCATCACGGACAACTTCATCGCTTCCCCCAAAAGGCATCATCAAAGGCATTTGAAATTGTTTCTAGTTGAGAACTACAACAGTGCAGCTTTGTCTTATATCGCATTAGCTTGGAAGCTACTACATTTGTTATCAACAACATTCTCCACATCAAATAAATAGTTATGTATCTAGACAATAGAAAAATAGATATCATGTTTTAACTAAAAGTAATTCTAGTCATTGGATGCAAACGTACAGCTAAAATTAAACACTGAATAGTTATGGAAGTCGAATCTCAAAATTTCAGTTATAAAAGTAAGTAAGCCTCCTATAAGATGTTCTTAAAGTGTTACAAAGAGAGCCAAAAATCCACTCCTAAAATTTATAAAAAAAAACATCAACAAAATATTAACTACTAACATTGGAGTTATTCAAGTAATGATTGATTGGAGTTATTCAAGTAATGATTGATGAACATGATTGAGATAGATTTTTACACCTAAGATCTAAATGCCATGCCTTTTTCAAAGAGACTCGTTTTGACCCAAAACAAAATAACCCTTTTTGATCGACCCATTCTGATCCAAAACAAAAATAAAACTTTTTAATCAACCCGTTCTAACCCGAACCCAAAAAAAAACTTTTTTAATCAACTATATAAATAGTCAATTAATTCGTAAAAATCGCAAATGAACTAAAAATAAAAGTACAGTACATTACCATAATGAGGAATCTGACTAAAACCCCACCTACCTTTCCTTCATTGTCTAATTCCGTCGATTAAAACCCTTACGACTGAATTATAGAAGCATCCAAACACTTCCTAATAAGAGAAGGTGAACAACATTGAAAATAAGGTTCACAAAAATATGTAAATAGAAGATGAAGGAAAAATATAAAAAACAAAAACTGACCTTAATCGATAACCTTGTCGTTCCTAGCTTTAAACATCGGGCGACGGTGAGGTTTGATTTCTGGTTGCTTGAAGCTGAAGCAACGATGGGATGAACCGTGAAAGTGGGTTTTGTAACTTTGTTACTAACGTGATGATTACATGTTGGTAATTAAGGTCTCGTAGAGACGTGTGTTCATGTAGTGGCTAAAAGATCATGATGTACACGCATGGAAAACTGCTCATTTCCACTATTCATCAACCTTGGTATATAATATATAGAGTTAAGCAAGCTTTTATGATTAATCAGAATTTCCATGCCAGCACATCTCGGTAAAAGCGAAAAACTGTTCATTTCAGCCATAAAATCTATATATAGAGAATGTGTCATTCTTCGTTTCTAACCAAAAAGTAAATTGATAATCCATATTTTTTTTCCAAATGTTTGCCCAGCTAATGAAATATGCAGAACAACTGAATCTAACTTTTATGCAAAAAAAGAAAAAAAAACAAATGTAACAAATGGCAATTCAACCCATTAATATACAAATGGGTCAATATGATTATGCTATATTTCTAAGGGGCAAATGGGTAATCTAAAAGATTTAATCAAGATGGAAATAAATCATATCGGCTAAAAATCAACCAAAAGTGTTTGTGGGTTCATGCACTTGAACCAGACATTTTGAGGTGAACTGGTTTTGACCAATTACCCAACTCGCCAAACCTGCCCATTTTGCAAATCCATAAGTAATATGCTTCATATCCATTCAAGTTCAACTTATAACTTACCTTACAATGCATTTTGACTATACGTACACAAAGCATAGGTTGCAGATATAACACATGACCCCTAGCCTAACCGGATGTTGACATGAAATCTCCAGACCAAGTGGTTAGCGATTTAGAACACATCTATAATTATAGAACTAAAAAATAGAAATATCAATAACCAAATTAATGTCATGATTATTCAAATCATTCACCCATATTGTCAAAGTTACTGTCATCGGAATCGAATAAACATAACTTGACTTTTAGTGCAGAATAAAACTATTAAAACAAAATAATCATTGTACTTGCCTTAGTACCAAACGGTGAGAACTGATATCCTAAATATTTCGACCCTGATTACACAAAACACATAGCAATCGATATCTCCCCAAACGAAACAAAAAATTAACATGTTACAAATTTCTCTACCGATTGAAACAACACAAAAAGTTGAAAACATACCTCAAGCTCCACTTCAAGCTCCTCATGCTCATAACCAGTTGCAATAGGCATCACATCTTTGAAGTTCCTGTCTCCACCACTCTTTGAATCAAGGGTTGGAGCATCAATATCAGCAAAATATATTTATCCAACTTTAGTTAATATCATACTTAACACTCATAAACTAAGCCCCCTGTTTCTGCTGATTGGTTGTTGATCCCGTCTGATAACCGTTGGCTAGAATCAAAGCATTTTGAGGCTCAATTTGAGAATTCCCAACAGTGACAATAATAAAGGACAAATCAGATACAAATTATAGACTTGCGATGTGCCACCAATTTATGAAATATTTTTTACAGAACTAAATTATTATTATTATTATTATTATTATTATTATTATTATTATTATTATTATTATTATTATTATAACAAAAAGATGTTATAATCATATTTACTACATTAAGTACTTTTAATTTTTTTATAAAAGGAAAAAAAGAATGTTGGATGGGTAAACCTAAATCAGACCCGACCGACACTATAATTGACCTGTTATTCAACCCGGTCATTTTGCCTATTCAGCCACATAGAATACAAAAAAGTTCATTTTATTTGCCGCTTTCTCACCCAGCTAAGCATGCCACCATCCTCTCTGGATTGACAAATTGAATATTCCACTACCAAATCACTTAAACCCATTATGAGAAAGACAACTTGATAAGTAATAATCAAACTTACGACTCGTATGGTTTCTAAAAAACTCAAGCGCGCTGTGAATTTCCATCATCATACATGCAAAATCTATGCAATATAGGCGTTTTAGATCATATATTTGAAGAAAATGAATAAAAGAGCTAACCTGATGAAAGTTGCACACCCTTTTTTATCTTGTTTAATGTTGCAAAATAGAATCTTGTCTTACGACTATGTAACCCCCAAAGAATCAACTGCAATGAAAATTGAACTACTCTTTTTTCCATCGGCTGCGTGAAATATCTGCTCTGCAAAACCTAGAATTTTGAGTACATTATTCAACGGTGTAAATAAAAACAGTATCTAATCATGTCCATGAAACAATTGTTTACCACGTTTAACCAAAGAAAACCAATAGTTGACCCGTTGTGCTACTAATACAAGATAATACAGTTATATAAACTCAAGTAGTAATTGCATCTATACAATTGACTATATGCTCACTCCATTCATTTTCAACCAGAGTCTATTTCCTCCACACCGAAAAGATTCATGATAATCACTAAATACACAAATTATTATTACGCTATGTTTCCAATTACAAACAAACAAATCAAATATGGTTTAGTTAATTTAATAAACATCAACAAACAGATGGACAATTGCAAACGGATGGAAGGAACTGAAATAAAAAAAAACAAAAAACACAGTGATGAAGTAGGATAAATACTTTAGAGCCTTCACTTATTCATATTGTAACACCATAGTAGCTTTGAAGTCCATGTATGCTTTTTTTTGCTTCATGTGTGAAAAGATTTTATCATAATTATCAGTCTACAATAAAAATGGCATTAGGGTTTGATTGGAGTACATGAATATATGTTTATAGACTATACAACGATCAAAATCGAGCCGACTAACTAACCTAGGCGGAATCAGAAACTAAGAGCAGAATCAAGTCACTGAAATAGATTCAAACAATAGCAGTTTTAGTATCAATTTAACATAAGAACATTCAATAGCTTAAAAAAATAAACAAAATACCTGATCAAATATGTTTTCCACTTCAAAGTAAATTCTCTAACATTGAACTTTTCATCTATTTTGATAGTAAAATCACATTGATATACCAATAGAACACATCGAATAAGATATAAATTGTAAACAAAAGTCAACAATTTTTGAAATAAACCCCAAATACGAACTTGATTAAAAAATTTAAAGGGCTTGAGAAACCATTAATCTGTTTCGCTGCAGTTTCTTTTCATCTTTGAACTGAAATAACCAAATACCATGAAATCGATGGATGGAATAGAGGTAAAGTGAAAAAAAAACATAAACACAAACATACCTTGATTGACTGCGAGATAATCGATTATCTTCCCAAATGAGAAGTATACCCCTTTGATTGACGAACCAGATTCATACCTTAAAAAGAAGGAGATATCGGAATCAATACCGTCGATGATGACTATCGTCTATTGAAGATTGATTATACCTCTTCGCAAAGGATCGATTGAAAGGGTCAGCAAAGGAATCGCCAATTAGGGTTGCTAAGTAGAGGAATCGCCGATTAGGGTTTTGGAGAAATCGTTTGAGAGAATGAGAGAGAGAGAGAGAGAGAGAGAGATGATACAAAACGTATGATAGAAGCCAAGTTCAATCCTCTCATTTGAGATATGCCACATGTATGCTTATGTGGCTGCTTATTTGGCATCAACCATAGGGTGACATGTGTCCCCCAATGATTTGCTTTATTAGATACTAGTTTAAGAACCCGCAAACTTTGCGGGTTGGTAAAAGAAAATATCTTCATTATCATCATTGATATAAATAGAATGATTTTATACACAATAAAACACAAAGAAATATACTAGAGTACAACAACAAATTGAAATACATGAATATGCAACGATCACAATTCCTTGAAAATCTCGTCATAAACCATATTAGTTGTTCTATCCGTAGGTTTGCCGTCGTCGAACAAACAGAACAACAAACAATTACATAAATTCATCAAACTATCACCAATTCTGCCAATTAATCGCCTACTCCTTTGATCTGTTATTGACCCATAGTATTATAGCATGAAGTATGTTTTTTGGTACCTACTACACTTGGTTTAAGAGATCTAATTAATTATAATTTTTCCATTTTGCTTCCTATAAACATAAATAGATCAGACATGTGATACGGGTTGTATGACAAATCAAATAGCATAAAGTTATATCAGCCATGTTAGTATCTTACACATTAAATAGCTTACCAAGAATCGTCTGGTTCGGACCCTTGACTCAGCCAAAAATCTTCTGGTTTTGCCCCGTGATTCAGCCGAGAATCATCTGGTTCGGCCGCGTGATTCAACCAAGAATCATCTGGTTCGGCCTCGTGATTCAACCAAGAATCTTCTGGTTTGGTGCCGTGATTCAGCCAAGAATCTTCCTGTTCAGCCGTATCTAGATGTTTAGGTGTAGACATTATAAGATGCGGCGATAGCCAGAGCTGATGTTTGTAGGACGGAAAAGGAGTTATATATGAGTTCAAAAGCCCATGACACAACTTATAGGAGTTCAAAGGATGACTTCTTGTAGCCTGCTGCGGATAGATGAAGATTCTAAAAAATTTAAAAAACTTAATTAAAAAATTTAATAGTAATTGTGTCATAGATCTGAAGATTCTAAAACTTCTTGGATGCAAATTTGAAGTGAAATTTACGCTAAATACACTAAAATTTCTAGAGGTAAACAAAGAAGCTAACAATTACCAAGTGCAGACATGCATATAGCATCTTCTGTTCTAGCCACTTGTACAGACATCTCATAGTCATATATAACTAACTACTCATAGAATTTGACGCATACTTGAAGTAAAGTCAACTTACCAGAGCATTACATCTTACATTAACTCTTAATCAAGAAAAATATGACAAATCAACTTAAACTAAAAACTAATATAAAAGGTAAAAGAGAGAAATTGGTCTAGAGATTAGAATATATACAAATATACACTAAAACATCAGTATGAATGCAATTTACCTTCCACAAAAGTCAACATTTATCTTCAAGATGAGATGTGGGTTCTTACTTAACTCTTCGCATAACCTAGAAAGTGTAACCATAAATTTAAGTTCTTGCCAATAAAAAAAATTCAACTAATACTCCCGTATCTATGTACACATAGGAGGTATCTTCATACTTATTTTGAAACTTAACCACATTTCTATTACCCCTTAAAGCTTGCCATATCTTTACTTCAACTTTAACATTCTCGCGACAGCCAAAAGAATCAACTGTAAAAAAAGTAAATAGTATTATATATAAATCAAGATAGCATAAAAAGAGATAAAAGTAGGCAAATTGCTTGCTCCTTTAACTTTCCCAATTGAAAAAAAAAACAGTTAATAATAATAATCATAGATTCTCTCTCCATCAAACATTCTGAGTTGTTATAGTTTTATTCATAGATAGTGCTATTTCGAAATTTATTATAATGCAACATTATCATATTAACGCGTGGCGAAATTCGAGAACATTCCATTGGTACAACATGACCCGACAGCAAAACTATGCATATAGTATACGGAGACGAAATACATGATTTAAAAAAAAACATATACCTTAATGACCCGCTTCCAGATGATAACTCAAAACGGTGCCTCAAGAGATTCATCCCACACATCTGCACTACCATTAGAGGCATCTTCGGCATTTTCCTCCATTGACAGCCTGATGTAGTCTCGATGAGCAAACCGATCTCACTCTTTTAACGTTGGATTCTCACGTTCCTGTATTATAAAAATGTTGATAAAATTTGTCAAAATAAATAAATAGCCCAACGATTACTTATTTAGCAAGCCATTTACATTTCATAATCATAATGAAAAAAAAAGCTCCATATAAAGACATAATATTTAAAAGAAATTGCGCCTGTGGAAAACTCAATGCATCAGCTAACATAGTTAGGGTTTGTGAATGATAAATCGAGATTAAATAATATGAAAGACGAATCATAAAAAAAACATATATGGATCCAATCTAGGATATTCAATCCTTGCTATAGAGACCTAGGAACATCCAATTCACGAACTGCATACCAAAAGATTGTCAATGGTCAAACAACAACTTCATAATTAGATATAAAGACAACACAAAACCATTAATTTTTCTTTTGTATGAAGACCTACCAAGCGAGGTAAAGTCATAGAAGTTCCCCCTGTCAAAATACATTTCTGAAAAAAAAGACATAAATCACACATCGACAACAACGAAACCAGTGAACAATATCCCAATTTTATTGAATAAATTTAAGAAATAACCAAAAGATTAAATAACATACCTCTTTATACCTCCTTCAGTGCCTTGTTACTTTCCTGAATCATCTCCCTAAAAAGAAAAGTAGATGACCTATATCTTTTCAAATGGTGAGAATGGAAATTGACATGGTATTCAAAAGCAATAACAAATTTAAAATAAGTTGTCTCGGTATATTTGGAAATAAGTTACAATTTCCAAAATTTTGATAAGTATCCATAACAAATTAAATTTCAAATTTTGAAATAAAAAGTCAAAACATGCAACATAACTTTCAAATTTAAACATAATAATAATAACACTTTCTAAATTCAAAATTCTCTTTTATGGTTTTATAATTTCTTGTCATCTTTTCACTAAAATAGTTATCTTTCATGAAGATCAATATAGAATAAGATACATATTTTAAGAAGTCAAACAATAAATCATACCTTTTAGTTGTTCCCAAATGCAGAGCGCGATCCATCGTTCAATTGTCTGATGTTGGTGAAGACAAAATCCTAAATCGATGCAGGGATCTGAATCGGAATATAGAAACCAAAAATTAAAAGAAAAAAAAAACTACAACTATTGTATTTCTTAGTCAACTCATGAAGTTTTAACTTAAAAAACTACCAGGATCTGATTTCATAACAAACATATGCAAAAAAAAAAGGATTTTTAAATGATAAAACAGATGAGAGTAAACAAACCCTAGATAGTATTCGAACCTGCAAAACCCAAAATTGATGAACAATCGATGCTAATAGGAACAAATTACTACAATTGAACATGAAGATTACAGTTGAGAGTAAAGAAATTAATATATATAGTAAGAATTAAGGGATTAATTAGAGAAAAAAGTGGAAACTGAACAAATCGATTGTTGTAGATGATGTGTGAAGGAGATGATGATAGATTTGATTAAGACGAACATGATGAAGATTCATTGCTGTTGTTCAAAAAAATCAAATCTTTAGAAGTAAGACGGAGGCCAGGGGAGAACCGCAAGATATGGAGCGTCAATGGAGGAGCAAGGAATCTAGGGTTTGATCTTCGATTTGTTTGGTGAATTGCCTGATGAAAAAGAACGATTGAAAGAAAAAAACCCTAAAAATCCCGAAGCGTTTTATGATTTGAAAAGCATAAATGTTGGGTTCTTGATAGGAAAAAGATGAACTAAAATGGTGAATGAAGTAAGGAAAATAGTATTAGAATGTGGCGGTGCCTGTATGAAATTGAAATTAGGGTTTTAAGGATTGATTGAAGAGAAAGGAGAGAGCGTGTTTGAGAAGCCTCCTGATGAAAGAAAATAAAAGGAAAAAAATTCCCGCCCATGTACCAATTCTCTGCTCAAAGAGACATGCCACATCAATAAATGATTGTTTAAGAAAAGGACATGTGGCATTAAGTGTATTTTTTTAGTATAATAGGTAGATATAGATATAGATATAGATTTGATTTAAACTCATTTTCTCTAAACCACAAAGATATAAAAACACTTCAAAATAATATACTTTGAACTCGTATGGATGCATTTTTATTATGATTAATACTAAATAAAGTGTACAAAAATTGCACGGATCAGAAACGCTCATTTAGACTTGTGAGCTGACTCAAGCTTGATATGTAAAGCTCGTGTAGCAAAATGATCACCTTAACAAGCCATTTGTGTTGTATATTTGCAATTTTACTTATGTTTTTTTGGTGTAGATTTGTAATTTCATAAGCTATAGAAATGTAAATTAATAAAATATGAAGTTTGAAATAGTAAATGAGGTTTGAAAAGAAAAAAAGTTTAAAAACAGGTTCATGTTGGTTCAGTTCTGTTTGTGCATGAAGGAAAACAATATAAATCATACCTGTCACAGCAGATAGTGCAGAGGAGAATCCTGTGAGGGAGTTCGACATGCCTGTCATCTTGATTTGGTTCCTCCTTAGGGTGCTAACTGATGATGGGGACTTAGAAACCGAAAAGGGTATCGGTTAGGAGAGGAGGTTTCGTGATGATGTTATGGCTAATGGGGTGTGTGAATTGTGTAACTGAGTAACCCTTAAACCTCCACATAACTCTCCTTATATAAGCACCCAGGAGGAAACCTAATTAGTTACTAAGGGTAATATGGTCCATCAACAATTACCAACTAATTAAATAATAGGTTCTAATATATTTTGATCTCTATAATGTAAATGATTATGATGGCTATAGATTAAATATTAATACGTAATATATTTAATCTTACATTCTCCCACTTAGCCGAGTAATCATTTACTATGAGTATTAGATAAGCCTGATCAGGAGTTAACACTCATTTTAGCCTTAAACAAGTACTATAGCAGAAAAATACAGCCGTTGAATCATTATGCGACTCAGGACCCCCATTAATCATACTATAGCCTTAATTTAAAACCTAATCGTCATGATCAAAATACGCGTAAGCCCTTTGTTTGATTTGTAACTTTTATTTTGTCTATATGCCATTATACCGGTTGAACATATTCTAACAGACATACAAAATCAAACTTGAGGAAATTTCATTAAACATAAAACATAAGCTAGTACAATATGCTCAAATAAGGTCTTTACATAATCCCATATTCCGAACATGTTCTTCATAAACCTTAGGAGGGAGACCTTTAGTCATCGGATCCGCAAGCATATCCTTAGTACTAATATACTCGATACAAAGATTATTTTCCTCAACACGTTCACGTACAAATAGATATTTCGTATCGAGATATAAACCAGCTCCAGTCGAACTGTTACTGTTCGAGAAACTAACGGCAGCTGAATTATCACAGTAAAGCTTCAATGGTCTAGAAATGGAATTAACAATTTTGAGTCCAGTGACCAGATTTCTAATCAACATTCCATGACAGGTTGCGTTATAGACAGCAATGTATTCTGCCATCATTGTGGAAGTTGTGGTCAACTGTTGTTTATGACTCTTCCAAGAGATAGGGCCGCCTGCTAACATAAAGATATAGCCCGAAGTGGATTTCTTGTCATCTTTGCATTTGGCAAAGTCAGAATCAGAATAGCCCACCACTTCTAAATGATCACTTCTTCTATAAGTCAGCTTATAGTCTTTCGTCCCTTGCAGATATCGAAGTACCTTCTTAGCTGCTTTCCAATGATCTAAGCCAGGATTAGTCTGATAACGGCCTAGCATTCCAGCAATATAAGCGATATCTGGACGAGTACAGACTTGAGCATACATCAAGCTCCCGACTACTGATGCATAAGGTATCTGGCTCATTTGCTCCTTCTCAACCTCTGTTGTCGGACACTGAAACGAACCGAAAACATCTCCCTTAACTACTGGAGCGATGGAGGGTTTGCACTGTTGCATGTTATACCGTGTAAGGACACGATCTATGTAGGCCCTTTGGGACAATCCTAAGATCCCTTTGTTTCTATCTCGGTGAATTTCGATGCCAATGACGTAAGATGCATCTCCGAGATCCTTCATGTCGAAGTTATGCGAGAGTAACCGCTTCGACTCATGCAACATGTCTAAACTATTACTTGCCAATAGAATGTCGTCAACGTAAAGGACAAGTATAGTAAAGTTGCTCCCACTCATCTTGAGGTAGGTGCATTGATCCACTTGATTCTTCATAAAACCTTGCTTCTTCATGACTTCATCAAACTTGAGGTACCACTGACGTGATGCTTGTTTTAACCCGTAAATGGATTTCTTCAGCTTACAGACTAGATGCTCCTGACCTTCAGGCTCAAAGCCTTCAGGTTGCTTCATGTAAACATCTTCGTCCAAATCTCCGTTAAGGAAAGCGGTTTTAACGTCCATCTGATGTAACTCCAAATCGAAATGAGCTACTAGGGCCATGACGATCCTTAATGAATCTTTACGAGAGACAGGTGAAAACGTCTCTTGATAATCAATTCCCTCTTTCTGAGTGTAGCCCTTTGCAACCAATCTCGCTTTGTAGCGTTCAACGTTTCCATTCGGATCCAGTTTTGTTTTGAACACCCATTTGCATCCTACGGGTTTGACTCCGTTGGGTAATTCTACCAAATCCCAAACGTCATTTTTCTTCATGGAATCAAGCTCATCAATCATTGCTTTATTCCATTCAGAAGACTGATCACTGCTAATGGCTTCATTGTAAGAGATAGGATCATTTAGCTTTCCGGGATCCATTTCAGTCAGGTAGGTAACATAATCATCCCAATTAGGAGGCCTTCTTTGCCTGGATGACCTCCTGAGTAGATTATCGGGTTCAGCGTTGTCTTGGTTTTGAGCGTTTGATGTGCCTTCGTCATGAGGTATAATGGGTTCTGATTGTAGACGTGAATTTTGAGTTGGTGCAGTAGCTTCAGGTGTAATAGTTGCATTGGGTACAAGAGGAGTAATCGGAGTAATGGTAAGCGACGAGTCTCTCCCCCCCGCGTCTTGTACTTCTTGCAATTCTTCGTAAGGGTTGGTACTGCTCCCACTGACCTTGAAATCCTCCAGGAACGCGGCACGCTTGGTTTCAACAATACGGGTGACATGGGAAGGACAATAGAAACGATAACCCTTGGAGTTCTCAGGATACCCGATAAAGAAACAGGTAACTGTCTTAGGGTCAAGTTTCCTTAGGAAAGGATTGTAAAGTTTTGCTTCAGCAATGCAGCCCCATACTTTCATATATTTAAGACTCGGTTTCCTTCCTGTCCAAAGTTCATAAGGAGTTTTAGGGACAGACTTAGAAGGAACTCTATTGAGTATATGAACAGCTGCTTTTAACGCTTCAGTCCAGAGGAATAATGGTAAGTTAGTGTTGGCTAACATACTGCGCACCATGTTCATAAGGGTACGATTTCTTCTTTCAGCGACACCGTTCTGCTGAGGTGTACCAGGCATGGTGTATTGGTTCACAATCCCCTGGCCCTTACAAAACTCATAAAATGGACCAGGAGCTTGACCCACATCAGTATGTCTTCCATAATACTCACCGCCTCTATCTGATCTCACAACTTTAATCTGACGATCTAATTGCTTTTCAACTTCAGCCTTATAATCTTTAAAAGTTGTTAGAGATTCAGATTTCTCCTTAATAAGATACAAGTACATGTAACGAGAATAATCATCAATAAAAGTGATAAATGAAGTATGTCCTGTTATGCCAGCGATTTGGTAGGGACCACTAATGTCAGTGTGAATGAGTTCTAATAAATTAGAGCTCCTAGTGGCACCTTTCTTATTCGCTAATGTCATTTTACCTTTAAGACATTTCACACATGTTCCAAAATCAGAGAAATCGAGAGGAGGTAAGACTTCATCCTTTACGAGACGATTTAATCGCTCTTTTGAAATGTGGCCTAAACGCTGATGCCACAACATGGATGAAGTCTCTAAGTCTCGTTTCTCTTCCATCTTTGTGAGTGATTCATTAATATTATATGACAACAAAGATTTGGAAAAGCCATCATCTAGTTCTAATCTATAGAGACCTCCATCCAGAACACCAGTACCATAAAGAACAGAATCATAATGGATAGAGAGTTTGCGATGACCATGGGAAACAATAAAACCGTCCATGTCTAACTTTGGTCCTGATACAAGGTTCCGAGTTACCTTAGGAACATATAAGGTATCATAAAGTTTAATACATAAACCAGTTTTCATAACTAATTGTAATGTTCCAATGGCCTTCACTTCTAATTCTCGATCATCCCCAACCTTAAGCGTTCTTTGGTTTCTTTCCAGCTTCCGGATTGAAAGGAATCCCTGAGTAGAATTGGTAACATGAACCATAGAACCAGAATCAAACCACCAAGAATTAGCAGGAACACTTAAATTATAGGACTCAAGTATCATAAAATAATCGTTACCTTTCTTAGCCAGCCACTCCTTAAAGTCAGGGCATTCCTTCTGCATATGTCCTGTCTTTTTACAGAACTTGCAGCGGATACTGCCTAAGGAGTTCTTAGAGCTGGAAGGTGCACTTGTATTAGGGTTAGGATTAGACTTATGGATTTTAGAAGCATCCTTCCTGTCACACCCCAACCAATGGCGGAAACATCGGGATGAGACGAAGTGTGAAGATTGCTAGAGACATCATAACGCTATTTGTGACAATATTTAGAAAATCCAAATTTCATTTCATTTCATAACTTCAAATAGTCAACATTACAAGAAATTCAAATACGACAAGTTTAACAAAACAACATGATAACATAACAAAATTTTGATACAACATTTTAAACCCTAACGTTTATATGTGTATCTAGGCATCAACGCTACTTCATTTCATAGCATCATCGTCCTCAACCTGTAACATGTTTAAAATAAAGTTCAATGCAAAAGCAAAGGCGAGTATACAAGTTTGATACGTACATAGCAAAAGATAAGTTTGAACAATTCCTCATAGCAAGCATGTGATTCAAGATAAACATTTAAATATGGCATGTGTCTAACATATCAAACCAAGAAAACGCAATATGCTCAAGACATAACCTCAAGTTTACGGGCGGGTCGTTAATCCTATAGCGCTACATATGTCAAGGTTTGGCTCGTACGAAGTTAATGATAAGTTCAACACATAAGAATAACCCAAGTTTAAAGTATCAAGTCATCACGTATACAAGCATGTTATAGGAACGTTCATGTGTTTAACAAAGTGTTCATGTGTAAGTTAATAGGTAAACATGTTACACCCCAAAAGTGGTAAAAGTAAAAAGGGGGAAATACGAGTATACTCACAAAGTTTGCATATGTTTTCCGATTATCCAATTGTGGACGAGTAGAGATTTAGAGTCCGAATGTATAAGGGTTAAGGTTCAAGTATGTTTAGAGTCGAGATTCGGTGTTTAAAACAACATAAAAATAAGATATGAGAATAACATGGAAAATAATCATTTAGTACATATGATGCTTGTTCTTGACACTAGGAAACTCGAAGGAGTTTAGATGTTTTCATGGAACAAGGTTCCATTAGAATCGTGACAAGTTATCATAGTCTAGGATGATGTAATCTAGTACCCCGACATATGAACACTAGTTCATCATCAAAGATTCGATTATTCGAATAATATATTTAGGTTATATAATATATGTCCAATAGTTCAAGCATGAGGTAGAAGATTAAAATCTTCATTTTGGTACCTCTAAATGTCATAGAAGTCATGTAGGAGGTAGGAAGATCAAGTCTTCCATTTAGGCACCTCTATGTGTTCACCACTACACTTGATGTAAAAAAAACAACCAAGGAGGGTCATGAACATACAATAAAGAATAAGAAATATACACACTAACTAAGAGAAATCATCAAATCATGTGAGGATTGTATGTTTGGACAACCCAAGTTGTTCCATAATCACTCATGTATCAAAGACAAAGTTTGACATGACTTGTGGGTTAAAAACCCTAAACAAAACACCAAGTTTATGAGGTTTAATCCTCTGATTTTAAATGTCTCAACCTTGTTTTTAAGCTTAACCAACCATGGGATAAGTTGTAAGCATTAGGACATAGGTATGAGATGTGTTAGACACAAGTTGCATAGGTTTAAACAAGTTTTTGATGAACATAAAAACAAACAGAAAGTTTATGGACTATTTCGGGGCATTTCCAGGTCTGATTTCTCCAAGGAGAAGTCTAGGAATCGAACCCCATGATTATACAAGCAAGTAGGAAAAAGAATCGAGTGAATCGGATAAGAATTGAGTGAGTTATGCTCATTTTCGTGAAGGGGTGTCAATCTACTCGAACCCTTGCTTTCAGCTACGGTTTGGTGGATGTTTTGGGAGTTTTTAGGGTTGCAAAAGTGGTAGGGAGGCTGGTTATAAGTGGTATTTATAGGGGGAAGGATTAGGGTTTCAATGGGTTGGGCTTTGGAAGTGTTTAGAAGGGGTTACACCTTGAAACTAGCCCACAAAACCCAACTATATGGGGCTGAATTTTGCTGAATTGGGCTGCCATATTTCTTTATTTTTTTTATTTTTTTAAAACATTATAATGAGTAATTTTGTTAATTAAGTTGTGTAATAATATGCAACAATGTTTCCCCTAACTTGTAACAAGGTGAAATATGAAATAAAACATGATTTAACTAGGTAAAAAGTGTAATGTACAAGTTTTATTTACGAAGCAAGTTCCGTATTTTACAACGATTACGATGAAAGAATGGTTATAAGAACACAAGATTTCCAAAGATAGAATTTCACGTAAGGTCTCTAAATGTAGGAAGTTTGAAAACGCAGGGCGTTACAGTCTCCCCTCCTTTAGGAAATTTCGTCCCGAAATTTATTCAAGAGGAAGGCTTGAAAGAGTTTTTGGCATAAAGGTGATCATTAAGAATTGAAACTTGGGAAGTTTGAAAGTTTTGAAAAGTACCAAATTTTGGAGAACGTCAAGGTAGATTTGCAAGGGGAACTTTTTAAGGATAGTATAAAAAAATCATACTTTCGTAAAACCTGTTTATTGAGAGGAACGAAAAGGTTTGTTACTTTAAATAAAGCAATAGAGGTATACTAAGTATAGTTTCACAAGAATCAAGAATAGGGAGGCTATTTTATAGGTAACGAGGTAAGTTAGGACTCAAATGTTTAAACAAGCTGGATTGCGAACGAGTTTTGTATAAAATAATACGAGTATAGAATGAACGAATGACTCTTAAAGAGTACAAGTACGTGAATAGCATAAGTATTGGATAGATGAACGTAGTGTGTTAAGGATGAAGTCTCGTCATGAATAATCGGATATAATGCGTTTGTGAGTTGCGTGAAGTTGTATTAGGTCCAAAAGGTCTGCAACACACTGAATTTCTCATGGCACGTTTTACGAAAGTTTGGTAACATGGTGAAAACACTTATATATACGAAGTACCAGCGGCGTATCCACCATGTTTTAACCACATTACGTCCGTTTTGTTACTCGGGGTCATGTTACGTTCCGTGTCTTACCATACACAGTAGTACACTCTATGGTTCTCATATGCCTATCACTATAATCCCGTGTGCACCCGCGATTATACTGATCGTCGCATGATCCACATAGCTTGTACTAGTTATGTATGAATCAAGGTATACATGAATTTGAAAATAAGAATGTGTACGTAGAAGAATGTCGTATGTAAGCATGTTTATGTTTAAGCATGTATGGGACCCACGTAAGCGAATCCCTCGGATTACGCTCGCGTATAGGTACGAATGTACGAATCATGAGTAAGGATGAAAGTATGAGCATAAGTTCAAGTATGAATACGCATGTATGTATGAGCATAAACATAAAACGTGTAAGTTGTATGTGTACAAGTAGAAGCGTAAAACGTATAAGTAGTATGTGTATGAGTACAAGCATAAAACGTATGAACATAGGTGTAGGTATGAAAAATAATTATTGCGTATATGGTGTACGTTGAGACATTGCGGAGAAAAAAAAGTTAAGTATGTAGATACGAACGATATAAATGATGTTATCGCGAGATATCGTCTAAAATGTGTATGATGATGTGCATGTATAGTTGTTTAAACAAAACGTTGAGTTTGTCGAATCAAAATTAAATTGAGCTTGGTTTGAAAGGTAGAATATAGTTTGTATATGTAAAGGAACATAAAGTACTCATTGGTCATGCTTAACGTATTTTGTAATGATTGAAATGCTACTTTTGTTTAAAAAAAAAAGAAGTTCACGTATGTTGAAAATTGTCGGTCCCCATGAAGTCTTCTAGCCCACGTGTTTTGAAATTTGGATGACGAGTTAAGCGTTGTAGAGAAGGTTTTTTTTTTTTTAAATAACGGGTTTGTTTCATTTGCATCAAAACATGAAATTTTGAACTTTGAAAGTTCTTGTGAAAACGTCGACCCTTAGAAAAGAAATTTAGTAAAAGAACTTAGTGATTGTTTAAAAATAATTTTAACAAAGGATTTATTGATGTTGGAAAGAGTATTTGGTAAAACGATCATATAACATCTATGAGGTCTTATAAGTAATTGAGAAAGGTTAGTTTGATTTCGATTAAGAGTGGAAGTCTCTAGTATGATGATATAATGTGAACGTGTTTCAGTTAATAAATCAGATGTGAAGTTCATGGGCAAGAGATTCATTAGACCGATTAAATTGATAGGTAACATTTCGTAAGGTTTGGAAATTCGTGTAGTAAAACGGTAAAGACATGATTAAGAATCTCGTGTATATGATTTGAGTGAAAATGGATGGTAGAATAAGAAGTACGTTTGATAAACAATGTATTTTGAAATCGGTATAAGTAGGTATTTTGAATAATGATAAATGATTTAGGTATAAAACATGATCGGGTTTGCATAATAAAATATTTTGAAAGAGAAGTTTTGGGTAACGGTCACCTAAGTAAGGGAATCACCCCTAACTCGTTGGTGAGGTCGTTTTAAGGGAAGAGGGGTGGAGTCAATCATCAAGGTAAGGAAGTCACTCCAATCTCGATGATACCTCTCCACTAGTTGTTACAAGGAATATGAATTTAAATTATATGAAAATCATGCATATATAAATGTATCGAAAAGGTTCGATATGTTGTGCGTGTGAAAAGAGAAATCAAAGGTAAACTCGAGGTTGAAAGATTGCATCGTATAAAATGAACAATAGAAACACATGTTTGACCAAAGTTTGGAGTGTTCCAAATGGAACTTTGACTAACCAAAGTGGTCGAAAAGTCTTTTGAATTTGAGGAGCATGCTTTGGCCTAATAGGTAAAATACTCTCGCCGACAAGTCGGTTAACGGTATTTACCCTTCCGGTTACTACATGTCCCAAATCAATCGAAATTTCGAGACTTGGCGGGATTTATGAAAAAAATCAAGGAGTGGAACTAGTCGACAAGGTGCGGGTTTCACCCCTATCTTGACGATTTCGTATCCTAAGTGTGGTTGGTACTCGTCGGGTCAAAATTTAAATTTCGACATGTTGACGAGGGTCCACTAGAATTTGAAATATGAGATTTGCCATTTAGATGTGGATTTCACTCCTAGCTCAAGGGCGATATCTCGTGTAAAAAGAAGAATAGATAGATTGAGAGTCGTTCACTAAATTGTGGGTTTCACGCCTATTTTGGTGAATTCGTCTCATTTGTACAATATGAGTGTTGTCGGATTTAGAATAATTAAGTAAAATGCATGAGGGAAGTGTGTGTTGAAGGAAATACACAAGCAAGTATAAACACATAAGAAAGCATATCAAGAATGGTGCTTAAATAATGAAATGATAAAACAAGTGTTAACACATAATAGAACAAGCTTTAATGCGTACGAATAACATGTCAAATATTACACATGAGTAATATACATGTTTAAAAGAACATAAATAAGTAACAAATAAGGTATCATGTAGTAGTCCAAGCAAAGCATACGAATAAGGCTCTAAAACTATAGACTAGGTAAAAGCATTCCTACTTTTCCTAATTCCCTATAGTTATGGCTCTGATACCAATCTGTCACACCCCAACCAATGGCGGAAACATCGGGATGAGACGAAGTGTGAAGATTGCTAGAGACATCATAACGCTATTTGTGACAATATTTAGAAAATCCAAATTTCATTTCATTTCATAACTTCAAATAGTCAACATTACAAGAAATTCAAATACGACAAGTTTAACAAAACAACATGATAACATAACAAAATTTTGATACAACATTTTAAACCCTAACGTTTATATGTGTATCTAGGCATCAACGCTACTTCATTTCATAGCATCATCGTCCTCAACCTGTAACATGTTTAAAATAAAGTTCAATGCAAAAGCAAAGGCGAGTATACAAGTTTGATACGTACATAGCAAAAGATAAGTTTGAACAATTCCTCATAGCAAGCATGTGATTCAAGATAAACATTTAAATATGGCATGTGTCTAACATATCAAACCAAGAAAACGCAATATGCTCAAGACATAACCTCAAGTTTACGGGCGGGATCCAATCTGTCACACCCCAACCAATGGCGGAAACATCGGGATGAGACGAAGTGTGAAGATTGCTAGAGACATCATAACGCTATTTGTGACAATATTTAGAAAATCCAAATTTCATTTCATTTCATAACTTCAAATAGTCAACATTACAAGAAATTCAAATACGACAAGTTTAACAAAACAACATGATAACATAACAAAATTTTGATACAACATTTTAAACCCTAACGTTTATATGTGTATCTAGGCATCAACGCTACTTCATTTCATAGCATCATCGTCCTCAACCTGTAACATGTTTAAAATAAAGTTCAATGCAAAAGCAAAGGCGAGTATACAAGTTTGATACGTACATAGCAAAAGATAAGTTTGAACAATTCCTCATAGCAAGCATGTGATTCAAGATAAACATTTAAATATGGCATGTGTCTAACATATCAAACCAAGAAAACGCAATATGCTCAAGACATAACCTCAAGTTTACGGGCGGGTCATTAATCCTATAGCGCTACATATGTCAAGGTTTGGCTCGTACGAAGTTAATGATAAGTTCAACACATAAGAATAACCCAAGTTTAAAGTATCAAGTCATCACGTATACAAGCATGTTATAGGAACGTTCATGTGTTTAACAAAGTGTTCATGTGTAAGTTAATAGGTAAACATGTTACACCCCAAAAGTGGTAAAAGTAAAAAGGGGGAAATACGAGTATACTCACAAAGTTTGCATATGTTTTCCGATTATCCAATTGTGGACGAGTAGAGATTTAGAGTCCGAATGTATAAGGGTTAAGGTTCAAGTATGTTTAGAGTCGAGATTCGGTGTTTAAAACAACATAAAAATAAGATATGAGAATAACATGGAAAATAATCATTTAGTACATATGATGCTTGTTCTTGACACTAGGAAACTCGAAGGAGTTTAGATGTTTTCATGGAACAAGGTTCCATTAGAATCGTGACAAGTTATCATAGTCTAGGATGATGTAATCTAGTACCCCGACATATGAACACTAGTTCATCATCAAAGATTCGATTATTCGAATAATATATTTAGGTTATATAATATATGTCCAATAGTTCAAGCATGAGGTAGAAGATTAAAATCTTCATTTTGGTACCTCTAAATGTCATAGAAGTCATGTAGGAGGTAGGAAGATCAAGTCTTCCATTTAGGCACCTCTATGTGTTCACCACTACACTTGATGTAAAAAAAACAACCAAGGAGGGTCATGAACATACAATAAAGAATAAGAAATATACACACTAACTAAGAGAAATCATCAAATCATGTGAGGATTGTATGTTTGGACAACCCAAGTTGTTCCATAATCACTCATGTATCAAAGACAAAGTTTGACATGACTTGTGGGTTAAAAACCCTAAACAAAACACCAAGTTTATGAGGTTTAATCCTCTGATTTTAAATGTCTCAACCTTGTTTTTAAGCTTAACCAACCATGGGATAAGTTGTAAGCATTAGGACATAGGTATGAGATGTGTTAGACACAAGTTGCATAGGTTTAAACAAGTTTTTGATGAACATAAAAACAAACAGAAAGTTTATGGACTATTTCGGGGCATTTCCAGGTCTGATTTCTCCAAGGAGAAGTCTAGGAATCGAACCCCATGATTATACAAGCAAGTAGGAAAAAGAATCGAGTGAATCGGATAAGAATTGAGTGAGTTATGCTCATTTTCGTGAAGGGGTGTCAATCTACTCGAACCCTTGCTTTCAGCTACGGTTTGGTGGATGTTTTGGGAGTTTTTAGGGTTGCAAAAGTGGTAGGGAGGCTGGTTATAAGTGGTATTTATAGGGGGAAGGATTAGGGTTTCAATGGGTTGGGCTTTGGAAGTGTTTAGAAGGGGTTACACCTTGAAACTAGCCCACAAAACCCAACTATATGGGGCTGAATTTTGCTGAATTGGGCTGCCATATTTCTTTATTTTTTTTATTTTTTTAAAACATTATAATGAGTAATTTTGTTAATTAAGTTGTGTAATAATATGCAACAATGTTTCCCCTAACTTGTAACAAGGTGAAATATGAAATAAAACATGATTTAACTAGGTAAAAAGTGTAATGTACAAGTTTTATTTACGAAGCAAGTTCCGTATTTTACAACGATTACGATGAAAGAATGGTTATAAGAACACAAGATTTCCAAAGATAGAATTTCACGTAAGGTCTCTAAATGTAGGAAGTTTGAAAACGCAGGGCGTTACACTTCCTCTGATAATTGTTCTTCCTTTTCTTAGGATTGGAGGTAGTAAAGTTGGCAACATCAGTATGGCGATCCATCCTCATACGCTCCTCCTCCTGTACGCACATAGCGACCAGCTCACTCATCGTCCATTTTTCCTTCTGAGTGTTGTAATTGATCTTGAATGCTTCAAAGGATGAAGGAAGCGAAGTAATGATGAAATGAACAAGGAAACCATCACTGATTTCCATTTCCAGCCCCTTCAGCTTATTGGCCATGTCATTCATCATCATGATGTGCTCGCGAATGCCGCTCCTCCCATCATACTTAGTTGTCACCAGCTTAAGAATAAGAGTACTAGCGTGCGCCTTAGACGTCCCTTTGAACTGCGCCTCCACATGTTCCCAAGTAGGTTTTAGCATCTTCAGAATCAGGAATAGCTCCCCTGATTGCATTGCTTATGGATTGCTTCATAAACATGAGAGACATGCGGTTACACCTAGTCCACTTTTCATGAGTTAACTGCTCAGCAGCAGTACTTTGAGTGGTAAGGTCCGCTGGCTTTTTCTCTCTTAGAGCATAATCAAAATCAAGCAATCCGAGAGTGAGCATGAGAGCATCCTTCCATGCAGCAAAGTTATCACCAGTCAAAAGTGGAATCCCGCAGTTGGGTGCTGATAGTGGAAATAAGATGAGCAAGTTATGATACTAAGGAAGAAATTCTAATGTGATCTATGGGCACGTTAATCTAAGGCAGGCAAAAATAATGACCATTTTACATAATGAAGCTGTGATAATGTCTATTACTAACATCAAAATAATAGACTTAACTAAAAGTTCTACTTAAACGAAAACAAAACAGCTTTGGCCAGAAGTGTAATCATTTAAGCATATGTGCAAAGTGGTTGCAACAAATCAGCTTTGGCCAGAAATTGAAACAATCACTTTAGTTATGCATTTGCTAAGTATGCCATCTATGAAAGAATTAAATCAGCTTTGGCCAGATATTAAAACATTCATGCTTATGATGCACACTTAGCATAGCTTTCGTAATACTTGAATGATAAGTAGATGTATCAAGTCAGCTTTGGCCAGAAATGATATATCAAAAGCTCATTCAAGTTAAGCTATTCTGGTTTTGTAAAACATTACATTATCTGATTCTGATTAATTAACTAAGTAAATTACAAAACCATTTATTTAATAGCAAACTACCCGTTAGCGCGGATCGAACTCGACTAATGACGTTATGGTTGCGAGTCGCAACGACGGTCTCGACTAATCACGTTATGGTTGCGAGTCGCAACTACGGTCTCGACTAATCACGTTATGGTTGCGAGTCGCAACCTCATGGTCTCGAGTGATGACGTAATGGTTGCGAGTAGCAACCTCATGGTTGCGGGTGATGACGTTATGGTTGCGAGTAGCAACCTCATGGTCTCGAGTAGCAACCTCATGGTTGCGAGTAGCAACCTCATGGTCTCGAGTAGCAACCTCATGGTTGCGAGTAGCAACCTCATGGTTGCGAGTAGCAACCTCGCTAACAGCTGTTAATTGTGATATCATAACCGAAAATTCGAAATCTAAGGGATTATGGGATATTATTTCCTGTTTTAAAGTGATCTAATTTTATCAACATATTTCGAAAAATAATAACTGTTTATCTAATAACAGTTTCGAATAAAATTAAAAAAATAAAATTAGATCAAACATGGAAAAAACACCCATTAATCCTAAATCATTCCAAATCATAACAGAATTTTCGAATTTTCACATGAACATGATGAACCCTAATCATAGAAAATAAAATTCTGGAACCCGAAACCTGAATTTTAATAATTTTACTAAACAGATTTCGGCTAAAATTATAATCCAGTTAATTCGGTGAACAAACAATTAATCTTTTTCATCGAAAATCATGATTTCGAGTCGATACTTATGACTCGAAACCGGCTGTTAAGGTTTTAAAGGTTTCAAAATTCCGTTTTCCAAGTTTCAATCCCAGAATTATGGATACGAAAACAGAACTGACTAATCAACATATGCTCTGATACCACATGTTGGTTCAGTTCTGTTTGTGCATGAAGGAAAACAATATAAATCATACCTGTCACAGCAAATAGTGCAGAGGAGAATCCTGTGAGGGAGTTCGACATGCCTGTCATCTTGATTTGGTTCCTCCTTAGGGTGCTAACTGATGATGGGGACTTAGAAACCGAAAAGGGTATCGGTTAGGAGAGGAGGTTTCGTGATGATGTTATGGCTAATGGGGTGTGTGAATTGTGTAACTGAGTAACCCTTAAACCTCCACATAACTCTCCTTATATAAGCACCCAGGAGGAAACCTAATTAGTTACTAAGGGTAATATGGTCCATCAACAATTACCAACTAATTAAATAATAGGTTCTAATATATTTTGATCTCTATAATGTAAATGATTATGATGGCTATAGATTAAATATTAATACGTAATATATTTAATCTTACAGTTCACTCCTAGCTAGTTTGGTCTTGTGCATGGGTCGAACCGGTCCGTTTCGTTTCGGTTGTGCATACATTTAAAAATACTTATAAAGCCTCCATAGAGGACCTGCCGCCACATATGTTTGATTAACCTACTCATCGCATGCGACATTCAAATTTAATATTCAATGGATTATAGATAGATGCGTGGAAAATTAGAGAAAACAATTGCTTGTAGGCAGTAGTCGAATAAATTATAGAAGGCATGCAAAGTGGGGTTATTTCGTTTGAAATGTTTAAACACGACTAATTTAAATACAATAAATATCATAAATGGTCGTTTTCTCTTAAAAGAATATTATTTCGTTTGAAATGTTTAAACATGAGTAATTTAAATACAATATATCTTATAAAGGGTCGTTTTCTCTTAAAAGAATATTGTTGGTTACCCAGAACATCATATAATATTTTAAACAACTATGGTCGATGATAATATTTTAGTAGTTATGATTAAAATATATTTAATTTACGTATGTCTTTGTTTCACACAGATACAACATAGTTTGTTTGAAATCCATGCTTAACAGTGGCGGATCTAGAAAAGCCTTATAACGAAATCGAAAAAAAGTCATTTTTCCAAAATCTATACTACCACCGGAGCGTCAAGGGGTAGGCTACCCCTATTTACAAGCTATATCAGCCCTTGATGCTTAAGCCGTGAGTTTCAAGTGTTCAAATTGAACAATATTAGTTGATACCAGAGAGTTTGATGGTACAAAAGTAGAAGTGACACGAAGGGATGAGTGCGGCTGGGCGGGTAGGGACCGCTTGGTCTGTGTTTAAAAATCGAAAAGCAATGAACACAAAGAGTCTACTACTCTTGTGAAAGCCTTTAAGCCTCATAAACAGCCAATGATCTCTAGATCAAGTGGTGAAACACTTGCATTTATCTTAAGAGATGCATATTTAACTCTCACTTGGTACAGAGTGACGCACTAGTGGGCAAATGATAAAAGACATAGGGAAACGTGGGTTTTATCCTTGAGCCAAACGAATTTTACCTGTAATTTCACCGTCGTGCCTACGGGCGGGTGGGTTATCAGGTTTTCCCCGGAATTGGTGGTGGACTCGGGTTACTCTCGGAGTACTCCGTTTGGTCCAGTGGGTGCGCCGAAAGTGCTCGGGATTGATTCTGTCGGTCGTTAAAAAAAGACAAACCAAATTGTCTAAACCCAAAACGTAAAACATGTTTCATAATTTTACAAGCCTCACAAACCAAATGTCTAAACCCAAAACGTAAAACTATTATTCGTAAAAATGGGTTTATGGTTTTGTTGGTTGAGCATCATCGAACTTTGGTTTATTATCAATTCATTATGTGCATTAAATTAAAAAATGTCGCGCGAATGAGTCCATTAAAAGTTATGTTACATGAAGGAAACAACTAGCTAAAAGGATATGTGTAATACTTGTCCATAGAAACAACGTGAGCCGACGAGGACGTTACGTGCACAAACCATTTTTGAGCTCAAACTGATTCTGGTTACAAATCCGTTCGGTTTTTCAACAGAAGTCAAAGGCAGTTTTTGCCCAAACCTTTCCAGTTTTCAAGTGGAAAAGTATCAATTCAGTTTCAAAACTTTTCCGGTTTTTAAACAATTTAGTTCGGTTTTAACCGGTTCTAAAGTGGTTTCAAGGAGGGTTCCTAAACCAATCTCAAACCCATTGTTCGGTTTGGTTCCTAACCAGTTCTTGCTAAGTTGGTTCTGGTTCCCGAACCATAATTTGCCGAAACCTAGGGCCAGGCCGATAGGCATAGCATTCTAGGTGCCTAGGGCCTCCTAGTTTTTTTTTTTTTTTTTCATATATTACATGTGTGTTTAGCCTAAATGAATAAACACATAGGTAAAAATATAATAACCCAAACAAGTAAAATGTCTACAACCAAAACTTAAAAGATTATTGGCCAAATCATTTTTTTCTTGAATCTATAAGTCACCTAGTCCCTTTTTTCTTGAACACGATTATGCACCCTTCACTTCTATCTTGATTACTTACGACATCGCTAACTGCAACCGACGTGAATGGCGATTGGGGGAGAAATTAGGGGTAATTGATTGCCGTCGATGATGCGATTGGCGATTAAGTAACCATAAAAAACAATTTTGCAATTTGATATTCGCGATTTTACGACTTTATTTTGCAATTTGCTATTGCCAATTAATATTTTTTAGGATCAACTCTCACAAGGGCCCTTACTTTGTAGTTTGCTTACGGCCTCCAAAAACATTAAGCCGACCCTGCCCAAACTACGTAGAAAAAATAAATGCAAACTACTCTTAATTTAAAATGTTAAAAACATCTAGGAATCATGAGAAGTAAACTTGTATCCCCATATGTTTGACTAACACTGTTGTTTATTTCCATAAACAAGTACTAGGTGCGTGGAAAATTAAAGAAAACAATTGCTTTGCACACAATAGTTCTCGTTAATGTTAAAGGACTTCGTGTTACTATAAAATTAAATACAAAATGTGCTTATTTCGTTTGAAATGTTTAACTACGACTTATTCTAATACATCAAATAAATCACACAAAGGTGCTTCTATTTTTTTCGTTGGTTATGCATGTTCTGTAGTTCAATCATAAGTACCAAAGACTTGTGAGTTCTGTCAAATACATAATATTTTGTCCTCCCATTATAGATGAGCTGTAAATAAAATATAAATTTATGTTAAGTCTTTAACCGTAAAAATAATCCTAAGTTCTATATGCGTTACGGCCTAATAAAGAGGCCCATCAAACCCTATCACCTATTTTACGTATAAATGGGCCTACATATTCATGGACCATGGTAAGGGATAGTGGTGCACAAATCGGGTTTTCTGAATATCCAATTGCGGGTATGGAACCGGGTTCGGGTACGATCAGGTTCTACAAAATCGGGTATTGACAATACCCGGGTTGGGTCCGGGTCCGGGTTTTATATAAAAAATGTATACCCTATATACCCGGGTTCGGGTCGGGTTTTCTAATACCCGGGTATTATAATACCCTATTTTCAGGTTCGGGTAGGGTCGGGTATGGATCGGGTTGGGTTCGGGTATGCCTCGGGTATTCATTTTTTTGGATAAATAATAAAAATATATAATGCAAAACCTTTTTATTCCATAAAACATAGAAATACATGACACCTAAATAATCATTGAATCGGATCGAATAAGATGATTAACATAGATAGCTTCGAATAACTTGATCGTCTTCGTTTATTGTTCGTCATCAAAGACCCCTTTTATAGGGTATAGAAATACAATGTAAACCAAACAAATGATCAAAATACACTTTCTAACGGCTATATAGCCGTTACCAAGGTACAAAACTCGAAAAAACACAAAAAAAAAAAACCAAAAAAAACCTGAAAAGGGTATTGGGAAACCCGGACCGGGTATTGAAAAAACCCGGTTCCGGGTTCGGGTTGAAACCGGGTACTCGTAAAACCCGGGTTGAAAACGGGTATAAAAAAACCCGGTTCCGGGTTCGGGTTTTATAAAAGAAATGCATACCCAACCCCTACCCTATGGGTAGGGTCGGGTTTGGGTTCGGGTATTAAAAACCCGGGTTTTATAATACCCGGTTTCGGGTTTTATTTTCGGGTCCGAGTCCGGGTTCGGGTTATTTGTGCACCACTAGTAAGGGATCTTAAATTCTTCATCATCCTTTTTTTCCCTAATAGATCACTCATGTTCTCTAGATGAAAATCAAGGAAAAACTCTTACTTGTGAACTTTGAGAACTCGGTCTTCTCGTGCGAGTTTTTCAAAGTGGTGTTTTCGGCCCCTTGCTGCTGTAAAAAACTGATGTCATCGGCATTTACGGCCGCTGTAAACAATAACAAACTAGTTCTGTTTAGAAAAGTTGATTTTTTTAGGATTTTTGGTAAAAAGAAAAAATTTGAAAAAACCTTTCGTAAGCCCGAGTTCCCTAAGTATTTATATAAATATTTACATATAAATATATTAAGTATAAATTTTATAAAATAAAAGCTCGTTTAGACTTGCGAGCTGACTCGAGCTCGATATGTGAAGCTCGGGTAACGAAATAGTCACCTTAACGGGCCATTTGTCCAACCTTCTGCATAACGTCCCAATTTGTTGTACATTTGAAACTTTACTTTGTTTTTTGGTGTGGATTTGTAATTAAATAAGCTATGAACATGTATATTAATAGCTACATCTTATCCTTCACATTCATAGACTCCACTTTAGCTTTGCTATTGGTGAAAATTACTGAGTATGATGGTGATGTAAATTAATAAAATATAAAGTTTGAAATAGTAAATTAGTATGTAAATGAGGTTTGAAAAGAAAAAAGTTTTAGAACAGGTTCACTCGTACCTCGTTTGGTCATGTGCATGGGTCGAACCGGTCCATTTGGTTTCATCTGTGTAAACATTGTAAAATACCTATAAATTAAATTAGCCTTCATAGAGGACCTGCCGCCACATATGTTTGATTAACCTACTCATTGCCTACAAAATTCAAATTTAATATTCAACTAGGTTTTTTTTCAGTCGCGCGTTGCGACGAAACGGGGCAAACGATAATGTAAAACAAACATTATTTGAAAATGTAGAATGTTGTTTAGAAAGCCAAACCGTTAGAATCGGTTCGTTTTATCATCGTATCATTTTACAATAGAAAATAAATACTTTATTTTTGAATATAAATTTATTTTTAATAAAACTTATATCAATCGAGGGTAAAAAGTAAGTCAACTACGTACTTAAGTTTTTAGAAAAAAATTAACGAACATAATTTATTAAAGAAATATAAAATTAATTAATTGATAAAGTAAAGGTAAATTTAAAAAAAGAAGAAAATATTATGGAAAACAAAATAAATAATAAAGAAAATATGGTTTTAGAAAAGAAAAAATAATCAAATCAATTGATAAAGTAAAGGTAAATTTAAAAAAAGAAGAAAATATTATGGAAAACAAAATAAATGATAAAGAAAATATGGTTTTAGAAAAGGAAATATAAAAATACGTTAAAAGCTAAAAGTAAATAGTTTAAATTAAAAAATTTTAAAAGTTCAAAACAAATATTAAAAAATATATTAATATAATAAAATATTAAAAATTAAAAATAAATATTAAAAAATATATTAATATAATAAAATATTATAAAGCTATATATTATTTTGAAATTGAAATTACTATTCATCATCCTTCGAAAACTATATATATATATATATATATATATATATATATATATATATATATATAGGGCTTGGCTATATAAGAAACTCTATCTTTTTAAGAAAACTATGCAAACCCATTGTCATCCATTGATTAGCTTTCATCTAACTTGATCAATGGCTCTCATCATTTTGGTAAGAATTATAATTAAAAGAAATCTTATAATACACATTAATGATGCTCGAAGGGCATTTTCGGTAGAAGAAAAACACTTTTTGGCATTGGAAATGACAAAACCCACTAGTATCATCATCTCTCTCCTCTTTCTTCTAATCAAATCTTTCAATACACTATTATCTCTCTCCTCTTTCTTCATCATGTGAAAGAGAAAAGCTTCATGGTCTTCAATGGTGATCCTTCAATGGTGATCTTCATTTGAAGATAATTTCAGCATCATGTGGTCTGAAAAAATCACAAAGACACACGCACGAGTGTGTGTGTGTGAGAAGAACGATGACAAGATGAATGTTTTTAGAGAGAGAAAGTTTCGATCTTCAAGTTCAGATCTACATCGTGTGAAAGAGAAAATGTTTGAAGATTGTTGTTTTAGAGAGAGAACGACGGTAGGATGAAGGTTTTTAGAGAGATGAATTTTTTGTTTTAGAGAGAGAAACAACAATCTTCATCATGTTCATCTATAACACCAAGAACACACATACAAGTGTGTGAGAGAGAAGAAGTTTGAAGTATGTTGTTTTAGAGAGAGAACAAGAAACACGCACGAGTGTGTGTGTGAGAAGAAGGTTTGAAGATCTTCTTCGTGTTCATCGGACGGTTATAGATCCGGTAAGTGTTCTTGAAATATCATTTCACACCTGATTTTGTGTTGAAATGGTTATTAATATGTTTTTGTGTGCTGAAAGTGTTTTAGTAATGGTTGTCAATATGATTTTGTATTTTAAATAAATCAAAAACTTTAGGATGAGATTTTGAACGATTTTTTTTTGTTGGTTTGGTTGCTTGTTAGGGGCTTTTGATCTTAACAGTAGCTGTTTTTTGTTGGTTTGGGTTGCTTGTTTGGGTTTTTGATCTGAACAGTAAGTGTTTTTTTGTTTGGTTGCTTGATTCACAGACTCAGACCCATAACATGTGTTAAGCCCCTTGTTAGAATGTTATATAACGTGTGTTGATTTACAGAAACAAACCCATGAAGATATTCAATTGACAAGCTGGATGGATGTAGGCAAAGTTAATGCGTGTTCTAGTAATGGTTAATGTTCATCTTTTTTAAATAAATCCAAAACTTTAGGATGAGATTTTGAACGGGTTTTTTTGTTGGTTTGGTTGCTTGTTTGGGGCTTTTGATCTTAACAATAATTGTTTTTTTGTTAGGTTGCTTGATTTACAGAGACATACCCATAACATGTGTTAAGCACCTGTTAGAATGATAGGTAACGTGTGTTGATTTACAGAAACAGATCCATAATAGATATTCAATTGACCAGCTGGATGGATGTAGGCGACGTTAATGCGAGGAAATTGAATAAGTCACATCCTTTGGAAAAGAAGTCTTCGTTCATTTATAACATGTGTTGGTGGTTCATGCTGTAACAGAACACCATGATGTAACCCAACTTGTATTCATGTATATGAAAGTGGTTTGTAAAACACCACGATGTGCATATACTGATCGTAACACATGTACAAGTTAATATGGAACATACAAGTAAATATTGTAACACCGTATACCTGGGATAACATTTTGGAATGTATAACATGTGTTAAGCCTCTGTTATAATCTTTTTGTAACCTGACATGTATTCATGTATAAGCTAGTGGTTTACAAAACACCATGATGTGTATATACTGATCTAACATGTGTTACAATTTGTGTGTTCGGAACGTGTAATTGCTTAACATGTGACAAGGGTAAAAACAGTCGACGGGGGCGATGAGTTTAATGGTGAGCTTAGTTAATATCGTAATTTTGTTGTAACCCCACTTGTACAATATCGTAATCTTGTTGTAACCCCACTTGTATACATATGATAACATGTAAGCATCCATTATAACCCGACTTGTATTCATGTATATGAAAGTGGTTTGCAAAACACCATGATGTGCATATACTGATCGTAACACGTGTACAAGTTAATATGGAACATACAAGTAAATATTGTAACACCGTATACCTGGGATAACATGTGTTAAGCCTCTGTTATAATCTTGGTTTAACCCAATATCGTGTCATGTATAAGCTAGTGGTTTCCAAAACACCATGATTTGTATATACATACTGTAACATGTGTAACGTGTGTTAAGCCTCTATTATAACGTGTGTTAAGACTTCCAGAATGGATGCATAAACTCTAATAGTAACTTAATAACAAGATAGTATACCTGATATAACGTGTGTTAAGCCTCTTTTATAACGTGTGTTAAGACTTCCAGAATGTGTTAAGTCCATATCGTTTTAACATCGTGTACTAGACAAAACAATAAGAGTCTCACATTACATATTACTAGTAAACGAAAATACATAGCACTAAGAAAATGATGTACCGGTAATTTTGGAATATATAATATGAAACGGGTCATTTGTTTCGCACATTTTGGAATGTATAACATGTGTTAAGCCTCTGTTATAATCTTTTTGTAACCTGACATGTATTCATGTATAAGCTAGTGGTTTACAAAACACCATGATGTGTATATACTGATCTAACATGTGTTACAATTTATCTGTTCGGAACATCTAATTTCTTAACATGTGACAAGGGTGAAAACAGTCAACGGGGGCGATGAGTTTAATGGTGAGCTTAGTTAATATTGTAATCTTGTTAATATGGAACGTACAAGTTAATGTTGTAACACCGTATACCTGGGATAACATGTGTTAAGCCTCTGTTATAATCTTGGTTTAACCCATCATGGTGTCATGTATAAGCTAGTGGTTTCCAAAACAGTTACTATTCAGATCAAAAGCCCCAAACAAAGCAACCAAACCAACAAAAAACAGTTACTATTTAGATCAAAAGCCCAAACAAGCAACCAAACCAAGCATAACTTTTTAACACAAAAATAAAAACCTGTAAATTAATCTTACACAACTGAAACAACAACTAACAAAGTACACAGAACTAAAAACCTGCAATTAATTCGTCATACCCTAATACATGTCTCTAATACATCGTCATACCCTAATACATGTCTCTATAACATGTTACTATGGTTTAGCTGTGAAACAGGAGTTCAGACTATAACACGTGTTATGTTGGTTGCGCTGTAAGACAAACTTGGCTTAGCTATGAAACAGGAGTTCAGACTATAACACGTGTTACGTTGGTTGTGCTGTAAGACAAACTTGGCTTTTCGTTTTTAAAAACAGATGTCCAGAAGTTCAAACTATAACACGTGTTAGTTGTGTTGTGCTGTAACATAAACATGGTCATGATCCTTAAGCATCTGATCCACGTTTGACGAGACCAATGGTCCCGAGAATTGGATCTTGTTTCCCTTGTATCCATCACCATCCTAATAACAAAGAGATAAGATAACCGTTAAGTCGTTAACCAGACATAACTATTAACACATTCATAACCATGGTTTTTTCATTCAGCAAGTGTAACGGCTGAAAATGAGAAAACAACATCAAATAAGGACACAAATGAAGATAATGACATAAACATTAAAGATCTAAAATACGAAACATTAACGGTCTATAATTTGTAATCTATACGAACATTAACGGTTGTTCGTGTTTCACAATAACGGTTGGAATTATACAAACTGTAATTTGTAATCTATAAGACACATTAACGGTCTAATTACGAACATTAACTATTATACTTGGTGTTCGTGTTTCAAAACCCATATTCTATAATCGGCTGAAAAGAAAAAAACTACTGAAGCAAACAAGCAAGATAAAAACGTGAGCATTAATAGACTTGTTGTTCGTGTTTCACATTAACGAGATCCCCCTAAATCATCATATCCAAACAACAAACAAAAACCGACAATGCAATAATCAAATCAAGAAACTAAATCAAGATTACCTCATCGCAAATATCACCACAAAAATCGGACCCATATCGAATCAAATAATAAAAAAGGAAGAAACTTTATTCACACCCCTGTTCACCACAAGATCTGGACGAACATTGGAAGGTGAGAGAAGAAGAAGAAGAAAAGCGAACCAAAGCCCACTAGCCCAGATTATAGTAAAGATCTTGTTTAGGAAGATGAATACTCCACAGTACATTAATGGTGCTCCATAGATCTACCATTGTTAATGGATGCTCCATAGTTCATTAATGGTGGATCTAGTTTGAAATAAGTGGTTTAAGAAGATGAAGAAATTATGAAAAAAGAATCTTTCTAATTTGAATTTGGTTCATTGAAAATGGAGGAGGATGGAAGAGAATGATGTGATGTTAGATATTAATGAGGGTGTCAAATCACTTTGGGCAAGATAACTTTTTGAGTGGGCTAGGAATATGTAGAATTACCAATGTGCCCTCAAGATTAAAAAAAGATATTATGGAAGCGGGGACATGTGGCCAAATGTAGGCCATTAGATAGGTTTCCAAGGTTTTCTAAAAATTCAAGGTTTTTTTGTAGAGCATTGCCCTATATATATATATATAATATAATGGATTATAGATGCGTGAAAAATTAGAGAAAACAGTTGCTTGTAGGCAGTGGGCGAATAAATTATAGAAGGCATGCAAAGTGTGGTTATTTCGTTTGAAATTGTGACACTCTAGATTTTCCCGAGCAACGACATTGTTTAGCATTATGTGTATATGTATTAACTAAATGAAAGTTCGTGAATTTATCTTAACGAGTTATGTGATCTTTGTATTAAGTATGTGTATATATATATATGTATGATAGTGAACCGAGACCAAAATGGACCCGACTCGAGACCACCCGGCCTCGAGTAAACCAAACCGGTTGGGTCGTTTGGGCCGCACCTCCTTGAGCCCACTCGGAAACCTATTAGGGTGCATGGCCCTTGAATGGGTTATAAAACCCCAACATAAGCCGACACCTTCCTATTTTGGACACTCAAACCCCCAAACATTCCCTCACACTCACTTTCACACTCTCTCTCTCTCTCTCCCCCCTCACTAAAACCCTAAGACATCACCACATCTTGCATTCTTGGAGCCGATTTGGAAGGAGAAGACGTGTAGCTAGGCCATCATTCCATCTCGGACACACACTTACACACAATCGGTTTCGGTTAGTGTTTTCTCTTAGTTGTTTGTAATAAAAATGCATTTAATAATATTGATTAAGTGATAATATGCATTGTGACTCTTAAGTGTGATGAATGCAAGATGAACATGACTTCCTTTTGCAAGAATGTGAATCTTTGTAGGATAATATGATGATAAGAGGTGTTAAATGGTAAAAGAATGATAGTTGGGATTGTTTATGAGCATCCGATTCATGCTAGATATTATGGAACATGTGTGTTATGATGGTTTACAAAGATTGTTTTCGGATTTAGAATGAATGCATACATGATTATTGGTATACAAAAATTGTATGATATGTGTTCTAGTTGAATGAAAACCCTAAAGGTTGAAAAATATGAATATGATATGAACATGTTATGAATATTTGAAAAATGCTTGTTTGATCCATTTTGTTTGAGAATTAGACAACAAAACAAGTTTGTGCATTTTCATTGGATAGTACATGGGATCATGAAATGAGAATTCCATTGGATAGTACGATTTGTGCAGACATTCTAGAAACAGCAGGTATTGGAGTCGAAACCCTTGGTCTCGACTCGAAACCATTGAGTTACAACTCGAGACCGCAGTGATTGCGACTCGAGACCTCGACCAAACTACTCAAAGCAGACTTCCGGGACTCGAGATCATCATAGTCTCGACTCGAGACGGGGCTCGAGACCTCTGAGGTTGCGAGTTAAGCCTGCACTACTCGAGACCAGAAGTCCATGACTCGAGACCTCTTGGTTGCGACTCGAGACCGCATGATCTCGAGTCGAGACCACCTTGTCTCGACTGGGCTGCTTACTTTAGTTATTGGGCCACAATGTGATTTGTTTGGGCTGCCTGTTTAACTGAACTATGTGTTATCTGTAACTGTTTAACTGGTAGGACAGACCCAATAACGTGATATGTATGCTATGTGTTAGTTATGTGTAAAACCTACGTGACTTAACTGTATCCGAGCCTGACCTATACTGGTAACATGCTAGGACGTGGTGACCAACGTGTTTGACCAAGTAAACTAATCTACCGAGCAACCCAAGGTGAGTTCACAACTATTAAGGCATGCGTTTCCGGTGGTTTGGGAAACGGAAACTTAAACAACGCTATCCCTTGTAAGGGATACAAACCTATTTTCTCCCCTTGCGTGGGACTCTTAGTTAATTACTGTTTATACGGAATGCAACGAGCAACACTAAACGAAACTCTATCACTCAAGTCCCTACTACATAATACCGATTAGTCACCGGGGCCAGGTGAACGGGTTATTAGTTGATAGCGCTATTTAGGTCTTACCAGCCTAACATCGTGCCTGTAGAGGATCGGTCGTGAACTAATGTACTCTGGCAAACCGTCAATGATGATAGAACATTGACAAACGGGGCACTGCGGAAACGTACGGTTACCTAGTATTCAGTATTGGAAAAACAGTTTAGTCGCTTACTTATGGGGTAGCTCCCCATGGCATGTATAAACGGATAAATTAACTGGTGAAACAAGTTTTTCGAAATTAAAAACTGGACAACTCGTGAACTCGCCAACATCATTGTTGATACCCTACTACATGCTTTGCAGGTACCCAGTGACTCAGGAGCTTGCTACTTGGGGATGTGTAGTGGTCGTCTAACCCCTGTGTTGGGTGCTAAATAAATTTGAACTATGAACCTTGTTTAAAACTGTTTTGTCTATGCTTCCGCTACTTACCTAAACTACTATTTGAACTTAAAACTTTTAAACTTTGATTATAATATTTGCTAACCCTGTGGTTGGTGAGTATTACGTATGTTATTATTCAAATTGCTCAGTATAATTAGTGGCTGGATCCTGGTCAGTCACGCCCCCAAGCGGTGGTACTCCGCATGTGGATTTTGGGGGTGTGACAGATTGGTATCAGAGCCATTGGTATAGTGAACTTGGTTTTAAAAAGGAAGTCTTTTTGAGAAAAATAGACTATAACCCGTGACTCGTGACGACACTACACTCCAAGTGCAAGACTCAACGCATTAGACCTCATAGCTCGGACTAGTGTTTATTTGCTTGCTTACTTTATGCTTTCTGTTCTGCTATACGTACTAGTGTGCCTAGTTAGATAGATACACCTCCCTCTTCTATCTCATTCTCGCTACAATACGACATCACACTCATACTATGTTTTCTGATTATGAAGACAATGAGTGGACGCGGAAGGGGAAACATTAACATGACTCAGGCTCAATTCACTAACCTACTTAACATGGTGGCTGCAGCTTTCGCAGCTCACCCTGGAGGTAAACTCGTTATTTTAGGATGTTTAGATCCTACCGCCGCATCGTCTTTTCACCCCTAAACCTATTCGCTTCGCTTCTCACAACAGGTCAGCATGCGCCTGCGCAACCACGTGTTTGTACTTTCAAAACCTTCATGGATTGCAAGCCTCTCCCTTTCAATGGCACTGAGGGTGCCATAGGTCTTCTGCACTGGATCGAGAAGGTCGAAGCTGTGTTCGCTGTCTGCGAGTGTCCCCCTGTTAATTGGGTGAAGTTTGCTACTGGCACACTTGAAGGAAACGCGCTTTCATGGTGGAAAGCATAGATCCAGATGCTTGGTTTGGAAACTGCTAATGCTACGGCATGGGAAGATTTCAAGGATATGATCAAGGAAGAGTATTGTCACAGGGATGACATCCACAAGCTCGAAAATGAGTACTTTGAGCTCAAGATGGTTGGATCGGAGATCGAGGCATACACCAAACAGTCCAACGACTATGCTGCTCTTTGCCCAAACATGTCTCGACCTATGTATCGAAGGATCGAATTGTACATCAAGGGTTTGCCCCCAGAAATTCGGAGCCATATGACCTCGGCCAACCTCAATACCATACAGCCGGTCGTCCGTCTTGCTCACAAACTCACTGATCAGGCCGTGGAACAGGGTAAGTTGCCCAAAAGGATCAGTGCTACTGATGGAACTTCTGGTGATAACAAGCGTAAGTGGGAAGGAAACCAAAGCAAGGATGCTAACCCCACTCAGGCCCCAACTCAGCAAAGGAAAACTGAAAACAACAAAGGCCCGCAACAACAGGGTGGCTATCGGGGAAACTACCCTAAGTGTAACAAGTGTAACCGACACCACAATGGGGCATGTAGCAAAGGTCAGTGCCATCGGTGCAACAAGTTGGGGCATGAAGCCAAAGACTATAGGAGTCAGTTTCTGGCTAGGCAGAATCAGCAACAACCACAACAACAGCAGCAACAAGGGAACAACCGTGGATGCTACAGGTGTGGAGCGACGGGGCACATACGCAGGGATTGCCCCGAACTGAACCAGAATCACAACAACAATCAGGGTGCTGGGAACAACGATCAAAACAACAACAATGCTGGGAATGGTGCAAGGGGAAGGGCATTTGTTATTGGAGCTGGAGAAGCAAGGAATGACCCCAACGTCGTGGCGGGTAAGTTCCTACTTGATGATCGCTATGTTTCTGTATTATTTGATTCTGGAGCCGATGCTAGTTTTGTATCCCTACGTATTAGTAAGAAGCTTAAACACCCGCCTACGTTATTAAGTTCTAAGCATATCGTCGAGTTAGCTAATGGTAGAAACATCGAGGCCTCACATGTTATCAGCAACTGCAAACTAGTATTGTCTGGTCAGACCTTTAGCATCGATCTTTTCCCTATCGATCTTGGAAGCTTCAACGTCATCATCGGTATGGATTGGTTATCCAAACATCGCGCTGAAATCCTCTGTCAAGAGAAAATGGTTCGCATCCCCCGCCGTTCTGGCAAACCCCTCATCGTTCGAGGTGACAAAGGCGAGGAAGTCACATGCGTCATCTCGTTCTTAAAGGCCCAAAGTGTTTACAAAAAGGGCACACCGCTATCCTAGCACTTGTCACCGACACGCGGGAAAATGAAAAGAGGATCGACGACTTCCCATTTGTACGTGACTACCCCGAGGTACTTCCTGAAGAACTACCTGGACTCCCTCCTCATCGTCAGGTTGAATTCCAAATCGAGCTAACTCCCAGAGCAGCACCCATAGCTCGAGCGCCTTATCGACTAGCCCCCGCAGAACTGAAGGAACTTTCTACGCAACTACGAGAACTATTGGATAAAGGATTTATCCGTCCTAGTTCGTCACCCTGGGGAGCACCAGTGCTCTTTGTTAAGAAGAAGGATAGCACATTCCGAATGTGCATCGACTATCGTGAGCTGAACAAGGTTACCATCAAGAATTGTTACCCTCTCCCACGCATCGATGACCTATTCGATCAGTTGCAAGGATCGAGTTACTACTCTAAGATTGACCTGCGATCAGGTTATCATCAGCTGAGGGTCCGTAATGAAGACATCTCCAAAACTGCGTTCAGAACTCGTTATGGCCATTACGAATTCCTCGTCATGCCCTTTGGAATGACTAACACACCTGCAGTTTTCATGGATCTCATGAACCGAGTGTGCAAGCCTTACCTCGACAAATTCGTAATTGTGTTTATCGACGACATCCTGATCTACTCGAAAAGTCAACAGGAGCATGAACAGCACCTGCGTCTTATTCTCGAACTCCTTCGAAATGAACAACTGTACGCCAAGTTCTCGAAATGCGACTTCTGGCTTCGAGAAGTCCATTTCCTTGGACACGTGGTCAACAAGGACGGAATTCATGTCGATCCAGCAAAGATCGACTCTATAAAGAATTGGCCTACCCCTAAAACACCGACCGAAGTTCGCCAAATATTGGGATTGGTAGGATACTATCGCAGATTCATCAAGGGATTTTCGAAGATTGCTCAACCCCTCACGACTCTCACCCAGAAGGGTATTGCGTACAAATGGAATGAAGCTCAGGAGTCTGCTTTTCAGAAGCTAAACGATAGCCTCTGTAGTGCTCCTATTCTCTCGTTACCTGAAGGTACCGACGACTTTGTGGTTTACTGCGATGCGTCTATTCATGGGCTCGGTTGCGTGCTAATGCAACGCGAGAAAGTTATTGCTTACGCTTCTCGACAACTTAAGACTCACGAAAGGAACTACACTACGCATGACTTGGAACTGGGAGCAGTGGTTTTTGCTCTTAAGATATGGAGACATTACCTGTACGGTACCAAGTGCACCATTTACACCGATCACAGGAGTCTCGAGCATATCTTCAAGCAAAAGGAATTAAACATGCGACAACGTCGATGGGTCGAACTCTTGAATGATTACGAATGCTCGATCAAGTACCATCCGGGCAAGGCCAATGTCGTGGCAGACGCCCTCAGCCGAAAGGACACTACACCTAAGCGCGTGCGAGCGTTACAACTTACCATCCAGTCTAACCTCCCTACTCAGATTCGAAATGCTCAGGTTGAAGCATTGAAACCAGAGAACATCAGGGCTGAGTCCCTGCGAGGATTGAGGCAGCGGTTAGAACAAAAACAGGATGGCGCTTACTATGTAACCGGGCGCATATGGGTCCCCCTTTATGGAAAGTTACGCGAGCTTGTGATGGACGAAGCCCATAGGTCTCGTTACTCAGTACATCCTTGTTCGGATAAGATGTACCACGACCTCAAGACTACTTATTGGTGGCCTGGTATGAAGGCCAACATAGCCACCTATGTTAGCAAGTGCTTGACCTGTGCTAGAGTTAAGGCCGAATACCAGAAAGCCGCCAGGCTTGTTACAACAACCAGAGATCCCGAAATGGAAATGGGAACAAATTTCCATGGATTTTGTTACTGGCCTACCTAGATCCCAACGAGGAAATGACACTATTTGGGTGATAGTAGATCGATTGACCAAGTCTGCACACTTTTTTGCTATCAAAGAAACAGACAAGTTCTCTAGCTTGGCAGACATTTACTTAAAGGAAGTCGTTTCGAGGCACGGAGTGCCAACCTTTATTATTTCCGATCGAGACGCGCGTTTTACTTCTGAGCTGTGGTAAGCTATGCACAAATCCTTTGGCTCACGATTAGACATGAGCACCGCTTATCATCCACAAACGGATGGGCAGTCTGAACGCACCATCCAAACCCTAGAAGACATGCTTAGGGCATGTGTGATCGATTTTGGCAAGAGTTGGGAGAAGCATCTACCGCTAGTGGAATTCTCGTATAATAACAGCTACCACACCAGCATTCAGGCAGCACCCTTAGAGGCATTGTACGGTCGTAAATGCCGATCACCTCTTTGCTGGGCGGAAGTTGGTGACAGCCAGATCACAGGCCCAGAACTGGTGGTGGACACAACGGAGAAGATTGCCCAGATCAGACAACGCATGGCGGCAGCTCATGACCGTCAGAAAAGTTACGCTGATAAGCGTAGGAAACCACTAGAATTCCAGGTCGGTGACCGGGTTCTACTTAAAGTCTCACCCTGGAAGGGTGTGGTTCGTTTTGGTAAACGGGGCAAGCTTAATCCGCGATATGTCGGACCATTCGAAATTACCGAGAAGATCGGTAAGGTTGCTTATAGATTGAATCTGCCTGAAGAGCTGAGTGCGGTGCACAACGTCTTTCACGTGTCTAATCTGAAGAAGTGTCTGTCAGATGAAACACTCGTAATTCCTTTCAAGGAACTCACCTTTGACGAACAACTACACTTTACTGAGGAACCGATTGAGATCACGGACCGGGAGATCAAAACCCTCAAACGCAACCAGATACCTCTCGTGCGAGTTCGTTAGAACTCGCGACGTGGCCCAGAGTTTACCTGGGAGCGGGAAGACCAGATGAAGCGCAAGTATCCCCAGTTGTTCCCAAATGAAACCCCCAACACTGAAGCTACGACTGAATTTCGGGACGAAATTCCAAACTAACGGAGGATGATGTGACACCCCGTTGAAACACTCTCACTCATACTAGCTTGTTAGTGGCTGCCTTAACTTTCGGGACGAAAGTTCTTAAAACTTGGGGATAATGTGACACTCTAGGTTTTCCCGAGCAACCACCTTGTTTAGCATTATGTGTATATGTATTAACTAAATGAAAGTTCGTGAATTTATCTTAACGAGTTATGTGATCTTTGTATTAAGTATGTGTATATATATATATATATATGTATGATAGTGAACCGAGACCATAATGGACCCGACTCGAGACCACTCGGCCTCGAGTAAACCAAACCGGTTGGGTCATTTGGGCCGCACCTCCTTGAGCCCACTCAGAAACCCATTAGGGTGCATGGCCCTTGAATGGGTTATAAAACCCCCACATAAGCTAACACCTTCCTATTTTGGACACTCAAACCCCCCAAATATTCCCTCACACTCACTTTCACACACACACTCTCTCTTTCTCTCTCCCTCACTAAAACCCTAAGACATCACCACATCTTGCATTCTTGGAGCCGATTTGGAAGGAGAAGACATGTAGCTAGGCCATCATTCCATCTCGGACACACACTTACACACAATCGGTTTCGGTTAGTGTTTTCTCTTAGTTGTTTGTAATAAAAATGCATTTAATAATATTGATTAAGTGATAATATGCATTGTGACTTTTAAGTGTGATGAATGCAAGATGAACATGACTTCCTTTTGCAAGAATGTGAATCTTTGTAGGATAATATGATGATAAGAGGTGTTAAATGGTAAAAGAATGATAGTTGGGATTGTTTATGAGCATCCGATTCATGCTAGATATTATGGAACATGTGTGTTATGATGGTTTACAAAGATTGTTTTCGGATTTAGAATGAATGCATACATGATTATTGGTATACAAAAATTGTATGATATGTGTTCTAGTTGAATGAAAACCCTAAAGGTTGAACAATATGAATATGATATGAACATGTTATGAATATTTGAAAAATGCTTGTTTGATCCGTTTTGTTTGAGAATTAGACAACAAAACATGTTTGTGCATTTTCATTGGATAGTACGATTTGTGCAGACATTCTAGAAATAGCAGGTATTGGAGTCGAAACCCTTAGTCTCGACTCGAAACCATTGAGTTACAACTCGAGACCGCAGTGATTGCGACTCGAGACCTTGACCAAACTACTCAAAGCAGACTTCCGGGACTCGAGATCATCATGGTCTCGACTCGAGACGGGGCTCGAGACCTCTGAGGTTGCGAGTTAAGCCTGCACTACTCGAGACCAGAAGTCCATGACTCGAGACCTCCTGGTTGCGACTCGAGACCGCATGATCTCGAGTCGAGACCACCTTGTCTCGACTGGGCTGCTTACTTTAGTTATTGGGCCACAATGTGATTTGTTTGGGTTGCCTGTTTAACTGAACTATGTGTTATCTGTAACTGTTTAACTGGTAGGACAGGCCCAATAACGTGATATGTATGCTATGTGTTAGTTATGTGTAAAACCTACGTGACTTAACTGTATCCGAGCCAGACCTATACTGGTAACCATGCTAGGACGTGGTGACCAACGTGTTTGACCAAGTAAACTAATCTACCGAGCAACCCAAGGTGAGTTCACAACTATTAAAGCATGCGTTTCCGGTGGTTTGGGAAACGGAAACTTAAACAATGTTATCCCTTGTAAGGGATACAAACCTATTTTCTCCCCTTGTGTGGGACTCTTAATTAATTACTGTTTATATGGAATGCAACGAGCAACACTAAACGGAACTCTATCACTCAAGTCCTTACTACATAATACTGATTAATCGTCGGGGCCAGGCGAACGGGTTATTAGTTGATAGCGCTATTTAGGTCTTACCAGCCTCACACCGTGCCTGTAGAGGATCGGTCATGAACTAATGTACTCTGGCAAACCGTCAATGATGATAGAACATTGACAAATGGGGCACTGCGGAAACGTACGATTACCTAGTATTCGGTATTGGAAAAACAGTTTAGTCGCTTACTTATGGGGTAGCTCCCCATGGCATGTATAAACGGATAAATTAACTGGTGAAACAAGTTTTTGGAAATTAAAAACTGGACAACTCGTGAACTCGCCAACATTTTTGTTGATACCCTACTGCATGCTTTGCAGGTACCCAGTGACTCAGGAGCTTGCTACTTGGGGATCTGTAGTGGTCGTCTAACCCCTGTGTTGGGTGCTAAATAAACTTGAACTATGAACCTTGTTTAAAACTGTTTTGTCTATGCTTCCGCTACTTACCTAAACTACTATTTGAACTTTGATTATAATATTTGCTAACCCTGTGGTTGGTGAGTATTACTTATGTTATTATTCAAATTGTTTAGTATAATTAGTGGCTGGATCCTGGTCAGTCACGCCCCCAAGCGGTGGTACTCCGCATGTGGATTTTGGGGGTGTGACAGAAATCTTTAAGCACGAGTAATTTAAATACAATAAATCTCATAAAGGGTCGTTTTCTCTTAAAAGAATATTGTTGTTACGCAAAACATCGTATAATATTTTAATCATCTATGGTCGATGATAATATTTTGGTAGTTATGATTAAAATATAATTTAATTTACACATGTCTTTGTTTCACACAAATATGACATAGTCTGGTTGAAATCCATGCTTAAGCCGTGAGTTTCAAGGATTCAAATTGAACAATATTAGCTGATACGAGAGAGTTTGACGGTACAAAAGTAGAAGTGCACTTGGGCGGGTAGGGACCGCTTGGGTTGTGTTTCTAAAAGTCTAGTCCCGGCCCAACTTAAATACCGGGTCCATAGAAACAACGTGAACGTGAGCCGACAAGGACGTTAGGTGCACAAACATTTTTGAGCTCAAACCGGTTCCAGTTCCCGAGCCATAATTTGCCCAAACCACGTAGTAAAAACAAATACAATTTACTCTTTTAATTTAAAATGTTTAAAACATCTAGAAATCATGAGAAGTAAACTTGTATTTGCACTTAAAATAGTAACAAACTATCAACCGATGATCTGCAGCCGCATATGTTTGACTAACTTAAAATGAGCACCGTCGTAGGTGCGTGGAAAATTGAAGTAAACAATTGCTTTGCACACAATAATTATCATTAATATTAAAGGACTTGGTGTTACTACAAAATAAAATACAAAATGTGCTTATTTCGTTTGAAATGTTTAACTACGACTTATTCTAATACATCAAAAAAATCACACAAAGGTGCTTCTATTTATTTCGTTGGTAGTTCAATCATAAGTACTACCGAAGACTTATGAGTTCTGTCAAATACATGATATTTTATCCACCCATTAAAGATTGTTTTTAGATTAGCTGTAATTAAATCATAATTTTATGTTAGTCTTTAACCGTGAAAATAATCCTAATAAAATTTGAACATTTTTGTGTGGATTAAACGGTGTTGAGCATAGTTCTATATGCGTTAGGGCCTAATACAGAAAGAGGCCCATCAAACCCTATCACTTATTTGATGTATAAATGGGCCTACATATTCACTCATATTCATGAGTTTTCCCTATTTTTCACACCCGTAAACTAAAATGTTATAAAAGTAGTCACTCAGTAGGTGCAGGCACGCATGAGTTCAACCAAATTCCAGCTCAGAAACTCAGTTTTGCACCCCCCCTGTGCGCGGGTAGGACTTGTAGTAAAACATGTCATAAAGCTAGAATAGAGTAGTAAAGGCTTTACCTTATAAACAACCACTCACTTTGTTGCCACACCAATGTGGGACAAAGTATTTAACATATTTTGAGACTTTTATTCACACATCCAAAACTTACAACATATAAGTACTAAACTTTTGCTACCAACCATGATCATGACATATATAATAGTTTTTTTAATTTTATATGTGAAATCTTATTTATTTTCAAAGCTTAACATATTTTTTATATTTTTTTTTCTCTATGTACGCTTTTTTTTTAAAAAAGCCACGCTTTTTTTGCGTCTTGCGCCTTGGCTCCGTGCGAGGCCGATACGCCTCGCCTGCGCCTTGCGTCTTTGACAACATAGATTGTAGCTACTTTATAATTTAAACTACTACAAATACAAGTGGCTGACATCAGCCGGTAACAGTTGAATCATTTAATTGGGCAAGAAGGGCGGCAGGGGTAATAGTGCCAGGCAGCTGCCTGGCACTCCCCTATTGGCCCAACAAAATTACGATTTTATCCTAAATTAAAATTACGATTTTGCCATCAGTTCAAATTTATGTTTTCGCCCCCGCTTAAAAATAAATTTACGCTTTTGCTCACAGCTAAATAAAATAAATTTGCGCTTTTACTCTTAGCTAAAAATTTCGATTTCGCCCTCGGTTAAAAATTACGATTTTGCCCCGTTTAATTTTACACTTTTGCTATTAGTTTTTTCCCCTTAAAATTACGATTTTGCCATCTGTTCAAAATTATGTTCTTACCTCGACTTAAAAAAAATCTCTTTTACTCCCAGCTAAAAATTTTGATTTTACCCTCGGTTCAAAATTACGATTTTGCCCCGTATAAATTTATAGTTTTGCCATTAGTTTTTTTTTTCTCACAGCCAAGTTACGATTTTACTCTCAACTTAACTTTACATTTTCCCAATCGTTTTTGTTTGTTTTCCTGGTGACATTACAATTTTGACCACAGTGTAAAATTACAGTCGTGCCGGCAACTTCCTGGCACTCCCCCGTTGGTCCATTTAGTTTACAATTTATCCCCAAATTAAATTTATGATTTGACCCTCAGTTAAAAAATACGTTTTTCCCATTGTTTTAGGTTTTTTTTACCAAAACTATAAAGGTTTTTTGTTTTAATTGGTTTACTATGGTCTTATCATCGTTTTTGTTTTTTTTTTCCTTGGAAAATTATAGTAGTCTTTTTTTAATTGGTTGGGAATTATTCGGCCCTCGCCCCGCAACGCAGGCGGGGCATCTACTAGTTTAGAACATAAAAACCATAAAAAAGATAGTGACAATGACAATATATTTTGAATAATGACAAACAAGAAAAAAAAATAGGAGTGGGTGAGAACTGAGAAGCTCATATGAACCTTTTATCTTCAGAATTCAGATAAGGTTTTAGTCTTTGGTTGATACGTAGTTATAGGACCCACACCGGTAGGGTCCGTCGCCGCAACGAGCACATGCCATGACGTCGGTGGCTGCAAACCACCGCCCTAAAAGCCTAAAAGGGAGGGCCGGTAGCTAAAGTTTTATTCAGATTTTGACGTTTTTCTTCTTCATACTTCACCCTTGCCATTGAAAGTGGCTAAGCTTTAAACTTAAACATGCTTAGAGTCGATTATAACCTAGACCCATTATTATTTAAACAAAAGAAATTTACACAACTACTCAATAAATTTGTTATATATCTATCGCTAGGCCGGAACTATTTTGTTCTTATAACACCTGTTACTTTTAGGCTATAGGGTCTCATGACCACCATGACCTTCTATGTTAGTGTTATGTAACTCATCTCTAATTTACCATTAAAAACCACTACCCTAAGGGTGTGATCATTACCCAAACCACCAGCCCCTTATTTATTTTCATTTATCTTTGTCTAAAGAAAAAGGAAATGATTTGTTGAAAAATGGAAAGGAGGACCATGGTTTCCATGGTTTAATCCATGCAAACCATGGTGGATCAATCAAGGGATGGTGTAACCTTCCATTCATGTCCCTAGGTGACACATCATGTCTCAACCATAACCCCCAAACCCTATAGCGAGTGTGGGGGTCATGGATTGGAACATTATTTCCACATAGGACCATTAATTAAATGGTATACCATCCCCCCTCCTTGATTAATGGTGGTTCCAATGGATTAAAGCACGATTGCCACGACCCTCCTATTTGAAAATTTTAAGACAAAAATAAATTAAAAAAATAAAAGGGATACTGGTTTGGGTCATTACCACACCCTAGGACCGTGTGTAATGGGGCGTTTTTTTTTTTAAATTTTTGCCCCAAAACGCTCTATAACGCCCATCCCCCCATTACAGGGGGCGTTTTGGGGCGTTTTAAATCAAGAAATTGACCCTTGGCGTTATAATGAAAACGCTGCATGCTATAATGCCCATCCAATGGTTGCTTTTTCCATGTTTGACTAGCCAATAGCATTTAGGTTGCTTTTTCTTTTTTCTTTTTTTTTTAATAATTGGAAGGGGCATTATTTGGGCATTATCCCCACTACATCACTTTATGCTATAATGTCCCATGTTGACTGGGTTGCCACGTGTCGGATAATGCCCCATGGTGGGGGCATTATAACAAGTTACCACTACACATGGTCTTAGGGTAATGGTTTTAAATGGTGAATTAAATATGGATGACATGGTGCCTATGTGGAGGATTATGGTGATCATAAGGGCCATGACCATTCCTTTCAAAAAAAAAAAAAAATTCCTTTCAAAAAAATAAAGGCCATGACCACACCCTATATCCTATACGTTTAGGTTTTAACTTTTCCTTGCGTGTCTTCTTTTACATCCGATGATAGTGTGAAAAATAATCGGAAATAAATGCTACGTGAATATGTTTGTGTATCTACTTTATGACCTATGCATAACAAAGGAACGCCTATGTATAAATGAGTTTTTTTTTTCTATTTTTAATTTATTAGGGTGTAGGTGTGGTTAGACATTTAAAAGTGGTAAATTTCAAAATCAATCAATGAGAGTGTGTCATGTCATTCAATCTTAAGAGTTTAAACTATGCTGAAAAGTTTTAGCAATGGTTAAACACTTTGAAATAGGTAAACTATTTAAAAAAAAAAGGAAAAAAGTGTGATTGGTTGAGAAGGCATGGACCCCACCACAACCCCCCCTCTCTCCTCTTCCCTCCCTCTCCGCGGTTCGGCAAACCTTTACCGCCTCTCCATATTTACTGATCGGCAAAACCTACCGGCGGCGGTGTTACCGCGCGGTAAACCGCTTTGCTGAGTGGGTTTGCCGTCCACTCCGGACACCCTTAATAATTAATACACAAACAAATGATTCACTCCATCTCAAAATTTGTATTTTATTTTTTACTACTCATGGTATCACATTTCACACTCCTACAACACACCTTAGTAAAAAATGAAATGTGAAATCACGTACCTACATGCCCATTTTTTTTTCTATATTTTTTAGACTATATATATGACTAGTCTAGGAAGACTGAGGTTGATTACTTTTTTCTTCACTTAAATAGAACTTTAATTAGGTCAGAATATATTTTAATCTATCTTAGGTGACATAAAATTGTAGAAAACATAAAATAATGGTAAGTAATAACTTGAAACTATAACCAACTAATTAAATTTACGTCAATGTAGGGCTAGCTCACGTCGTAGAGGTATATGCCTCTAAGAGGGGAGGTCTCAGTCTCAAGTTCAGACCTTGACAAGGAAGAATAATTTAGGATTATTGGTATAATAGAGTATGAATAAACTTTATTAAAAAAAATAACTAAATTTACATTTTTTATCTGTTAAAGAGTGGGAAAAAAATGCAGTATCTTTTAAAATAAGGAGATGAATTTAAAATTTGAACCTTTGAGGTATATTTAGGTTAGTATGAGAACTAAGATTACATTAATAAGTAAATAAAAATATGTGAACCACATACTCAACACTTTTGGAAGGGTTGAAGAAGCTGTTTCGTGTTGATACATAAAGCTGTGATAATTGGAAGTTGACTTTAGCTTTCAACCACAGATTGTCAAATTTATATAATTACAAAAGTATTCAAATAAACATATGAAGATAAATTTAATTGTAAGGAGATAACACCGTTACCCCACTAGGGATGTGCATGTGATCTTGGGCAAACCAATAAATAAAGTGTTACCTAATATTACAGAAAAAATTGAAAACCTTTTTTTGTTATTTGTAGTAAGAGCAACTCTAGTGGTGGTGTAGTTTTTTAGTTCGAATCCTATGTTAAAAATGGAGGAGAGAGTGAAGATTGATGGTAAAAGATATCCGAAATTTTGTGTGAGGCCGCACCAAATAGAGATGAGAAAGGAAGGAGATAATGGTGATATGACGGATCATTACAACAACCAACTCTATTAACTATTAAGTGTTCTGAATTAGAACTAATAAAACATTTAGGTAGTGTTGTTATCCATACACAATACATCGATGTATACATACACATACATACATATACGATTAGGTTCAAGAGTGAACACCAGTTTATTTACTGTAAGAATCCGTTCATGTAAAATTGAATACAATAATAATTAACTTGAACTACAACTGGAATGGAAAGCAAAAATAACAATACAGTTACAACTGAAAGAAAATACAAGAACAGAATTACAGAAAATTAAAAAGTTCTTGGCTGAGGATCGTGTTAGACACGGGTCCCTTAAAACAAATTTCGTGTCTCCCAGGAGATCACGTTTGTTTCCAGGATACAACAGCCCAAAGCAGTTGCACTGCCGGTCTTGACTCCAACCCGAAGGTGTACCTTGAATGCTTGAAGAAAAGAGAAGAATTCTGCAGTGAGAAGATTGTAGAGAGCTGCAATAGGATACTCCTATTTATAGTTGCAGATCTTGAAGAAACTGAAAAATGAATTAAATGGGCGAATTAAGTTGCACTGAAAATCTTCAATGCACTTTAATTCGTTATTTAATTCACAGTCAAACGCATTAACTTCGTCAGCCAGTGTAACTGCCCAGTGTAACTGCACTGTCATAAATGCTGGAAGCTTCTGCGCGTGCGTGTGCGCGCAGGTCTGCACACTCCTGCGCGCGTGCGCCATTTTGTCTCACTGCCATGTGCGCGTGTGCCATACTGGCTCACTGCCATGCGCACGTGCGCCACGTCACCTGTAAGCCTCTACGAGCACGCCACACAGTCGCGCCGCTTTGGCTCACTTTGGTGTGCCGCGCACGTCACCTCAGTGCCCATGCTCCATGCGCCGCTGCGCGCCATCATGCCATGTGTACTCGCGCGCGTACGTGCATGACTGCCACGTCATGTGCCACTGCGCGCGGACCCACCTGGGTCTTGCGCCTGCATGCCACGTCCCACACCACCTGGTCCTTGCAGCCTCTGTGTTCCACCACGCGCACGTGGTCAAAAATACAAAGGCGGCTCTCAAGCGGCGATGCGAAGTGCAAAGTGCGCCATCAAAGCGTCACATTGCGCCTCATCGCCCACCCCACGCGCGCGCGCGTGCGAGGGAGAATGCGAGTTAGGGTGCGCAGCACCCCTTCGCGAGTACACTTAGTGAGTGCTTCCATGAAACAATAAGGATGGATAGCTCCCACTTAAATACCCCTTTAAGTTTCATATCTTTTCCTATGTGGGACAAGGTGCCACTTTCCCACTTTTTTCAGCATTCAAGTTTCAAATACCAAACTTTGTGCATCGATATCTCATTCATCTTAGCTCCGTTTTGGACGTGGTTTAGTTCGTTGCGAAGCTCTTCCAACATAGAACACAAACCCACAAATAAATATATAAAACCCGCTCATTTTATTATATTTATTTCTAGTCCAAAATAGGAAAAAAAATCATTTTCCTATATTTGTGAAAAATGCTATTTTCACAAATTTCCAACACTTACGATCTGAGCGAACTAATTCTGGCCATACATATGTGTAAATCAATGGCCATGATTTGATGATGAAATACACTAGTGTATTTTACGATTTGATGATGAAATCCTAGCTATACACAGGTGTAAATCAATGGCCAGGATTTATTTACACAGTTCACAAATACACTAGTGTTCACTCTAGAACCCACCCCATATATATATTAGTAACTTATGTGATCAGCCAGTCGCAAATCAACTTTATTTGTCTATCATCGTTTACATTCAACAATAATAAATCGACATATGTTACATGAGTATCATTCATGTAATAATAGAATTTATGCTCACGTACATTTTTATTACAACGAGTATAACTTCAAAATTAATGCATATGCAAGTCAAACTCACATGCATGTTGCATGTTCTACAAGTATTAATAAATTATAGTTGTGTATATGTTCTACGACTCAAACTCGCATAGATTATACATTTTGTAGATGGTTTTTTTTAACGACCAACAGAATCAATCTTGAGCATTCTTGGGCATCCACTGGACAAACGGAGTACTCCGAGAGTAACCCGAGTCCACCACCAATTCTGGGGAAAACCCGGTAACTCACCCGCCCGTAGGCACGACGGTGAAATTACCGGTAAAACCCGTTTGGCTCAAGGATTCAACCCAGGTTTCCCTGGGTCTCCTATCATTGCCCATCAATGTCTCACTCTGCACCAAGTGAGAGTCGAACCTGTATCTCTCAAGAGAAATGCAAGCCCTCCACCACTTGATCTAGAGATAATTGGCAACATTTTGTAGATGGTACATACACGAATCAGAGTCATGTATCATGAATTGTGAGGGGTATAACCTAGATACTCAAACATTATCCGTGTAACTTAATTTATAAGTTAATTTAACTTATGTACAAGATGATATGATACGGGTAAGTTATGACTTGCAACTATAACCAACTAAATTTACGTTAATGTAGGGGCATGCATATAATTATCATTGTTTAATGAAATTTAACACATGTAAAAGCTTATGTTCATTTTCTCTTTAATAATCATATCCCAAATGATGCATGCATATAATTATCATTGTTTAGTGAATTTTTTTTATTTATCATTGCGTATGTATGTAGGGGCACAACTTTTAAGGGGCAAGAGAGTGCACCCGCCTCCGCCAATGTTTCTATTATTAGTGTAACTTTTTCGATTTTTCGTTCGAAATTTTTAAAATTATATAGGTCGGTCCCCGCCAATTATTTGGTCTAAAAATTCCCTACCTGAAGGGGTATGGTCCCGAAACGACCATTACCCGCATCAAACAAACCCCTACCAGTAAGCAGACCGCACCCATGCGGTCACATACTTCGAACCCATTCGGTCCGAAGATGAATAGCTTGACCCAAGTACAAAAGAAGATGAACATATCGATGCGGCTGGCACCGCATCATATGACCATTTTCGTCACGACAAGGGAAGCGAGCAAACAGTCTCCACATACGATGATGCGGCCAACACCGCATCTCGCGTATTTCTTGATCACAAGTAGGAGACGCGGTAACTTCAGGCGTTACCGCATGCAGCGATGCGGCTCGCACCGCACCCTGCATATCCAACAAGTGGACTGACACGCCATGCAAGTGGCTGACACCACGAGGCAAGTGGCGCCGGCGACAGTCCCCTGTCAGAGCTATTAAAGCAATGGGCTGACGTGGCGTAACCCCCACGGCCGGCGAGACTGACACACCTGCAACGGTGCAGCTCGTCGTCAGCCCATCCATCAATCTCCTCCTTCACTCCTCGGCTATAAATACCGACCCCAAACCAGGTTTGAGGTACATCTCTACACAACTCTCTCACTACTACTATCTTACTTTGCTTCCCAAGCAAACTACTGATTCTCACGCCGGAGAGTGGTAACAAGGAGCACCCCCCACCCCATCCTCCTTGTTACGAGTCACGGCTTGTTTCCTTGTGCAGGAGATCATCCACCGGTGACCCAGCCAGCGATCTCCGAGAGGAAGGGATTAACCCTTCTTGACGAGACCAGTGTGTTAACCCTGCCCGGTTAACCATTGTTTCATCATTGGCGCCCACCGCTACTCTTAGCACTTTTTAATCCATCCCTCTCCCTCTCAAGATCATGGCTGATAACCAAAACACCAATGCGGATAATCCAAATCCCCCGGTCCCAACAGGGGTCCACCCTTCGACCCCCCAACCCGGACACATTGGCACGTCCACCCAAAGGGTCCCATCCTTTGCGTTCGGACACGACTTATCACAGGCCCCAACTGTGCTCCCACCAGGCGTGGACTTACACTCCTGGTACCAACAGCAGACCGACCTGCTGATCGCGGCCTACAACCGCGCTTGTACGGAAGCAAACGTACAAGCTGGGCCTACTCCAATACAACACACACCTGCCAACCGTATACTCCAATACGATGGCAGGTTACACTCACGTCCGGCTTCCAGAAGCCGACGCGACGACCGTGGATCATCTTACTGTTCGGTCAATACACTCAACGAGGATACTTCCTCATATGAGTCCCGCTCCAGAGGGCCAGTGCATACCCGCCTAGGCCCCTATGGCGAAGATAGGAGGCGGTCAGCCTCCAGGCGCGGCCCAGGCATCCAGAGCCGACTGGGCCCGCAACCTTACACGGAAGGGTACGGTCATACCGACCCTGACGATCAAACCTACCGCGGGGAGTCTCACGACACCAGCAGCAGACCGGGGGGACGCAACTATGTTCCTCCCAGTCACCCCCGCACTACATACCTCAGGGCGGCAAAGCGCCCTGTGCACGAACCATACAGGCCAAGGGCCGCGGCCGAAAATTCAAAATTCGTCCCGCACATCGCTAACGCCGATATCACCACGACAAAATTCCCAGTCAACATTGGGAAATACAGTGGCTCGACCGACCCGGACGACCACATGAACATCTTCACAGGCGCAGGCGTCAATGGCAGGTGGGACGAACCCACCTGGTGCAATTTTTTCCCCCAGACCCTTATCGGTCTGGCGAGGGCATGGTTTGATTCTTTGCCAGTGGGATCACTGGATTCTTTCGAGGACTTGCGCGCCAAGTTCCTCGCCCATTTTAGCCAGCAGCGACGCCACGAACGCGATTCGTTGGACGTCATGAACATCTGGCGAAGGGATGACGAATCACTCGAGGCATTCGTCATCCGTTACAATAAAGAATGCCTAGAGATAGGCGACGTGGCGGACCAAATGGCGCGAAACCATTTTATCCGGGCCGTCAAAGACAGAGAGATGATCATGACCATCTCCGGCAAGGAGGGCTTACCTAAAAAATGGGAAGATGTCATGACCGCAGTCAAGACATATGCCCAGACACAGCGGTCGCTCGAACCGCATGTCAAGAAGGCAAAGCCCCAAGCCGAAACATCTCACCACGGGTCCAAGCGTACCAGCAAACGAAACCGGGATGCAGGAAATCGGGATATTACTAAACCGTATTCCCCGCAACCCAACACGTTTGACCCACAATGCTACAATCCTGCCCGAGACACTCGGGCACCAAGAAAAGAATCTCGGGACCGCAAATGGACCGAGATCAACCAGTCGCCAAGAGAGGTCCTCCTCGCGGACCCACAATTCTTGCGGCCAGCCCAACCAATGAAGTCCAAGAAAAGTCAGGACCTCACACTCTACTGTGAGTACCACAAGGACTCGGGCCACACCACCAACAACTGCATCAGTCTCCGACTGGAGATTGAGCGAGCGTTGAAGGAGGGGAAACTGCAACACCTTTTGCCAGGTGGACAAAAGCCCACAAAGCATATCACCCCTCACAATGAAGGTACCTCCTCCGGGAAGAAAGCCATGTACGTGGTTTCCACCCACATGATCTACGGAGGCAAGGGTAGGCCGCGCAAAGCGGCACGAAGACCGGACAATGATTGGAAAGACGAGCAAGTCGTCTTCCCAAAAGTCCGAGGCGGACCGCGTGATAGACGCGCCGTCGTCATTTCAGGCCAACTGGCCCATTACTGCACCGAGCGTCTGTTCATCGACCCGGGCAGTACATCCGATATAATCTACGAGCAATGCTTCAATCAGTTTGACCAAGAGGACAAAGATCGGTTGCAAGCCGTAGATTACCCGCTGGCCGGATTCGCAGGGGAAACGGTCTTTCCCCTAGGTCAAATTACATTTCCCGTGCGTCTTACCAATGGTAAACACACGCGGACGGAGGAGGTAAACTTCATGGTTTTACCTCACACCTCCAATTATGACGTCCTCCTTGGGAGAGAGTCCCAGGGAGATTTCAATATGATCACATCCGTCCCCCACTCCGCGGTTGGTTTCCCAACCGAGTCAGGGGTTGCGATCATATATGCCCGCAAGGACGTCATGATGACGGACGAAGTACGTCCGACAAAGGTCGCAAGGCCCACCCCCGTCGACCAACCGGAAAAATGGGTTCTCAACCCAAAGCATCCGGAACAGAAGGTCACATTGGGTCACGCCTTATCCTCGACCACCAGAGCGCACCTGAAGGAGCTCCTCTTCAAGAACCAAGACATCTTCGCGTGGACTCCCGCAGACATGACAGGGGTCCCACGCGAAATAGCGCAGCACTATTTGAATACCAAACCAGGTATCAAGCCAGTGATCCAAGGCCAACGCCACCTTGGGTCAGCTAAAAATCAGGCGATGCAAGAGCAGATCGAAGAACTGCTCTCCGCAGGTATACTGCGGGAAGTCAAGTACCAGACTTGGTTATCCAACCCTGTCATGGTAGAAAAACCATCCGGGGGCTGGCGCATGTGCGTCGATTACAAGGACCTTAACAAGGCCTGCCCCAAGGATTGTTACGCGCTTCCAGAAATCGACGAAAAGGTCGATAACCTCGCACCATTTCGGTGGAAGTGTTTCCTCGATTGCTACAAAGGGTACCACCAGGTACAAACGGCACTCGAGGATGAAGACAAAACGGCATGCCGGACCCCAACCGGAAATTACTGCTATACAAAAATGCCGTTTGGGTTGCGCAACGCGGGCTCAACCTACCAAAAACTGATGAACGACACTTTCCGCGGTCAAATAAGCAAAAGTGTCGAAATCTATATGGACGACCTGGTCGTCATGAGCATGGAGGAAGATACCATGCTCACCGATATAGAACGAACATTCCAAACTCTACGAAGCGTCAACATGAAGCTCAATCCAGGGAAATGCTCGTTTGGAATGGAAGAAGGCAAATTCCTTGGGTTCATCGTCAACAAAGATGGATTCAGGGTAAACCCGGAAAAAGTGCAGGCGATCGAGCGCATGCCATCGCCTGCATCGATGAAAGATATGCAACGCCTGGCCGGAAGGCTGGCGGCACTCAACAGGTTCTTGGCTAACCACGCAGCCAAGTCATACCCTTTCATCAAGACCCTGCGAAGCTGTTCAAAGAAAGAACAGTTCCAGTGGACCACAGAGGCTGAAAAGGCCTTCCGGGAAATGAAGGAGTGTTTGATACAACTCCCAACACTAACCGCACCACGCAAAGATGAGCCACTAATCTTATACCTATCCGCTGCAGAAAACGCAGTGGGCGCGGTATTAATAGTGGAACGAGCGGGGGTTCAAACACCCATCTATTATATCAGCAAAATGCTCAACGACCCGGAGACGAGGTACTCAATCATGGAAAAATTGGTACTAGCATTGGTACATGCTTCAAGACGGTTACGACGCTACTTCGTAAACCACATCATCACAGTGCTAACCAATTACAGGATCGGCCCGATCCTGTCTAAACCCGACATCTCTGGGAGATTAGCAAAATGGGCAATTGAGCTGGGCGCACATACGATACATTACAAACCGCGCCCTGCCATCAAAGGCCAAATCTTAGCTGATTTCGCCGCTGAAGTACCAGCGGATCGCATCCAAGAATGCGAAGAATCCCAAAACCCTGCGCCCCCACCGCCCTCCTCAGAAGTATGGGCACTATTTACCGATGGTGCGTCCAACGAGGAAGGCGCGGGCGCAGGTCTGCGACTCGTCAGCCCTGACGGCCAAGAGCTTACATACGCCATCCGCCTCGATTTTAAAAGCACAAACAACGAGGCAGAATATGAAGCACTATTAGCCGGGCTACGTTTAGCAGTCAAAATCGGCGTGCAACATCTGCAAGCGCACGTCGATTCCTTGTTAGTTGCGGGCCAGGTACGCGGCGACTATGCCGCCAAAGGGGATATCATGATCCTCTACCTCGAGCAAGCCCTGCAGCTAAAATCCAAATTCGCTTCATTCAATATTCGACACATTAATCGAAGCGAAAACAAATCCGCGGATGCACTATCAAAGCTTGCATCCACCAGCTTCCAACACCTGGCAAAAGAGATACGTATCGAGATTTTGCAAAATCCTTCGGTTCCTCTACGCCAGGTCAGTGTCATCCAATACGGAACAACGTCATGGATGACACCAATTATCGCATACCTTCAGTCAGGTGTGACTCCCGAGAGCAAAACAGAGGCACGTAAGTTGCAATACAAAGCGTGCCACTATCAAATGGGAGACGGTATCTTATACCGAAAGTCATACCTCGGACCGCTCCTCCGATGCGTTAATCCACAAGATGCCACATACCTTATCCGAGAGATACATGAGGGCATATGCGGCATACATGCCGGACCACGCATGGTCGTGGCAAAAATCATGAATGCCGGGTATTACTGGCCCGGCATGCACCTGGACGCTGTCAAAGAGTTACGCAAATGCATGGACTGCCAGCGCCATGCACCAAAAACTTTGCGGCCAAAAAACAATCTGGTCCCCGTCACTACTGCATGGCCTTTTCAAAAATGGGCAATCGACGTAGTGGGACCATTCCCGGACGCACCAGGTGCAGTTAAATTTATCATAGTGGCGGTTGATTACTTCACAAAATGGGTAGAGGCGAAACCACTCGCTTCAACCACTGCTATGATAACAAGAAAGTTCATTTGGGAGCACATCATCTGCCGTTTCGGTTTACCAATGTACATTGTTACCGACAACGGCACCAACTTCGCTGCCGACGAATTCCAAAAATGGCTAGAAGAGCTGAACATCAAACACATATTCTCGTCAGTCGCACACCCGCAAGGGAACGGCCAAGTCGAGAGTATAAATAAAGGCCTAGTCGACGGAATCAAAGCACGATTGGGAACAGCCAGGCGTGGCTGGGTCGATGAACTCCCAAGCATCTTATGGGCTCACCGCACTAGCCCAAAAACAAGCAATGGGGAAACACCTTTCAGCCTCGTCTACGGGTCTGAAGCGGTGATACCCGCGGAAATGGGCCTCCCATCTCCTAGAATGTTGGCTATCGAAAAGCTAGACAACGACAGGGAACGTAGGATCGATTTGGACCTCCTAGAAGAAAGGCGCGAGAACGCCGCCATCAACGAGGCCAAATACAAATCCAAACTGGAAAAGTATTACAACGCGCGAGTCCGCGTTTGTACTTTCACTCCAGGGGACTACGTCCTACGTGACAACGAGGCATCTAATGCCGAGCGCCCAGGAAAACTTGCCCCCAGGTGGGAAGGACCCTACCTCATCAGCGAGGTCTTAGGGAAGGGCGCATACAGGTTACAAACACTGGAGGGCGAACCTATCGCCAGAACATGGAACGCACAACAGCTTAGACGCTGCTATATGTAAGCTATGTTCTTACACTCTCCATGTAACCTATCGGACCGCAGGTCATGTGCAAATAAATAAACAAGTCATTTTATACATTGTTGTTTGTTTACTACTATTACAAATGCGTGTTTCCACTTCGCGGTATCCAAAAAACAGATTGGCAAAATCTTCATTTACGATACCTATACAAAGTGGTAGCCACACGCAACTATTGTAATAGGCCAGCAAAGGCAAAAAGACTTGCATGTTTTATCCGGCCGGATACACAAGTTTTTGTTACACACTTAACACAATTCCTGAGCCCAGAAAGGCAAACAATGGAATTGACGCGGACTCATACGACAAAGGTATGGAGTGCACTCGACCCCATTCACAAATGGGTAGAGTTCCGGTAATATAAGCTTTTACAAAGCTTAAGCAATTCTAAAACCCTCACACGGTAAATAACAGAATTGATGCATACCCATACAACAAAAGTATGGAGTACACTTGACCCCGTTCATAAATGGGTAAAGGTTACGCATACACACGTTCAGACATGCAAGAATTAAAGACACTTGTACAAACTGAACAAAGAAACTTTATATTCAAAAAATTCAAGTATCTACATGATGCTTACTGAATTTACATAAAGTTCCTACTCTATACAAGAGGAATACAAAAAAGGAGGCACACTGGCCAACCTAAACCCTATTTTGTACCGCTGGTCCCCGCGTCTTCTCCGGCACCACCAGCGGGTTCTTCCTCTTCCAGATCAGGGTAAAGCATCCGCAAGCGGTCAACATAGTCCGCAACCTCCAAACACTCGTCCAGCTCCCCTACACAGGCAAGGGGCGTGTCATAAAAGGAGGCTACGGCCGCTTTCAGACGACCCTCGGTATCCACATCCCGGAACCCGGATGCCTGATCAGTATAACCGCCTGCGGACAATACATTGATATGCCCAATACAGCGGTTATAACCAGCCTTGAAGCCAGCATCGCGCGCACGCTCCTTAACCAAGTCCAAACCAGATGAGGTCTCAGGAGCATTCATTATAGCCTCGACAATCTGCAATAAAAGGATCATAAGACTTGAATGCTAATCCAAGCAAATATAAAGGCAACGGATACTTACACGCGCGATGCCGTGAGTCCGCAACCACTCACGGTCAGCTTCCAGCTGGTTAAAAGAGGACACCAAGGCATCCTTGGCCTCAGCAGCAGCGTCAGCCCGCTTCTCCGTAGCAGACACGCGGGCAGTAAGGTCCGTAACCGCCACCTCCCGGGCCTGAACCTCAGCCTGTTACAAAAACAGCAAACAGTTCACTCGGTAAATATTTTCAAAACAATAAAGGAAATATACAACAGAGGTAACGAAACATACCTGAAGGCTGGAAACAACCTTATCCAAACGAATGCGCTCCGCATTCGCCTCTTCCAGAGCCTTGGAAGAACGGCTCTCCTTCTCCGCAGCCTCTTCAAGGGCCTTTGAGGCACGAACCCCGGCTTCTTTGGCCTCTGCAAGCGCCTTCAGGGCGTCGGCCTTCGCCTGCAGCGCTTTCACAGAAACGGCCTCAGCCGCAGCCTTCTCCTGGCTCAAGGTAGCATTCGCTGCCTTGGCATTGGTCAGCTCCTGCCGAGCATGAAACAGAATGTCATTCTGCTTAGCCCACGATGCATTCCACTTCTTGCGCTCATTGGACATTTTTTCGTTCCAACTTTTGCGCTCATCAGCAAGAAGTTTAGCAAGGGTACGCACCTGTTTTAGCTGGGCAGCGGCAGCCCATTCCGAAGTCTGCTTCTGCTTCTCAAAAGCAGCTTTATCCTTCTCGAGCTGTTCCGCACCCGCACGAGCAGCCTCGACCAACTTCTCTGCTTCCGCCCGCATACGAGCAGCCTCCTCCTCGCGGCGGCCCAGCACCTTATAATCTTCCAAAATGGCATTAGCCACGATGGAAGTACCTACCAACATTGACGAGAGCTGGTTTACACGCAGCTCTCGGGGTGCGGCACGGGCACGCTCAACTTCAAAAGGGGTGCCCAGACCACCCAGAATCTCCTTGCAGGCCGCAGGGTCATTTGAGATATCATCCCCCTGCATCACAGTCCAGGGAGGTCGGTGATACACCATACTGCGACCCAGGGAGTATGTGCGGTAGTAATACTCCAATTCAGACTCCCCAGGCTGAATTGGAGGCCCGTCGTGACCCGCATCACCAGCAGACGAGCCACTACCTTTCTCCCCAGCAGGAGACTTCTGCGGCTCAGCATCCTGCTGCCGCACCTCAGCATCAGACTTCTGCTTACCGGCATCTGAAAACCTCAAGTTCAATCCATCACCCTCATCAGGAGAGATTAGATTGTCAGAGGAGTCCACGGTATCAAAAATCCGGTCAACAGTCGTCTCCACCGTCTTCTCCAAAGGGGGATCACGAACTGGCCCAACAAAAGGGGCCACAGGCTCCTTGGGCGCGACCGTCTCTTTCGTTACACCCGCACCCGCGGCAGCGGTGTGCGGAGGAGACGCAGGAATGTCGAAAAAAGAATACCCCGCATCTCGGGATTCTGCAATACAAAGAGTATTCAATGATTATTTCCCACCCATGGTACAAACAAAACAAAGAAAAGGGATACACTTACCAGCAGCAACTGCAGGTTTCTTCTGCACCGGAGCAACTCTCCTGGTCTGCAGTCTCCGCCTCTTCGGTTCACCACCACCAGCAGCTTTCTGCTCTGGCCCCCTTTTCTCTCCAACAACGGGGGGAACCACAGCAGTCCCACCCGCGGCCGCATCACTACCTATAACACCCAAACCCTCAAGGGTGTCAGATACTACGACGTAATCGGTATATCCCCGAGAACAAGATTGATAGGTACCTGCGGCTTCAAAAACGGAAGAAGGGGCAGCTGAGCCTTCAACACTCCCCTTGCCACGACCCCGCACGGTCTTTTTTACCGTTTTCTTCTCCACAGTCTTTTTGGGGACGCGTTTCTCAAACTTCCCCAAATCCGCAAGAACACCTGGATTCACACAATCAACAGAACCAGTCAAAAAGATAAACTGAAAACACTAATGCTACGTAAGACGTACCTCTTGCGTCTCCCGGAACCGGGGCTTCCAGCACCGCTTTTGTTGGTACGCGGAAGTTCTTCAGAATTTCAAGGTTGAAACCTTTCTTCAGCTCAACCGCGATCAGCTCAACCTGGCCCTTGAAATCAGGCTCGAACATCCTCCACAAGCCAACCGCATCCGCTGATACATGCATGCAGGTTATTACAAAGGCTTAGGAAATAAGGAAAATAACAAAGGGTAACGAGCTTACCACCACCCTGTTCCCGCAACACGGGCCTTTCCTTCCTATCCGGTCTAGAGAGCATCATCCGCAATATCCACAGTTGGTCATTATCCAACTTCTTGAGTTCAATAGGCCGCAGCCTAGAGAACCAGTCCGCGGTCTTCGCGGAAGCAACAGGAATATCTTCATCGGAAACTCCAACATCGACATTCCTGAAAGACATGTTAGCATAGACCGCACAGGCTTTCACGTAGAAGAACCTCTTCTTCCAGCCTGTCACACCCTTAGGGGGTGTCATCAACTTTAGACTCCCATGCCTTTGAGTGAACGAGAAAAAACCGGTGTTCACCGTCAACTGGTAGAAACGCCGGAAATTCTCCACTGAAATGGGCAGGCCATGGGCACGGAATGTGTACTCAAAATTCCGAATTCGGAACATTCCGAAAGGACTAAGCTGGGAGATATGGAGGTGATAATACTCCAATACCTCCGCCACAAACACCGTCACCGGCAACCTAAGGTTACCGTGGGTGAAAAAATCCGCCCACAAGGTTATATAACCGGCCGGAGCATCGGCACCGGTGTCCCCCACTTGTGGGTAAGTAGCATTCCAGTCTTTGGCCATCTGAACAGTGGCCATCAGGGTTTTAAAACTACCTTTTGTCCACTTCAACACCGGTAACCCACCACCGGGAACATCAACATCATCATCCTCTTCTTCTTCTTCGGCCACTAAAGGCTGTTCAGGGTTTTCACCCTCCACATTATGTGGACTAGATGGTTCAGCCATCAAAAATATCAAAGAAACAGAAGATGGTGAACAGAAACACCAGAAACCTCACCGGAATTTCAGAAAAATCGTCGGAGAAGACAGATAACAACTTTCTCTCAAAACGGCAAATTTTTTGAATTTTCGACCAAGTGAGAGGAAACCACGAACGGTTTTCCCCTTATATACCCATCGCAATTAATGCGGAGGGAGAAAGCAAATCATCACGTTCAAAAAGAGCGTATCTTGCAACAACACGTGTCGAGCGCCGTTTTAGCTGACGGTTATCACGCGCGCGTGGCCGCCCACGCGCCTGACAAAGAAGACGTTTACACTCCCTGCTACAGTGCATTTAATGCCTCGGGCAGTGCAAGTGTCCTTTCATTTCAGCACATGCAGAAACGTCTCACCAACTTCTACCAACTCACACGTGCGATCAAGCCACGTAGGCAAGAAAAAGCGACAACATTATCCAACCAAAACACAAGCGGCATGCGGTTTCTCTGGTTTACCGTACCATAACCCATACCGCATGTCGTTTTTTTATATACCCTAAAAAATAGGTAGAAATATATCTATCTATACTATAAAGGGATATATTACCTTTTCCGCATCACTCACGAGCACACGTGAAAAATGCGGAAGTGACACACATGAACCCATTCAGATGTGTCAGATGCTCAGAACCAGTGTTGTTCTTTGGACTGAACCGCATCTCAGGAACAGGCAAAGCGCAGTGCCTTCATTCTCTTCAAGCTTCAAATCCCTCCTGTCCGGTTCACAACCACAGAGGGTGCATGAACAACTTCTTCAGCAAAAAGAAGGAACGGAATCTACGCGACCGCACATCAGCAGCCCTGACTCCTGAACCTTCAAGAGTTACATCCGTGCAACAAGCACACTTTGAGCGAAAATGGGACTGCAACATCGCAGACACCCATGAAGAGCTACAGACATAATCATAGCTTCCGCAGAGTGGTTGCTACGGAAGAGCAAAGCTCACTCCACATCACCGAACAAGGCTACCTCGTTGTAAACTCGGTATTGGAGCGCGAAGGGAAGTGGCTCCAAAAAGAACGCAGATACGTGCTCTAGACAAGCACTTATCAAGCAGCAAGTGTCCGAACAGCGGTAACAAGTCTGCCTATGACTTTGTTTACCTGCCAACGGACCGCGGTAACAAGTCTGCTTATGACTTTGTTTACCTACCAATGGACCGCATGGAATAAACAACGATGGGCATCCCTTTGCCTATGACCATGTTTATTTACCCATAGCTCAGATCCACATTGTTCGACCAAACATGGCCAACAATGACGCAACGAAGTAACCGCAAAGAACGTACGGTTACTTGAGAGTTATCAGGATGAAAACAAACACCCCAACAAAAAGGGATGGTCATCTCATCACCAGATGCTGAACATAGAGCTCGAGCAAAGTTCTAACACAACATCAGAAACTTTTAAACCCGACCGCCACGGTTGGTTTAAAAGCTTTTCTTTTCTTCTTCGTGCACCATTCTGGCAAATGGTTTGAAGAAGAAACCACCTCCAAGAGGTTCGAAACATGTGCAGACCTTCGAACCACCATCCTAGAGGTTGGTTCGAAGTTTGTGCAGCATTACTATGAAGGTCCCTAACAGGCTTTCGACACAACAACAGGTGGCAACCCACCTGATGACATGCAACGGCTGAGAATTTCGCATCAAGCGAAACTCCTTCACCAGTACGGAAGAGGCATAGCCGGATTTTTTACCAGATCACCAGTTTGATCTGGCCTAGAATTTTCTCCAGACTGCCAAACTACCTTCCTACACCATAAGTCCAGTGCTCCTCCCACGTGCAACTTGCACAAGGCAGCAACACTAGACTGGGGGGACTTGAAGGGGTATGGTCCCGAAACGACCATTACCCGCATCAAACAAACCCCTACCAGTAAGCAGACCGCACCCATGCGGTCACATACTTCGAACCCATTCGGTCCGAAGATGAATAGCTTGACCCAAGTACAAAAGAAGATGAACATATCGATGCGGCTGGCACCGCATCATATGACCATTTTCGTCACGACAAGGGAAGCGAGCAAACAGTCTCCACATACGATGATGCGGCCAACACCGCATCTCGCGTATTTCTTGATCACAAGTAGGAGACGCGGTAACTTCAGGCGTTACCGCATGCAGCGATGCGGCTCGCACCGCACCCTGCATATCCAACAAGTGGACTGACACGCCATGCAAGTGGCTGACACCACGAGGCAAGTGGCGCCGGCGACAGTCCCCTGTCAGAGCTATTAAAGCAATGGGCTGACGTGGCGTAACCCCCACGGCCGGCGAGACTGACACACCTGCAACGGTGCAGCTCGTCGTCATCCCATCCATCAATCTCCTCCTTCACTCCTCGGCTATAAATACCGACCCCAAACCAGGTTTGAGGTACATCTCTACACAACTCTCTCACTACTACTATCTTACTTTGCTTCCCAAGCAAACTACTGATTCTCACGCCGGAGAGTGGTAACAAGGAGCACCCCCCACCCCATCCTCCTTGTTACGAGTCACGGCTTGTTTCCTTGTGCAGGAGATCATCCACCGGTGACCCAGCCAGCGATCTCCGAGAGGAAGGGATTAACCCTTCTTGACGAGACTAGTGTGTTAACCCTGCCCGGTTAACCATTGTTTTATCACTCCTCTTACCAAGTTTATTGTCCAAATAAATTATACATAATTTCGTATTGAGTTAAAAAAACGTGAAGAATTCGGCTATTAGTAATTTGAAGTGACTTTAAATAAATGTAACTTGAGGGTTCAAATTTGGAGTTATTGTTGTTTGACCCAACCTGAATCAAATAACCGACCCAAACATACAACCCGAAGTGTAACGACAGGAAAAAAATTGGGTTTCATAACTTTTCGCCCCTACGAAATTTTTGGTCAAACTCCCGTATATACTAATGTATATACTGATAGAAGGTTCTAATATGTGATTACCAAACACCATTGAAGAAAACTCGATACAAGTTGGTGAATCTTGAAAAGCGACCTCCTTCACTTTAAAGTAGTGAAGGGGCATTGGCTACTTCATGAGGGTCCACGAGTCCCAACTATCCCTCTTTTCTATTATTAACTTATTAAGTGGGCCCACGCCCACAATTGTATCTTTTTTAATTTTAATTATTAATTAATGGCATTTTCAATCTTTTTCTGTCAATTATTTACTCATCTTGGTAAGAAGTGGGTGTGTTAATTATTAATTAATGGCATTTTCAATCTTTTTCCGTCAATTATTTACTCATCTTGGTAAGAAGTGGGTGTATATCTGTTTTCCCTCAGGACTTAACGAGTTTGCAGTCTTTTAATAATTCTCTACAAAATAATCATATACAATAATAATAATAATTCCAGGTTAAAGTGTCCCTTCAACATATTTGCGTATCTATATCTATCTATACAATATAATAAAAAAAACCATCTTAGAGACATATGGCGTTCTATGTGGCAGTCTTAATTATTTTTTTAATAAATATTTATTATGGAAAGTCAGTTATTAATAATATTAAATTAAAATTTGTAGAAGAGATTTTAATGATAAAAACAAGATAACTGATAATAATATTTTAATTATTAAAATCTAAAAAAAATATGTTAGCGTTTTAAATATTTATACAGATAAAGATTTTATTTAATTGGTAGTTTTAATTGTTTTTATATTTTGATGATAAGGATAAGGATAACTGATAATCACATATTAAAATAAAAATATATATTTTAATCAACTGTTTCGTTAAAATGATTTATTCAATACATGTAGAACATATATATTTTTTATACATGGTATATTTAGAATCCTATTTCTAATAAAGGATCTCATTATCCCGTTTTACACTCCAATGAAATAATAATATTAAATCATAATATCCAGCTTATCTCTTGTATATTTAATATTGTTTACTAAAATATTTCTTTTCTTTTTTTTTCTGATTATCCAACAAAGTAACATGTTATAAACCATGTAATACACAACTCTCTAACCTAATAAAAAATAAAATGAGATGTTACAATAAATAAATAGTATCTCAAAGTTATTTTTGTTAGAAAACACATCTTTTTGACTAAATGTTTAACGAATTACATTATTCGTGTAAGACATGTGTTTATTCAAATCGTGGAATACACGAGTTTTTAAAAGATGTAACTAATTTATTACTTAGTATATAAAATTATATTTATTCAACCCGTGTAATACACGGGGTCCTAACCTAGTTCTTTTATATATAATAATACTATTTCTATATTATATAATGATTTTTGTGTTCTGATAGTTAAATATTTAGTTTTATCAAAATAAAATGAAAAATGGTTTTTTAAAGTGTAAATATTTGGTTTCACGTATATTTTTTACAAGTAATTAGACATATTTGTTTCACTAGTATGCAAAAGTAAATGCCATGTATGTTGAGGGGAAGGAAGGGACTATATCTTCTAGTGAAGTCATCTTCAATATCCATATAAAACTTTATATTTACATAAAATAGGACAAACAAAAAATTATTTTTTCTTTGAATTTGTTTCAACCCAAATTTGATTCAAAGCGTAACTCTAGACTTGTTTACACTATAGTTAATAATAACAATACTATTTCAAAAAATAATAATAATAATAATAATAATAATAATAATGAAAATGAAAATAACAAAACTGATCTCAAACAAGATCCGCTTCTTCATTAATTCCTTCAAAGTTTCTTGATTCAGTGAGGTGAACATTACATTACACTCGATTTTCACTAAATATTTGAACACCAATAATTATGTTTATGTACACGTTGTATAAATAATTATGGTTTGTGTTCTATGTTGTAACAACATCATAGCGAACCAAACAATATATAAAATAGAGTTAAGATGAATAAGATATCGATGCTGAAACAATCAAAGATGAGAAAATTAGATTGAGCTTTGTCAAATTATCCCACAAAAGTGGGGTGACATAACTTGAATTGAGCTTTGTCCTTGTAAGATGTTTCCATAAAAGCAAACACTAGTGGGAACACTAAAAGGTGCGAAGCACCCTAACTCTCACACACAAATGTGCGCGCATGGCGTGGGCGATGGGTGCAATGTGATGCTTTAATGGCTCGAGCTGCTCGATTCAGGTTCGGCTAACCCATGGTTCAGGTCTAGTGCGAGTCAGTGCGGGTCAGTACGGGTTTCGAAAAACTGGTCATAGTTGTTTCGGTTTGGACAGAACAGTTGTTTCGAGACCCTGATCAGCAGTTTGGTCAGCATTAGTTGTTTAGCTCCCACCATCAGAAACTCTGATCAGTTGTTTGTCTTGGTCATCAATTTAGACCAGTTGTTTAGTTCGATCAGTTGTTTGGACCTGGTTAAACTAGTTGTTTCAGCTCATGTTAAAGAATTAAATGACAGTTTTGACTACCACTCAGATTAAACCCGAATTTATTACAAGAATACTTATCTTGTTTATTACAAACTTTAATTTGGTTTAGTGAGATCTTATTGTACGTGACTATAAGAATAAACTTGGTGGGAGTAGTTATTAGAGACAATATATTAGTTAGGCTTTATTGTATATCATTAGCATAGTTAAAAGACATGAATTAACTAGGTTTTCTTTTATAATTATCTTCATTGTACTCCAATAAATAGTCTATCTATAATACATAAAACTTTATAGGTTTTCATTATTTAATATGATATCAGAGCCTTAGAGATCCTGTCTTCTTTTTTTTCTTCGTATCTCTGTCAGTTGCCAGATAAATAGTTGGTGTCGTCGACCTTCTTCCCTTATCATTCCCTTGGATGAGGACTTTCTTTCTCTTCTTCTCCTTCTCGTTCTACATGGGAACACTTGTACACACATATATTAGGTTTTATTTATTTTACTGATGTCTTTGTTCCACCATAGTTGTAAGTGTAACTCTTGCCACCGTAACGTTAGACATCCTTTTTTACAGGGAGTATTGGATCCCTCGTTTCTTATTGTGATGTTACTAAACATATATGGTATTTCTTTCTTACACGCAAACAAAATTGTTGTTGGAATGTCCATTCTCGTGAACCTTGAATTTTAAATTGAGTTTGGTGCCTTCCTCCCTCATCTCATTTTACAACTTCCTCGTATCAATTTATACATTTCTCGCTCTTAGTTTGTTGTCACAAACAATATCAATTTTTGCTCCCCTTTTGTTCGGACATGGATTCCCATTGCCTACTCTGTTTCATCGATTAATGTTGTCGACTAGAACCCCACAAAAAAGCCATATTGAACCATCGTCTTTAACCCTTGTGATCTTGCAAAACCAACCCATAGTTACTTATTGCTCGTGCAACTGTTCCTACACCATAAAACACAACTAACCACCGCATAACAACCCGAATGCACACAAATAAGTCTATTGTTGCGTGTTCCCACCTCATAGCAACCAGACCAAGGTATATTGTCACCAAAATGGAGAAAACATGCTTGTTCAAAGGTTTCAGTTTTGTGCACGTGGTGATTGATGGAGATGGCATGCTGTGGAGATGGTGACGGACGAAGTCAATTTTATGTTTGGTACAACGAAATGGGGGCAATTGGTGAGATCGTCGACGATCTAATTTAGAGTGAACAAGGCAAAAAGAAATGGGTTTCTTTTTATTTAAATTTTTTTATTGATTTTAAGTAAATAAATTAAAAGGTCCAATAGTTTCTAATAGAGTGAGAAAATATGTTACATAATTCTAACTAAAGGTTTTAAAAAAATTAATGTTAGAATGCAATATTGTTATAAAATGAAAATCACATGACACAAATCTAAAATTTTTAATCATACACCCTCAAAGTATGAATAAGATGAACCCTAATAAGTATTTGTGTAATTAACTAATACTTAAAGGTTATTTTTAGAAAAAAGGTTAAAAGAGAAAATAGGGAAAATGTTGTTAGAATAATTAAATGGCCAATAATTGAAAAGGGTGATGGTTGGTTGGCTCATGGCCAGATAATAATTGTTGGGATGGTAGAGATCTAGAAAGATATTGGCGCCATGGGAGGTTTTTGTGTCTTCACTCTCACTTTTCTTTATCTCTCTCACACATACACACACAATTGTTGGGATGGAATATATATTATATTGATTTCATCTCTGCATTTTATTATGTAAACTAAAATAATTTTATTTAAATACGTACACCCTACACTATAGGGTGTGAAGGAGGGTAGATCTCAAAGGATGATCCGTCATATAGACGTCTATATAAGTGAGTGTGGGGATATTAAAAAATGGTGTTCAATGTTCATTATATTTATTAAATAGTTTTAAGAGTAAAGTTTCATTTTGGTCCCTGAAGTTTGGTCATTTTTGTCACTTTAGTTCAAATTTGAAACCTTTTACATCTGGGTCCCTGTGGTTTCACTTTTATTGCCATTTTGGTCCAAAAATAAATCAGGTCATATTTCTCAAATTAAATACTGGTATTTTGTCCTTTTCCTTAGGGGCAAAATGGTCATTTCTTTTTTATTTTATTTAAAACTTATATTAAAACAATAATCTCTTGTGGGTCCCACCACACCCCCACTTCTTTTTCTACATCCTTTCTCTCTGTATCTCTCCTGCATAACAACCACCATCCATCACCACCTCCACCACCATCAAATGGTCATTTCTTTTTTATTTTATTTAAAACTTAAATTTAACGTGGTTTCGAGATCGTTAAGCATGTTTTCAAGACTTTGGGCTATAAGTGTCAACTTGATGAAACTTGCTTTTATAGTGATATTTAACGAACCCGAGCCTAACGAAGTTTGTTCATACATCCTTGAACTTCATCAAACTGACTACAAGGGCCTTACATGTCAACAATAAGGTTAAAAAGGATTTAAAACGATCAGGGACTAAATCTGCCATCTTAGAAACTTGTTTTGCCAGTTAAACAGGCCTACGCGGCCCGCGTAAGCCCCCTCTATGGCTTACGCGGCCGCCTGAGAATGCCCAGCGCAGAAAAATCATGCCAGGTGCAGGTCAGCTTCTCCAAACCGACTTAACTTAGATTGTATCGACTCTATGGGCTATATGTCGGTTTATTTCATCAACTAGGACATCTGGGGTGATCCTAGGATGTCCCATAACAGGTGTGAATGATCTAAGTTCATGGAATTTAGTATATAAAGGAACTAGTTCTTGAGTTCATAAGCACACTTGCAACAATTTCCTATTCTACAACTTCTGGAGCTTGCTAAGGATAAGGAGAAGATTATCAAGTGTAGAAAAGACAGCTAGGACCATTAGTAAGCCTCTAATTACTTGCTTTGTCGTTTTAATTAGCTTAATTACCTAAAAGTCAAACTTATCGTAATTTAGATTTGACTTTCGTTTTAATTACATATGGACCAGCCACTGATCAAATTGAAAGTGGTTATGGAACCATATTAAGGTAGGTGATTAACCCCTAAAAGGGCACCACCTAATTATCTCGTTTGACTAGTCAATTGTCGGGTCAAAGTAGTTTGACAAAACAGAATGTTTGAAGATGATTAAAATTAATAAAACAGAGGTTCTAAATTATATTTTAACATTCTAATGACTTGGTAATTAATATTAAAACATGTTTCATCAGTCCTAACCCGACAATTAATAGTCTAAGGTCAGTTTATAACCGAAAGTCGCAAAAGCTTGACTTTTGCTTTGACTTTCAGTTCTGACCCGTTTAAGCTTAATTCTCCCAAGTTTTAAGCTTCCATTAAGACCACATTACTTAGTAGTATAACCCTCTGGAGTTATATTGCATGGTGCCTAGTGGTTTGAATTATATGCACTTGATCGTAATTATGCTTAAAAATGCCATAAACGCCCTTTTTACATACAACTGAGATTTTTAGCACTGTAAATGGACAAACACCTTTGCTACTGATATTTAGACTTGTCCCGAAAATTTGACATTAGTTTGAGGTCTAGATTAGGAGTTATGCATAATAGCGTAATTGAGGAGCTTTTTATTATTTAAATGGCGTAATTAGCATAAAGCCTATCTAAACCCGATTTTTTATACCAAACTTTTTACCTATTGATGTAAAATAATATTTTGGGATTTTTGAAGATTTTTATTTATTTTTAGGCTGAGCATAACATAGGATTATAGCTTGATTTCGGTAATTGTCGGTTTTACCCTTTTCATGCATAAAATGAGTTTTACATAACATTTTGATGCCAAACTTTTTTCTACTGATTTTATATGATAAATAAATTATTTTGAACTTTATAAACTGATTAAAAACTCAGATTTCCTATTTTAACCCGAATATCCCTTAAAAACCGACTTTTAAGCGTTTTAAGCACCTAGTAAGGGTCAAAACTATTTTTGGCGTATAAACTTATTACCTACTGATGTTTGAAATTAATTTATATAATTAAACAGTAAGCTAAAGTTTTTAAACTCAGAAGTCTATTTTGACCTATAAAGCTTATGTGAAATTACCAAAATGCCTCTACGGTGCATAGTTTGGTTATATAAGATAAATTTCACATATATAAAATACCTTACTGTTATAACTTATAAAAATACATATTTTTATTAATTAGATCAGACCTGAAACTCAGTTTAACATTTAAACTCTTTTATGAGCATTAAAATTACCAAAATGCCCTTATGGGATTTAATATGGTTTAAATTACATTTGGACATATATGTTAACATCTTACTGATGTATTAACATACTTTGAGCATAATAACGATTAAGACCTGTATATAATTTATTTGGTTACCCGTTACGCGTTTATGCGTTCGGATCGGTTTGCGTGACTAGTTTACGTAAAATAGCCGAAACGGGCTCAACCTTATCATTAAATTCTCATTTTTCCAGAATGTGTTTAGTTTACCCATATTATACAAGTATCCAAGCTTGTCGGGTCTAAACCACATTCTATTCCGGTCTCCGCTTAATCTAGTGTTTAGAACCGTAAGGTTTCCTTCTAGCTAGCCGGTCTAAGTCATTGACTTAATTAAAGACCCGTTAGCATCCTAATAGGTTAATAAACCTTCTATACAGATTAAATAGCTTCCGGTAGAAGGTGCCTCCAAAAAGCTTTAGGATTATACTGCTAGCATCAGGAAAATACTTTTAACTTATTTTCCCTTATACGGGCTTGGGATATGGTATTATAATAATACCACTTGGTCGAGTATGAAATCATTTAATCGGATTGTGATTAATAAATTGCATAACCCGTTTTAATCTGTTTTGTTTGATAACATGAACATTGGGGGTTAATTCGACCGTGTCCTGGATATCCTCGGCTCATTTCATTTGAAAATGACCACGACCTATGCACGGGGTGTAGGCATACACCTGACAGATGCAACTGCTAAAATATAGCCCACATGTTGGGGATAACTCCTTTGTGGGTTCTATAAGTGGTGAGTCGGTTAATCACGACCGTCTTCCAACCGGCCCCAATTGTATGACAAACATGTAAAGCTGTATACAAGATTATCTTTAAATAATTGTCCCAAGTTATAAATGATTTGTGCCATGTGCACTTAAATCAATTTTCATAAATATTTTCAAAAAGAGTCAGTTAATTGTATTTACCAGTGTAAACTGACGTATTTTCTTAAAGACTGAATTGACAGGTACCTCTCGTAATAGGCTGGAGCTATAGGGTGTCTTAAGAGGATCTTGCAAATCCATAGATACCTGAAGTCTGTTATTTTGTTTCTTTGTACTTTTTATGATCCGCCTGTGGATCTTATTACATTCCAGTCTGTAAATTGTTAAACTCGAACACTCAGACAGTATGGTTTGTAATAGTTTCTTACCCAGCCTTCCGCTGTGCTATATTATTGTGTGTATTGACAATGATGATATCAACTACGTCACGATACTCCCCGCCGGGCCCACCGGTAATATGTGGAAATATCGGGGTGTGACAGGTTGGTATCAGAGCCAACATTGAGTGAATTAAACACTAACCTTTTGTGTTTAATCTCAATGACACAATAAGCACATTCCTTAGACTCTCTAGTCTAGGCAAATGACCTAGGATTTATTCTTAACTTTCCTTTAATGTTTATATTTTATTTTGTTTTATTTTCTTGTTTTGACAGGAAGCTCAACTACAATGCCTCCAAGAGTTACGGGTAGAGGAAAAGGTCCCATGCGAGGGGGACCATCAGCAGCAGGACCTTCACACCGACGCACTCCGTCTGCGTCATTTTCCAGTTCCGACTCTCACAATCTGTGGGGTCACTCTTATGAACCAGCAAGACACTCTGTCTCGTTGAGCTCATCTCCTTCATTCCATCCATCATTCGGACCGCCTGTTCCAGACGAGCCCCAGCATTCGCACCATTCTCAACACTCCCATCACTCCCATGAATCTCACCAATCTTACCATTCGTTGCACTCTCATTCGTTTCACCATTTGGATTCTACCTACTCGCAGGCACAGTTCAATCCGAATGATTATGTTAACGACTTTTTGGGCTACAACCCTTTGGGCCCTGAGGATCATTTTTCACAGGAAATGGAGATGGACGATGACCCAGACCCGGAGATGCAGACCGGAACACCGGGCCACCCAATTAGTATCTCAAGCGGTTCCCCATTTCAGGGATCACCGTACCGTGGGCCCGATTCATTTCAAGAGAGGATGGCCACTTATGATTGGTACTTTAGTCCTTCGTACCATAGCTCTCCAGCTCAACCTCCTCTGATTAAGCCCCAGCTTCAAGCAGTTTCACCTCCACCACTTCCTATTGAGGAGCCGCCTCAACAGCTACCTCAGCCACCTCCCGAGCCTACGAGGCGAAGGAGGAACGCACGTATATCCGTGCGAGGAGGACCTCGTTTTAGTTCTCCTCAGGGTTCGAGTTCTTACCCACCTATTCCCGAGGACCCCCAAATAAGTGGACCTTCGAACGTGGCGCCGGAGATCGATCCTCCGCCAGCTTCTTATGCACCACCACAGCCGCCTATTGTCACACCCCAACCGATGGCGGAATCATCGGGGCATGGCACTGAGCGAAACAGATTGTCCAGAAGTTTCCACAACAACTATTAATACTATTTAGTTAAATGATACGTCCCATACCGTATCCCAAATAATACAATCAATTATTACAGATAACAACCAGTCAAGTATTCTGTTCCGACAACTCAGATTTAAATAAATAACATAAATATTGTTCAAATGCTCCTAAAGACCCAGTCGGACAAGATCTACAGACAACTATGCTCTAGACGCTTGTTCCTGACAGACAACTATTTGTTGGGGGCCTCTAGAGCTTTATTCTAGCCTCGCTTTCCTAGCAAGCAAACATCTTAAACACCTGTCACATACGTTGAAATAAAGTCAATACATATAATGTAAAGGTGAGCATACAAGTTTGATAATAGCATATAGAGTTCGAAATAGTATACGCATAACCAGCACGTACACAGAGGAAAACGAAGCATGTTAATTATCGACATGATCTATCGATACCAATGACTGCGGGTTGACTGTCCGAGACAGTTTGCAATACATGATTACCACCGTAATCCATGCAAGTAATTGTCCTTAACAACCCCCGTGTGAACGGGTGCTGAGTCCAAACTATAGTACTACGTCGTTAAGGCAGGTAGACAGCATTCCACATGTAAACACAATCAACAAGCATTCATTTAGTCAAGTAATACATGCATAACGGTTAGCGTTCAAATAATTGAGTAGTGTGTTCGATTGTGTTTTGATATAAGTAACGTATGTAACACCCAAAAGTGCTAAAAGCAAAAAGGGATCGAGTATACTCACAGCGATTGATTGATGGATTGAAGGGAGCGCTTGGGAGTAGTGTTAGCCTGAATAGTTCGATAGCATAACGATGAGCATACGTAAAGGGGAAACAAGGGATGAAGGGTCGAACAGCCTGGTCGATCGAACAGCAGGTTCGATCGAATGGGTTGTTCGTTCGGCTGGACAATCCGTTCGGACGGTCTGTTCGATCGGCCGGTAGGCTCGATCGGCTGGACTGTTCGAGTGGATTGTTTCTTCCTTTGAGTAGGATGTGTTTGTGTATGATGGTTTGACCTTTTGAAGTTTTCGTTGTAGTATTTGAGAACACTGAAGTGTTCTTACCTTTCAAGTCGATCGATCGAACGGTCTGTTCGATCGGCCGGCTTAACCGATTAGTTAGAAACTTCAGTAGTAGTCCTCCGCTGGATGTCACTCGATCGAACAACATGCTCGATCGGGTAGCACTCCATATTACGAACGAGTTGTAAAATTGATTAAGGGTTGAAGCATAGTATCTCATGATCCGATGAGTAATGTTTACTAAACGGTTCGTTCGATCGAACATCACCTCGTTCAATACTATACTTCATGAAATTGTCAAAGTGTGGGGCCATATGCTAGCCGATCGGCTGGCCTGGTCGATCGGCTGGCATGTCCGATCGGTTGGGCTGTTCGTTCGAACAGTCTAACCGTTCGGCCAGCATCCTGACCTGGTCGGCCTGTTCGTCTAACACTTGGCTGTTCTGATTATTTGACGTTATATTGAGGTAGTTTGGCAACGAGCTGAACCAGGGAACCTTCGTTCTTACTTGTTTCTCCTGCTCGGACCGGAATCACCCAAGTTCGGCCGGTGAACAGTTCGGAACGGTAGTTTAACGTTTAACCCGAAGTCGGTGACCTCGTAGGTAGAACCCGAATCTTGAACCATACAACTGTTAGAATGATTAGTGCGTTGGTTCAAGCTCCGTTTCTACCGGTTTGAAGGCATTGAGTGTAAAAGAGTTGAAAGAAAGTTGGAAATCCTTCTTTCAATCCTTTACATCATGTAAATGTTTAGATCTGTGATAGATCTTAGTTATTTATGTGGAAATCGGTTAGATCTGAGCGATTCATGGTGGATTGAGGCCAAGACATGATGTTCTTGAAGAACACCATGATGACATCATCCTAGAATGCTTAGATCTTGATGATTTCACGGTTAGAAATCAAGATTTAGGATGAAAACTTACCGGAATCGGAAGAAATCTAAGAAAAGAGGAGGAGCACGAGCTGGTCGGTCAGAGAGTTTCCAAAAGTGGAAAGAATGATAATGACAGCCCTATTTATAGGCTCCAAAAGGGGAAAGGGCTGGCCGATCGGCCAGGCATCCCGATCGGACAGCCTGCTCAATCGGACAGTCCGTCCGATCGGCTGGGCTGTTCGATCGGCTGACAGCTTGATCGATCAACAGCCTGGTTCGAGTGTTTGGTGCGACGATTTTCGATATTTCGATTTCGATTGAAGACGATACGAATACGATAGTGTTTCCTATTCAAATTACTTTTAATCCCAACCACTATAACTAACATACAATCATCTATATTTCACCCTATCCTTACGTTACCATTCGACATGATTCGATTTCGATGCATTCGATTTGAGATTCGAGTTTCGATTGATTCGATTGAATACCACACAGGACATAAAGTAAGCACGCACAGGTAACACTTAAGGCACATACACAAGTAATATAACACCAAATTCGCATAGTTCGAGTCTCGAGTTCGATTGATGATTTGATTAGCCTGATTATTGATTGATTAACTTTATCGCATTGTTACTTCCTACTATTCACAGTCGTAAGTCGGTTCGCGTCGATTAAACATTCGATTACTTCAGTTCTTTCTTGATTACAACACTTACTCCACATAATACAAATAAAACATAAAATAGACTAATTATAGTCAAAGAAGTCAAAGTTGACTTGGACTTTGACTTTGACATTCGAAAACACGGAGTGTTACACCTATGGGTTTCGACAACCCTATCCCGACTTACCCAGGTTCTTCTGGGTACAACCCTTTTGAAAATCCATCGGGATATCCATCGGATTATGGAACTCATGACCCGTACCTTACAGCTGCGGAATACCATCATCTTTATCCTTCTTCTTACCCTCTAGTTTATCCAACTGGATACCCGGTGCAGGGTTATCAATACCCGCCTTACCAGCAACCTCCTCCTCCCCAGCAGCAGCAGCAGCAAACTCAGGAAATCCTGGAGAGGTTAGATAGGGTTGAGCATGAGGCTAGAAAAACCAAGAAGGAGCATGGTAGCTTTGTGAAGCGCCTTGCAAACCTTATTAAAGGCAAGAAGAAGTAGGAAATTGTTTAATTTTTCTTGTATTTTCTTTCAATCAAGTCCCTGCGAGGACATTATTTTATTTCTGTATCAAAGTCCCTGCGTGGACTTATTTCCTATTTCTGTAGCCCCTGCGTGGGCAGTTTGTTTTTCTGAGACCCGTTTAGGGCACCGTGTAATCGTTAATGTTTTAATGAAGTTTATCTTTGGTTTTTAAATATGTATTTTATTACCTCATTTTATATCATTTCGATTTTTAAATTGATCTGCCAAAGAAATTCTTAGAGTTATAACCTAGCCAAAATATTAATTGGCTATGATGGTACAACCTTTTTAAGACAATAAATCACTGTTAACATCTGAAAACATGTTAACATTCCTGGCTGTGCGGTACGAGAAACCACACAAGCTTCCAAAATGTACTTGGATTTTCCAAGTCACTTATATATAGCTGAAATGATCAATACGAATCATGGCTAATAAACATCAATATGATGTGTACACCAAAACATCCATTAGAGATGTATGCTTATAAGCAAAGGTGTGATAGACAATGATAGTTTTTAAACTTCTTGTCAGAAAGGCGATGAACTTTGTTCGACCCTTAAAAAATCACTGATCCGAGAGATCGCTGGTTATATTTTAAATCGTCCCTGTGACAAGCTTTCTGAGCTGTTTAAATGTCCTTCGAGATGAGCCTAGTATTAAATAAAATGTCTTTCACCACATCGACAGTTGTGAATTATAATTCCCCTGTCTAGTAAATATAAAGAATATTATATTCTATTGATTATTTAATTATTACTTAAAATGGTCTAAATGGTTTAATAATACCATGACCGACTGATCATCAATGCGATGATACACTATATAATTTAAATACCATCATTGTTTGATATAGTATTCAAAAATGGCTGGCTCAGATGAAGCAAACAGTCATCCTACAAAAGGCAACAACACCAGGATTAATATCACTGGTGCCGAACTGCAAGCAATGATCACCGCAACAGTTACTCAAGCGGTAGATGCTAAATTTAAAGAGCTAAGTATTGTTCGATCTCAAACTCATTCGAGATCCCATTCTCAACCTCATACTCATAAGAAAAGTGAGTCTCAGCACTCATCCAATCAGGGTAGTGAGCCCAAGAGGCAGATTGTCCTCAAGCCGACTCCTAGGTACACCAAGGTTTGTACCTACAAGTACTTTGTCTCCTGTAAGCCGAGGGATTTTATAGGAGAAAAGGGAGCGATTGATTGTATGAAATGGTTGGACGAGATGGAGACGGTGATAGACATCAGCGGATGTGCTAAGGAAGATATAGTTATGTTTGTATCTCAATCCTTCAAGGGCGATGCCCTCACATGGTGGAAAGCTCTAGTATAGTCCACCGGGAAGGTTCATTTGTACAATCTTTCTTGGGAGAAATTTTTTGATATGGTAAAGGACACTTACTGTCCTCAACATGAGGTAGAGAGGATAGAGACTGATTTCCTCACCTTGGTAATGAAGGATCTGGAGTATAGATCCTATGTGACTAGCTTTAACTCGATGTCAAGGCTTGTACCATATCTAGTCACTCCTGAACTCAAACGCATTGCGCGTTTCATTGGTGGTCTGGCCCCTGAAGTAAAAGGGAATGTTAAGGCCTCTAAGCCAGCCACTTATAGATCTGTTGTAGATCTATCCTTATCCCTCACTTTGGATGTTGTGAGTAGTAGGGCGAAGGAGGTTACCGAGGATGGGAAGAGGAAAAGAGAGGATGACAAGTCTCCTCAGTCGAACAAAAAGGGCAAAGGGAACTCTGGTTCTAAAAAGGGGCAGTCGAATGATAGGCCCAGGTGCAAAACATGTCATAAACGGCACTTTGGAAAGTGCAACCAAGACCCACAGGCCAAACCATGTGGGATTTGTAAAAAGAAAGGGCACGAGTCGGTTGAGTGCCGAAATATCAAAGATGCAACTTGCTATGGTTGCAGTGAAAAGGGGCACATCAAAACCAATTGCCCCAAGAATGCAAAGAAGCCCGAGGAGGCAAAGAAAAACAATGCAAGAGTTTTCCAGATGAACGCGAGGGAAGCGGTGAACGACGAGAGCGTCATAACAGGTACCTTCCTCATCAATAATAATTATGCTAGAGTCTTATTTAATTCCGGTGCTGATAAGTCTTTTCTAGACCATAAGTTCTGTAAGTTATTGAATTTGCCTATTAAGACTCTAGACATAAAATATGAGGTAGAGCTTGCCGATGGTACCTTAGAAACAGCTTCCACTCTTCTTGATGGATGTTCTATATCCTTTAAGAATCATTCTATCCTGCTATCCCTCTTGCCAATGAAATTGGCTGGGTTTGACATAGTTTTAGGCATGGATTGGTTGTCGCATAACCAAGCCCAAATTGCCTGTGATAAAAAGCTAGTTATTATCAAAAACCCTTCCGGTGAATCAGTCACTATTCAGGGAGATACACAATATGGGTTGCCCAGCAATGTGTCTATTCTCAAGGTATCATAGTGTTTGAAGAGTGGATGTGTCATTTACATGGCACAAGTGACTGTGAATGATCCAAAGCCTAAGATTGAAGATATTCCAATCATCTCAGAGTATCCTGATGTCTTTCCTGACGAGTTACCTGGATTACCTCCTGAGAGGCAAGTAGAATTCAGGATAGACATTCTACCAGGATCTGCACCTATTGCAAGAGCTCCTTATCGCCTAGCGCCTACGGAAATGAAAGAGCTCAGAACTCAATTGGACGACTTACTAGAGAAAGGTTTTATTCAGCCCAGCTCTTCGCCCTGGGGAGCTCCAATATTGTTCGTGAAAAAGAAAGACGGATCAATGCGCTTATGCATTGATTACCGTGAATTGAATAAGGTAACGATCAAGAATCGTTATCCTTTGCCTAGGATCGATGATTTATTCGATCAACTCCAAGGGGCGAGCTATTTCTCGAAGATTGATTTGAGATCTGGGTATCATCAACTCAAGGTCCGAACTGAAGATGTATCGAAGACGACATTTAGAACAAGGTATGGACATTTTGAGTTCTTAGTGATGCCTTTTGGGCTCACTAATGCGCCTGCAGCATTCATGGACCTCATGAATAGAGTCTGCAAACCATACCTAGATAAGTTTGTCATTGTCTTTATAGACGACATACTTATTTACTCTCGTAGCCAAGTTAAGCCTGAAAAGCACCTTCAGTGTATCTTAGGATTGCTTCGACAGGAGAAATTGTATGCTAAATTTTCCAAGTGCGAGTTTTGGCTTCGCGAAGTCCAGTTCCTTGGACATGTTGTTAGTGAACAAGGCATCCAAGTAGATCCCGCCAAAATAGAAGCCATTATGAATTGGGAAGCACCAAAGACGCCTACGGAAATTCGCAGCTTTCTGGGTTTAGCTGGATATTATAGAAGATTCATTGTGAATTTCTCAAGAATAGCTGCACCGTTAACTTCTTTGACCCGTAAGAATGTGGAATTTGACTGAGATCCAAAGCAACAAGAGTCTTTTGAGATTCTAAAACAAAAGTCGAGCAATGCTCCGGTGTTGGCCTTACCAGAAGGAACTGAAGAATTCATCGTATATTGTGATGCTTCACACACCGGCATGGGATGTGTACTTATGCAACGTGGCAAGGTGATTGCCTATGCATCACGACAACTAAAGGTGCATGAAAAGAATTACACCACCCATGATTTGGAATTGGGTGCCGTTGTATTCGCACTTAAGTTATGGAGACATTATTTATATGGAACTAAATGTGTGATCTATTCGGATCACAAAAGTCTCCAACACTTGTTCAACCAGAAAGAACTCAATATGAGACAACGCCGTTGGATGGAAACTCTAAATGACTATGATTGCGAGATACGCTACCATCCAGGTAAAGTAAACGTGGTCGCTGATGCTCTAAGCCGAAAGGAAAGAGTTAAACCAATTAGGATCAATGCCAAGAGCATTGAGTTGAAGAATAGTCTGAATAAAAGACTATTAGCTACACTGAAAGATGATGTTTTGGAAGTTAACCTTCCGAATGAAAAGTTAGGGATAACTGCTGAGCAGTTAACACCTGGGAAGGATGGAATCCTCAGAATGAATGGAAGAATTTTGGTTCCTATTCAAGGAGGACTTCGAGATGTAATCCTCCAGGAAGCCCACAACTCCAAGTACTCAGTTCACCGTGGAGGTGACAAAATGTATCAAGCTTAAAGCTGAACATCAAAAGCCATCATGTAGGTTTGAAGAAATCTATTGCCACACATGTAGCTAAGTGCCTGACATGTGCTCAGATTAAAGCCGAACATCAAAAGCCATCAGGCCTTCTACAACAGCCGGAACTTCCCACGTGGAAGTGGGAAATGATAACTATGGACTTTATAACCAAGTTACCTAAAACAAGGCATGGAAATGATACCATATGGGTAATAGTTGATAGACTGACAAAGTCAGCACATTTCTTGCCCATCAAGGAGACTCATAGCTCCGAAAAGTTAGCCCAGTTGTACGTAGATAAGATTGTGGCTCTTCATGGCGTACCGGTGTCTATTATATCGGATAGAGATACTAGATACACCTCTCATTTTTGGAAAAGTTTCCAACATTCCTTGGGCACGCGTTTGAATTTTAGTGCTGCTTACCATCCTTAGACAGATGGACAGAGTGAGCGCACAATTCAAACTTTGGAAGACATGCTTCGTGCATGTGTTATTGATTTAGGTGGTAGTTGGGATGACCACCTGTCATTGATCGAGTTCTCCTATAATAATAGCTACCATAGAAGCATTCAGGCTGTGCCTTTTGAGGCATTATATGGTAGGAAATGCAGAACGCCTGTCTGTTGGGCAGAAGTAGGAGAAGCTCTGTTATCAGGACCTGATATAGTCCTTGAAATGACGGACAAGATTGTCCAGATTCATGATCGCCTGAAAGCTGCCAGGGATAGGCAGAAAAGTTATGCTGATAAGAGGCGAAAACCTCTAAAGTTTGAGGTAGTCGATAAAGTTCTATTGAAAGTGTCATCCTGGAAAGGTGTGATGCGTTTTGGTAAAAAGGGCAAGTTGAGCCCTAGATATATTGGACCATTCGAGATTATTGAATGTGTCGGCAGTGTAGCTTATAAGCTAAACCTGCCAGAGGAGCTGAGTGGAATTCATAATGTGTTCCACATTTGTAATCTCAAGAAATGCCTAGACGATGAATCGCTAGCTATGTCTCATAAAGACGTACAGATTGATGAAAGCTTGAGATTTGTTGAAAGACCTATATCGATCGAGGATCGACAGGTTAAAAAGCTCCGAAGAAAGCATGTGCCTATAGTAAAGGTCAAATGGGATGCTCGTAGAGGTCCCGAATATACGTGGGAAGTCGAGTCCACTATGAGACAGAAGTACCCTCACTTATTCCAGTAAATCTCGGGGTCGAGATTTCTTTTAAGGGGGTGAGGATGTAACACCACATAAAAACGTGTCCAATTATGTATAGACACATGTCCTAAACTCAAAATATGTGAAGGATTGAGTTTGAGGGACTAAAGTTGACAAACAGTGAAAATATGTAAGCGAAGGGACTAAAAGTGTCGACATGCCAAACTTGTGCCTCTGAATGACCATACGTGAAGAAAATATTCTTAAATGGGTGATTAATTGGATATAAGAAGCCGTTTATGAAAATAATCGGAAGATTATAAAACTACAAGGGTTAAACATATCAACATGTCAATTTTGACCTCTGAGTGACCTTTTAAAGAAACCGAGGCTTCGAAATATTCAAATATACTGCCAAGAATAAGTGATAAAAATTTAACGTGGTTTCGAGATCGTTAAGCATGTTTTCAAGACTTTGGGCTATAAGTGTCAACTTGATGAAACTTGCTTTTATAGTGATATTTAACGAACCCGAGCCTAACGAAGTTTGTTCATACATCCTTGAACTTCATCAAACTGACTACAAGGGCCTTACATGTCAACAATAAGGTTAAAAAGGATTTAAAACGATCAGGGACTAAATCTGCCATCTTAGAAACTTGTTTTGCCAGTTAAACAGGCCTACGCGGCCCGCGTAAGCCCCCTCTATGGCTTACGCGGCCGCCTGAGAATGCCCAGCGCAGAAAAATCATGCCAGGTGCAGGTCAGCTTCTCCAAACCGACTTAACTTAGATTGTATCGACTCTATGGGCTATATGTCGGTTTATTTCATCAACTAGGACATCTGGGGTGATCCTAGGATGTCCCATAACAGGTGTGAATGATCTAAGTTCATGGAATTTAGTATATAAAGGAACTAGTTCTTGAGTTCATAAGCACACTTGCAACAATTTCCTATTCTACAACTTCTGGAGCTTGCTAAGGATAAGGAGAAGATTATCAAGTGTAGAAAAGACAGCTAGGACCATTAGTAAGCCTCTAATTACTTGCTTTGTCGTTTTAATTAGCTTAATTACCTAAAAGTCAAACTTATCGTAATTTAGATTTGACTTTCGTTTTAATTACATATGGACCAGCCACTGATCAAATTGAAAGTGGTTATGGAACCATATTAAGGTAGGTGATTAACCCCTAAAAGGGCACCACCTAATTATCTCGTTTGACTAGTCAATTGTCGGGTCAAAGTAGTTTGACAAAACAGAATGTTTGAAGATGATTAAAATTAATAAAACAGAGGTTCTAAATTATATTTTAACATTCTAATGACTTGGTAATTAATATTAAAACATGTTTCATCAGTCCTAACCCGACAATTAATAGTCTAAGGTCAGTTTATAACCGAAAGTCGCAAAAGCTTGACTTTTGCTTTGACTTTCAGTTCTGACCCGTTTAAGCTTAATTCTCCCAAGTTTTAAGCTTCCATTAAGACCACATTACTTAGTAGTATAACCCTCTGGAGTTATATTGCATGGTGCCTAGTGGTTTGAATTATATGCACTTGATCGTAATTATGCTTAAAAATGCCATAAACGCCCTTTTTACATACAACTGAGATTTTTAGCACTGTGAATGGACAACCACCTTTGCTACTGATATTTAGACTTGTCCCGAAAATTTGACATCAGTTTGAGGTCTAGATTAGGAGTTATGCTCAATAGCGTAATTAAGGAGCTTTTTATTATTTAAATGGCGTAATTAGCATAAAGCCTATCTAAACCCGATTTTTGATACCAAACTTTTTACCTACTGATGTAAAATAATATTTTGGGATTTTTGAAGATTTTTATTTATTTTTAGGCTGAGCATAACATAGGATTATAGCTTGATTTCGGTAATTGTCGGTTTTACCCTTTTCATGCATAAAACGAGTTTTACATAACAGTTTGATGCCAAACTTTTTGCTACTGATTTTATATGATAAATAAAATATTTTGAACTTTATAAACTGATTAAAAACTCAGATTTCCTATTTTAACCCAAATATCCCTTAAAAACCGACTTTTAAGCGTTTTAAGCACCTAGTAAGGGTCAAAACTATTTTTGGCATATAAAACTTATTACCTACTGATGTTTTAAGTTAATTTATATAATTAAACAGTAAGCTAAAGTTTTTAAACTCAGAAGTCTATTTTGACCTATAAAGCTTATGTGAAATTACCAAAATGCCCCTACGGTGCATAGTTTGGTTATATAAGATAAATTTCACATATATAAAATACCTTACTGTTATAACTTATAAAAATACATATTTTTATTAATTAGATCAGACCTGAAACTCAGTTTAACATTTAAACTCTTTTATGAGCATTAAAATTACCAAAATGCCCTTATGGGATTTAATATGGTTTAAATTACTTTTTGGACATATACGTTAACATCTTACTGATGTATTAACATACTTTGAGCATAATAACGATTAAGACCTGTATATAATTTATTTGGTTACCCTAACGTTTATGCGTTCGGATCGGTTTACGTGACTAGTTTACGTAAAATAGCCGAAACAGGCTCAACCTTATCATTAAATTCTCATTTTTCCAGAATGTGTTTAGTTTACCCATATTATATAAGTATCCAAGCTTGTCGGGTCTAAACCACATTCTATTCCGGTCTCCACTTAATCTAGTGTTTAGAACCGTAAGGTTTCCTTCTAGCTAGCCGGTCTAAGTCATTAACTTAATTAATGACCCGCCTAATAGGTTAATAAACCTTCTATACAGATTAAATAGCTTCCGGTAGAAGGTGCCTTCAAAAAGCTTTAGGATTATACTGCTAGCATCAAGTAAATACTTTTAACTTATTTTCCCTTATACGGGCTTGGGATATAGTATTATAATAATACCACTTGGTCGGGTATGAAATCATTTAATCGGATTGTGATTAATAAATTGCATAACCCGTTTTAATCTGTTTTGTTTGAGAACATGAACATTGGGGGTTAATTCGACCGTGTCCTGGATATCCTCGGCTCATTTCATTTGAAAATGACCACGACCTATGCACGGGGTGTAGGCATACACCTGACAGATGCAAATGCTAAAATATAGCCCACATGTTGGGGATAACTCCTTTGTGGGTTCTATAAGTGGTGAGTCGGTTAATCACGACCGGCTTCCAACCGGCCCCAATTGTATGACAAACATGTAAAGCTGTATACAAGATTATCTTTAAATAATTGTCCCAAGTTATAAATGATTTGTGCCATGTGCACTTAAATCAATTTTCATAAATGTTTTAAAAAAGAGTCAGTTAATTGTATTTACCAGTGTAAACTGACGTATTTTCTTAAAGACTGAATTGACAGGTACCTCTCGTAATAGGCTGGAGCTATAGGGTGTCTTCAGAGAATCTTGCAAATCTATAGATACCTGAAGTCTGTTATTTTGTTTCTTTGTACTTTTTATGATCTGCCTGTGGATCTTATTACATTCCAGTCTGTAAATTCTTAAACTCGAACACTCAGACAGTATGGTTTGTAATAGTTTCTTACCCAGCCTTCCGCTGTGCTATAATATTGTGTGTATTGACAATGGTGATATCAACTACGTCACGATACTCCCCGCCGGGCCCACCGGTAATATGTGGAAATATCGGGGTGTGACATGAAAACAGAGGATTGAACAACTGAACAAAATTAACAGAATCTTGATCGAACGCGAAATTAGGGGTTTGATTGAACTGGGTTCATGAAATTGAGGTGATTTGAACAGATTTTGAAAGAATTTAGGGGTTGATTTTCCGTTTTATTTGAAAAATAATTCAAAATTTCTCAAATAGGAAACAGGGGATTGAACAATTTAACAACTGAACAGAATCTTGATCGAACAGAAAATTGAGGGTTTAATCGAACTGGGTCATGAAATTGTAGTGAGTTACGAACAAATTTCAGAAGAATTCAGGGTTTTAGGGTTTAAATTTCCGTTTTATATGAAAAACTTTCAAATTGAAGGTAGAAGAAGAAGTGGGGGTGTGGTGGGACCCACAAAAGATTATTGTTTTAATAAAAGTTTTAAATAAAATAAAAAAGGAATGACTATTTTGCCCTTGAGGAAAGGACAAAATACCAGGATATAAATTGAGAAATATGACCAAATTTCATTTTTGGACCAAAATGACAATAAAAGTGAAACCACAGGGATCCAGATACAAAAGTTTTCAAATTTGGAATAAAGTGGCAAAATTAACCAAAACTGAGAGACCAAAATGACGGAGTACTCTAGTTTTAAAAAAAGTATAATAATATTGTTTGATTGATGAACATTGTTTTATTTCGTTGTCAACTTGAAAAAATAGGCTTTCAAAAAGTAATTAAGCTCTATAACTTAGGGGTGTTCAAAACCGGATATCCGAAAATTCGGATATCCAAAATATCAGATTCCAGTATCCGAAACCGTATCCAAAATTTCGGATATTCGAAATTCGGATATCCGAAAATTCAGATATCCGATCGGATAGTGAATCGGATATCCGAAAATCCAACTTTTTATTTAATTTTTAACTTTTTATTATTTTTTCATATTCAGAACCGGATATTTCGGATAGTTTCGGAAATCCGACTATAAGTTTTCGGATATTTTTCCGATATTATTCGGTTATTTTCTGATACTTCGGATATTTTCGGATATTTTTGGATATTCGGATATCCGAAAAACATAAAAGTTAAATTTTCGGATATTTCGAATATCCGAAATGTCCGAAAAAATTTAAAATCAATATCCGAATCTGAAAAATTCGGATATCCGAATTTCCTGAATTTTCGGATATTTTTTATTCGGATATCGGATATTTCAGATCGGATTTTCGTATACGGATAGTTTTGAATACCCCTACTGTAATTTGACGTTTCTTTAATTAAAGTTTTTTTATTTTATTTATTTTATAAAGAGAAATAAGTAATAACCTTTTGGCTTTTTCTTCGTTCTTGCTCATACTCACACTACTTATCCATACCACCAATATCTTGTTTCCTTTTAAAGAAAATAAAGATCCAAAATTGGTAATAGGATAGCTATGAAGGGCAAAAATTTATCCGATCAAGTGAAAATATTGTCACATGAATCAGCCTATCAAAAACTTAATATTCGAATAGAAGTTTTTTATACAAAGTAAATACACTACAATCAAAGAAAATATATTTTAACATTGATTGTTAATAAATATATTACAAAATTTACAATCAAAGATTAAAAATAATAATATATCTAATCCTATTAATTTTTATCCATATTGTTAGGTTGAGCATAAAGCGCATATATTTCAACTTGGAGCTCAGCTTGTTTTTCACGTATTTGGGTAACATATTCGGTTAGTTCGTTTAGTTTAGCAGTAATTCGACGGTCCGACTCTCCGACATCTTCAAGTATATGCCTTAGTTGTGCGAAAACATTCATTTCTTCGTTCGAAGTGACATTCTAAACCTATAAATTTATGTATAAATTTAGGATCTATTTCCAATTTAAAAGCAAATGTAAAAAATAACACAAACTGATTTTCTATGTGAAAGAAAGAGTCTTGTGCACATCATTTTAGCCTTACGTTTTTTCGATGTTAATCGTCATTGCTAATAAAGTTGCCAACCTAAGTAAAAAAACAGAAACAAAAAACAACAAAAGAAAAAAACAAATACACAGAAAGCGAGTCAAAACATTAATGCTTATAACATAGTTGTAATATCGTTTTTATAGGCTCAGAAATATGGGTTTTTAACCGATTGCTTTTGCTAAGCCATCACAGTATAAGAAACCTAGAAGTTAAACACCATAGCTTGTTTACATGTTATGCAACAATCGCCTTAATACCAAGTTTCAATATAAATATTTATATATTATCAATTAATAACAAATTAGTTAGGCATCATCTACCAAGACAAAGCACCACGACACGGCTACAATAAACATTGTCAACTCAAATGACGAGCACCATCATAGCTTAATTTCTTGGATAACCATAAAGGCATCTTCATCGATACTCAGTTTCCATATGGCTTGCAAAATGAAGTCAAACAACAAATAAAATAACCTTAAATATAAAAAAAAAAGATACAACCCAATAAACGTCATGTACAACTAACATAAACATAAACATAAACCAACAAGTATGCATGTGGTACAACCCATTTATGCCTATTAATGTTGCTAACTGATAATATACGCTGAAGTATATTCATAGCAGTTGAAGGGGTATGGTCTCAGATCTCGCGTCAGCATCGACCGCGAGTGACCATTACCCTTATCAAAACCCCCACTAGCTAACAACCTATTTATGTCAGTGCGGGAACGCGTCGACACAGTGGTTGAATCCAATCTGACCAGTGATGGAGGAGGACTTACCTGGAATATGAGAACGGTATAGCGATGCGGCTGGCACCGCATCTGGTGTATGAAAACGGAAGTATTCACAGCGATGCGGCCTGGCACCACATCCAGTGAACACTTCTATCAATACAGAGAAGCTGGATAACAGCAACAGTCACCACAGCCGACGATGCGGCCTGGCACCGCATCTCGTGTATTTCTTGATCAAAAGAGTAAGACGCGGGAACAACTACAGTCACCGCAGACAGTGGTGCGGCTTGCACCGCACCCTGTCTACTCATCAAGTGGGACTGACACCACAGAGCAAGTAGCACCAATGGCAGTCGCCTGTCAGGACTACGTAAGCAGCAGACTGACGTGGCGTCACCTCCCCGGCCGACATGTCTGACACACCTGCAAGGGTGCAGCATGCCGTCAGTCTATCCATCCACCTCCTCCTTCACTCCTCGGCTATAAATACCAACCCCAAACCAGGTTTGAGGTATCTCTTCACAACTCTCTCACTACTACTACTTTCATACTTTGCTTCCCAAGCAGACTACTGATTCTCACGCCGGAGAGTGGTAACAAGGAGCACCCCCCACCCCATCCTCCTTGTTACGAGTCACGGTTTGTTTCCTTGTGCAGAAGATCAACCCACCGGTGACCAGCCAGCGATCCTCGAGAGGAAGGGAATAACCCTTCTTGACGAGCCAGTGAGTTAACCCTGCCCGGTTAACCATTGTTTCATCATTGGCGCCCACCGCTACTCTTAGCACTTTTTCAGCCATCCTTCTCCCTCTCAAAAGATCATGACTGATCACCAAAACAACACTACCGGGGATAATCTACTCCCCACCAACCCAGGGAATGCGGGGACAGCTCCCCTAGACCCAAATTCGGGCCACATTGGCACCTCAACGCAAAGGGGTCCATCCCTAACGTTCGGACACGACCTATCACAGTACGCATCTGTGATCCCTCCGGACATGGACCCTCACACCTGGTATGACCAGCAGGCCACGCTGCTGGCTGCAACATATAACCGAGCTTGCGCTAAAGCGCAAATACAGGCCGGGCCTACCCCGGCACCAACCACACCTGCGGGTCGTATTTTACAATACGACGGCAGGGCACCCTCACGTCCAGCCTCCAGAAGCAGGCGTGAGGACCGCGGATACTCTTACTGTGAGGTCCGCACATTAAATGAGGACGACTCCTCATATGGGTCCCGCACCAGAGGACCAATACAAAGTCGCCTAGGCCCCCAAGGTGGTAACAGGCGTCAATCCACAGTCCACCGCAGTTCCGACATCCAAAGCCGGCTGGGACCGCTGCCCCAGTTTGAAGGTTATGGCCGTACCGACCCGGACGACCATACATATTGCGGGGATTCGCATGACACCAGCAGCAGACCGGGAGGACGCAACTATATTCCTCCCACTCATCCACGCAACACATACCTCAGGGCTGCAAAGTGCCCTGAAAACCAGCCCTACTGGCCGAAAGCTGCGGCCGAAAACTCAAAATTCGCCCCGCTAATTGCCCACGCCCATATCACCACAACAAAATTCCCATTCAACATTGGGAAATACAGCGGTTCGTCCGACCCAGACGACCACATGAACATTTTCATGGGCGCGGGATGCAACAGACAGTGGGATGAACCCACTTGTTGCAATTTTTCCCCCAGACCCTCACAGGTCTGGCCAGGGCTTGGTTCGATTCTTTGCCAGTGGCGTCACTGGTCTCATTCGAGGACTTGCATGTGAAGTTCCTCGCTCATTTCAGCCAGCAGCGACGTCACGAACGAGATTCGTTAGACGTCATGAATATCTGGCGCAGGGACGACGAATCTCTAGAGGCATTCGTCGTCCGATACAATAAAGAGTGCCTAGAAATAGGTGACGTGGCAGACCAAATGGCACGGAACCATTTCATCAAGGCCGTTATGGACAAGCAGATGGTTATGACCATCTCTGGCAAGGAGGGCTTGCCTAAAAAATGGGAAGATGTCATGGCCGCAGTCAAGACATACGCCCAGACATAGTGGTCCCTTGAACCGCATATATCCAAGGCACAGCCCCAAGCCGAAACCTCCCACCAGGGGTCCAAGCGTAACAATAAACGCAACCGGGACGTTGGAAATCGCGACAGCATTTCCAAACCATACTTCCCGCGGACCAACCCGTTTGACCCAAGGAACCACAATCCCCAACGGGACAACCGCGCGTCCAAGAAAGATTCTCGGTCCGAGATAATAGACACAGGTATGCCATGTAAGGCTACAATCTTATCAACATAAAGTTGGGCTAACATATCGGAGCTATACGTCTCCTTGATGGGTAGAAAATGAGCTGATTTAGTCAGCCTATCGACTATAACCCATATTGTATCGTTTCCTTTCCTTGTTTTGGGTAACTTGGTTATGAAGTCCATAGTTACGCATTCCCACTTCCACTCGGGAAGTTCAGGCTGTTGTAGCAAGCCAGACGGCTTTTGGTGCTCGGCTTTGACTTTTGCACAAGTCAAGCACTTTGCTACATGGGCGGCTACAGACTTTTTCAAGCCTATCCACCAATAGTTTGCCTTTAAGTCATGATACATTTTGTCGGCTCCAGGATGGACCGAATATTTGGAACTATGGGCTTCCTGGAGGATAACATCCCGTAGCCCTCCATAAATCGGAACCCATATTCGTCCGTTCAGTCTAAGGATTCCATCCTTGCTAAGAGTCAACTGTTCTTCAGTTACTCCTAACTTTTCCTTAGGATAATTAGCTTCTAACACAGCCTCTCGCTGTGCAGCTAATATCCTCTCAATCAAATTGTTCTTGACTTCAATGCTCTTGGCATTGATTCGAATAGGTTTTACCCTTTCTTTCCTGCTCAAGGCATCAGCGACTACATTCGCTTTGCCGGGATGGTACCTGATCTCACAATCATAATCATTCAATGTTTCCATCCAACGGCGTTGCCTCATGTTCAACTCTTTCTGGTTGAACAGATGTTGAAGGCTTTTGTGATCAGAATAAATCACAAATTTAATACCATAGAGGTAATGCCTCCACAATTTCAGTGCAAATACAACGGCACCCAACTCCAAGTCATGGGTGGTGTAATTCTTTTCGTGCACCTTTAATTGTCGTGAAGCGTAGGCAATAACCTTGCCCTTCTGCATAAGCACACACCCCATGCCTGTGTGTGATGCATCGCAGTAAACTACGAATTCTTCTGTACCCTCAGGTAAGGTCAACACAGGTGCGTTGCTCAGCTTTTGCTTCAGGATTTCGAAGGATTCTTGCTGCTTTGGGCCCCAAATGAACTTTTCTTTCTTCTTGGTTAGGGAAGTCAAGGGCGCAGCAATCCTCGAAAAATTCTCAATAAATCTCCTGTAGTATCCTGCTAACCCCAGGAAACTACGAATTTCGGTAGGCGTCTTTGGCTCTTTCCAGTTCATGACTGCCTCCACCTTAGCGGGATCCACCTGGATACCACGCTCACTTACAACGTGACCCAAAAATTGAACCTCTCGTAGCCAAAATTCGCATTTAGAGAACTTGGCGTAGAGTTTCTCACGCTGTAGCAATTCGAGAATACAACGGAGGCGATTCTCGTGGTCAGCTTGGTTCTTGGAATATATAAGGATATCGTCGATGAAGACGATGACAAATTTGTCCAAGTACGGCTTGCAGACGCGATTCATGAGATCCATGAACGCAGCCGGTGCATTCGTGAGCCCAAAAGGCATCACTAGGAACTCATAATGACCGTAGCGAGTCCTAAATGCTGTCTTATGCACATCTTCATCTCTGACCTTTAGCTGATGATAGCCCGACCTTAAGTCGATCTTCGAGAAGTAGCTCGCTCCTTGCAGCTGATCGAACAGATCGTCGATCCATGGAAAAGGATATCTATTCTTTATGGTAACTTTGTTCAGCTCACGGTAATCGATGCACAACCGCATCGATCCGTCCTTCTTCTTTACAAATAGGACAGGTGCTCCCCAGGGAGACGAACTAGGTCTGATAAAACCTTTTGCCAACAGTTCATCCAACTGGGTCCTTAATTCCTTCATTTCCGTCGGAGCAAGCCTGTAAGGCGCTCTAGCTATAGGAGCTGCTCCAGGTATGATATCTATTCTGAATTCCACTTGTCTATCTGGTGGTAAACCAGGTAGTTCTTCGGGGAAAACCTCGGGATATTCAGAAATAACAGGAAGATCCTCTATCTTCGGCTTGGGCTCTTCGATTATCACCTGAGCCATGTAAATGACACAGCCTCTGTTCAAGCATCTAGAAGCCTTGAGCATAGATACGTCCTCGGGTAATCCATACTGCGTGTCACCTCGAATGGTAAGCGATTCACCACTCGGAGTCATTAGTACTATATGCCTTTTGTTGCAAATTATTTGGGCCTGATTGCGGGACAACCAGTCCATGCCCAGAACAACGTCAAAACCTGCTAATTTGAAGGGAAGTAGAGATAGAGGAAAAGAATGGTTCTTAATGGACATTTCACATCCCTCTAGAACAGTGGAGACGGTTTTTATCGTGCCGTCTGCTAACTCTACCTCGTATTTCACATCTAGGGTTTTGATAGGCATATTCAGTAGTTTGCAAAAAAATTTTTCTACAAAGGATTTATCAGCGCCTGAATCAAAAAGTACTCTTGCAAATATATTATTTACGAGAAAAGTACCTGTAAGTACATTGTCGTTCAACACAGCCTCCTTTGCATCCATACGGAAGACTCTCGCATTTGTCTTCTTGTTCTCTTCTGGTTTCCTGGCATTCTTGGGACAGTTACTCTTGATATGCCCCTTTTCGTTGCAACCATAGCATGTTGCATCCTTGATTTTCTTGCAGTCCACCGTCTTATGGTCCTTGGACTTGCATAGTCCACAGGCAAAAGACTTTGGCTGGGACTGTGAATTCGACCCAAACCTACACTTTCCAGAATGGGGTTTCTGGCAGATTTTGCATTTGGGCCTTTCTCCAGCTTGCCCATCTTTCTTTGCTTCAGTTCCTCTCTTGCCTTCACCGTTTCCACGGTGTTTCTTTCCTGACCTTCGTGAGGTGTCGTCCTCACGTTTCCTCTTTTCCGCCTCCTTGCTCCTTAGCGTCCTCAGACGGACAACATCTAAAGTGAGAGACAAGGAGAGGTCAGTTACTGACCTGAAGGTCGTCGGCCGAGAGGCCTTCACACTAGCCTTTATCGCAGGCTCTAAGCCCCCAATGAAACGGGCGATTCTTCTGGACTCTGGTGTCACAAGGTACGGGACCAGGCGAGACATCGTATTGAAGCTCGTCAAATAGGCCTGGCAGTCTAGGTTTGTCATCACCAGTGACACAAAATCAGACTCGATCTTCTCTACCTCATGCTGAGGACAGTAGTTTTCCTTAATGAGAGCAATAAATTCCTCCCATGTCATCTTGTATAGAGCAGACTTACCGGATGCCTGTACCAACGCTCTCCACCATGCTAGGGCCTCGCCCTTAAATGATTGTGACACAAATTTCACCACATCCTTCTCCGCACACCCACTGATGTCCACAATAGTGTCCATCTCATCCAGCCAGGTGATACAATCAACAGCACCCTTCTCCCCTGTGAATTCCCGGGGCTTACAAGACACGAAGTACTTGTAGGTGCAGCCCTTGGCACCGGACGCATCAGTATATTCTCGTTCACGACGAATACTATTCTCAGCGGACGAGTGATTATCGTCATCTTTCTTGGGTTTGGAGAGTGGTTTGGATTGTGATTTTGGTTTGGAGGGTGGTTTTGATACGGTCCTGCCTTGAGACTCAGTATATTGACGATCCAGAGCTGCCTGAACAGCGTTGTCAATCAGAGCCTTTAACTGTGCGCCTGTCAAATGCACTGGCGCATTGTCGTAGTCATCTTCATTTGTATGGCTATTCTCTCCATTGGGATCCGCCATTGTAACTAGAATCTGTTACAGAAGATAACAAAATTTTATTCAGAAGCTTATTATAGAATTGTCTTTTATGACAATTCGTTAACCATGGTAACAAAGACCATATCTGGTTAACTTATTACTCACTTAATCTTAGGATTTGAATATATCCTATTTTAGCTATAACAATAATATCAGCGGCATAAAGCCTAATCACGAGGATGTTTCATAATATTAGCCGAGATTTCAGAGAATCAAAGGCATAGAGGTTTGAACCGTAGTTCTTTTACCCCTTTCTGACAGGGAGTCATAGACCACCACTGTCTTTTGTCCTTATAAGACAATTATTACGGCCCATAGGCACTACACCACTAATGGATATTTTAATAAGGTTGGCCCATAGGCACTACATCTCTAATGGATGTTTTAACAAAATAGGCCCGTAGGCACTACATCGCTAATGGATGTTTTAATAAGGTTGGCCCGTAGACACTACATCACTAATGGATGTTTTATAAATGTTCATCTTTATTGATGATTTAACCCATGATTTATAAATCATTGATTTGGGTTTTGTAATCCCTTAAAGGATTATTGTATAAGAATGACGTGTGTGATTTTAACGAATCACATCTGCCATGATCGTCAACATGCTTGCAGAGGTTAACAGGGAATCAGAATCTTTTAATTTGGTCGTACCATCTTGGCCGGATCTTAAAAGACACCAGGATAGGTTTCACTCTTAAGATTCTTTGTTTAGGCAGATCAATTGAAAAGGAATGGTTTTGATTTATTTCATATATAGTGATAACAAAATGAAATTCATAATATAACATTCCATAATTTTAATACGATTACACACTGCCCTAAACGGGACTTTTAAATAGTACATACCTACATAGAGGTTTAAAATAAGTGACAAGTCCACGCAGGGACTAATATAAGATAGGTGTCCATGCAAGGACTAAAAGATAAGTCCACGTAGGGACTGAAATACGATAAATGTCCACGCAGGGACTTCTTTCAAAGTAGAAATTACATTAGTACAACTATTAAGGGCTAGTGGTCACGTTTCTTCTTTTTGCCCTTTAGTAGGTTCGCTAAGCCTTTGAGAAATCCTCGGTGGCTCTTTTTCTCTTCCTCGAACTCTCTCTCCACACGATCTAGTCGTTGGAGTATCTCTTCCTGCTCAGGAGGAGAGAAACGTGGTTGTGGCGCTTGTTGCGGAACTGGAGGTCTGGGAGGTATTGGATACCCATGAGCTGAGTAGTCCGGTGCTCCCATGTTCCCATGAGCTCCGTCAAGATAGCGTGCATTATATCTAGCCGACACCACATATGGGTCGCGCTCATAATTGTAGTTGTAATGCGCTTGCGACGGTTCGAACGGGTTGTAAGCCGTTGGACCCGTGTAAGCAGGTATGGGTTGGTCATACCCAAATGGTGGCGAATTTGGTGCAGCTGGTGCGGAGTTCGCCTCCTGTATAGGACTTGAAGGTCCTTCTTCTTGTAGTGGCGGATAGTGGCTACTACTAGAGTGTCGAGGGGTGCTGAAGTGGATACCCCCTCCTCCTCGTGTGGACATACGAGCATTTGTCCTCCTACGCCTTGGCGGATCAGGCATTACTGGTTGCGCCGGTGGCGGAGGTGGTGGCGTAACTGCCACGAAGCGTGAATCCTCAGAGGGATCCTGTGGATGTCGCGGTTGTTGTGATGTCTGCTGAGGTGGTGTGTAGTACCACTCATGTCGGTCGAACAACGCTTGGAAACTATCTGGTCCCTGATAGGGTGTGCCATGGAAGGATGACCCATCAGAGACTTCTATTGGATGCGTGGGCGTACCACGAGCAGGTTCTGTCGGATCAGTATCTTCGTCCATATGATCTTCGGAGAAGTGATCTTGTGGCCCTAGTGGAACAAAGCCTGAAGGTTCCTGGATGTAGTCAGCTGGATTAAACTGACCTATGAAGTATGGAGTAGGGTCGTCATAATTTCGGTGCGATACCGAACGCTGTAGAGGTATGAAGGAGGGTTGCGGGTTGTTGGGGTCATTCTCGGAATTTGGCCCGAATGAGTGCCGGTACGACGGCGTCGAGCTATGCGAGGTGGAATGCCTCGCATGTTCATAGAGGTCTCTTCGCCTCTGCGGTTCTTCACTCCTTGTAGTCGAAGGAGCTCGCGTACCTGAAGGCCCGGCTTCGTGATCGTGATGAGTAACGATCTCTCCTCTGCCTCTTCTTCCCCTTCCTCTTCCTCGGAATATCACTGGCGGCATATTTCCTGCTTTATAAAACTTTAAATACCAATAATAAAAGAAAAGACAAAATTGGAATAACAATTCGAATTTGTCCTAAGTTCTTGTCTAGACTCAAGTATGTGCAATTGTGTCACTGAGATTAAACACATTAGGATAGTGTTTAATTCACTCAATGTTGGCTCTGATACCAACCTGTCACACCCCGATTTCCACGTGTATCACCGGTGGGCCCGGTGGGGGATTACCGTGACGTAGTTGGCAACAATATAGTCAAACCACACAATTATATGAATGCACAGCGGAAGCATAAAGATAAATAATATTCAACCTTTTGAATATAATATCAAGTGTATTACAGAAGTCGAATTGTATCCACAGGGGATCATAAATAAAATAAAGTATTGTTCAGTCAGATACAGCATCAAGCTTGCGAGACTTATCACGATGCTAGGAAGCTACTACCAGCCAATTTCGTGTAGTACCTGCACTTAATCTTTTTGGGAAAATACGTCAGTTTACACTGGTAAATACGTTCAACTGACACATTTGAAAATGTTTATTAAAATTGATTTGAATGCACGAGGCACAAACTCTTTTATAACTTGGGAAAATTATTAAAATCTTGTGAACGAATTACATGTCCTTTTATGCGTTCAGTAGCCCGGATCCTGTCCGGGTTAAAGATTAATAGACACACCACATTGCGTAAAACCGTAGTGTAAAAACCAACGGCTACGTCTTTCAATAATAATGGCGACATATATCCAGGTTCCGATCTATTTCCACCGGTGGCTCAAAGGATTCCGGCAGACTTAACGAGCCCATATTTCGGATACATCAGGTGTTTTCTTTCCTTAACAAATAATTAGTATATTATTGGTATTATTTGAGTTTCCAAATTCCAAAACCATACACATATCTTAACATAATATATTTTAACATTAACAAACAAGAAGCTCAGTGAATTTAGGCTATAATTTGTGTACTTATAAGAAGCTCAGTGATATTTTGTTGAGTTTTTCTTGTTCAATTCTCTTATGATCGACTTTGTGTGTTTATTTTTGTGAATTTAGGCTATAATTTGTGTAAATACAAGAAGCTCAGTGATATTTTCTTGAATTGTGTTGTTGAACACGCTTCTGATTGATTTTGTGTGTTGATTTTTGTGATTTTAGGCTATAGTTTGTGTATATACAAGAAGCTCTGTGATATTTGGTTGAATTTTGTTGCGTGCTTTGTTTTGTTAACTTTAGCGTTCATATAATCACCAGAAAAAAACTATAAGAAGTCAAAAAAAAAAATAATAATAATAATAATAATAATAATAATAAATAAATAAATAAATAAGAGTTGGTAGTTTTGCCCTTTGTGTGTTGCCCGTTGTTTGTTACTTGTGGTTAGTTGTAAGCATAGACAATAGAAACCATGACTTTTACTTGAGATCATGTCCAAGGACGAGAGGTGCAGGTAAGGGTAAAGTTAGAAGCTGTAGTTTACGTGTGGTGTCTTGGAACGTAGGAACTCTTAGTAGTAAATTGTTGGAAGTGATAGACGCACTTAAAAGACGCAGGGTACAGATAGCGTGCCTTCAGGAGACTAGGTGGAAAGGACATAGAGCAGAAGAGCGCAATGGGTACAAGTTGTTGTATTCTGGGTCGGATGGGGCCAAGAACGGAGTAGGATTTTTAGTGTCTATAGAATTGCATAAGAATGTAATTGAGGTGATACGACACAACGATAGAATTATGGTGTTAAGGTTAGTATTAGGTGAGCAAGTAGTGACAGTGGTATGCGCATATGCACCGCAAGTGGGACTAGGAGACCAAGTGAAAAGAGAGTTCTGGGATTGTCTAGATGTAGTAGTAAGGGCCATACCTAGGGAGGAAAAATTTTTTATAGGAGGAGATTTTAATGGACACATTGGTACGGAAAGTGATGGATTTGAGTTGGTGCATGGGGGTTTTGGTTTTGGTGATAGGAATGACCCTGGTAGAGACCTTCTAGACTTTGCGACAGCTCACGGCCTAGGTATTATAAACTCGTTCTTTAGGAAGAGAGAATCTCATTTGATCACTTTTAGTAGCGGAGGACGTAACACGCAAATCGACTATCTTTTGATGAGGCAGGAAGATCGACGGATGTGGATGGATTGCAAGGTTATACCAAGGGAGACTGCAGCGACTCAACATCATTTGCTAGTAGCAGATATAGCCCTAAAAGTAAGGCTAACTGAGGGGGAGAGGAAAACCAGACCTAAGATCCGTTGGGGAAACTTGAAGGGAGAAAAAAGTATGATGTTTAGAGATAAAGTTAACTCGATGACATTGATGCAACTAGGCGACGACGCAAACCGGATGTGGGAGGCTATGGCGACTACGATCACTACAGTGGCGAATGAGACGCTAGGGGTCACAACAGGAAAGACTGGTGGTCATAAGGAGTCCTGGTGGTGGAATGAAGACGTGCATACCAAAATAAAGGATAAGCAACAGAGTTTTAGAGAGCTTTTGAGGTGCACAGATGAGGAGGAACGGATGAGGGTAAGGGAGATATACAAGAAGGCAAAAAGGGAAGCGAAAAAGGCGGTGACCGATGCAAAAAACACAGCCTATAAACAAATGTACGAACGTTTGGAAAGGAAGGAGGGGGAGCATGATATGTTCAAGATTTCTAAAGCTAGGGAGCGAAGAAGACAAGATCTAGGAGTAGTAAAGTTTATCAAAGGTGAGGATGGACGTGTTTTAGTCAAGGCACATGACATTAAGTTGAGATGGCAAACCTACTTCCATAATCTTTTCAACAATGGTAGGGCATACCAACAAGATAGCAGCAATCCCAGGATTCAAAGGCGACAACAGAATAATTTCTACTGCAGGAGGATCACACATGACGAGGTGAGGAGGGCACTTATGAAGATGGGAAGAGGAAAGGCAGTGGGTTTGGACAACATACCGATTGAGGTGTGGAAGTGTTTGGGGGAAGAAGGAGTCCGATGGTTAACACTTTTGTTCAATTGTATTTTCAAGACTGGAAAAATGCCAAATCAGTGGAGGAGTAGCGTCGTGGTGCCTTTATACAAGAATAAAGGAGACGCTCAGTGTTGTGGGAACTACAGAGGAATCAAACTGCTAAGTCACACTATGAAGCTCTGGGAGAGGGTAATTGAAACTAGAATTAGAAGAGAAACTCAGGTTTCAGTAAACCAATTTGGATTCATGAAAGGGAGGTCAACTACAGAAGCGATACATATTCTAAGGAGGTTGATGGAAAAATATAGAGCGAAGAAGCAAGATTTACATATGGTGTTTATCGACCTGGAAAAGGCATATGACACTGTCCCACGCCAATTGATTTGGGATAGTTTGGAGGGTCGAGGGCTACCGGGGAAATTTATAGACTTAATTAAGGATACATACGACAGAACGGAAACTAGTGTCCGCGCGCCTGTAGGAGATACAAACTTCTTTCCTGTGGAGGTAGGACTCCACCAAGGGTCTGCGTTGAGCCCTTTTCTTTTTGCGGTTGTCTTGGATGAGTTGTCCAAGTTGATTCAAAAGACAGTTCCGTGGTGCATGCTTTTTGCAGACGATATTGTGTTGATTGCAGAGAATAAACAGTGCCTGAACGCGAGGGTAGAGGAGTGGCGAGTAGCCTTAGAGGGCAAGGGTCTAAGGATTAGTCGATCTAAGACTGAGTATCTACACTGTGATTTCAGTGGTGTAGCCAATGACGATGACACCCAAATCACCATTGAGGATCAACTGGTCCCGCGGGTAACTAGATTTAAGTATCTGGGGTCGTTTGTACAAAGGGATGGTGACATAGATAGTGATGTAACCCATCGCATACAGGCTGGCTGGTGTAGATGGAGGGCAGCCAGTGGGGTATTGTGTGATAGGAGGTTCCCAACTAAATTAAAGGGGAAATTTTACAGGGTAGCAGTCAGGCCCGCTATGCTATATGGAACAGACTGTTGGGCTATCAAGAAGACACAAGCGCGCAAGATGGAGGTAGCAGAGATGAGGATGCTAAGGTGGATGTGTGGACACACGAGGTTAGATCGGATAAGAAATGAGGTTTTTAGGGAAAGATTAGGAGTGGCTAGTATATCGGAGAAGATTAAGGAGGGGAGATTGAGATGGTTTGGGCATGTGAAGCGGAGGGAAACGACGGCACCAGTTAGAGTAGTGGAAACTCTTACTGTTGAGGGGAGGAGAGGAAGAGGCAGACCCAAACTGACATGGGATGAGCAGATTAGGCATGATTTAGTAGAGTTGCATCTTTCTGAGGACATGGTCCAAGATAGGACTTCGTGGAGGCGTAGGATTAGGGTCAAGGACTTCTAGGAGATATTGCAGTAAGGTCTTAGGTGTATTTTAAGGAGGTAGGTTTTTCTTACTCTTTAAGGGACTTTCCCGGTGATTGCCTTCTTGTGTTTATGCCCAAATGATGTTGTATGCATGCTATTATACATGATTTACGTTATATTGTGTCACTCGGATCAATCTCTTGGTATGGGGGACTTCTTATTTCTATATTCTATATTCTTTGACTTGATGTGTTGGTTTGTTGTTTGTTGTCGAGCCGAGGGTCTCTCTGGAAGCAGCCTCTCTATCCCTATGGATAGAGGCAAGGTCTGTCTACATCCCACCCTCCCCAGACCCTATAAGTAGCTTTGCTATTTGTGGGATTTTACTGGGTATGGTTGTTGTTGTTGTTGTATAATATACCGGGTGTACGCCTACACCGGGATGTCGAGGTCGTGGCCATTTCGTAAAATGATGCCAAGGATATCCGGGACAACGGTCATTAACCCCCCAAAGGCTTTTAAGTAACAAGACTGTTTAAATGAGCCGATCACATTATTCAATTAACCACCTAAGCGATGGAAGATATGATGCTCAATCAAGCGGTATTAATATACCGTATCCCAAGCCCGTATAAGGGAAAATAAGTTAAAAGTATTTACCTTTGCAAGTATATTCCTTAATGGATTACGTCACAGATAGCTTTTACTGGGGCTCCTATTCTGGAACGAAGGTTTTAATTAACCTATTAGAGTCCTAACGGGTCTTTATATTGGCCGTAGCCTAGACCGGTTGGTTCCGAAATATAAATACGGTTTAATCGCGCGAAAAGGCGAAAACCGAGAATAGAGTGTGATTCTGACCCAACAAGTTCAGAGACTTGCTTTATATGGGTTTAAAGTTCACACTCTGGATCTTAGGGTCAAAATAATATGGTTTGACCCATATCGGCTAATTTATGAAAACTAGTTCCATAAGCCGAACCGTGCGCGCAATAGGCGAAACGGTTACCCATGAGAGTCCTACGCTTGTTTCCTAAGTCAATATGCCTTAAAGAGGTTGTGGTATCAGTAGGATACCTTCCGTGATGCCCGTAACGAGTTTAAGTTAATATTATGCCCCGTAGGGGTTTTTCGGTCATTTTAAAGACTTTTAAAGAGCTTTTCGAGTTCTACAGGAAATCTGAGTTTCCCGAACAGTTTATAAAGTCTAAAATACTTTAATTATTATTTAAAATCAGTAGCAACTGGAATCGGGTCAAAAGACCTTGTAGAACTCAAGTTTTGGCCGAAAAGGGCATATTCGGTATTTACCGAACCGTAGCCATAACCGCAGGTTATGAGCAAGGTAAAATTTATTAAAAATCTTTAAAATTCTAAAAATATTATTTTACTACCGTGGGTAAAAGTTTTGGTGACGAAATCTTGGTCTAGATAGGCGTTACGCTAATTGCGCCGTTTATTACGAAAGTTTCTTATAAATGCGCTATTTAGCATAACTCTCATTCTAGACCTCGGATTGACGTGAAACTTTAAGGACATGATTATAATTTAGTAAGCCAGGTTATGGTCCGTTCACGCGTTCGAAATACTCGTTTTATTTTTAAAAGGCCGTTACGGTCAACTTTTAGGCGATTAACGGAAATGCGTAAAAGACTCGGACAAATTATGAACCGATCACAGAGGGTTATACCATCATGTAACCTGGTCCTAAGAGAGTCCTAAGGCATATCTATACCTCACTAAAACGGGTCAGAACTGAAGTCAAAACAAAAGTCAAACTTTTGCGACATTCGGCTCCGAACCGGGTTAGTATAGCAAATGGTCGATTCAAACGAGCGCAAACAAGTTTATATACTTAATATCATTTTTATGAGTGTCTAAACAGGTTCCATAGCATATACATTACAGATTATGTAAAAATCGCAAAAATAGCTTTCTGTTGACTTTTTAAGCATTCGTTTGACTCGACATTTGAGCTAGTTAGAGTGATGATCAGAGGGAACCCCTTTAGAGGTTTATTACCCACATAAATACCAACTCATAACTACTTTTGATCCGTCATAAGACTGAGCCATTACGGATTTATTTTGAAGTCAAACCGTAGTTACGACGGTTTGGTTTTTAGCTATATTACTAAGTAAAACTGAACTACAAAGGATGTAAACGACTTACAGAAGCTTAGGCTTGCTTAGAGAACAAAGAGGAATGCTTGAGAGCTTTTGGAATGACCAGTGAAGTGTGTTTGAGTTGTGATGAAAGTTATGAACACAAGAGGTCTATTTATAGTCAAAGACAAGCCCTTAGATCATTACAACACATCCTATAAATGAATGTGGATCAGTGGCATGTGTCCTAGAGAGTTATGGGTCGAGTAGGGGGCGCCCATGACCCTGAGAAACCCATAAATTCATGTTTTGCCGCTTAAAACAGCCAACAGCCAACAATCTGTCGTTGGGCGTTGCTTACGGACCGTATGGCTTCGGCCTTGCGGTCCGTAAGCCATAGGCGGATCATCAGCAATCATTCCCCCTCCTTACGGTCCGTAAGGCATACCCTTTACGGTCCGTAAGGGGTTAAAATAAATCTTTTTAAATCTTTTAGTAATGATTATAAAATCTTGGTAATTAATTACCTGACCTTTCGGGTTTGAAGGGGTAACTTTGCGATATGGCCCTTGATTAATTACAGTTAAGGACCTCGTGTTATTTACCCGCATTGTTAAGCCCTCGGTTAATTTATTTATTATCCGGAAAGCCTTAAATTATATTATTGACGCTTTTAACCCTTCTCATACGAATTCGATCGTAACTTTCTCGTTTTAAAACGGAACTTCGCGAAATTTATATATTGCATTCTAGTGAGTGTATTATACTGTTACAAAGCCTCGGGAACGTTAAAGGGTCACTCAGAGGTATAATTAAACATGTTGACACAGTTAACCCCTGTGGTTTGTAATCTCTCACTTTCTTTCGCGTTTCGCTTCCGTACGATCTATGATTTATTCGTTTGAAGGTACAAGCATTATTTAGGGTTACTATACAGTATATTTACCCTTGTTTGACATTTATAACCCTCGAATTTATATACTTTCAAGGTTTGTCAACATTAGTCCTTTATTTAATATCAATGCCACGTGTAACTAATGACACGTGTTAACACATTATTGGACACAAAAATTCGAGGTGTTACAACACCGCACGGGTAGGAACGCGGAAATTGCCAACAATCTCCAGGTTGAAACCTTCCCGTACCTCACACGGAATTAGCTCAACCTTGCCCTCAAAATCGGGCTCAAACATCCTCCACAGGCCAACTGCATTCACTGATAAAACACATACATTACTAAAAGGATAAAGAAGCAAGGAAAATAATCAAGAGTACCAGGCTTACCACCACTCTTCTCCCGCAGAACGGGCCTTGCCTTCCTATCCGGCCTGCTGAGCATCATCCGCAACACCCACAACTGGTTGTTGTCTAACTTCTTGAGTTCAATAGGCCGCATCCAAGAGAACCAATCCACAGTCTTCGCGGTGGCAACATGAATATCCTCATCGGTGACACCCACATTTACGTCCCGGAAAGTCATATGGGCATAGACCGCACAGGCTTTGACGTAAAAAAACTTCGTCTTCCACTTCGAGACACCCTTGGGAGGTGTCATCAACTTCAAACTCCCATGTCGTTGATTAAAAGAGAAAAAACCAGTGTTCACTGTTAACTGGTAAAACCGCCGGAAGTTCTCAACCGTAACGTCCAACCCATGGGCACGAAAGGTGTACTCAAAGTTCCTAATCCGGAACATCCCAAATGGACTTAGTTGGGAAATATGGAGATGATAGTACTCTATCACCTCAGTAACGAACATTGTCACCGGCAATCGGAGATTGCCCTCAGTGAAAAAATCAGCCCACAGGGTGATATAACCGGCCGGAGCATCAGCACCAGTATCACCCTCTTGTGGGTAAGTGGCCTTCCAATCGTCAGCCATCTGAATAGTGGTCATCAGGGTTTTAAAACCAACTGTTGTCCACTTCAATACCGGTAGACCACCACCGACGGCACCACCATCATCATCTTCATCTTCTTCAGCCCCTGCCAGTGGCTGCTCAGGGTTTTCACCCTCCACATTGTGTACATTCGACGGTTCAGCCATCACAAATATGGACGTAGGGAAGAACGTGAGCAGAAAAACCGAAACTACCTCACCGGAATTTCAGAAAATCTTATCGGAGAATACAAGAGGAAACTTTTTCTCTCACCGAAAATTTTTGAAATTTTGAACAAGTGAGGGGAAACCACGAACGGTTTCCCCTTATATACTCACCGCAATAAATGCAGCATGGAAACTGAATCATCACGTCCAAAAAAGAGCGAATTACGTGGCACCACGTGTCAAGCGACGTTTCCGCTGACGGTTACCACGAGCGCGTGGCCGCCCACGCGCCTGACAAAGGAGACGTTTACACTCCTGATACAGTGCATTTAATGGCCTCGGGCAGTGCAACTGTCCTTTCATTTCAGCACATGCCAGAAAATCTCACCAACTTCCACCAACTCACACGTGCGCTCAGCCACGTATACAACAAAAAGCGACAACATTATCCAAACACAAGCGGCATGCGGTTTCTCTGGTATACCGCACCATAACCCATACCGCATGTCGTTTTTTTACATACCCCATAAAATAGCCAAAAAATTATATCTTTCCATGGTTAAGGGGGTATAAACATGTCCGCACATACCCACGAGCACACGTGGAATATGCGGAGACGACACACACGAGCCCGTACAGGTGTGTCAGATACTCAGAACCAGCGTTGTTCTTTGGACTGAACCGCATCTCAGAAACAGGTAAACCGCATTGCCTTCATTCTCTTCAAGCTTCAAATCCCTCCTGTCCGGTTCACAACCACAGAGGGTGCATAAACAACTTCTTCAACGAGAAGAAGGAAGGGAATGTACGCGCACGCACATCAGCAACCCTGACTCCTGATCCTTCAAGAGCCACATCCGAGCAACACACCCGTTTCAAGCAAGTATGGGGTGGCAAAACCGCAGACACTCATGAGTCACTGCGGACACAACCATAGCTTCCGCAAATGGTTGCTACGGAAGAGCCACAACTAAGTCATCACATAGATGAACGAAGCTACTTCAAAGAAAACTCCTCGATATTGGAGCGTGAAGGAAGGTGGCTAAGGAAGAGATGCGGACGAGATCCCCAATGATCATACGAGATTTCGTCAAACAACAAGCGATCGAACAGCGGTAACAAGTCTGCTTATGACTTTGTTACCCTACTTGTAAGACGGATAGAATAAACAATGGTGGGCATTACCATGCCTATGACCATGTTTATTTGGCCATTATCTAGAATCACATTGTTCGACCAAACATGGCCAACAATGACGCAAGTACCCAACATTGTTCCCACAACCGTGGCCAACAATGTCAAGCAACGACGTAACCGCAAAGGACGTGCGGTTACTAGAGAGCTAATTGGAAGAACATGAACACCCCACAAAAGGGATCATCATTCGATGTCCAATCATGACAAAAGAAAACTCTCTTCTTCATTCACCACCTCAAAAGGTTGGTTCGAAGTTTGTGCACACCTTCAACCACCATCTCAGAGATTGGTTCGAAGTTTATGCATATGCCCAGCAAGGTTTCAAGGTTGGTTCGACACACCAACAGGTGGCACCCAACCCGAGGCTGAGAATTTCGCATCAAACGAAACATGCTCACCGGTACGGAAGAGGCATCAAATGACCCTTCCAGACCTCCAGCTTGATTTATAAAGAGCAAAGACCATCTACATGGCCTAGGATCTTCTCCAGACTGCAAACTACCTTCTAAACACCATAGTCCAGTACTCCCCCCACAAACAACTTGCATATGGCAGCAACACTAGACTGGGGGACTTGAAGGGGTATGGTCCCAGATCTCGCGTCAGCATCGACCGCGAGTGACCATTACCCTTATCAAAACCCCCACTAGCTAACAACCTACTTATGTCAGTGCGGGAACGCGTCGACACAGTGGTTGAATCCAATCTGACCAGTGATGGAGGAGGACTTACCTGGAATATGAGAACGGTATAGCGATGCGGCTGGCACAGCATCTGGTGTATGAAAACGGTAGTATTCACAGCGATGCGGCCTGACACCACATCCAGTGAACACTTCTATCAATACAGAGAAGCTGGATAACAACAACAGTCACCACAGCCGACGATGCGGCCTAGCACCACATCTCGCGTATTTCTTGATCAAAAGAGTAAGACGCGGGAACAGCTACAGTCACCGCAGACAGTGGTGCGGCTTGCACCGCACCCTGTCTACTCATCAAGTGGGACTGACACCACAGAGCAAGTAGAACCAATGGCAGTCGCCTGTCAGGACTACGTAAGCAGCAGACTGACGTGGCGTCACCTCCCCGGCCGACATGTCTGACACACCTGCAAGGGTGCAGCATGCCGTCAGTCTATCCATCCACCTCCTCCTTCACTCCTCGGCTATAAATACCAACCCCAAACCAGGTTTGAGGTATCTCTTCACAACTCTCTCACTACTACTACTATCATACTTTGCTTCCCAAGCAGATTACTGATTCTCACGCCGGAGAGTGGTAACAAGGAGCACCCCCCCACCCCATCCTCCTTGTTACGAGTCATGGTTTGTTTCCTTGTGCAGGAGATCAACCCACCGGTGACCATCCAGCGATCCTCGAGAGGAAGGGATTAACGCTTCTTGACGAGCCAGTGAGTTAACCCTGCCCGGTTAACCATTGTTTCATTAGCAGTCTAAAGCAACCAAAGGTTGCAAACTGATAATATATAAATGAAGCTGCATGTCCCACAACCATAAGCAACCACACAACAGGCAAAAAACTAAGCTCAGAAGCTCCGGATGGCTGCAATAAACATTATCATGCCAAATCTAAAGCACCATCAAAGCATTGCTCTCATATGAGCATCAAACCATCTTCATCGAGATAAAACTAAACATTTACCAAGAAAATGGCCATGCATTACGAATAAATTGTCACTTAAACAAAAAAAAAACATAAATCAGATCTTGTTGACCGAAAGATTATCGGATGAACACTTCAGTGTCATCTTCATGAACATCAAATTATAATCCAAACAAACCTGTCACAATAAGATAAAGGTTCAAACACAGAACCTGTAGGTAACCCGGACCAAAGACAAAAATATCAAAACCCAAACAACAACATAGAAAAGCATCCACAATAAACCGCCAAACCCTAGAAATTTAGGGCTAAACAAAGTGTAAATTTACCTAAACTAAGAACAAATGTGGTTTCATCAACAACAATCAGAGCACGTGACCAACCGATCGGTCGTGTTTGACAAGTGGAGGTGCGACGAGGGGAGGGGGGAGACAAAGGGTCAGTATTAGAGAAAGAAACGTGTGGCTTCAAAAAAAAGTCAACAAACAAATAAAACAACATTACATACCCAACATAATTGTAACCCAATAAGCACATTGTATAACAAAATAAACATAAACCATCAAATAAGCATGTGGTACAACCCACAATAGCCTATTAATGTTATTGATTGATAATATATAAATTATACGTAGAGAATTACAAAAATTTCATATAGTATTTGTGTTTTATTACTTTAAATGTGATACGTAATACAATTGTTCAACTGTCTTTCTTTCTCTCCCACTACTGTTGTTTTTCTTTTTGCACTACGAAAAATGTCTTTTTAATTGTTATTTTTCTAAATAATAAGTCTCATAGTTTTTAATTAAAAAAATGTTAAATAATGAACATGTAACAAAATTATTTTGTTTACAACACAATAAAAAGAATTCGTAAATTATTTTATAAATATAATTAAGCTACACATTTGCTAGTTAACTTGTGATTCCTACCAAAACAACCAATTACAATAAAGTAGTAGGTAAACAGGTAACAAGCTGCGTTGCAACCCCATTTTGTATAGCAAACCTGATCCTAATAAAGACAAAGTTATGAGTCTTAGAGGTCGAGAAATTAGCATGCATGACCTGCCGGACCTTGTTCAGGAATTCCACGGCCTACGGGGCTAGGGAACTAAATGTATAAAAGGAAAAGGGAAAAAACACGTGTTGATTCTCTAAACAAGCTTTCTCATGTTCAACGATTTTGCTTGATCCCGCCTTCAACGTTGTCTGGCCAACTACAAACCCAATGTCTCTACGCCCAAAAAAAGTGGACACTCGTGTAAGGTCCACACAAGCATGTTTTGTAAGACCCTTAGTTCATTTATACGATTTTCATATAGATATCGACTATAATTGTGTATGTACAATTACAGATACATTTGACAATACAGGTTCCTTAAAACATTTTAAGATTTAGAACATTTCAACATAATACATATATATCGTCGTTTAAAATATGACGAAGAAACGTATGCGGAAGCTTGAATCTTGATCGTGTTCGGTTCTTCTTTGAGCTTGATCGTCAGCCGGCTCTTCAAGGTATCCTACATTTCATAAAAAATGAAATGCGTTAGTTATATGACGTTTAAAACGTATCTAAACGAGTTCGCAAGACAAAACAAGCGAAACAAACAATTTTTGCTTGTTGTAATGGGCCTCGCGGGCCGCGACCGGTTTCACGTTTGTCCTTTGCGGGGCGCAACAGCCGTCGCGTTGCGCGACGGTGTTTATCTCTTCTCGTCGCATGGCGCAACGCTCTATTTTTGACAGAAAGTTTCGAACTGGATGCTGCATATTTTCAGCAATCCTATTTTTCGCCTAAACCTTCATAACTTGCTCAATTTTTATCCGTTTTACGACCCGTTTCTTCCTACGTGATCGTAATTGTTCCTCCATCATATGTTGTTAAAATCCAACATATGAACTAAACAACTTCTTAAGTTTTTAAGCCCTTGGCTTTATATTTATTTACTAGTTTTTGACCCGTTCATGATATAACAAACAAACTTGTTTGTTTGCATTCAAATTCTCATAAACATCACACTATAATTGATGTGTGTAAAATGCAACATATAAATTACATCAAATAAGGCATAAAACTAACCCTTTTTAAGTACTAATGTTGGAAAAAGAGTGTTTTTGTCTTCCTTTTGTATTTCAGGAATAAATGAGCTCAAATTAACAAAAGAAGCAAAAAGGCAGCTAAATCTAACATAAATACAAGAAAAGGAACATAAGTGGATTGCCCGACCCCTCGACAGCATCCTCCCAAGCAAAACAGAGAAGGCAGAAGACTGAACACGCCCCGTGCTCAGCCAGCACGGGGCCGTGCCCAAGAAGCAGCAGAAAAGACAAACCTATAGAAGCTTCCATTGCCCACCACGGGGCCGTGCCCAGTGAACACGGGGGCATGGCGAAAGTACTGCAGGCGCATCATAGAGTGTGTGAGTCGTCTTGGGATCCAAGATTGATCGTAAGAGTTCTTGACAATCAAGGCCATGTTTGCCTAAGTCTCTTATATCACTTGGTGAAGACAAGTGTTTAGTATAATACTTTTTATTTTTAATCTTTTGCACTTTTTATTTGGTTTTGTTTTAATGACTTTAATAACTAGTTGCTTATGTTGAAGGTGACTTTTCCTTATCGTTTGTCCGTGGTGTCTTGGCATTATTTTACTGTCTATATAAAATAAAAGATTTTCACCATTCATATCTCCACGGTCTATATGGAGGTATGTTGGCTACCTGGTCGGGGGTTAAGGGAACGGTTTGGTAAGGGTCTTGCCCTTGTTCAGCGTTTAGAGGTCCTGCAAGGGACCTGGGTCAAATTTAGTAGGATCTCCTTCAATACCCATAGGTATTGGATGGCGGAGATCCAAACTCTTTGACCCCCTCATAAGTTAACTACTATTAATACTATAACCCAGCTATTTAGGACTGTATCCCTGCTGACTCAGACTACTTAGTTGAGGGTAACGTCACCTCCAAAAGAGGGGCCTACCATAATTTGTATTAATAACTTAATGCATTATCTTTCAATAATCCAACCCTTTAGGATTGTATCCTTGCTGACTCAAACTACTGGGTTGAGGGTAACGTCGCATTCAAAAGAGGGGCCTACTACAATAACTAAGATAATCTCTTAAACAAGTGCAAAAGTGCGAAAATAATCAAAGGTTATAGTAATACACGAGTCGGATCCAAGTGATTCATCTTGTCTATCTGTTTTTTATTTTTATTTTATTTTTCAGCATTTAGTTAGTTTTTATTTTCTTAGTTTAAAAATCTTTTCAAACATTTTGATTTGGTTAGACGTTGAGGATAAACCGGTACTAAAAGCTCTTGTGTCCTTGGACGACCTCGGTATCTTACCAACACTATACTACGTCCACGATGGGTGCACTTGCCCATATGTGTGTTTAGTGTTAGTGAATATCGTGTTTTATAAATTTAAAACTTGGCTAAAAGTGTAAAAAGGGCTTAAAATATACATCTAAAACATATACACACTGACACGCATCAATAATTATTTCCTATTAACCGAGGTTCTATTCACGGATTTTCTATACATCCGTAACCCGTTTGCGTGTATGCTTATTTTGACCCGTTAAGGATTTAAGCCTTTTAAACTCATATCATGCTCTCCCTTTTTACTTATATCTTATTCTCATATTAAGATATGTACTTAACTTCCACCACAACTATATTTGTGGTGGAGTTAATATAGTAAACTTTTATTCCAAGTTCTACCCCTCGGATTGTCAATTTACGGAAAAGACTCATTTCAAGGCCTTTAATTAAAAAGACTTATACCATAAACTTTTACTCTTATCCAAAGATCTACTCGATCATAAAACTTACTTTCAAACAACCTTTAAGGTTCATTTGCCCAATTTATCAATGAAGGGCGTTTTGTCAATTTTAGTATCTCCTTTTACGACGAAGGACTTTCACTAACATATTTGACCAAAATCGCACATTTTAGCTAAAATCTTATTTACACATACCTGGCTCGGGTCAAAGTATAACCCATTTTAATATCTTGCCTTAATAATTTGCTAATTAATAGCAACGCAAATTCCGTATTCCGTTTTACCCTGTGAGTATAAGACTCGACAAGCACTTATTAGTCGTTATTCTCAAATGGTGTTAAGATCACCATTTGACCCGTTTGGCCTAAACTACCAAACATTTTATATTTATAACAACATGGTATTTATTTACCAATACACACACTTGACCTATTACGGATTTTCACCATAAGGTCATATGTCTTAAATTCATTTTTTTTACATAGTTAACCCATCTTGGCTTACGCCAAAGGGTATCTTTTAAAATTAAACTCACAGTTGTCAACTCGTGACTGAATTATCATTTTACCCTTTTTCTCAATATGATTTACACCATAAGGTGACATTTCGAAATCTCATGGTATGTTCGTCATTACATGACTAAATTACCATTTTACTCCTTTTTACCATCCATTATGTTTTTTCATCATTTTTACATGTTCTGACCCATATCAATTTACGTCGAAACATCACGTTTCAAACATTAGCTTATCATATTCATAATCCTTATAATAATTAGGCATTCTATAAAAGGGGGTGTAAGTTTTACTTACCTTGCGTCCAATTTATGTTTTTCCTTCATACTTGATTCGTTTGACCCGCTTCATTCCCAAGCTTCCACCTAGCTTGTCAAACGTCAAACTATCATATAATTTCACAAGGTGGTTAGATTAGTCATTCTAGATCATGACCTTCACACCTTATGAACCTTTATACCACTTTTACTTTTTGAACTCTAACATAGGTCGGTTTAACTTTTAAAAGTCAATCGCCTATTTACTTATATATTTGCACAATTAAGTTCAACGAACTCTCTTAGGCGTTTTCATAAATTACCCGGTAAGCACTATTCTTAAGCCACCATTTTAATTACGTTTCTTAACTAAGTTTACGCAATTGTTAACATTAACTTAGCATAACTTCAATTATTCATAACACATGATGATCTCAAACTTCATTTAACATGAATATAACATTCATTCCTTCGTATCATACAAAACCCACCCAACGACAAGTATGAACATATACCCGAATTTCTTAGATTTATTCAAGCATCTTCTTATCACTATCATGTATGATGATTCTAATCATAATTATATCATCAATTTCATCATAATATTAAAACCCACTTATCTAAGTGTGGTAATTCATCTAAATACTCAAATCATAGCAACATATGTATAATTTTCACTTAGGATTTTGTTCCTAAGCAAGTATACATCACTAATTCAACATAGCCTCTACGATTCATATATAAATCTCAACTTATGATGTTCATCAATTTTCACAACTTCAACAAACACCAAAAATTTTACATACCTTATGATTCCCTTGTCGGGGTGATCGTTAATATACCTTCAATCATGAATTTGAGCTTCAATTTCCCCTTCAATTCAATGATTCGTGAGTGAACTAGGGTTTGCTCCCTGTTTTTCTTCTCATGGTCGCTACACACACACACACACTTAGTGTGTGTGTTTTGAGTTTTGATCATGATAAACCTAAACTTTAGGTTTTTCCCACTTTTGGTCCCTCATGATTTAGATTTTTATTAATAATATATATTATCCAATATTTATCACTAACAATATAATAATCAAATAGGTTAATTATTCCTAGTTAGTTTTGTTTACAGGTTAACTTTTATCATTAACAGTACTTTACCCATTCATTTATATTAACCGGGTTTAAATTACCAAACCCGTTTTCGGGGTGTTACATCTTTCCCCCTGCCAACCCAAATACTACAATATCAACTAGTTGTATAGCAAGCCTCTCTTCAATAGGGGACACTCCTTTTTAGCTGAAATCCATGCCCGCTTTAGAATATCACCTAGAACATCCTTGACCAAATTATGTTTGTATCTAAAAGAGTAAATTACAAAACCATCCTTTATTTTGATACCAAATTGCAAACTATGTCATTTGTCTTCAAAAAGTACATAAAACATACTCGATATTTGCAAACATTTGCACGTTATGTCCTTTAGTCCTAACTCAGTTAGTTATTATAGTTAAATCTAACAAAATGAACCCACATGAGGGTATTATGGTCATTTTATCCTAGATACTAAAATAATAAATATAAAAGAGTCCCTCTCTCTCCATCTCAAAACTCATTCTCTCCCCCATTCAAACCTCTCACTCTGCAATCTGAATAGATGGAGAGAGAGAATTCAAGGTTCAGCCACCACCTCCATACATCATTGTCACCCACCCGCGACCACCTTCATACACCCCACCGGTTTTTTAGTACACACTCGAGCTCTAAGTATACGATCTAACTTTGTTCAGCTCGAAAGACTCTGACTCATGCTTTAAGATACGAACTAACTTTGTTCAATTCGAAAGACTCAAAACTATAAACTACATGAGATAACTCCACTTAGCTCCATCCACCTCTGCATGTGAAGTGCTTTTAATCGCTCTTCAAAATCACTGATCGTTATCAAAGTTCCCAATGGATTTGTCAAGCCACGACTCTAAATCAACCCAGAAGAGAACATAGAGAGAATGAGAGGTTGCTTAAAGTAAAACAAAAATTAAAAAAAATTCTGTAAATAGGTTTAAAAAACTATCCAATATAATTACTCATATAAATATAGACAAAGTAGTCATTTAATATACTCAAAATTGTAGTTCGCTTCGGTTTGGGAAAAAGATTCAAATTCAAATCAATTGCTCATACTCAAATCAAATACCCAAACCATTGGTGCAGAATCAACAACAAAAAATGTTCCATCTGTTGTTAAAGATAATGATTTAATGGCAACAAACATGTTCATGAAAATTATGATTCTTCCTTGCCTGTGTATTATTGGAATAAAAATAACTAATGGTCATAACTGCCACCACTTCCATACACCCCACTGATTTAGCCCTAGAGAGAATAATATTGGGGTTTTTAGTACACACACTTCTTTGTATTTTTGATTTTGATGATGGGTTTCAGATTGGATCGTTGAGGTGGTATTTGTGGAAGATGTAATTTGGGGGTTATGATTTGCAGTGGTGGGTTTGGGTTTTAGTGGTGGTGAAAGGCGGTGTGGGGTGTGTGGAGGTGGTGGTCTGGTGGGGTGGTGGTGGTGTATGGAGGTGGTGGCAGATACCTTAATTGTCTCTTTGCATTTAGATTGTAGAGAAAGAGAGTTAAGGAATAGAGAGTGGGTTTTGAGATAAAGAGGGGGGTTTTTTTATGTTTATTATTTTAGTATTTAGGGAAAAATGACCAAAATATCCTTATGTGAGGTCCATTTAGTCAGACTTAACCATAAAAACTAACTGAGTTAGGGTTAAAGGACATAACTTGCAAGGGTTTGTAGACATCGAGTACGTTTTTTGTACTTTTTGAAGATAAAGGATGTCGTTTGCAATATGATGTCAACATAAAGGACGATTTTTATAATTTACTCTATCTAAAATAAGGTAGCTCCTTGCAATGCACCACATGCTTGAAAAGATATCTAAACAAATCTTGCGACAAACTTCGCATAGCTCATCAATCGGAAAAAGAGGGATCATTAGCCGGTACTTAAGGATTGCACGGTACTCCACAACCGACTGGTGTTGACCAAGTCCTTCAATGGGGATGGCTGTCAGAAAATCCTGAGCATGAGGGGCCTGGAGACACTCAAGCATCGCTTTTTAGAGAGGAGATTGATCAAACTTCTCTCCCTAACTCGGACAGTTCTACTAAACAGGGCACTTAACAAAGCATCATGGGTTTTTTTTTTGGGGGGGGGGGGGTATCCTTATTAGAGAAACCGTCAAGATTGAAATTGGGAAGGGGCATGTGCAAGTAATCCAGCACACGCCCTTAATAAGATTATAACCCGACAATACCATAGTTTCGAAGAATGTAATCATGCAAATTCCAAGATTGTGCATCGAGGCCACGAAAGCATATGTATATATCGATCCTTAGCTAACCATAAACCCAATCCCCCAAAATGGGTTGGAAGAGATGCAACATCCATTGAAAATCCTCAATAGATGGACTCTCGCCAACCACAATATCCTCGATCCCTCCCCGGAAGCCTTTACCAAAAACAGAAACAACCTCCCTAACATGCATAGGTTGGCACGTTCTAAGGATGAACAACAAATAAGCGACACCCATACATGAGTGGAGCAAAAAGAGCTCGCATTTAGGGTCCCGCAGATGTGGAAGACAACTCATCAAATCTACTGCACAAGATGCCTTTTTCACGGCCACATTACTGATGAAGACTGCATCCTGCAAACCCCGCCTTCGAGGAGTTTCACACCAAAGACATGTCTTCCAATCCGGTGAGGAAACAAAACTTCCAACACCTTTACTCCATTTCATGATGGCCAAAAGTTGCAACAATAACGCTATAAGTGTTCATTACATTTTCATACACATTTTCATTACCATAAGGGAGGAGGTATGGTCTCAGATCTTGCGCCTGCATGCACGACCATGAGTAAGCAGCACGCTGGAGGATCATACCCAACTTAAAACCAATATAGCATTCAATTATTCTTATCATTGTGGCGCAAGCTTTGTAAGCTTAGAGCCGACGATGACCACTGGTGCAAGTAAAAATAATACAGGTGGAAAGAGTTGCAGCCAATCAGCTGGCGCCAAGCCCTGACTAGACAACTCCCATGATAGCCAATCGTGCAGGAGACAAACAGTACAAAAGGACAGTGACGTGTAACCAATCACATTGTGCCATTCACTTGTAACGCCTCGTATTTTCGTAGTTTTATATTTTTTTTAAAATTTAAGTTCGTTTTCTATTTTTAGAAAATCATATCGAAAAATGGAATAAAAACGTAAAACAACGCATTTTTAAGCGACATCAACGACTACCGACACTATTTTATATATTTTTTTTAAATCAAAAATTATAATTTACGACGTTACGGAGAGTTAGGATTTTTTTATATAACGGGTCATGTAGGAATTACGGGCCACTTAAACGCACGAGATTGGGCTTGTGGGCCTTGGGCCCAAGCCCAAAGCCCACTAACCAAACCTAGTATTAAACCCCCTGATCTTCTTGTTTCAACATCAAAAACCCTACAACAGATCATAAGCAGCCGCACCCCCTCTCCTGTTCGCTCTAATCTCCGGCGACCGGAACGGAACTCCGGCGAACTCCGGCTCGAAACCACTTCCGGCGACCAAACACACCACTCACTCCTCCACTCTCTTTCTCCGGTGACACACACACCCCTACACCCTCTCGTCTCTCTGTTACAATATCAAGTCGCCGGAAGGTTCGAAACATCGTCGGAGCAAACTAAGTCGCCGGAGAAATCCTCACACCACCACAACACCTTTCACTTTCTCTAATTCGATAACAAACCACCGGAGTCACGTAACCACGTCGGAGATCACGTCCCCAGAATTTATCGAATACGTCGGAGACGACCGAAGTTCGCAACGGGAATCATCTCGCCACTGTTCGGATAAACGTATCTCGTTCGTTATTTTGGAAATTCTCCACCATTACTCGTGCGCTTATTTACAAGGAATTCTCATACGCAACCAAAGTGAGCAGACTCGACCTTTTTTTACGTTTTAACGCATTTTTGGGGTGCAACATGTATATAAAATCCACTTTCCTCCATCGAATATAATCAAACACACAATTCATCGAACACGTTCGTTGTTATGCTTAGGTTGTTAATACTTGTTAGTTTCAACTTGTATTCCCACGATATTGTTATGCTTAGGCTGTTTATGCATGCTAGTTTAAAAATCATAATTTCATACTACTTGCTATGTTTAAGTTGTTTATGTATGCTCGTTTCGACGTGAATAATAAATGCTATGTGAATTTGAGACAAACTTTTATACTTATAATTATATTCAAACTTGTATGCTCGCCAGTGCTTTTGTACTGATCCATGCTTTTAATACATGTTGCAGGATTGTGACAGATGAATCCGGTAGGATTGCCTAGAAACGCATTTTAACTTTATTGCTCGTTGTATTATAATTTGCTTTCAATTATGTTGTATTCTGTTTCCAATACTTGTAATAATTAATTATCAATGAAATGAATTTAATTATTTGAATACTTATTGTGCATTATTTATTTTAATCTTGTGGTATTCTAGTTCAAACCATGTAAAATGTAATTATTAAATACTTGACACAAAATAGCGTTATGAAGTCTCTTGCAATCTACACACTTCGTCTCATCCCGATGTTTCCGCCATCGGTTGGGGTGTGACATCACTGCTCCACAATTTCCACTCAGAACTGATGACAGACCTGACACTAAGGACAACTCTCAGGCCACGTGGCTCCAATCACCATGCAACAACTCCTAAATCCTCTTCACACATTAATGATCGTGTCAGGGGAGATAAACATGATATTTCTTAATGGAGGCGTCTGGTCCAAGGCCCATGAGCCCATCTCCTTCTCCACACTCTTCGGCTATATATAAAGGACTTCATCTCTAGATTTAAGGATCGTTTCTTTCACAATCTCATTCCTAACACACACTTATTATCCTCAAAACGATTTCTTATTCTCACGCCAGAGGGTAGTTACAAGGAGAACCCCCCACCTCTCCTCCTTGTAACGAGATTCACGATGTTGTATTGTTTTGCAGGATTAGATTCGGACCAAGCGATTATTAGGCGAAGAAAGAAAGAAAATTAACCTTTGTGAATGAGACTAATCCCACAAATTAAACCCTCAGGTTAACTTGGTGTTTCTTCAAGATGTGTTATTACATTTTACGTGTATATGTCTATGTGATTTTTATGCTATGGATATTTGACTAAAAACTAAGAAAATGTGCAACAATAATTGTTTATGCTTGTAAGTTCTAACTCTTAATAAGGAGCTAATGAGCACCTTCTTTTGACCTCATTTCTTTTATTACCAATTTGAATATTTTATAGCAATACTTATCAGTTACTTGAATTTATTTCAAAAATTGCATAAGATGAGTTCAAAATAACATGTATACAAGCAGAACTGGAAATAAATTTTATTCTATCAGAATTAACGATCATGTGAGGAATTAAAAGATGATAGTGCGGCAATCTCGTGTAACAAGAATTGTAGCTTTTCGATTTAAATAGCAAAATAAGAAGAAATATGTTGAAGCCCACAACAGATAGATTTTCCTTAAAGAAGCGTATGATCCTAGTTTATGTGACATGCTTAAGATTCGTGGACTTTATCTTACAATTACAACAATACCATACTCTTCTGACAACACAATCATAATATCATATGAACAAAACTTTGCATTTACTTAGAAAATGCAACTCTTTTCATTGCACCTTATGACACCGCGTTTAGAGTTTCTTCCGTCACAATCAAAGCTCTTGTATTCGCATGCCGCCAACAAGATCACGCCATATCTTGTGCCATAACTATGGAAGCAAATTCGCCGTTATGTTGTTATTTGTTGCCATCAAGTGTTCTTCAATCATGCTTTCATTATCTCCTTTCACTTTCAAGGTTGTCCTCTTCTTTTATGTCATTTTTAAGTCGATGTCTTTATTTTTCCGCGTTAGATTGAAAATATGATTTTCTCTCTTCCAACAACAAGAGTATAATATGAAATGAGTTAGTTAGCGTTGACAGAGTGGAGCGGGGAAAATATCGAGCTTCAAACGACTATAATGCCGTTAAAAAACAAATAATTAATTTCTTATATATATAAGAATACTTTAAAAGATCACCATGTTTTTTTAAGAGAAACAACACCTAATATCGTAATGTATCGAGTATTATCCATCCATCTATCGGCCCAAAGCAGCATTTTACAACAACCCAATACGCTTTTCAAAGGTGTCTCTTTCTTGACATATCACATATGCATCTTTTTTCCACGTAATGGGACAAAATTTGAACAATTCTTTTTTCTTCCTTTCCTCTAAATTCGCATTTAGATTTCAACATTTCATGATTGTTTTGTTCTTTTATATACTTGAAATTACCTACAACGTATAATTATTATTTAGAAAGTCAACCAAGTTTCAATCATGCTAACAAATTCACCAACACTTATAGCATGCACATCCCATCCTCTATGATTTTTATCTCTAGATTTTAAAGAACAATTTGAAGAAACCATTTAAGAGGATTCACATTAGAATCTTTACACTTATCATTTCTTTATATTATAGAAGAAAAAAAATAAAGAAAACAACTAAAACACTACTATAATGAATTCCCTATAAAAGAGAATACTTTAGAGAAAACTAAAGTACACCTCTATATTTAGTGGCTTATATAGTACACCTCTATATTTTTTGAGAGTGTAAAAGAAAGAGAAAAAAAATAAAATAAATGTTTGTGAGTATGATAGAGATAGAGAGTTGGACGTGTTAGTGCATAATTAGAAAGATAAAAAAAGAATAAAATAAGCGTTTGTGAGAAAGATAAAGATGGAGAATGCGATGTGTGAGGTGTATAAAAATATACATTTTTTTGAGAAAAATATATTTTTTAGTTAGATTACGTAGATAGAGAAGAAGAAGAATGGGATGTGAACGCTCTTAATATTATCTTGGGTTAAATTATTTATTTCCCTTTATTAAACACTAGGTTAAAACTTGGTTTTATATTTTGTAATTTGAATGTGTTTGATCAAATAATAATAATAATAATAATAATAATAATAATAATAATAATAATAATAATAATAACAATAATAATAATAATAATAATAATAATAATAATAAAAGACTGCATCTCAGCGGAACTAAAACGTTTCCTCATGCACATAGATACACAAATAAAACAGAGACGTCGTGGTCTAATCATACCGTCACAGATTGTATCAAGTAGTTGATCATAAGAGAAAGATTAGATAAAGCGGAGTAACACATAATCTTTAAAAGTATAACAAAAGAGGTTGCAGAGTGATCCACTATATATAGTAGAATGAGTCGGATTATCCGTACCTTAAGCACGATAACAAAATAAACACGTATATATTAATTCTCAGCATAAGTCCACGAATGGATCACACAAACCTACAATTATAAAACAACAAATCAGATTCACTAAGGTTTAAATACGTTAATTAATAATTCATGTAATTGATTCTTTTTTCACTCCCCAATTTACAACTCAAATTGATTTTACAAAATACATAATCAACACCTCTAATCAACTTTGTAATTTCTTTGTAAATTCCACTTGAATAATTCATACAGATGGTAATCAAGACTCAAAAGAATTTAAAGCTATAGTTTAAAGCTCATAAAAAGAAAATACAAATTGTAGTTGATTAAAATAAGTTTAACAGTACGGAAATGGAGATATCGTTATTAATTTATTTAGCTAGTTACACATGTTCCAGAGGACAAAGTTAAAAACCAAGAATTCTTATTGTTCATCTTCTTGAGTTTTATCATATAGGTCGCAATCATCGGAATATCTTAAAACCATATTACAACTATCATATAATTTGAACGACGTGCACTACAGAAGTTATGGTGGTACCTTGTATTGATGTAGAACAATAGATGTTTGCTCTACTCGACGAAAGAGAGAATCAAACAACTCCAACAATGGTAGGCTTGTTCATTGTTGGTGGAATTGTGAAAGTTGTGCAGTGAATCAATGAAATATGGGGGGATGAGAAGATTGAAAGAGAGGGAGACTAAACGAATAATTTAAAAATTATACATGTTTTATTCACAGGCAAATTAAAACTGTAACATAATATAATTAAGTTAATATGATATTTTGTGTTATAAAAATTATAATTATTTGTATATTACACCTAATAAATTATGTGTAGGTTAATACGACTAAAATGAAATATTAAATAAATAACCAAGGATAAGTATGTGTACAATATAATATATATTAAGTTAACTGTTGGAAATCAGCAGGCCCCACGAATACACAAGAAACTCACGAACAAGAAGATTGTATTACTGCTTATAACTTTCTTATTATTTAGAATTGAGAGTACAAAATAACTAATGCTCCTACATGCTATTTATAAGAAAAACACAAATAAACACATGCAAAAATAAGTAAACGTGCTCCTCTTATTCAACAACAACTCCACCGTTCACATCCCATCTAATTCTCCTCCAAACTCGGTCAACATGGACCAAATATTCTGCTAACCCATTCCAGCTCCATGACCCACGGTTCTAACCCGTATCCATGCTCCAATGACCCGTTTTCTACTTGGCAACTCATTTAACCACAACCGGTATCCTACTTAACCCGTACTTGACCCGTAAATAACCCACAACATCAAGATTACCCGACATTCACCCCCATAATCTTAATGTGGGTTCTTTCTCCTTACTACTTGCTTGCTCGATTCTTGCTTGCATTCATTCTTGCTTTCCATGCTAAAACTGGAATTGGTTTTCTTGCTTGATTCGAATCACTCTTGCATGCTTTATTCGAATCCGTTCTTGCCGACTTGCCATTCGAACATAATGTCCGATCTTGCTACGAACCACACGGGTCCGGTCTTGCTATTCGGTTTTCTTTCTTTCTTCGGTTGTTGATTTCATTCTTTCTTTTTAATCGACACTCATACTTTCTTCTTTCTAGCCGATGCTTGCACTTTCTTTCTTACCGCACCGTTTTCTTTCTTTCTTTCTTGCGATAGACTGAAATCGTAATTTCATTCTGCTTCTTTCTTTTGAGTCATTCTTTCTCCTTTCCGATTGGCGACGACTCTATCTTTCTCACACTGGTCAGTCGCGACTTTCTTTCTTCTTTCTGGCAGCTTCTTTCTCTTTCTTTCTTCCTTTTGCGACGCCTTTCTGATCAGCAAACTTTCTTCTTTCTCTGGCCAATCGTGACTTTCTGCTTCTTCCTTCGACGACACCACCGCCATACTTTGCTTTCGCTGGGGTTATTCTGGCTTTCGATAACATACTTTCGCTGCCAATGCGGCTATCCCGGTTGATCACCGGTCACCGTTGCACGTTTAATGTCTTGAACAGCCTTGTATTACTGGTTTTCAGTCACCGGACTGATCACCATCTTCTCTGCTACTATTCTCGGTTAACCGGCTGACACAATCGACTGAACCTCCTGTGCGTCCCTTTTTTTTATTCAGCCGATTACACCATTACATGCACTTGATCCATATGTTTTTTCATTCAGTTTCCTTGCTTCCGATCACCAAGTCGCGATCGGTACTTCTTCCGATCACAACATTAAACAGCCCTCCTCTGTAGCTTCAAGGGGATGCTCCCTCTTCTCCGCAAACGACTCTCAAACCCGCACTCGTTTCTCGACCTTGCTCTGATACCAAATGTTGGAAATCAGGCCCCACAAAAACACAAGAAACTCACGAACAAGAAGATTGTATTATTGTTTATAACTTTCTTATTATTTAGAATTGAGAGTACAAAATAACTAATGCTCCTACATGCTATTTATAAGAAAAACACAAATAAACACATGCAAAAATAAGTAAACGTGCTCCTCTTATTCAACAACAACTCCACCGTTCACATCCCATCTAATTCTCCTCCAAACTCGGTCAACATGGACCAAATATTCTGTTGACCCATTCCAGCTCCATGACCCACGGTTCTAACCCATATCCATGCTCCAATTACCCGTTTTCTACTTGGCAACTCATTTAACCACAACCGGTATCCTACTCAACCCGTACTTGACCCGTAAATAACCCGCAACATCAAGATTACCCAACATTAATATGATATTTATGTGTTATGAAAATTATATATGTTTTCACAATTTAATCGTTATTTGAATAGATGATAAGTCTTGATTTATTTTAGATTTTTATCTTTTATTTTTTTCATTATTTGATTTCTATTTTAAGGAGTTTCTATTTTAATAATATTTGAATTAGATATTAATCTATTATTATTTTATAAATTATCAATAAGTTAAAGGAGAGATTGTTATGTGACATTAATTGAAATCTTTTATTATAAGTTATATTCACTTTTCACGTATGTGCTAAACAATTTTTTATAGTTAAATTCGATTTTGCTCTCTAGGTTTAAGAGAAACATATATTTTCCTCCAAAAAGAATAAAAATATTGTTTTACCTCTGAAATTTTTGTTAGTTCCAACTTTATTGGCATCTCTTATGAAAGTATCAACTGTTATGGATTTTATTGATATGCATGGTTAATATATACATTGAATGAGCTAAAGACTAGGAATGTAAGTGCTAGAAATTAGGAACTTATTAGCTAAGTATTTGACTAGATACAAAGCAGTTACAACATTCAAATTCAAATGGTTTTGGAGGGAGACTCGGTTGTCACCGAGTTGGGTTTAATATGCCCCCGCAAGATGGACGAACGCGAGAGAAGACCAATCTTGGATGTGAGAAGCTGAAATCGTTGGCGTAGTAATGGCTTTGTGAGAGCGTCCGCAAGTTGATCATCACCGGTAATGTGAGTAACCCGTATAGTACCGTCACGAACCTTCTCGCGAACAAAGTGAAAATCTAAGGCAAGGTGCTTCATTCGTGAGTGAAATACCGCATTTGCCGAGTAGTGGGTGGCGCTTAGATTATCACAATAGATTGCTGGAGTGACTGTAGATTTGTAACCAAGTTCGAACATGAGGGATATGAGCCATTGCTTTCAGTTGTTGTGGAGGCAACTGCTCGAAATTCGGCTTCTGTGGATGAACGGGCGAGTGTAAGTTGACGTTTAGAGCTCCATGAAATTGGATTTGAGCCAAGGTAAACACTATAACCAGTGGTACTTCCGTAAGAGGGACGGTCACAAGTCCAGTCAGCATCGGTAAAGGCATGAAGCTGTAACGGAGAGTTGCGTTTGAAGAAAAGCCCATGATGTAAAGTACCATGTAGGTACCGAAGTAATCTCTTCAAAGCTTCCCAGTGGTTGTTGGTTTATGCATAAATTGTGAAAGCTTGTTAACTGAGAAGGCAATATCTGGACGGGTTAAGGCCAAATATTAGAGAGCACCGAAAAGTGCACAGTAATCGGTAGGAGAGGGTAGAGGGTCACCATCCAATACAGTGATAGTAGAGGAGCTCGACATAGGTGTGGTTGACGGCTTGCAATTACTCATGTTGGCCTTGGTAAGGATATCGAGGATATATTTAGATTGAGATAAAAAGAGACCATGAGAATGAGGAATGACCTCGATGCCAAGGAAGTAAGAGAGATCGCCAAGGTCTTTTAGAGAGAACCTTTTTGCAAGGGATTGAATAAAAGAGTGTATTAGAGAAGAGTTAGCACCGGTGATAATAATATCATCGACATAGACCAAAATGAATATAGGGGAACAAGAGGTGTTGTTGATAAATAGTGAGGGATCCGAAATGGTGGGTGTGTAGTGAACGGAAAGAAGATATCTTTTAAGTTCGTCATACCAAGCCCGGGAGGCTTGGCGGAGACCATAGATAGCTTTGTTGAGTTTGCAAATGTGGTTAGGAAGGGAAGGATCAACGAACCCGGGTGGTTGAGTCATGTAAACGGACTCGGTAAGGTTACCTTGGAGAAAAGCATTATTAATGTCGAGTTGGCGAAGAGGCCAATTAAAAGAGGTGGCAGTGGCAAGAATGAGGCGAAGAGTTGCGGGTTTGAGTGTTTGACTACGGGGCTGAATGTTTCGACATAGTCTAAACCGGGGCGTTGGTGAAAGCCTTTAGCGACAAGTCTAGCTTTCAATCGATCAACAGAACCATCGGGTTTAAATTTGGTACGATACACCCATTTGCAACCGACAAGATTTAGAGCATGATCAGGAGGAACAAGGGTCCAAGTTTGATTTCTTTTAAGAGCATCAAACTCGGCTTGCATAGCATTGCGCCATAAAGGTTGTTTGAGAGCTTGAGTAATGGTGGAAGGTTCGGGAAGAGAATGAAGGGTAGAGTGGTAAAGGACATAGTCTGAGTTATGATATTTTGGATTTGGTTTCTTGGTTGGGCGAGTGTGATAGGGATTAGGACGATCGTTTGAGTGGGAGGGGGAAGAGTCGGACGATGTGGGTATGGGAGAGGAAGGAGGAGATGTGGTAGTGGGATGTGATGAGGTAGGAAGAGTTTGGGAGACGATTGTGGATGGTGGCGTAATAATATTCTGAGTGGTGGTGGTTGGTGGTTGGGGTGAGGCAGGACAAGGCATGGGTGTAGGGGGCTGAGGAGAAGGATCATCGGGTGGTGAAGTGGGTAGTAGTTGGGTAGTGAGGGGTAGCCAATCATCCGGTGGAGGTGTAGGAGGGGTCGATGTTTGAACAAGAGATTCATATGGGAAGATATGATCGACAAAATGAACATGACGAGATGTATAAATACGATTTGTGAGTGGGTCAAGAAGATGAAAGGCGCTTTGAGAGGAGGAGTAGCCGATGAAGATGCATGGTTTAGAACGAGACTCGAGTTTGTGTTTCGAGTAAGGTCGCAACCATGGATAAGAGAGGCAACCGAAGCCATGGAGTTTTTCATAGTTCGGATTGATATGGAATAGACAGAAGAAAGGGGAGTCATTATTTAAAGTGGCGGTGGGTAATCGATTGATGAGATAGGTTGTGGTTGTGAAGGCAAATGGCCAAAATGTAAGAGGTATTTTGGCATGAGAGAGTAATGCTAACCTGGTTTCGACTATGTGGCGAGGTCGACGTTCGGCAAATCCATTGTGTTCGGGTGTGTTCGAAGGAGAGGTGAGATGGGAAATGCCACAAGATGCAAGGTGAGAGGATAATTTGATGTATTCGCCACCATTATCCGAGAATAATTGTTTTATTTTTGTTTTGAAAAAAATTTCAACGAGATTTTGAAAACGAGTGAAGATGTGAAGAGAATCCGATTTACGTTTTAGTGGGTAAATCCAAATATATTTTGTGAAATGGTCAACAAAAATAATGTAGTATTTGTAGCCATCAAACGAAGTAATCGGGGATGACCAAACATCGGAAAATAATAATTGTAAAGGAGCATTAGAAGTCATAGATGAGACATAGAATGGAAGTTTGTGACTTTTATTAATGCAACAAGAATTACATGATTCATGTTTGTTGGAAATAAACAGAACAAAAGAAGCGAGATGCTTTAAAACTTTCAAGTGTGGATGTCCTAGGCGATAATGCCAAGAAGACGCCTTATTTGTTTGCAAATGGAAAGCATGTGGAGACTTGGTAAAGGATAACTCATGGAGACCATGATTAGCGATTCCCCGAAGGATGGTTCGGCGAGTGTGGAAGTCCTTGATAATAAAATAAGAGGAGAAAAATAAGATTAGTATGTTATTATCAAGACATAAACGAGATATTGAAATTATGTTACGAGAGATGGAAGGAACACAAAGGACATTTTTTAGAACGATAGGAATATTAGAGAAATAAAGAGTGATAGTGCCAACATGAGTAATTTTAAGAGACGAACCATCACCGATGATGAGATCCTCGGTACCATCATAAGGAGTATGCATGGAGAGAGCATTGAGGTCGTTTGTGATGTGGTGAGAAGCACCACTGTCCTTCAACCATGATAGATCCGAATCCATATTATTGTGCATTGCCATCATGTGTGCCTGTGGTTTGTTTTGGGTGTTGGAGCGAGTATATGTAGGAGGAGATATAGTAGGGTGAGTTTTCTTAAAGTTTGGGCAAGATTTTAATGAATGGCCCTTAAGGAAGCACCATTGACATTTGCCTAGAAAAGGGCGTTGGTTTGGAGCAGAAGTAGGAGTGGGTAGGATACCGGGGCTATTGTTTGGTGAGCGGGAAGACCATGGTTTGAAAGATTGGCGACTATGGGCAGCAAAAGCAGTCACCGGTTGATGAATGGAGGCGGGGTCAAGGGTGGTTTGGGATAAGGAAAGTTCATGATTGATAAGTTTTTCATGTAGTTCATGGAAGGAGATCAGATTGTCATGAGCATGAACAGATTCGATCACAGTTTTGTAGGCTTTTTGATCCAATCCGTTGAGGACGATGTCAGTGACATCTTCGGGATCCATGGGTTTGCCGAGAATGGCGAGTTCATCGACTAAGATTTTGATGGTTTGCATAAAAGTGGTGATGGATTGATCGTTGGATTTGGTAGATTTCTTTAGGCGATGGTTGAGTTGTTTGATGTGGCCTCGAGAGGGAGAGGCGTATGTGGATACCAATATTTTGCAAGCTTCAAGAGATGTTTTAGCATTGGTTATGAGAGGAACGATTTCGGCCGAAAGGCTACCGACAATGGCCCCAAATAAGAGTCGATCTTGGCGGTACCAGGTGTTGTAGTCGGCATGTGGAATGGTGGAACCATCGGCATTTTTGGTTGGGGGTGGAGCAAGGTGAGTTCCGTCAATGAATTTATAGAGATCTAAACCTTGAAGAATAGCTTCTAGTTGGGTTTTCCAACTTAGATAGTTGGTGGAGGTTAGTTTGAGGGAGGATGGGAAGTTAACCATAGTGATGGTTTGAGGTGTGGCGGGTGTGGTAGAGACTGGGGTGGCAACCGCATTGGTAGAGTTAGACATGATGGGAAAGAAGGAAGGGAAAATCGAAGGACGGAGGTGAGGAATTAAGGTTGGTGAAACCTGGCTGATACCATATGAAAGTATCAACTGTTATGGATTTCATTGATATGCATGGTTAATATATACATTGAATGAGCTAAAGACTAGGAATGTAAGTGCTAGAAATTATGAACTAAATTAGCTAAGTATTTGACTAGATACAAAGCAGTTACAACATTCAAATTCAAATGGTTTTGGAGGGAGACTCGGTTGTCACCGAGTTGGGTTCAATATCTCTAACACCATCCATTTTCTTTTTAACTTTAACTAATATGCTTATCATGTGATGAGTACGTTAGGAATGTTCCCTACTAAACTCAAGAAACCCTACACATAATAACCCAAGGTTACATGTTTTATTCCAAGCAACAAAAGAACAATGTTCTAGCCGGTTCCTTCTCATTTCCAATACGATTGAAGCAACTCAATGAGAATCACTTTCACGCTATTCAGAAATCATACGAAATCTGGTTTGTTTCTCCAAAACACAATGAACTAGAGAACCATTCATGCTACCATGAACCCTAATGACATTGATTAAAGGCTATTTTTTGTTGTTTTAGCGTTGTTTTGCTGCAGCTTTGGTAGCAATTAACTCTATTACAATAATGTTATTCTAAGTTTGTAACTTATGCATTTTTAAACTTTTGTTATGTTTATGCAAATTTATGAACTCATGTTATATTAATTATAAAATACATAGGCATGTTAACTTTAAAATAAATTCAAGTGAAAAACTGTAAGAGTCGTAATAACCATTTATACTTGGTGTTAAATAGAGGTAATTTTAGATTGATCAAAATGGATTAGAGAGTAACATTATCATTTATACTATTACTAGGTTAGAACCCCGTGTATTACACGGGTCGGATAAATAAATTTTATATACTAAATAATAAAACAATTTAAAAACCTTCTTTATTGCACGGGTTGAATAAATATAATTTTATATATTAAATAATAAAAAGTTAACGAAGTCTCAATAAATTTAACTCTTTATTTAAAACTTGTAAATGTAACGAAGTCTCAATAAATTTAACCATTTATTGAAAACTTGTAAATATTGAAATGATAATATATCTTCTTGAATAACATATCTTCTTTTCAAGAACCATCTTCACAATCACCATATCCATCGCGTATCGAGTATTATCCATTAGTATATTGAAAGATATGACTTTTTTTATTACTGGTATATAAAATTAGATTTATTAAACCCGTGTAATACATATGGTTTTTTAAAGATATATTTTTTTATTATTTACTATACAAAATTACATTTATTCGACCCGTGTAATACATGAGGTTTTTTAAAATATAACTTTTTATTATTTGATATACAAAATTAGATTTATTCAATTCGTACAATGGTTAATTTTATTATTTGTTAATTTTATTTTAAGTTTCGTAAAATCTATTTGATACCAAACTAAACAAAACGTTCAAATCCATTTACTTTTAGGGGTCAAATGGTTAGAAAAAAAGACGTTAGGGTCCAAAAGGGTTAGAAAAAAAGACGTTGAAGGCTCAGATGTTAAAAAAAATTTGGGCTAAAAGGATAAAAGTGATATAACCACAGGGGCTAAAATCGTAAGTTACTCTAATATCAAATTAGATAAGTATGTTTGAATTTGAAGTAAATAGATAAATATAAAAGTAATAATTAAACTAAATAATATTTAGTAGGAGGATTATCTATAATTAATTAAAAATATTAATAATTAATTAAAAATATTAATAATTAATTAAAAAATATTAAACTAAAATAATAATTATCCATAAGACATTGCTTAATATGATAACAAGTGTCCTCAAAATGGTTTCTTTTATTATATAGTATAGATATAGATATTAATATTAATAATAAATTTGAGATAAAATGACACATGATATTAAAAATATAATCAATGTTTGAATTTAAAATTTTCAAGATAGTACATCTATTGTTTGAATTTTAAAATTTTTGTATAAGATTATTATTATTTAATGTGATAAATAAATAAAAAAATAAGGTGAGAAAACACCAGAGAGTGACACGTGTCCGAAAAAGATTTTCATTTATTAGTATAGTAAGAAGTAAGATTATATAAACATCTTAGGAATCATTTGATAAAACTAATATTTCTTTTTTTTTTTTTTGAACGGCACTAATATTTCTATTTATTTATAGTTTTATTCAGTTTCTAGATACAATACAATATACATAAATCATGAGTTTCCTCAATTATGTTTTGCTAAATGCATCTTAGTAGGGATGAGCATATACCACCGAATACCGATTCCATACCGATCCCGTACCGATCCCGTTTCGATCCCGATCCCGATCGGTATCCCGATCGGTATCCACTTTTTGGCGTTTTCGGTATCGGTACGGTACGGTATCGGTATTATACCGATACCGACCCTCAAAATACGGTATAATACCGATACCGTACCGTACCGATACCTAACCGACATGTTTCGGTATCGGTATCGGTACCTAGTTTGGGTGAAATTCGGGATCGGTATTAGGCGGTATCGGTATCGGTTCGGTATCAGATACCGATATGCTCATCCCTACATCTTACAACGTAAAAGTTTTGACATTGCACATGGGATATATAATCACTATTTCTTTTCTTAAAATGATTTAACTTATTAATTATATATTATAAATATAATTATACAATAAAAAAAAGTCTAGACATATACAAAATATTTTAGTTAAAAAAAAATTACCCAATTAAAAAAAAAATCATTTCATCTCCAAACTTCTGTAGTCCAAGCCAACATTTTTCATACCCAAGAAATCATAACCATAACCAGTGCTGTTACTACTTGTACCACTCAAGCTACTTGTACAACTGCATTCCTTACTATTCTGTATACCCATACTGCACGCAAAACATATAATAGCACCGCCGGAAGTTCTCCCGCCGGTCACCAGTTTCTGACGGTGATACTCAACTGACTGTTGCTGATGTGGTATGTACGATGATGACATGGCGTTGTTTTGTTCTTGTGCTGGGCCTATTCCAATTCTTAACTCCAAATTCAAATCTGGGCATCTTTCTTGATTTTCCGGCGAGTGGTTCTTGATTTTCCGGTGATCAAGAGAATCGTTATTATTAATGATTTTAATATCTTCAACTTCATGTTTAACAAGATGGGTTGAAATGGGTGTGGTGGGTGCAAATGAGATGGTGGTTGTGGTGGTAACGTCCGGTGAGGAGTTACCGGCGGCGGCGGTGGTGGTGGTGATATTATTTTGATGGTTGTCGGAACCGGTTAGTGGCCGGTGAGTTGCCGGATCAATTCCTCTGTTTAAAAGCTTTCTTCTGATGTGGGTATTCCAGTAATTCTTTATCTCATTATCTGTTCTCCCCGGTAATCTTCCGGCTATCAAAGACCACCTATTTTTTTTTTTCAAAAAAAAGGGCTGTTAATAAAATAATAAATAATAAATAATAATAGTTTTTTTGGGAATTAAAAAATTAAATTTTGAAATATGGGTATTGTTTGTTTATAGATAACGATTGAAAATTTTCAAAAAAGGGTTGTTAATAAATAATAATAGTTTTTTTTTAGAATTAAAAAAAATATAAATTTTGAAATATGGGTATTGTTTGTTTATAGATAATAACGACTGAAAAATTGAAGAAATCTTGAAAAAAAGATTAAAAAATAACCTTTTTTTGGGAAAGTAAAAAAATTAAACTTTGAGGTATGGGTATTGTTTTTTACAAATAAAGATTAGAAATTTGAAAAAATCTTGAATAAAAGACTAAAAAAGTTTTTTTTTTCTTTTGGAAAATTAAAAAAAAAAAAATTGCATATGGGTATCGTTTGTTTACAAAAAAAGATTAAAAATTTGAAGAAATCTTGAAAAAAAGTAACCTACTTGTTGCCAAGGAGGCTATGGAGTTTGATGATGAGTTCATCTTCTTCTTCAGAGAAGTTGCCACGTTTGAGATCAGGGCGGAGGTAGTTGATCCACCGGAGGCGGCAGCTTTTGCCGCAGCGGAGGAGGCCGGCGGCTTTGGGGAGTGACCGCCAGCAACCTTCACCATGAGCTCTGATGTAAGCAATAAGACGATCATCTTCTTCTTTGGTCCATGCACCTTTGTTTGTGTGTGCTTTTTCACAACAAGGAGACCTTCCCATCTTTATTTCTTGTTTATAGTTTATTATCAAAAATATTGTGAAGCAACAAGCCGGCCGTTTTGAGCACTTGATTTGGGATTTTATAAGCTTTTTGAGTTTTGACTATATAGGGCCACAAGGGTTGTGTTTGTGTGTGTGTGTTTGTGTGTGTGAGAGAGAGAAATGTATAAAATATAAGTGCTTCTAGATGCGAGTTGGTGAGACAGGTTTAAGGGAGTGGCTGGTGGGCTTGTGTTGATGATGATATTACCATATCATGTAAATAAAAACAAAAGATATTTAGTGAATGTTGTTATCAATGATAACATATTCATCCTCTTTTAAAATATTTAATCAGATGATTTGATCTTTAAAGTGGCATGATGGGATTTTAGAGTCTGTCTTTTTAATCTTTATAGAAAATAAGGTTATATGAAAATATATAAAATTGGACACATTTTATTGGAAGATGGTTAGATTAGACTTTTGTTTTTTTTTTTTTAGATTTTAAGGAATACAGTACATGTCTCTAGAAGATAGGACCAGTTGATGTAATATTGCTATAAGGATTTTAACACAATCTTGATCCAAGATGAATATACTTTGTTATATAATACTATCATAGTATAAGTTAAATAATTCTTTGTGTAATCAATCAAAATAGATGTCTTAAAGAACATGAAGGCAATACCAGTCAAAGTCTTGTCTGTAGACTAAAAGGAGCCAGTCAATATACACATTGTTAAAATTTGAATGTAAAACTTCCCATACAAATAATGTTTAATAATAGGAAAGCCAAATTTGTTGACTAAATGATTTATATAAACTTATTATTACAAAGGGAAACAAAATGGTGTTTTATAGTATCTATATGGCAATACTATTGTTTCGGGGGCGCGAAACAAACAAGTTTTTCAACAACCAATCGATATCTATTACAAATGTGATAGAGGTGATTAAAACAGACTCATTTGTTTGAGTCAAGTATAGAGCATAAGTCCCACTTAATAAGTGGTCTACGTTGTGTAATTTTAACTTTTCTAATTTCCCTACAATAATGTGTGGTGGTCCAGCGGCAAGATAAAGTCTTTTAATACACTTAAGTGTGAGGTCTTAGGTTCAATTCTTACAAGAATTAAAAAATTCGCCTTTCAAAAAAGAAGATAGTAATTAAAACGAGAATGAAGTAAAACCTACCCTCCAACATTTTGTAAATAACGCATAAAATGTTTGTGTCAATGTAGGTGTATAAGGTAGGATGAGGTTCATGTGGGTGTAAACTGTAAAATAATATAACTGCATAAGGTAGGAAAATTGAAAAAAAAGTAGGATGAGATTGATGTAGGTGTAAAGTGAAGTGTAGGTAAATTGAGTGAATAGATGGCACAAAAGTGTGATCTTTTTGAACAACTTTTAGGTCAATAGTTATATAGAGTAATTAGCTAACCTTCCCAAATTCTTCAACTACTTTTGCATTAATTTACTACCCATGTTCATATTTATTTAATCATGCTGCTGGAACTAACATCCCACATTGTGTTTCTGGTGAACCTTTCTTTTGTCGTGCACTTTTTTTCTTTTATCATGGACAAACGTTCATATTTTAAGACAATATATCTAATGTATATTATATAATTAATTATGTTTATATAAATTGGTGATTGGTAGGAGTGAGTGAGAGTTTCTAGAAGGTATATGAGTAGGAAGTTGGTTATAAATGGAAAGGGAAAAGTGAAAGAAAAATGGAGTGTGGTTGGGTTGTAGTTGAAAGTGGGCTTTGGTTTACCTTGTGGTCCAAGTTTAGGCACAAGTAGGATTCCCAATCCCAATTGCCATTGGGAGGTTGGCTAACTTATTTTCACCTCAATTTGCACATCACTTGTCAACCCCCACACCATATCACAAACAAGCACTTTCTTTATTTTATTTCTCTAAAAACACAAATAGACTTGCATGTATAAACCCACTTGTCTCGGTATCGTACAAGACAAAACGGTCAAATCAGAATCCAGATATAATCAGTTATTTTGAGTTCTTTTAAACTGTTTTTATTTGTGTCAGATGATTATGGTTCAGACTTCAGACCAGACGGACTAGAGGGGCAGTTAGACTATATATTTATTATTATTATTATTATTCTGTAATTTCATATCTATCCGTATTCAATCAAATAATATAAATTTGTTCTTTTTATATTACCTTTTTTTTTCACTCATAACCACTCACAAAAAAAAATATATAGAATAAATATACGTGTGAATAATGAGTCCTTGTATTTAGGAAACTACTATAGCTTTTCCTCAAATTTTAGGGATGAGTTTTAGGGTGATGATCCTGATGTTGATTGAAAAAGAAAAATTCTTTGTATTTCCCTAAATTTTAGAGATGATGATAGGTATATGAAGTTATGAACCAAACAAGAATGCTCTTAGCATCCTTTAGGTCTTTATGAACACAAATATTTTTATTATTGTGCATGCCAGATAATACCAATTAGTTTCTGTCACTTGAGCATGTAGAAACAAGAAGTGTCATACTTTCTATGGTTTTCTTATTTCCATTTGTTTGTCTGAATCAGTTGTTCATTTCATACAAAACTTAGTGTTTGACATTTATATTTGCAAATATAAAGGGTTAACAAGTCCAATCACTCGTTGATAAGCATGTTATGAAAACTTTTTAACATTTATTTTACTCGTTTTGAAGAGATTCTGGATGTTTAAAATAAAAATATATATATATGAAAAGAAAATTTTAAAAACTGAAAGATAGAAATTAGGTTTTGAAAATGAAGATAACTAACATGTCTACCTACATGGATTTATTACTTGTTGAACCAAACACTCCATTTTGAATCCATAGAACATGTTGTAAAGTTCGGTAGCATTAAATTGCAAAGAGTTGGTATTACAATAGTTGAGCCACATAACACTACAATCAATCAAGAAACCAACAAATATTCAATAAAAAGGGAAATAAAGCTCGTGCTAATTGTTAGGGTAGGTTGTGCCTAATTCTCTTAAATAAGAATATTACTATTGATTTTGACTTATAAAATATTTATTTTTCACAATAAGAAAATTACTATTGGATTTGAAATATAAAATATTTATTTTTCACAATTTAAAAAGTTGAATCCGTCAGAGATCTTTATCTTTTGCACCTTGACCCGATTAACCGAGATCTTATTTGATCAAATGATCGAATGGAATTGTGATTAGAAGATACTACTACTATATTCTAGTCTTGAATACCAATTGTATGAAAATTTCAAGAAAGTTGTAATTAATTGAAGAGACAAACAAGCAAGAAAGAACATGACCAAACTCATTTAAGTATGGTTAGAGCCAACTAAGTAGGTTGTGGGATATGATGACAAATTGACAATTGACAAGCCTTGTGGGGGTAGTTACCCTCTTTCTTCCATGTGAAAATCTTTATTCCAAGAATCCCACTCCATTTATTCTTATTGGATCTCAACCCATATATCTATCTACATGCATTGGTTCAACTTAATTTTAGTTTATTGATGTGTTACGGATAATTTAATTATTATTGTTATTATCATTAGTAGTAGTAATAATTGAAAACAAATTTTGGCCCCCCAAATGGCCAAATTGACACATCTTCTCAAGGTCACCACAACATGCTTTTGCTCCCAATAGCATACGGCAATACGAAATTACGACATATCTTTCTTCAAGTTCTCTATTTTTTCATCATGGTACACTTTTTTTTCCCTTTTCATTAGCATCCAGCTTTGATAGCTTCTACTTTAATGTTCATCCTTAGGACATGCGTAATGGACATTATAGGGGCGTGAAAGGGTTTGATAACGCCCACAGCACCATTCCCCTGGACGTTATTGGGGCATTTCTAGAATAATGCCCAAAGAGGAGAAAAAAAATGGAAAATATTAAATGAATGGACATTAAGTGGCATTAACCGTTACACATCTTTTGAAGGGGCGTTATGATGCTGATATGGCGAAAAATGCCCCTTAGGGGGGCATTAACCATTACGCATGGTCTTAGAAATGTAATTTTTTTTAGTTTTCGTGGTTGTATTTAAGGTGTGAAATTTTATCGCAATTTCAATTGATATCTATATATATATATAAATGAGATGGATTTGGGCTATGTGTCCTTTGTCTTTAGCCATCTAGGCTGATGTGGCAATTTGGTTTAGGAGGGAAATCCCAATTTGCTTTGTACAATCACGATTCCAAGGAAAAAAGGCGGGATCCGAATTGAGTTGGGTCGGGTTTTTCGAATTCGGGTCATAGTATATATTTCCTTTTTTTCTCATTCTTCTTGCACACACTTTACAAACCCTAAAAAACTAAGTTGCATCCTCTCTCCTATCACCACCACCAAGATCCTCAATTCTAAACCATAGCCAAATCTCTGCAACATCATCTTCTTCACACAAATCAATCCTATTAACCAATCAAAGGTATGTTTCTATGTTTTTGATTTTATTGTTTCTGATTTCTTTGTTTTACGATTGTAATCTACACAATCGATCCTAAATCTACTTTATTTATGTTATTCAATTCTATAGAAACTTGATTTTATAAAGATTGTGTCGAATGCTATTAACTTCTTCTTTGTCCTAAACTTTGTAGATCTGATCATAAAAATTGAAGGTATGTTGTTTTAATTTGTTGTTTATCTATTGTGTATCTTTAATCTAGCGATTGAACATTTATCTTTCTATTTAATTTTTTTGCAAACAAAATCAAGATCAGAGGTTTTATTATCATCATCTACATATATCAAAGTTACTGATTTTTGTTGATTTTGTTTTTCATGTGGAACCCTAAATCTTGGATAAAATCGGACTCCGATCATTCGTGAACCAACAGAGGTTAGTTAAATGTTATAGCTGTTTCCTTTTTTTTTAAGTTTGTGTAGGTTTGATTTTATCCTTTCTGTTCGGTATTTCTTTTTTTTTTCGTTGTTTGTTGGTTGTTTGTTGATGATGATTTTGCATTATCCGATTCCAATCATATGAAATGATATTTTGTTGATATTTTGATTTTGTTCTCATGTTACTCATATTTTTATTTACAGTCTTTTAGTTTGTTGTTGATGATGATATGTTTTGATTGTGTCCGATGTTTTTTTGATTGTGTTGATGAAGATTTACAGTGGTCTGATATTTTTTCATCCGGTATAATGTTTTTGTCTTCGGAATATTGATTTTGGTTCTAAAAATAAATATTTTTTATTTTTTTTAAACCGTTTCTTTTTATTTTTGAATTTGGAAGTTTCTCAATTGATTAAATTATCTTTTAAAGCTTATTGATTGTTGATTTAGGAATATTGATTGTTTTTCTATAAATACTTTACCGTTTTATTTTTTTTTTAAACCTTCATATATATTTTTCAGATATGCATCCCTTGCACAACAGTCCTTCATTTTTAAAGCTTATTGATGAAGATGACCCGATATTTTTGGTACGTTTATGTGTATTCTAATTACTAATCATATTTTAAGTAAACTGATATTTATCTTTTTTTTATTTTGTTTTAAACTTATAGCAAATAAATGGTGATTTATATTTAGTATGATAATTTATGGCATTGGATGTTAGTGATATAATTTTCAGAATTCAAATTTTAAATTTTAAATTTTGAGGTTTCTAATTTAAATTTTAAATTTAAAATTTTGAGCAATTTTAAATTTCGTTAGTGATTTATTTTTAGTATGATAATTTTGCGGAATTAAGGTTTCTGTTTCTATAAATAAATGGTGTTACGTTTTTTGAAACCTCAAATTTAAAATTTTAAGGTTTCTATTTATATTTCCGGAAATTAAATTTTCAATTTAAAATTTTGATCAATTTTAAATTTCGTTAGTGAATTATTGTTAGTATGATTATTTTCCGGAATTAGGGTTTCTATTTCCGGAATTCAAATTTTAAATTTATATTTTTGAGCAATTTTAAATTTTGTTAATGATTTTTTTTTGAAACCTCAAATTTAAATTTTAGTGATTTATTTTTAGTATGATAATTTTTCCGGAATTAAGGTTTCTATTTAAATTCTAAATTTAAAAGTTTTCCATTAATGTGTTTCATTTTAAATTTCGAATCTGTAAATTGAATTTAAATTTGAAAGGTTAGACTTTCCTAATAAGTTTGCTTGATTTACGGGATTGGATATTAGTGATTTGATTTTCAGATTTTAAATTTTAAATTTTGAAGTCAATCATTATTTTAAATTTAAATTTTGAAGTAAACCATTATTGTGTTTGATTTTAAATTTTGTATGCTTTGAAATCTTGATGTTTTTTTATGAGATGCTTTGACTATATTATTTGTAATTTTAGGGATGCTTCGAGCCTTTGACTATTGTTTTTGTACTCGAGTTGCATATCTCACAAACTTTTTGTGTTTTGTAATTTTAGGTGAAGAGCTTCTTTCAGACTCCTTCCCCTACAAGGAACTATTGAATGGGTTCCTATGAGAAGTTGAAGAAAAGGTATATCTTGCACTGTTTTGTGAGTTATAATTTTTTGTATTTTAGTTATAATTTTTGTATTTAATTAGTTTTTAATTCTTTAAAGATGTCTTTAATTTCTTTTTAAATTTGTTTTTGTTTCTATAAATAGATTAGTGTTGTTAAAGATGATTTTTGTATTCGAAATTATGATTCGGTTTCTGTAAATAGACTTTGTTTCTATAAATAGATTACCGTTATATTTTTTTTAAACAATGGTTACTTCCTTTGCAGTTATGGATAATGAAAACAATGCTCCTTCGTTATTAAAGTCGATTGAGGACTATGATCCTATATTTTTCGAATTGTTCGTCGACCAAAAACAGGTTAGTTCAGTTTTGTTGGTGTTGTTTGTTTTTTGATATGTATAGTCTTTCTTTTTTATTTTTGTCTTTAGGTGTTAATTTGAAATTTTATGTGATTATCTTTTGAAGTTCTTATGGTTTGTTTTGTGAGTTATAATTTTTTTGTATTTAGTTATGATTTTTGTACTTAGTTAATTGTTAATTCTTTAAAGATGTCTTTAATTTCTTTTTAAAGTTGTTTTTGTTTCTATAAATAGATTAGTGTTGTTAAAGATGATTTTTGTATTCGAAATTATGATTCGGTTTATGTAAATAGACTTTGTTTCTATAAATAGATTACCGTTATATTTTTTTTTAAACAGTGGTTACTTCCATTGCAGTTATGGATCATGAAAACAACGCTCCTTCGTTGTTAAAGTTGATTGAGAACTATGATCCTATATTTTTGGTATGTTTCTTAAGTTTTCAGTTTTGTGCACAAAATAAGTTATTGCAACTTATATGTTTTTTTTTTTGTTTCGATTGATAGGAAATACCATATGATTTTGCAACCTTATTGTGGGGAGAACAACTTCCATATGTCAATGTCTTAAAATTAGTGATGATGATTTATCGTGAGTCATTGAGTTATAATTTTTGTATTTAGTTAGTTGTTAATTCTTTAAAGATGCCTTTGATTTCAATTTTAAAGTTGTTTTTGTTTCTAAACAGATTACTGTTGTTAAAGATTATTTTTGTATTCGGAATTATGATTCGGTTTCTGTAAATAGACTTTATTTCTATAAATATATTACCATTATATATTTTTTAAAACAATGGTTACTTCCTTTGCAGTTATGGATCCTAAAAACAACTCTCATTCGTTGTTAAAGTTGATTGAGGAATATGATCCTATATTTTTGGTATGTTTCCTTAGTGATTTGATTTTTAAATTTTAAATTTTGAAATCAATCATTATTTTAAATTTAAATTTGAAAGTTTTCCATTAATGTGTTTGATTTTAAATTTCGAATCTGTAAATTGAATTTAAATTTGAAAGGTTAGACTTTCCTAATAAGTTTGCTTGATTTACGGGATTGGATATTAGTGATTTGATTTTCAGATTTTAAATTTTAAATTTTGAAGTCAATCATTATTTTAAATTTAAATTTTGAAGTAAACCATTATTGTGTTTGATTTTAAATTTTGAATGCTTTGAAATCCTGATGTTTTTTTATGAGATGGTTTAACTATATTATTTATAATTTTAGGGATGTGCTTTTATTTTGATTCATTAGATGTTTATTTTGGATGGTCCGGAGTTTTTGGCTGCAACTATGTTGGACAGAGATATGCTTGCTATTGCTGTAAATTGGTACCATGTCGGTTGGTTTTGCTTGGTAAGGTTAGACTTTCCTAATAAGTTTGCTTGATTTACGGGATTAGATATTAGTGATTTGATTTTCAGATTTTAAATTTTAAATTTTGAAGTTAATCATTATTCTAAATTTAAATTTTGGAATAAACCATTATTGTGTTTGATTTTAAATTTTCAATTTCGAAGTCAATTATTATGTTAAATTTAAATTTTAAAGTTTGCCATTAATGTGTTTGATTTTAAATTTCGAATCTGTAAATTGAATTTAAATTTGAAAAGTTAGTCTTTCCTAATAAGTTTGCTTGATTTACGGGATTGGATATTAGTATACTTTGTTTATTGGGTTTTAACTAATAATTTGATTGACTCGGTTGTTAGATTTGTGACGATGCGTCGGACAAACAACATTGGGAAAATATACAGCCTTGAGCCTTGGTAAGTTAACACATTAGTTAAGGTTATGATGTTTTTTCATGGCACCGACACATTATTGAGTAGTAGCGCATTAGGTTAGTGATATTAAAATTTGTGCCTTGAGAAATTTTGTATATTGATTGATGTTTGAAATTGATTGTGAGGTCTTTGAATGTGCATTGTATTGCTAATTGATGTATGAGATTTTGTTGATTGGCATAAGGTATTAGATAAGATGTGTTTGAAGTTGTGAAGATGAATAAGTGAGACATGTGTAGCAGATATTAGTGAGTGCACAACACATTAGTTAGGGTTTTGAATTATTGCTACATGTTAGTGATGTTAGAGATTGTGTTATGAGAAATGTGTAGATTGAATTATGTCTGTGTTTGATTGTGACACCTTTGATTGTGCATGAAATTGCTGGTTATATGAGATTTTGTTGATTGTAGACAAATAAGTTTGAACAGAACTTATTAGATTTGAAAGTTTGCCATTAATGTGTTTGATTTTAAATTTCGAATCTGTATATTGAATTTAAATTTGAAAGGTTAGACTTTTCTAATAAGTTTGCTTGATTTACGGGATTGGATATTAGTGATTTGATTTTCAGATTTTAAATTTTAAATTTTGAATTCAATCATTATTTTAAATTTAAATTTTGAAGTAATGGCAATCTGAGTCTGATTTTTTTTCGTGATTAATATCCGCTTGAGTAACCCAATCTGAGTCTGATTTTTTTCGTTAACGATTCTGGTAAACTTTCCCGATTTGGGTTTTCTGCAAGGCTAATCATCTAAATTAATTTGTTATTTTTATGGTTTACCATTGCATAAGTTAGTATAATTTGTTGACAAAGTTTTGTTTTGTGGGATAGTAGTCATAAATTGAGTAATATTCAAGGTTTATGTGTTTTTATTTTGATTCATTAAATAAGATGTGTTTGAGTAATATTCAAGGTTTATGTATGTATGAGATTTTGGTGATTGGCATAAGGTGTTAGATAAGATGTGTTTGAAGTTGTGAAGATGAATAAGTGAGACATGTATAGCAGATATTAGTGAGTGGACAACATATTAGTTAGGGTTTTGAATAATTGCTACAGGTTAGTGATGTTAGAGATTGTGTTTTGAGAAATGTGTAGATTGAATTATGTTTGTGTTTGATTGTGACACCTTTGATTGTGCATGAAATTGCTGGTTATATGAGATTTTGTTGATTGTAGACAAATAAGTTTGAACAATTAGATTCACATTTAAGTATAAAAAATGAGAGGTTGTTATAATCTGAATTATATTCTGAACGAAAAACTGAAAAGAAAAGGAAAAAAGAATAATTTAATACAGAGAAAAGAGGATAGAGAGAGAGTTGCCACATTTTTAAAACAAAAAATATAAGGTAACCATGCTTCTAAAATCTACTATACTTTTTAATAATATTTTGTGGAAAATGGACTATATTGGGTAGGTAGTCAAACATGGTTTTTAGGGTCAAAACGACTGTGTTGGGTTGACTCGGGACACTTTTATGAAAAACTTGATGTTTCTGACCTTAATAAACCATTTTTGTAGATGACCAATGTATATCTCTATTTGAGGAATTCTCCAAAGATCCAGAGCCGATTGTTTCATAGAGCTGTGAAGTTGCGTTAAACATACTGGATTTTGAATGATCCGACAAACCATTCGAGGTACTTGGAAGATTAAGTCTCTTATCTGGGTGGTTGTTACAGGTTTAGGATGCTAAATGATTTTGGATGTACTCTGCGATGTCGATGATGCAGAGATGTTGGTGAAGCTCAGGTTAACAACTTCATGTGTATATTTTAATGAATAAAGTTTTTGTTGTTTATATTTTCTAATTTAAACTTTTAATTAACTTCTAAATTTAATTAAATGAGTTTGTTTTGCAGGTTCGAACAACTTCATGTGTATATTTTATTATAAAAAAGAAAAGTTTTTTTTTTTTGTTTCATGGGTCGTTCAGAGAGGCAAGTTTCTGCCTCCGGTTCTTGCCCGAAGTTTCTGACCTTACTCGCAACCCATTGACTACAACTTTCAATTCAAAACAATTATAAAAAAATTACGTTTGAAAACATGTATTTTTATTTTATTTAATGACATAACTCGATTAATATAAAGTAAATTTTTCTACCCGCGAAGTTCGCGGGTGATAACCTAGTTATATTATAAGAGGAACTTCAGTTTGTTTGCATATTGTTCAACTGGAATTCAACTACATATTTTTAGGTTTAAAATTTGTTATTCGTATCAGAATCAATCATAATTTTCTTTGCTTCCTCATTTATTTTGGAGTGTGTGTGAATGATTTTATATAAAAATCTGTTAAACATAAAAATTAAATTAAGGGATGTTCCAACCAAGTTGAAAGCTGGAGGTCGGTAATCTATCTACTATAATAAAAGAAACCATCTTTTGGACACATGTCATTCTCTCCTTCAACCCCATAAATTTTTATTTATATTTGTTTAATAAATTTCTTTTAATAATAATATTAATCATGATTGCAAAAGTCGCTAGGCGCTCCCTAGTCGGTCGACCGGGGAGTTGAGAGTACTCGGTCTAGGCGGAGAGTACTCAGGGAGTACTCGGACATGTTAAATTATAAAGAAATTACTTTTTGAAGGTTAAATATATGTCAAATAACATAAATTTACTAACATTTATAACAAAATACGTGAAAATGATATTCATTCTTTAATATGATGGGCATAGAAATTATGTTTTATTATTATTTAAGTCAAACTAGGCTCGAGTTGACCTACTAGATCCAATTCTGGCCGAGCTTGACCGCGTTTGACCGACTTCAAGTAATTAGGCGGAGTCGAAGAAAGTCGCCTCGGCAGCCTACCTTGTAGCGACTACTCGGAGAGTACTCGGCCTTGGAAACCTTGTTTTACAACCATGATATTAATAAATAATCAATATATATATAGATATCACTTATTTTTATCTTTATCTTTATCTAAAATTAATAAATAACTTCAATTTTGCAATTTAGCCCTTTGTTTTTTTTATTTTAACCCAAATTTTTTCATCTTTTGCAATTTAATCCCAACTCTTTTTTATTTTCAATTTTAGTCCACCATACTTTTCATCTTTTCCAAGTTTTTCATTTCGTTCTAAATTTTGTGAGTTAACGCATCGCAACATGCGTGTGATGTTCAACATTTTTTCGTATATTTTTTCCCATTTGATTGGCCCGTCGCGTCACATCTATTTTTCTACGTTTGATAAGTTCGTCTAACACGCGGGTCCTGGATGGACTTAGTTATTTTTTCTATGTTTTACGTTTCGATTTAATTTCTCAGCAACGAGCGTGCGCGATTCAAAGATTTTACGTCTTCTTTTCATTCGGCGTTATTTTTTTCCCGTTTTTATTTACTTTGTTTTTACAAGATTTTCCGGTGTTGGTGGTCGCTGACAATGTATTTTTTCCCATTTGATTGGCCCGTTGCATCACATCTATTTTTCTGCGTTTGATAAGTTCGTCCAGCACGCGGGTCTTGGATGGACTTAGTTATTTTTTTCTATGTTTTACGTTTCGATTTAATTTCTCAGCAACGAGCGTGCGTGATTCAAAGATTTTACGTCTTCTTTTCATTCGGCGTTATTTTTCCCCTTTTTTATTTATTTTATTTTTACAAGATTTTCCGGTGTTGGTGGTGGCTGGCAATGTTTTGTTTTATTATTTGCTATGTAAAATTAGATTTAAGGATATAATTTTTTATTATTTTATAGATTTTTCAACCCGACTACACACGGGTTTTTTAAAGATACGATATATTTAGTGTTTAATATACAAAATTACATTTATTTAATCTATGTAACAGACATGGTTTTTAAAGATATAACTCTTTTTTAGATCTATTCAACACGTGTAATATACGGGGTTTTTAAGGATGTAATTTTTTTATTATTTGGTAGATTTATTCAACCCGATTATACACGGGTTTTTTAAAGATACGGCGTTTTTAGTATTTAGTATACAAAATTACATTTATTTAATATGTGTAATATACATGATTTTTAAAGATAAACTTTTTTTATTATTTGATATATAAAATTACATTTACTTAATCCGTAGAATATATGGGGTTCATAAAGATATAAGTTTTTATTATTTAATATATAAAGTTACATTTAATCAACCCGTGTAATACACGGGGTTCTAACCTAGTTATCAATAAAAAAAGTCGAGGGCTAAAGTTGCACTCTCATTTTTCTTTACAATATTCAGAAATATACCCGATTAGCACCTCAAAACATAGCATTCACATCCAACCTCCAGATTATGTGAGAGGGATTTTTATTTTATGAAAAATGATTGTAGGTGGTTATAAGTAGACTAGAGAGAAAATATTACTGTTTATCTGTAAATTTGATGGGACATTGTTCACTCTTTGGGCATGTTTGACATGAAGCTTTTAAGAGCTTTTAGGGGCTTCTAGCTTTAAACTTTTAAGAAAAAACTACTACTCAATAAAAAGAGTTGTTTGGTTGAAAGAGCTTGAAGTTTTGGTTGAACGCTCCTACTAGTAGCGTTTAGAAGGAGCTACAAGCTTTTAGGGAAAAATGACTATTTTAACCTCTAAAGATAATGAAGTTTTTAGTTATGTCTATTTTGGTTATTTTATACATTTTATTAAAAGCTCCATTTACTTTTGTCAAACACCTAAATATATCTAAAACGCTACAGCTACAGCTACCAGATTCCAACCACCAGCTACTTTTGCCAAACATACCCTTTATAATTTTTTAATATATTTTGAGAAAAGAGAAAATGTTACTCTTTATCTGTAAATTTGATGGGACACTGTTCACCTTTTATAATTTTTTAACATATTTTAGTTGTGAGTGGAAGAGAGAGAAAATATGAAAGGTTAGATGTGAATGCTCTGAGAACTATACTATCAAACAAAATAAAAAGGGTTATTGTATTTTATCACCCATAACTATTGGCTATTGGCCGCTGTCACCCCAACTATCACTTTAACGCCCGTCACCCCCAATTTAACACTTAGTGTGTTCTGTCACCATGTCGTCAACTGACTACTAACTTTTGATCCTGTTACTATACATTTGGGTGTCCTAAGATTCCTAAAACCTTCGTAAGATCCCTATGACACCCCAAAAGTATAGTAACAAGATCAAAAGTTAGTGATCAGTTAACGATGTGGTGATATAACACACTAAGTGTTCCATTGGGGGTGACAGGCGTCAAAGTGATAGTTGAAGGTGGCAACGGCCAATAGTTGAGGGTAATAAAATCCAATAACCCAAATAAAAACTAAGGTGACAAACAATCCACAACTCAAAACACGCTGCATAATAACAAATTCTAAAATTACTTTCGATCAATAACTTTAAGTAAATTGTTGACTAAAGTACATTTTGTATATGCCATCTTTTTTGACAACAAAAAACTAATAGTCAACATGAAACTCCTTATAATACTTTAGGGAGTGTCTTGCTTAACTATAACACCAATCAACTACACATGTGACAACATAAATATATGTTATCACAAACGGAAAGACATGCAAAAATTGACCCTTACATGTTTACACAAGAGAAAACGCTCCTAATCAGTGGCGGATCCAAGAATTTTTTTCCTATGGGTTCACTTTTTTTGGGTGGTCAAATTTTCACAACCATACGTTATAATTTTCGGGCCGGGCCGGGTTGGGTCGGATCACGGAACGTAATAAAGACCTAAATTTCATATCAAATTTCTATTAGCATTAGCCCAAAAATTCAGGTTTCATAAAAACTAAAATTGCTAAAGAGCTAAAGCTCATATCAAATAAAATAACTATCCTATGAAAACCACAAATCATAAGTAACGAATTCATATCAAAATCTATCTTCTATTGAGTATTTGAGTTAAAAATTGAAAGAAACTATACCTCAGATTTCGCCTACTTTGAGGCTTAAAACCGTTGAGTAAATGAAGGGAGGACTCGAAATATATCAAAGCACTGGCTACTTTTGCACCCTCTCCCACCAACACCATCATCATCAACAAACATATAACACCCCAAAAACCCGAATGCTTATATTTGTCGTAAGTTCCTATATGACATATCATGAAATAAATGACTAGGCTATTTAACCTAGTAAATTGTATGATAAAAACTATTTAAAAGATGAAAGTTGTGCCAATTATGTTTTAATGGCAAACATGGAGGGGTTAAATGGGATATAATGAAAGTTGGGTTACTAAATAACAAAACACACACACAAACACACACTTCGCGTGTGTTCTTGATCGAGCAGGAGACTCCCATGGAGTCAAGAACCCTAACTTCATCATTTTCATCAAATTGGAAGGCTAAATGATGCTTAAACTCATAACCGAGCATGGATTAATGATCACCAACACGAGGGGATCATAAGGTATGTCTTAAATCTAAGATTTGTGATCATGGGTGAAGTGGGTTATGCTCTAATCCGTGAGATAATATGAAACTGATCATGTATAAGGGTTAGAAACATCATATAGAACATGGGTTATGTAAGGTTTGTGTTAATTTGAAGTTTAGATGTGAAACCCGTTTGCTATGGTGAGGATGATGACTTGAATCACCATTTATGTTTAATTCTTGTTGAAAGAATGATGTATTATGTGGGTATGATGAAAGCTTGTTAGATGAATTAGGAGAAATATGATGTTGCTATGTTTGATGTTTAATTGGAAAGGAAACATGATGATTAGTAGTAGGTTTTGATGGGTTATGTATGAAATTAGAAGATGCATGTATGAATTAGTTGTACGTTATGCTTAAAAGGTGGTACACGCACATCAAGTGTATGATGAAATGCATATAGTGTTGTCCGTATAAGCTATTGTGATGTTACGGGTATATGATGATAAGTCGATAGTTAAGCATGGTTAATAGTTGACTTTTGAAAGTCAATTAAGTATAAGAAACATGATTTGACTCGTTGTCGTAAATGTAGGTTGATGGGAAGTCGTATGGTACATGTTATAGCAATCCGTGTTAAATGTAATGACATGATGAGTTACATGAGTTTAAACGTATACGGGTATGATTATATGAGTTATGTTTGTTAAAAATGATTAATGAAGGTTAAGTGTGAAATATGTGATTGATATGATTGTTATCATGTACGAATGCATATGCTAATAGGAGCGTGATTTTGATGAAAAGAGAGTATAGGAATCATGTCAAGACGGACTCAAGCATGAAAGGATAACGGGTCAAGAAAAGGCGAGAACTCGGATACGAGCACGGACGCATAAGGTAAGTGATTTCCGTAATCACTTCGTAGTACAAGTAAGTAATAAAGTGTTGTAATGAATTAAATATGATGTTTGAGGTCAAATATGTGTTAAAGTCTTTCGTCGTAAATGATGGGTTTAAGGTTGACCAAAATGCCCATGATGGGTATTTTGGGGTAAACGAACTTAAAAGTGGTTTAGAAGCAAGTTATTCGATTAGAGTAATGTTTTGGACAAGTATGGAAGTGGGGATGATGGTTTGGTCAGTCATAGACCAATTAATGCGCGAATACCCTTAACGGGTCAAATAGTTAGAAAATAGTTAAGTCGAATGTATGTAAGTTAAGAATTTCCGTAATCCGGAGGTAAGATTTTAAGTCCATATGGTAGAATGTGAATTTACAAGCATGTGGGAAGAAACGGGAGGTTAAACGGGTAAACGGTTCGAAAGTTATGCAAGTTTTAGCATTTTCGGACATTGAAACGGATCTGTAGCGAAATGGCGCATGGTCATGCTCCTGGCCGCATGGTCGTGCGCTTGGCCGCATGGTCGTGCGCTTGGCCGCATGGTCGTGCGATTTCGAGTAAATCATTGCACTAGCTTGTGCACTGCCAGTGCCCCCATCGTCGTAGGAACTGCATGGTCGTACGGTTGGATGCATGGCCGTGCATCAGTTGCCACTGCACGGTCGTGCGGTTGGACGCATGGCCGTGCATCAGCTGCCAGTTCAGTATAATGTGCAGAATTCGTACAGAACAGTCCCGTAACCGAAAAGGAGTCCCGAATCGTATTCTAAACTTATTATAGAATGTTTATGGGATGCGATAAGCGTGTATGTATATATACATGGAGCGATATAAGTAGAAAGGCATAGGTAAATATATAGGTGGGTGGCTGATTGGCGAAAACTGTTCGTTTGCTCTGTTTTGTATTGTGAACTCGTTTTAAACGCGTTTCAAGTTACGTACTACTAATTAAACCCACGTTTTTATAAGTTTAAGTGTATGAACATGTGTAGTTATGTATGGATGTATGTTTATAAGTATGTGAGCAAGTACGTGGTTATATGACGGTATGTATGAGAGTAGACATGTATGAGTTTGAAAGGTGTACAAGTAGGGATGTATGCATGTATAGATGTATAATGTCACGAGTGTGCGTGATGATGTGGATATGGGTGTATGTGAAGATGTAGGAAAGGTATGTACGTATGTAGATGTGTATGTATGTATGTATAAAGGTATGTATGAGTGTATGCATGTATGTAAAGATGTAAGAAAGGTATGTACGTATGTAGATGTGAACGTACGTATGTATAAAGATATGTATGAGTGTATGCATGAATGTAGAGATGTAGGAAAGGTATGTATGTATGTATGTATGTAATTGTGTATGTATGTATGTGTAAAGACATGTATGAGTGTATGCATGAATGTAGAGATGTAGGAAAGGTATGTATGTATGTATGTATGTATGTATGTATGTATGTATGTATGTATGTATGTATGTATGTATGTATGTATGTATGTATGTATGTATGTATGTAATTGTGTATGTATGTATGTGTAAAGACATGTATGAGTGTATGCATGTATGTAAAGATGTAGGAAAGGTATGTATGTATGTATGTATGTATGTAATTGTGTATGTATGTATGTGTAAAGACATGTATGAGTGTATGCATGTATGTAAAGTTGTAGGAAAGACATGTATGTATGTAGATGTGAATGTATGTTTGTATGTAAGTATGTATGTAAGCATGATTTAGACACGTTGAGTGTTAACGTTTTAATGGTGTACCTTGAGAATGAAAAGTAATGCAGGTACATTACTGAAGCCTCACCAGGAAATGGATACGCAGATGTAATGCTTAAAGTTTGAAAGATGACGAATAGTGAAGTATTCGTGAATGAATCTTGTTTATATAATGTGTGCTAATGTATGAATGAATGTGGTGAGTGCAGGTTGTACGAGTTACGAGGATCTTCAAGGATTAGAGATCGAGGATCGAGTCACAAGACAGATTGTACGGGAACGTTGGTGTTGAAATTTAGAAAACCCATGTCATGTATTTAATTGTAAATGAGTCAATTGATGACTTCATGTGAAAAAAAAATTGTATTAAAAAGAAGTTTTAAGTAAGTCAAGGTAATTATAAGGAAAGAAATTTTATGGTACGTGTTTCCGCTGCGACTTTAGTCAATTACAAAATTAGGGTGTTACAAGTTGGTATCAGAGCCCTGGTTTGAGGGAATCAAGTACGAGAAGGTAGGTACTTGAACTCAAACCTATGTGCTCTTGTGATAAGGAACCTGTACAATCCATGACTCGATCAAGATCTAAAGGTAGAAATGGAATGAAAACGTGTATGTATGTATTCATATGAAGAAGCTAACGGTTTGCTATGTGCAAGGTAAGCTTAAAAGTTTGGAGAGGATGATCCGTGAATGCAGTCTAAGGTGGATGCTAAGGCAGGCAAGGATGCGAATGGACAGACGGACCCCAGGTACACAATGTTGATATGTATGGGTACCGTTGTTAAAAGAAAAAGGAAGAAGTCTCCTTGGGAGGGTAAGTACTAAACGGAAGACAACGATATTGTCTTGGTAAAATTGTAAAAATGTAGCACGAACTGAGACCCACTAATGCGGACATAAGGCGATGATTACCTGAAGGCACGGAATTAGTATGTGAATTGCGCACCTGGCCAGTACGCAAGAAGCATATGACGTTCGTGAGACCGTGGTAATTATCGCAGGTATATCTGTTAGAATTGGGTAGCAGGTGGGCGTGCGGGTGAAGTGGGTAGTAAGGCTCTCGGGAAATTGAGAGTACTATGTAGGAATGAAATGCAGAAAATGGTATGTTTGGAACCGCTAGACGGATTCAAAACATGAAAGCAATGAAAGGCATGAATGTGACGTTTGAGTTCGCGGGACGGATTTAAAATATAAAAAGGATGAAATTAATGCACATCACAATGTGTCGACAGTTTGACCATGGTTGTGTCAAACGAGTCATACGGGTAAATGTAAAGTAATAAACAAAAGAATGATCGTAATGGGCATGCAAACCTAAATTTTAAAGCGAAAGAAAGAAGTTCGAACAAGTTATGTGTTAAATGTGTTAGTAATGGACTCTTAGGAGTCATAATGAATGACGGGCTACGACCCGGACAATGATTTAAGTACGAACAGGTAAGTTTTGTTAAGAATACCGAAATGATGTAATGAATGTCTTTGCAAGTAAGCATGAATGGAAAGAAGTACGAAGAGTACCTCAATACATCTATGGTAAGTAAGAAATGACAGTCTGACCTGGAAAGGTCAAACTACAAAGGTTGATGAAATGAGGAACTAGAATAAAAGAATTGCATGTAAGGAATGAAATGCGGAATGTGTTAAAGTTTGTACGCAGGACGTTGAAAAAGGAAATATAGATTATAATGTTAGGAACTCTTGATGTGATGAAACCAAACAAATTGGTGGAAGGATGTGCACGGGCGAAATCTCATTACGCGGATGAATGAAATCTAGCCTAGTATGGCTAGTACTCGTGAAGAATGCGGGTCGATCTGGGTTGCGGATCGTCGATTGATGATATGAGATGAGGTCAGTAAAAAGTTTAACTTATGTTAGATAAGTATGAATTGGTTAATTGGCACAATATGGAATGGGTATTATGGGAAGTTTGATTTATTCCAAGAATTGGTTAATTGGGTACGACCTACGAAATGAATGATGGAATGGGTATGGTATAATATGGGAAGTTTGATTTTTTTTTAGTTGACATAAGAAGAAAGCTATGTCATCAAGAAGCGAATCTCAAAGGTTTTGAGTGAAAAGCTCGAGTATTGGTTAAACTCTCATGAAATGAATTGTACGACACGTATGCTTATGCAAAATAAGTAAGACACGAAATGAGAGGTTAGTAATGTGGAACGAATGAGGCAAGTTGAAGGTAACGTAAGGATATGTATGGTACAAATGACTATAGAAAAGTAGAATGAGCTAACTATGGAGTTAAGCATGTAGGTGTAACTATGAAGTAGTAGTTTTGTGGTGATAACAAAACAATAGTTAAATGTTATACAACGTGTGCATGGAATGGAATCTTAAAGGATGAGGCAAAAGTATTAAATCTATTTTAAACAGATCATATGAAGGTAAGCATTATTATAAGTTAAATGAATATGTATATTGACCTGCTACTAACGGGTCGAGGAAATGAGAATGTTATGTGAAAGTATGCCATGGAAAGTATAGACTTGTTAAGAAGAAGTCAAGTGTATGAATAATTATGAAATGAGATAGGACGATTACTTATAATTATAATGTGACTATTAAGTCAAAAAATAGATGTGTGTGTGTAAGAGGAAATGAGAAAGGTTTCGGGGACGAAACCTCATTTAAGGGGGGTAGACTTGTAACACCCCAAAAACCCGAATGCTTATATTTGTCGTAAGTTCCTATATGACATATCATGAAATAAATGACTAGGCTATTTAACCTAGTAAATTGTATGATAAAAACTATTTAAAAGATGAAAGTTGTGCCAATTATGTTTTAATGGCAAACATGGAGGGGTTAAATGGGATATAATGAAAGTTGGGTTACTAAATAACAAAACACACACACAAACACACACTTCGCGTGTGTTCTTGATCGAGCAGGAGACTCCCATGGAGTCAAGAACCCTAACTTCATCATTTTCATCAAATTGGAAGGCTAAATGATGCTTAAACTCATAACCGAGCATGGATTAATGATCACCAACACGAGGGGATCATAAGGTATGTCTTAAATCTAAGATTTGTGATCATGGGTGAAGTGGGTTATGCTCTAATCCGTGAGATAATATGAAATTGATCATGTATAAGGGTTAGAAACATCATATAGAACATGGGTTATGTAAGGTTTGTGTTAATTTGAAGTTTAGATGTGAAACCCGTTTGCTATGGTGAGGATGATGACTTGAATCACCATTTATGTTTAATTCTTGTTGAAAGAATGATGTATTATGTGGGTATGATGAAAGCTTGTTAGATGAATTAGGAGAAATATGATGTTGCTATGTTTGATGTTTAATTGGAAAGGAAACATGATGATTAGTAGTAGGTTTTGATGGGTTATGTATGAAATTAGAAGATGCATGTATGAATTAGTTGTACGTTATGCTTAAAAGGTGGTACACGCACATCAAGTGTATGATGAAATGCATATAGTGTTGTCCGTATAAGCTATTGTGATGTTACGGGTATATGATGATAAGTCGATAGTTAAGCATGGTTAATAGTTGACTTTTGAAAGTCAATTAAGTATAAGAAACATGATTTGACTCGTTGTCGTAAATGTAGGTTGATGGGAAGTCGTATGGTACATGTTATAGCAATCCGTGTTAAATGTAATGACATGATGAGTTACATGAGTTTAAACGTATACGGGTATGATTATATGAGTTATGTTTGTTAAAAATGATTAATGAAGGTTAAGTGTGAAATATGTGATTGATATGATTGTTATCATGTACGAATGCATATGCTAATAGGAGCGTGATTTTGATGAAAAGAGAGTATAGGAATCATGTCAAGACGGACTCAAGCATGAAAGGATAACGGGTCAAGAAAAGGCGAGAACTCGGATACGAGCACGGACGCATAAGGTAAGTGATTTCCGTAATCACTTCGTAGTACAAGTAAGTAATAAAGTGTTGTAATGAATTAAATATGATGTTTGAGGTCAAATATGTGTTAAAGTCTTTCGTCGTAAATGATGGGTTTAAGGTTGACCAAAATGCCCATGATGGGTATTTTGGGGTAAACGAACTTAAAAGTGGTTTAGAAGCAAGTTATTCGATTAGAGTAATGTTTTGGACAAGTATGGAAGTGGGGATGATGGTTTGGTCAGTCATAGACCAATTAATGCGCGAATACCCTTAACGGGTCAAATAGTTAGAAAATAGTTAAGTCGAATGTATGTAAGTTAAGAATTTCCGTAATCCGGAGGTAAGATTTTAAGTCTATATGGTAGAATGTGAATTTACAAGCATGTGGGAAGAAACGGGAGGTTAAACGGGTAAACGGTTCGAAAGTTATGCAAGTTTTAGCATTTTCGGACATTGAAACGGATCTGCAGCGAAATGGCGCATGGTCATGCTCCTGGCCGCATGGTCGTGCGCTTGGCCGCATGGTCATGCGCTTGGCCGCATGGTCGTGCGATTTCGAGTAAATCATTGCACTAGCTTGTGCACTGCCAGTGCCCCCATCGTCGTAGGAACTGCATGGTCGTACGGTTGGATGCATGGCCGTGCATCAGTTGCCACTGCACGGTCGTGCGGTTGGACGCATGGCCGTGCATCAGCTGCCAGTTCAGTATAATGTGCAGAATTCGTACAGAACAGTCCCGTAACCGAAAAGGAGTCCCGAATCGTATTCTAAACTTATTATAGAATGTTTATGGGATGTGATAAGCGTGTATGTATATATACATGGAGCGATATAAGTAGAAAGGCATAGGTAAATATATAGGTGGGTGGCTGATTGGCGAAAACTGTTCGTTTGCTCTGTTTTGTATTGTGAACTCGTTTTAAACGCGTTTCAAGTTACGCACGACTAATTAAACCCACGTTTTTATAAGTTTAAGTGTATGAACATGTGTAGTTATGTATGGATGTATGTTTATAAGTATGTGAGCAAGTACGTGGTTATATGACGGTATGTATGAGAGTAGACATGTATGAGTTTGAAAGGTGTACAAGTAGGGATGTATGCATGTATAGATGTATAATGTCACGAGTGTGCGTGATGATGTGGATATGGGTGTATGTGAAGATGTAGGAAAGGTATGTACGTATGTAGATGTGTATGTATGTATGTATAAAGGTATGTATGAGTGTATGCATGTATGTAAAGATGTAAGAAAGGTATGTACGTATGTAGATGTGAACGTACGTATGTATAAAGATATGTATGAGTGTATGCATGAATGTAGAGATGTAGGAAAGGTATGTATGTATGTATGTATGTAATTGTGTATGTATGTATGTGTAAAGACATGTATGAGTGTATGCATGAATGTAGAGATGTAGGAAAGGTATGTATGTATGTATGTATGTATGTATGTATGTATGTATGTAATTGTGTATGTATGTGTAAAGACATGTATGAGTGTATGCATGTATGTAAAGATGTAGGAAAGGTATGTATGTATGTATGTATGTAATTGTGTATGTATGTATGTGTAAAGACATGTATGAGTGTATGCATGTATGTAAAGTTGTAGGAAAGACATGTATGTATATAGATGTGAATGTATGTTTGTATGTAAGTATGTATGTAAGCATGATTTAGACACGTTGAGTGTTAACGTTTTAATGGTGTACCTTGAGAATGAAAAGTAATGCAGGTACATTACTGAAGCCTCACCAGGAAATGGATACGCAGATGTAATGCTTAAAGTTTGAAAAATGACGAATAGTGAAGTGTTCGTGAATGAATCTTGTTTATATAATGTGTGCTAATGTATGAATGAATGTGGTGAGTGCAGGTTGTACGAGTTACGAGGATCTTCAAGGATTAGAGATCGAGGATCGAGTCACAAGACAGATTGTACGGGAACGTTGGTGTTGAAATTTAGAAAACCCATGTCATGTATTTAATTGTAAATGAGTCAATTGATGACTTCATGTGAAAAAAAAAATTGTATTAAAAAGAAGTTTTAAGTAAGTCAAGGTAATTATAAGGAAAGAAATTTTATGGTACGTGTTTCCGCTGCGACTTTAGTCAATTACAAAATTAGGGTGTGACAAAACACTTTTATAATGTAAAATTGCTCTAGAACAAGGTCCCGGACCAAAAAAGTAAAGCTGGTGAATTTAACATACCTAACTAAAAGATTAGCCTTCTTTCTCTGGTGTTACTATAAAACCAGAATTTCTCATTCAACAATATCTGGAATGAATCCACAATTTATGTATAAATATCACAAGACAAACTAGAGTAGCTGCATTACACTAAACCATAAAAACAATTTAGAACAAGTTAAAACATCAAAACAGTTCATTCAGATTCAAGCTATCTTACAATTTAACATTATTATTAACATCAAACAAGTAAAAAATTAATACTAGAAATAACACTAAAACTTCAAAAGTACAAAGCAAGTTAAATATTAACACACCTGTGAAGAACCATGACCGAAGGAGGACGGTCGCCGGAGAAGAGGAGGGGGTCGCCGGAGAGGGTGAGTGTGGAGGCGGTGTTTTCCTGTTCTGCACTGCGACTTCTCTTTCCTTTTCTTCTGCTGCGTTTTGATTTTGTGTGAGTGTAACCCTAAATGGGTTTTTCATTAAAGGAAAATTTAAAAAAAAAAAGAAATAAAAACATAAAAAACGCCCAACACGGGATTCGAACCCGAGTATCAATGGAACAAGCAGGCGCATTAACCAGGGAACCACCAAAGCTTTTAATTTATGGGTTCCCCTTATATTTTATTTATGGGTTCCTTTTTAGTTTACTATATATATTTACATTAAAAAAATTAAAAACCGAATGGGTTCCTGGAAACCCGATACTTGCACATAAGTCCGCCCCTGCTCCTAATGCATTATGCACAACTCATTTTAGAACTAGGATGAATTTCAAACAACTAATAAGCAAACAAGAAAGTTCAATGAGGCATCGGTTTAGACTTTAATACCACCTGTAGTGGAGGGGTTTTAGGCGTTTTCCCCCTAAAAACGCCCTTCCACGCCCCACCAACCGCCCCCAAGGGCGTTGTAAAAAGCTCCGGCTTGTTATTTAAAACGCCTAATTTTGTGAAGGAATCGAGAAAGTACCCTTGGGTCCAACGGAAATAAAAAAAATAATTTTTTTATTTTAATCTAATTTTTTACCTATAAAAACCCCACTTTCCACTCCATTTTTTTTATAAATTTTACCCACATCTCTTCAATAATTCTTCACATTTTATAAAAAAATATATATATCATGAATCCCTTCCGACCCCCTTTCGGTGTTTCGTCTAGACCCGGCAACCAAACTTCATATCGCCCAAACACCACCCAACTGCAACCATCCTTCAATTTCCAAGAGATGGACCCGGATGTGATGGTGTACGCCCAAATATTAGGCATGTCTCTGCAATTCTTTCACGGTCCACACGGCTTTGCATCCATGGGCGGTTCGCATGTAGCTGAAGAAGAAACCGAGCCCGACATCCAAACGGTGTCGGAGACACAACCTGAGTCCGTAGCCGAGGCGTCTCAACGTGGTAAACGGTCTCATAAAAAAAGAGTCTAACGCTCCGCGCAGGAATCGAACCTACCAAGCTTGGTCGAAAGATGAGGAATACGTGTTAGCACAGGCGTGGCTCGATGATGTGTGTAAAATGCAACATATAAAACACATCAATTAAGGCATAAAACTAACCCTTTTTAAGTACTAATGTTGGAAAAAGAGTGTTTTTGTCTTCCTTTTGTATTTTCAGGATGAAATGAGCTCAAAATCACAAAAGAAGCAAAAAGACCACTAATTCTACCATAAATACAAGAAAAGGAACAAAAGTAAACTGCCCGGACCCTCAACGGCACCTCCCAAGACAAAGAGAAGAGAACAGAAGTCTGAACACGCCCCGTGTCCAGTGAACACGGGGGCGTGCCCAGGAAGCAGCAGAAAAGACAAACCAGTAGAAGCTTCCATTGCTCACCACGGGGCCGTGCCCAGCGGACACGGGGGCGTGTTGAAAGTACAGCAGGCGCATTAATTGTAATTCGCAATTACAATTAATGAAGAGAGAGAATGTCAGACGGGCACGGGGCCGTGTCCAGCGGACACGGGGCCGTGTCCAGCGTTCTGTTCAGCCTATAAATAGAGGAGCTTGGTTTCATTCTCTCTCATCCCTTGGCACACCACCTCTCTCACACTTCATCCACCACCCATCATCACCATAACACCATCATCCACCACCATCATCCATTGTCCATCATAGAGTGTGTGAGTCGTCTCGGGATCCAAGATTGATCGTAAGAGTTCTTGACAATCAAGGCCATGTTTGCCTAAGTCTCTTACATCACTTGGTGAAGACAAGTGTTTAGTATAATACTTTTTATTTTTAATCTTTTGCACTTTTTATTTGGTTTTGTATTAATGACTTTAATAACTAGTTACTTATGTTGAAGGTGATCTTTCCTTATCGTTTGTCCGTGGTGTCTTGGCATTATTTTACTGTCTATATAAAATAAAAGATTTTCACCATTCATATCTCCACGGTCTATATGGAGGTATGTTGGCTACCTGGTCGGGGGTTAAGGGAACGGTTTGGTAAAGGTCTTGCCCTTGTTCAGCGTTTAGAGGTCCTGCTTGGGACCTGGGTCAAATTTAGTAGGATCTCCTTCAATGCCCATAGGTATTGGATGGCGGGGATCCAAACTCTTTGACCCCCTCATAAGCTAACTACTATTAATACTATAACCCGGCTATTTAGGACTGTATCCCTGCTGACTCAGACTACTTAGCCGAGGGTAACGTCACCGCCAAAAGCGGGGCCTACCATAATTTGCATTAATAACTTAATTCATTATCTTTCAATAATCCGACCCTTTAGGATTGTATCCTTGCTGACTCAAACTACTGGGTTGAGGGTAACGTCGCCTTCAAAAGAGGGGCCTACTACAATAACTAAGATAATCTCTTAAACAAGTGCAAAAGTGCGAAAATAATCAAAGGTTATACTAATACACGTGTCGGATCCAAGTGATTCATCTTGTCTATCTGTTTTTATTTATTTTATTTTTCAGCATTTAGTTAGTTTTTATTTTTCTTAGTTTAAAACATTTTTCTAACTTTTTGATTTGATTAGACGTTGAGGATAAACCGGTATTAAAAGCTCTTGTGTCCTTGGACGACCTCGGTATCTTACCAACACTATACTACGTCCACGATGGGTGCACTTGCCCATATGTGTGCTTAGTGTTAGTAAATATCGTGTTTTATAAATTTAAAACTTGGCTAAAAGTGTAAAAAGGGCTTAAATAAACATCTAAAAACATATATACACTAACACGCATCACTCGACATCTCGGAGGATCCCGAAGTTGGTAAGCGTTATTTACCTTTTTAAACAGTATGAATTTTTTTAAATAGTTCGTATCATATTATTTTTGGTACTATATTTTTTTAAGATATAATAATATATTTGTTTTATTTTTTGTAGCCAACTATCAAACTCTACCCATTTTTTGGAATAAAATTCGCGAAACTTTTTTTAATGCAATGGGAAAAAGTGAGTATCGGGACAAAGATTCGATATCAAGCAAATGGACCGATATAAACCAGAAATGTCATTCGTTCCAAGAAGTTTTCTAACGCACGAAGGATAACTGGGGTAGCGGTCAAAACAACGCGAATATATTAACAAGAGCGTTGGAGGAGTACAACCAAACGAGAGGCGTTTTTACATACTTGAATTGTTGGGAGCTTCTACGCGGAAGTCCTAAATGGTCTAATGTATCGAGCATGACGTCTAGTGGTAGACGTAAAACAAAACGGTCCAAAACATCATCCTCGGTTGATCCGGAAACACCCAATTCCGATGCTCGAAACATCGACTTAAACATTAATTTGGACGACGAGGATGAGGAAGTGGAGTTGGCCCGACCGCCCAGTAGAAGAAGTGAGAAAAAATGAGAAAGACGGAGTCGTATTAGGCAAATTTCGAAGAGATGAACCGACGCCTACAAGACATGCGAGACCTCGGTCATAGGCGTTTGAAGACAATGCAAGAAAGAAATGCCAGAAAAAGAAAAATTGCCGCGCTACAAGAATCGAGACAAATGGAGAAAGACATAGAATTTTTATCTAAACCGATCGATCACCTCGTAGGAGATGCGTTGATCCTAGCGGAAATACGTCGGCAACAAACCCGGACAAATACGGACTTTAGATTTTATGTTTTTTAGCATTTTTCTGTTTTTTTTTTTATTCTTAGTAAAGCAATTTTTTATTTAATGAAATATTATTAATTTTAATTTTAAAAGAAAAACAAAAAAAATAATTGGGTAATAATTGGATGAGGCATTATATCACTACATCCATTTTAAACAAATGCCTTATAATGCACCAATGCTGACTTGACTGCCACATGACAGATCATGCCGAAGGAAGGAGCATTATCTTCACTCACCACTACACATGGTCTAATGGTATGCCCCATCAAAGAACGCTCACAAGTTTGAGCATTTACCTCAAATTTCGTGGTTTACACTCGTTTTTCCTCTATAGGTTGCTCATTTTATCTTGATTTCTTCTATGGATGTGAAATTTTACACGTTTAAACATTTATTCAATCACATTTTTTTATTTTCTTTTTTAACATTCTCTCGAGAACTTTCATGCCAAAGCATGCATTTGAGAGAACGAATGAGACCTTTCTTGAGCCTTTACTCGTTAGAAAGCTGAACGTAAGGGTAGACGGGGTGTTCATGGGTACCCATGATCTGGTAGTGTTACCCAATTGGTAACACTGGCGCCAGTAATCCGGGTATCAAATTTGGGTAGTTGAATCGGGGATTGTTTACCGATTGGAATGAGAGTTGCGTTTATGTGTTGCAAAGGAGAGGAGAGGGATCGAGTTCTTCAGCTTCCACATCTTGTTGAAGGCTTTTGTTTCGCGTAGGTGGTGGAGTGCGGATACATCATATGCTTTTGCTGGGGTTATCCGTATGTGCCCCGCCACCCTAAGTTAAAAGATTATTTTCCTCTTTAAATAAATTCACAATTATGCCCTTCTACCATTTGACTTTCACTTCTACATTTATCAGTTTTGACTTGACTAATTTATACTTGTACTTGTTATAAATCTTGATGCTCTAAAAGTAAAAAGATTTAAATGCTCACATTAGATTTTAAGTTGTTACACCCCACCACCACCACACGTCTATATATCACATGTGACGAAACTTCTTGATTTTCCTATTTTGATTAAAAATCCATCTAAACAAGTAATCGACACTTTTGGCCATAGGACCAAATATAACTGAAAGATAAGAATCATGCCGCGTAGGAATTATGGTGGTAGTGAACGAGACATTTAAACGTGATCGCCTTTCTATAACAAGTTTTGATGTCACATGTAACAAGAAAGGGACCACTTGCATGTCTTAGAAATTCAATGAATCGTGTGTAATCTGCAAAGAAAGAAGAAAATCTACTTCTATAAATTTTGCCATTGTGCAAAAGTTGGAGAACTATATTGTTTTTTGGCCAAACTTATTTTTGTTTTTTGGGGGGGATTAAATATGACAAAAGGTTAAACATGGAGGTTGAAGGTACCAAACACACACTGCCAAACTAGGAAAGACAAAAAGCATGAGTTTAGGAGGGTTAGGTAGATAATGGAGGGAAGTTGGCAGATTCAATAATTTGCACATGCCACAATAATATTATTCCTCTAGTAACTTCAAACTTACACATCAACATGTGTATACTGTCCTAAATAGTTTATACCTTATGCACCTACACTTGTAATCTGTTCTTAACAACTTGAACCTTGCGTATCAAAATTTGTACATTTTGCTTAATAGCTTGTACGATATGCATAATCGCTTGTACATTGGATCCGTAAATAGAGGTGTATACAACCTTGAAAAAAAGACTTGCTTCTAGTCTTCTACGAACGTGGTATACACCCTAACTAATGATTCACAGGACATATATGGTGATCAATAATCAGTTTCACTTTTCAAATCAAAATAATCAGTTTTTGTTTATATAAAATAGTTTCGATTTGTGTTTATATTATCTAAATCTTACTCTCCATCTTTTTAGTACTATAACAAATTTGTTACCCGTGAGTAAAAAGTGAAGGCTATAAATCATAAATGTAATTTATAAAATCATAAAAGCAACATTGTACTATGTCATTAGGGGGGTCAGAGTAGGAGCCGGGAGGGTTCAGTGCGACCCTGCCCCGTCCAGGCACACCACCCCTGAATTCGGTGTAATTTTTTTCACCGTTGACCTTTCACCGATCATCCTGGCAATGAGGAAAAACACAACACATATACATACATCTATAATTCTATATTCTATATACACACACAACACACATACACATATATTCACACATAGGGTGGGGTTCTAGAGTGAACACTAGTGTATTTGTGAACTAAGTGAACAAATCCTGACCATTGATCTACACACGTGTATGGCCAGGATCTTATCATCAAATCGTAAAATACACTAGTGTATTTCAACATCAAATCCTGGCCATTGATCTACACACGTGTATGGCCAGGATTAGTTCACTCAGTTCGTAAGCTACACTAGTGTTCACTCTTGAACCTAATCCTTCACACATATGTGTGTTTATATATATATATGAATTAATTTTCAATTAAAATGAAACGTGATATATGAAAACTAGGAAAACTGAGATGATACTGGGAAACACTGAGACGCTACCATGCATTTTGGAGAAAACAAGGGAAGATGGAGAAAAAACTCATGTGACACACGGGGAAATAAAATATGAGGAAACTAGGACAACTCTCCCCTTAGACCATGTGTAGTGGTACACATGAATAATGCCCCTACCTATGGACGTTGTGCGTCATGTGGCAGTTCAGTTAGCAATGGGGCATTATGGGGCGTTTTTCTAAAATGGATGTAGTGGGGATGTAGGCATTGTGGGCATTATGTTAAAATTATAATTAACATAATTTATTAAACCCAGGGGGCGGTTCCAAGGCATGGAGGGGCGTTTTTTTTTTTGGAAAAAACGCCCAAAAACCCCCACTACGGGTGGTCTTAGCACATGACTAGATGTCTAGATTATAATTAACTCCTAAATTTATTAAACCAACATGCCAGATTTAAAACTAGGTTATATTAATAAACCCAACACAAAGGAATTTAAGTACGTACACATTAGTATATTGTGTATGAGTCCATTAACTAATCAAACCCAAAGTCAAGTTGTCTGGAGTTTAGAACATAACAATAATAGCACAGTAACCTGTATCCCCTGCATAGAAAGTTGTACCTTGTTTCATGTTTGACATTTTAATCACTTGGTCTTTTTGCGGGCTTCATAGAGGTAGCTCAGAATCACCACAGCAGCAGTAACCAAAACACCAACAGCGCTTTGCGCCAATACGACTCCGTCCTTAATTACTGTTTTAGAGCTTGGTGTAAATCCTAATTCAGAGAGTTTCTTGTGTGATAATGCATAGTCATTAAAGAATGCATCTTCATCCTGAAAATAAAATATAAAAAAATAAATAAATAATGTTCAATAATTAAGCAGAACATGGAAAAAACGTACAGTTAAATCAATATATTTAATATATAATGAAAAGGACGCCTACCAACTCATAAAATACCATTTTAGTCATCCCATATAATAATAAGGTATAAATTTGGAAAAAGATGTGTTAACAACCAATCAAATAAAAAAGTCAAATGAGATTAATTGTGGCATTAAGAGAATGTACTGTACAAGTATTAGTTTAAAATTAGTGTAAGAAGGAAGGAACCTAAGTCATGTTGCAGCCAGGAGGATTTAGTTTCATATGACTTACAATGTACCTGAATAAGAGCACAATCTGTGCAAAGGTTGTTGGCAACAGGTGAGTGTGTTTTATTATTATTTGCAAGTTGAAATGGAGGTTAGGGTGGGTGGGGACAGATAATGGGAGCAGACCATTAGTCAGAGTCCAGAGAGGGTCCCAACTGTCAATCTAGGCAAAACCAAACACACAACTGTATTTGGCTTTAATGTTTGTTTGGTTATAGGTTCCCATTTTAGTCGTTAAGGTAGGTTCCTACCCTATTAAAGGATGTCTGTTGGGGTGGTGCGTGTGGGGGCTGGTTGTTTAAACTTTAAACTTTAAAGTTATTATGGTTAAATAGTAAAAGTTTCTAGTTAGGTTTACATATCCGCCATTGTTGTCGCAACTTATTGAGTCGAAAATTGTGTTGTTAACTGAGTCAAACTCGTCCACACAAGAAAACGGTATACCTTGGCGTACAGGTCAACGTAAGGACGGAACGCAGGATCATCCAGCAATGCGATGTCTGTAGGAAGTTTTAGTAGCCCCTCTGATTCGCCTTTCAGAAGTTCACTGGTTTCACAGTATTAGTGTCGTATTAGTATATAGAAAATGATTATTTTAGTATAAATGAGAATGATAGTGAAGCTTCATCCAGTTTTACATGAAGTATGAGTTATCGAATTTCAGTGGCTCCCTAGTCCAAGGGCCTTCGAAGCCCGATCTTTCAGGATGTGCTCTTCCCTGCAACGTCAAAAATTCAGCAAGAAACAAGAAAAACATTAACATGAATGGAAAAAAGAGTATTATTAAGGTATTCGTCTAACAAGAAACTAGCAACGTACAAGGGTGTGTCCTCCAGATAGGGCTACAATATCCTTGTCAGATAAACCCATGCGGTAAAATATGTCCCGCAAGTGTGGTGCACCTAAATCAGTACATGTTAGAAAAATTAAAAACCTATCATATTGATGAAAGTAACGAGTATAATACATTAATACGTAAACAATAACACAAAGTTCCCAGTGGACACTTGACCTTGTGAAATCCTTCACAGACAAGTTGAGCTTTGTAGAAAGTAATACGAAATGAAAATGATTGTTGGTAAATAAGTAACAGTATTTGTTTGACTTTAGCATATAACAAGTGTTCATGTCAATATTCATCATAGATTCATAGGTATTTCAATTGTTTCACTTGATTATGTTGGCATGAGTTTTGCAAAATACAATTGCTTCTAGAAGATAAAGTAGAAGGTCCAAAAAATTTTGGCGTGTGTTCATATAATCCTTTGGATATACGCATTCATGAAGATATCGATAAAATCTTGTTTGTTGAGAAAATAGACTACTTTCAACAATATCAGAAATTAGTACCATAGCAAAATGTCCAAAACACCCTTGTTGATCAAGGGGAAACGGATAAATTGCTCAACACAAGAGGCGATGCTTTCCTGAGAGGCATTGGGGTTTTAACCAATATTACCTCATCAAAGTTAACAAAGTATATATGTGTGTTATTATGATACTGATATGTCTAGTGAATAGCTTGTTTATTACTAGACAACTATTGCTTATATACAAGGACGGTTAAAATCAATTAATACAGAAGTGGGAAAACAACAGATGCTGAACTGTACAGTAGGATCAGCAAGAGATCTTTATAATGCAATCACAAACAACCATCTTACAAATTTTCTCTCAACATTTCCGGTGTCTGTATTTAACAAAATTCGCATCGTCAATCCAAAGGATGTAAGGCGTCTTTCAGCCAATCGGGATCATTATGTTAGTTTGTTTTGAGTTTATGAAATATTAAAGAATACCCATTTCAGGATTCCCTTCAGTTCTTTGAATTCGTTTAATCATATCATCTGTCATCCGAGTGAGATTAGGGTACCATGCAATTAGCCAATGACTGATTGGCAAGTCTTGCATTGGTGGGTGATGAACAAAAACCACCCTTCAACTGTAGTGATGTCATTACAGTTATAATTATAAACTCATTAATCGTGTCAACGATATAACTGTTTCAGATCAGGAACGAGACGCTGATCGAAGAATCATCTTGTAACTACCGAGACACTATTTAAAATAGGCCTCAGTTCTTATAAAAGATTTTATTAAGAATAAAATAAGGATCAAAAACCTTTGGTAGCATTTGGGAGTCTGCCTTCCTTGGGAGAGACCGTTGAGTCCTAGAAAAAAAGATAAGAGTTTGTTAATGAAGAGTAGATTTACTGAAAGAATAATTCCCATCGCGTTCTTATATATGTGCGTCGTCTAGAGAGTAACATTTCAAAAAGAAATTAAGCATAAAACGATACGATATGTGACCAGTCGTGCAGGAGAGAAGCAAGAAAAATAAAAGAAATGAACCTTGACAGAAAAACTTGAAAAACTAATGTGATAAATCATGATACCTGTCTACCAGGAACAAAGTCAACAGTAGGGCCACCAGTAACCTCCACAGCAACAACTCCCGCAAGCTACAAACAGAGATCCTTTCGTGGTGAGCCGTAAGTTACATTTCACATTTTATATACCGTGTGCGCTTGTGTATATGTTACAATAGGAGTTAAGTTACCACAAAACAATAAACTAGAAACCCCTATGTCTAAATGTATCAATACAAACTTCTTTAGCATCAATGAATGCACCTGATATAGATCTGCATAAGTAATCCTTGGATGTTTGGACTTTATTTCCTCTGCGGTAAGAAAGAGGATACACATTAAAGCAACAAACAGGAGAAGTAGTTTATTCAAGTATATATCTTTTCTCTTTATAGATAACACAGCAAATCTATCAAGAATGCTGTAAAGATTGAAAGTGGAAACACAACAAGCCTCAGTTTAAGGAGTTCAATTTCAATCTTGACAGTAAACAAAATGCTTTTAAGTTTTGAGCTCAAGTCCTTTAACTAAACCTTTTATCACCTACACAAGACGGTTTCGGATAGGGGTGTGCACTTTTAAGATAACTCATCAATATCCAGTTGACCAGTTCCAATACAAGTCAGCCTAAAATCATCAAACCAATGTTCTAGTAACTTTAAGTTCTTCACTATAGACCAATAAGCTATGAAGCCCCTTGTCCACCCCTATGTTGTCATGGCGTAAAGGCACACTCAAGGTGCATAGGCCTGGCCTGGACCCTAAGCGCCAGGCACTTAAAAAGCGGAGGGCTTTTTTAAGCCAGGTGCATAGTATAAAATGCCATTTTTGGGGGTTTTAAACATGTTTTAGGCTTGTTTAGGGCTGTCTTGGGTCGATTTCATGCTTATTTAGGTTATAATTCCAGCCTTTTTAAACATTTTGGGCCAGAATCAGAAAATGCTTTGAACTTGCGACCGCACCTTTGAGAGCATAGCGCAAATGCTGCGCTGGGCTGCCCTGTAGGTGCACGCCTTTGATAACATAGGTTCACCCAGTGGGACACTGTCATTTTATTTACTTAAATTGGCGCATGTGAACTCATTTTAAGTTTGCAGCATGAACAACAATGCTTGGTTCGCTGGAATTCAATGGAATTGGAATTTGAATTCCATCTCTTAAGATGTTTGGTTCACAGAATTTGATGGAATTGGAATCTCAATTCCAATCTTCATGTGTTTGGTTGACAATGGAATTGGAATTGGAATTAGGCTTGAATTCCTTCAAATTCCTTTAACTAAAGTAATTCAAAATCCTTCCTATATGTGAAGGAATTAAAGTAAATTCATTGGAATCTTCGAACGTTTCGACCCGCACCGTTTCAATCCGTACCGTTTCGACCCGTAACGTTTCGACGAGAACAGTTTCGACCCGTACCATTTCGAATCGAACCGTTTCGACGCGAACCGTTTCGACCCGTACCGTTTTGACTTGTACCGTTTCGAATCGAACCGTTTCGACACATACCGTTTCGACCCGAACTGGTGGTTGTGGGTGCCGGGGTGATGGATTCCAATTCATTTGACAACCAAACACAACAAAAATGGAATTGAGATTCCAATTCCAATTGGAATGTTTAAATTCCAAATCCAATTCCTTCAAATTCTAATTCCTATACAAATTCCAATTCCAATTCCAAATCATCCCGCGAACCAAACGCCCCCTTAAGCTTAAGCCCGGAGGGATATCCTCCAAATCCTAAACCTACTTGCAAAAATACTAAGCATATCCTGTAAGTGTGGTGATATTATATATCTAGCAACAACAGCCAAACAATATCAACGTTACTAATTCCTGCAGTTGAAAAAACTAAAGTACTCCCGACTTGACACACAAAGACCTAATAAGAAAGAAAAATTGACCGCAAAAATCGATAGCAATCTTCAATCCATTGTTAGAGCCATGACTATACTCCTCCTCTGTTCTAATCGAACCGTTGGGACCTCCGGTTTTCGTATTCACATCGTATGTTCCAGCATCATGCCACCTACAACAACATCATCATAATCAATTTCAATACAGTCATACATGCATGTATGTATGTTTAAGACTTACGCTAATCGAAGCATGATTGGTGCGCAATTCTTGTTGGCGATAAAAGCACGAAGCTCCCGACGAGCTTTATCAATCTGTTTAAGGTATTCGGTGTCTACAATAGGCATCGCCATTGATTATGCACACAGTGAAGGTGAAAGTGCGAGTGTCTGTGGAGTCTTGGGAAGAGCACACACACCACTGAAGATATTATAGATGGATAGGCTAAAAACAGAAGAAGTGATCTTCTGTGGTCGAGTTCATTGGTTTGTGTGTTTGACCTTCATCTACGGTACATGTTGTAATCATCTTTTATTATTTATTTATTTATTTATTTTCAAGACGTGTTCCACGTTTAGCAGCATCTAACTTGAATAGTCCAGATTATCATTTGCGTTGGTGTTTGTAGATGCATAAGTGAGTCCGGACCTCTCTCAATTGGTCGGATCGCAACAAAATGACCGCACATCTTAGGCTATAGGGTGTGGTCATGACCCTCATGACCACCATGACCCTCCACATAGGCACCACATCATCCATCTTTAATCCATTATTCAAAACCACTACCCTAAGGGTGTGGTCATGACCCAAACCACTATCCCCTTTATTTTTGTTAATTTGTTTTTGTCTTAAAATTATCAAATGGGAGGGTCGTGGTAAGCGTGGTTTAATCCATGGGAACCACCATCAATCAAGAAGGGGGATGGTATACCATTTAATTAATGATCCTATGTGGAAATAATGTTCCAATCCATGACCCCCACACCCCATAGCCTTAGGGTCCGTCCTTCTCGTCACATTAAGGGACGCATGTTCAAAAGTGCGTCCCACCAAATGATATCATCAAAGTCAACTAGTATAAATACCTCCATCAAGTACACCACAAGTACGATTTTTTGAACCTCCGTCCAGTGGCGGATCTAGGATTCCGACCAAGCGGGAACGTTTTATAAATAAGCGGTAACGAAATCGAAAAAACGTCAAATTTTTCCAAAATTTACACTAAAAACGTCAAAAATTTTCCGACCAAGCGGTAGCCTATCCGCCCCTGCCTCCGTCCCTACTTTCTATCTCTAGCAAATACTTATCCACATGCCGGAGGTTGGTCGCAGAGTGACCCTCCTGTCACACCCCAACAATATGAATTTTATTATGATTAACGCCTCGAACTGTGAGATTGAAATTAAAATATGAATGTAAGGTTTCTACAATTAGAATACGAATACGAACATTTTTAAAATAGAAATACGAAAATACGAGGCGTTACACCTCCCACCTCTGCGACGAGCCCAACGGTTTGTTCAGTGTGCAGGTTCAGATCTTCAAGCTGTTCCAAGGTCTAAACGTGGTCTTTCAATGTCCGGCCACTTTTTGGGTCTTCAATTGGCGCCATCTGATTTAACGTTCATAGTCTTTCACTAGTTGAACTTCTTGAACAAAACCACTTATCTATGGCGGCTCCAGGTTCTATAAATCTGGGATCTATTGTCAGCTCACAAGCTACATCTCCTACGAACACTACGATAATGGTCACAGCTCCTTTGAGCTCTGGACCAGGAACATCGTTGCCATTTATAATGATGCCAACTCCATCCGCATCGGAGTTCGACGAAGATTTTCTCACAAAAAATGCTAGTCTCCTTAGACGTCTGAAAGCTCAGCAAGCTCGTGATGAACAGATCCTCAGTTTACGAACTAGGTTGTTCGCGGAAGATTCACCGGTAAGGACTACGGGTCCTATGGCTTTCACCACTCCTACTTTCTCCACAATTGTTACTCCGACAGAAGGAATTTATAACAATTATTATGTGCAGGGATCCACGGGACCATCTCCAGCAGTCATGACACGTACGCACCCTCATCCGGCCGTCGCCAATGATCCAGAACTTACAAAGCCTTATCATCTGGTGTCGATGACTGCAAAATCAAAGTACAGTGCACGGATCGTCCATGCCAAACTCCTGACGAAGTTAAAAATGCCATCCACAGTAAAAAAAATATGATGGCACTACGGATCCGGATGACCATATGTTCGACTTTGATGGTGCTGCACGAGTCGAGCAATGGTCAATGTCGGCTTAGTGTTTTATGTTTTCTCAAACCCTAACCGGGGCAGCTCGGGTGTGGTTTGATGCACTCAACAAAGGCGAAATCAACAATTTCGAGGAACTCCGGAGATTATTTCTTCAAAATTTGAGTCAGCAAAGGCATTATTCAAAAGAAATAACCGAAGTGCATAACATCTGGTAGGGGTGAGCAAATTAACCACCATAACCGATAACCGAACCATAACCAACATAACCGAACCACTAATAACCAATATAACCAATGGTTATGGTTATGAAACTTTGTATAACCGCTCAATCGGTTATGGTTATGGATATGAAGCTTTGGTTAACTGATATAACCGAAACCGAACCGAACTTGTGATGTTAACTTTACATAATGGATTTGTGTTTTACAAAACCATATAGAGGGTTTTTAGTAAGATAAAAGTATGTTAGTAACAAAATGATCTTGATGTAGATGTCATTTATTTTGATAAAGAACTAAGATGTGATGACCATAATTGTTTTTGTTTGAGAATTACCTTATTAAAAAGAACCCTAAATCGGTAGTTCAAATCGTGCACAACCCTATTTATTTCAAACCTTGCTTGGTTACTTAACTGAAATTAACCAAAACCGAACCATAACCGACTTCATAACCGATTAACCATAACCGAGGTTTGGTTATGGTTATGGTTACTGTTGATGCAACAAACACGAGACCAAGGATGGTAGCTGAGTTGGTTAGGCAAGAAGGCTGAAGGGTTCAGCCTTGCCTAACGCAGGTCGCGGGGTCCCCCCACGTTTGCAAAACATGGAAGGAGGTTCACTAGTATGTAATTGTTATTTGCTTTAAAGTTCTTTCTCCGAGATGAGTTCGAATCCAGAAATGAGAGCAAATAGAATGTGTGTGGTGGATGTGACGAGGAGTAACTTGGAAGTGAGCAAGTACTCTGTGAATGACCAGAGATGAAGGAATCTCTCTGTTTCGGAATGTCTTTTTGGAGTGAATGAGCTGTCTTCTTATAGGGGAAGACATCTCCTCAAATGGTATGTACAAGACTAGTGGAACCTGTTTGCAATGGAGGGTTTCCCCTTTTGGGGTTGAAGGCTTTGGACCCCTGGGTAATAGCATGTATCGTGCAGACCTGCTCTGCTTTTGTGGGCGTGAGTTGGTGAAACGAGTTCTCAGATGTGATTGATTACTGTTCCTCGCTTTTCCCACTTTACAGTTTTTCAACCGGTGAACCTTTCAACCTTTTAAGCATTTGCATATCTAGTCACTTTATTTAGTCTTGGGCTACCCCCGTCATCAGCCCCCCAAGTCAGAGGTTTTTGGGGTAGTATGCTCAAAGACTTCTGACTTTTATGCATATGTTTTGTCACTTGAATGTTTCAAGGGTTCGCTGCTTGAAGGTTTGAAAGGCTGAAGGCAGTTAATTTTTGAATTTGAATTTTAAATGATTGATTTGATTGATGTGTGTCAGTTGATAGGGCGGCGGTTTTGCAGCAGTTATTATTTACCTTTATTACCCCTATTGTAGGTTTATATTTATTTCGTAATTTGTGAATCCTTTCCATTTTACTCATAACTTCTCCAAGTTTCTGCCATTTATCCTCCTTCTCTAAGGTTAGTTTTCTTTACATCTTTCATTCTTCGCTTTTTGTTTAAAAAATGGGTGCTCTTAAGGACTTAGCAAAGTCATTTTCTCGAATGACACAAGAGGAGGTAGATTTATTTTGTTTGGAATATGGCATTGATAAAAATTTTAACCCAACTTCCCCTGCTTGCGATGTTTCCGTTGATAAACCAAACCCTGGTTCGATTGCTCTGTATTGTCGTCATTTTCAATGGTTGAATCTTCGTTACCCCTTTTCTTTTTTCGTTTTGAACTTGCTTGAGTATTATCGGGTTTCTTTTGGGCAAGTTCATCCGAAGGGGATGGCTAGGGTTTTGCATTTTGAAGTTTTGTGTCGTGCTCTTGGATATGGTCCTTCTTTGTTGCTTTTCCGGCGATTTTTTCGTTTGGCCAAGAATGGTGACTGGTTCACCTTTGAGACATCAAAGGTTGATACTTGCCTTATTTCATCCATGGTTACAACACTTGGGTCCTGGAAGGATCGCTTTTTCTGGGTTTCCGAGTCTATTGTTCCTTTCAAAATGGTGTGGAGGCATCCGGATGCTGTTCTTAATGATCCGGAGCCTTCTGAATCTAAGTTGAACGATGCCTTTCTTACAGCCATTCGGGGGTGCCCTTCGAGGGTTCGTCCCTTCCCCGAACATTTGTTAGTGCTTTTAGGGGTTAGTAACATTTGGGGGAAAGCCGATCGGGATCCGGTGCTAATGAGAAATGGCATTGGTATGCATTTTCCCCCTTTTGCCTTTTACTCATTTCGCTTTGCTTATGACTTATTTGCTTTTGTTTGTTTTTGTCAGTCATGTCTGCTTTGGATTTTATCAAGAGTGACGACACTTCTGATGTTGTGTTTAAGGATGCCCCGTCTGTTCCGGGTGAGAATGTTGTGGTTAGGACTGCCGAGCAAAGGTTTGAGGGCACGGGTTATGCTAGTGTTGCCAACGTCAAGGGCTTTTCTAAGTCTAATGCTTCCAAGTCTTCAACTCGCCGATCTTCTCGTCGTTTGTTGAAAGCTGGTCCTCAATCCACTTCTACTGAACCAGTGGATTTGAGTGATGATATTGAAGTTTCGGAAGATCAAGTTGAAGCAGGTGTTGAGAAGGACAAGGAGTTGGTTGTTCGTGGTAAAAAGGTTCAAAGCAAGAAGGTTGTTTCTACCCCTGTTTAGGAGTCTTCAAGCAGGGACGTTGAAGGGTTGAATCCTGAAGGGACTTATGTGCCTGCTTGGTTGGTGAAAAATGACGACACCTTCAAAGATGCTGTTGTTTGTGAGGATGCTCTTAGTCATCTCGCTCCTCCTTCTGTGCACAAGACCATTGCTGAGATGGATGATGACTTAATGTTGTCTCAGATGGTTTTGAGCACTTGCAACCTTGCTGCCATGCTTCCTCAAGGTATTACTCGTTTTCGTCAAAGGATGCAAGAGTATGAGGACTTCTCCAAGAAGAAGGATAAGATGAAATCCTCCCTATCATCGATGAAAAAGGAGATAGCTAGTTTTGTCGAGAAGGAAGCAGCGTGGCGGAAGGAGGTTAGTGATTTGAAGAAGATGCATGATATTGAGATGGGTGATTTGAAGAAGAGTTTTGAAGCTAACTTGCTGAAGTTAAAAGCTGACCGGGAGGCCTTGGCTGTTCAGCAACAGGCCTTTCGTGAGGAAAAAGAAGGGTTGAAAGCTTCGGTTGGCCGTGTTACTGCTAACAATCAGTGGTTAATTGAGCATGGTTTCCAGCAGGTTGTCACTTACCTTTTACATTCCAAGGAGTTCAATTCTGCCCTTGGTGATGTTTATACTAAGCTTCTGAACCTGGGGAAACACCAAGGCCTTATTGCTGGTTACAAGCTTCATGAATCTGGACATCCCTTGGAGAAATCACCTTTGTTTCGTCCCGAGGCTTCTGATATTTTCAAAGGCTCCGTTGAGCAGATGGAGAGGCTAACCTATCCCTATGTTCAGGAGGTTTCTTCTTGCTTTGGTAAGCCTTTATCTGTTTTACAGGATTTGAAACCTGAGGGACTGAATGAAAAGGTGTGTGCTGAGGTTTTGGGCTCCCTTTCAAAGAAGAGATCTTACTCCGGGGATAGTGATGATACCCTCTCGAGTCTGCCTGATGCTTCAAAAGATGTTGGTTTGGAGGCCTCCGCGGTTGGTGGTGATGATGGTGCTAAGGCCAAGAAGTCTAAGAAAGCCAAGAAGTCCAAAACTGAAGGTTCCAAGCCTTCTGCCACCTGATGTTTATTCGTAGCTTTCTTAGCAAACACTTTATGTCTGTAATATTTTAAACAATATTAGGTTTCCAGGAACCCTTAAGGTTCCTGTTGGTGGTTTGTTAGGCCTATATGGCCACTTGAACAATAGTTTCTCTTGCAAGTTACTAGAACTTGCTTTAACTCTTATCTGAAGGTTTTTCGTGGCCTTCCTAGTTATGATATGATGGTTATTATGTTACTTGTGGTATGTTTGTTTACTTGTTTTGCTTGGTTTGTTTGGTGGACCATCAACCCTTCAAGCCTTTTGGTTAACTGTTTTTTGGGTTGCGGCCTTCAACGTTTCGAGCATATTATCTGGGTGGCTTGAAGCCTTGGTAGCTTCTGGTTTGGTTTGCGTGTTTTATTGATGGGTCTGCTTATTTGTCAATTGTCATTTTTCTTCGGCCTTGTCTTTGTTGAGTTTACTTTGTCTTTATGTTTTTTACACTTTAAAGTGTTCAGTGCTGCAGACACTTTACCTTAGTGTTTATTAACAATAAGACGTAGTATCTATCCTTTTCATTATTTCTTTGTAATTTACTTGATTTCGTAAGCCTATTTGTTGATTATATTTCTAAGACTTAAGGAACGATTGGTGTAGGCTGTTCAAACCTGTCTATGAGACATTATTGTTTTTGCTTAATAAATCTCATGGAGTTGTATTGATTTAGGAACTCACCCCTTATATAGGTTTATTCAACCCTTGAACCTATTGAGCGATATGGCCTGGGAGCTCATCCCCTTACATGGCCCTTGCCATGGAGTTTTTTGCTAGGTTCTCAACCAGATATTAGGATAGAAAGACAAGTTTGATAAATCAACTTCATTCATTCAAGCAGTATCTGCTTTTTACAAAAGGTTTTCATTTTGATACAAACCAAACTTTTTTGTCTAAACATAGAACTTTCTCAGGGTTTCTCCGTTCCAATGTCTTGGAAGCCTTTTGCCTTCTGAGTCTGCTAGCTTATAGGATCCGCCCTTGTGTGCTTCGAGGATGGTATATGGACCTTCCCATTTTGGGCCCAGCTTCCCTTGATTTTCTTTTTTGCTAGCTTCGTTGTTTCTGAGGACTAGATCCCCTGGCTTGAAGCGTTCGTTCTTAACCTTCTTGTTGTAGTAGGCTTCCATCTTTTGTTTGTATTTGGCTTCTTGTATTGCCGCTTGATCTTGGGCTTCCTCTAGGAGTTGTAAATTCAACATGGTCTCTTGTTGATTTACTTCGGGATCCATGTTGACAATTCGTTGGGTTACAACTCCTATTTCAGCAGGGATTACGGCCTCGGATCCAAATACCAAGCTGTAAGGTGTTTTCTTGTGACTTGCTTTTTCGGTTGTTCTAATTGCCCATAAAATGCTAGGCAATTCTTCGAGCCAATTGCTTTCATATCTCCCCAATCTTGTTTTGATGCCTTCCACAATGCTTCTGTTGGTCCTTTCGACCTGGCCGTTTGACTGCGGGTAAGCCACTGAGCTAAAGATCTGGTTGATCCTGTATTCCTTGCACCAAAGGCTGAAAGGTTTCTCGGCAAATTGCTTTCCATTATCGGTAACAATTACCCCCGGCAACCCATAGCGGCAGATGATATTTTCCCAAACGAAGTCCATGACTTGTTTTGTCACACCTAAACCGATGGCGGAAACATCGGGATGAGACGAACAAATTGCTCAAAACAACATAACACTAATTGTTACAATATAATTTAAATTCAATTTCATAAATTCTAAAATGTCATACATTGTTCAAATAAACCAAAACAAGATTCCAACATAGTTTATTTCTAGGTGTGTTTCTAATCCACCCTAACTTGATTCTTGAATTCTTCATCTATCAACCTGCAACATGTATTAAAATAACATCAACAAAAATGTTGGCGAGTATACAAGTTTGATACGTAGCATAGTAGAATAAAATAGTTTAAGTACTCATATCCAACATGAACAACATAATACAAGTTACTAATATGCTGAAACAGTGTCACCATATGTCAACCCAAGTTTCCAACGCAAACACCCCAAGACTCACTCAAGGGCGGTGCGTAAATAAGTATAAGAAGTTTAACAAGTCTCACAAGTTTCCAACGCAAACACCCCAAGACTCACTCAAGGGCGGTGCGTAAATAAGTATAAGAAGTTTAACAAGTCTCACAAGTTTCCAACGCAACCACCCCAAGACTCACTCAAGGGCGGTGCGTAAATAAGTATAAGAAGTCTAACAAGTCTCACAAGTTTAACAAGTTTAACAAGTCTAACAAGTTTAATAAGTTTAACAAGGTTAATGAGCATATAGACACGAAAAGTTTACCTAGCATACGAGATTAACAAGCATCAAATTGTGTCATGTTTAAAATGGATAGAGTGCGCATTTAACAAGTTTCAAGTGTTGTGTAATTTGAATATGGAATACATGTTGCACCCAAAGTGTTTAAAACGAAAATGGGATCGAATATACTCACATTGGTTGCGTATGAGAATTACACTTAAACTGTGAGTGGGGTTGATGAAGTCTCGAGATCACAAGTTTTGCGTATAGAGATTCCTTGAAAAAAATAACGCATGAGTAAGGATTGAGAAACCGAACGAACGGAACGATTATCCTAAATATGGAAAAATATTACATAACGAACTCGTTATTATTTATTTGGTTAAAATAAGAATCCTAACATTTGAGGTTTACAACTATATTAATTATTAAAATTATTTCATTTTTTTTTTACGTTTTGTATAAAAAAACAAACAAGTATAACTTATTTGGTTTAAAAGGTTTATATATAAAAAAATAAAAATGAAACTGTTATAAATTTTTGTATATAGTATTACTAGGAGACACCTACAAAATTAAATATATACCTATCATTTAGTATTGGTTTTTACTTTTAATAACATAAAATATTCTATATATAACGTTTTTAGACATCTTCCTTCGATAAAGAATATGACAGGAACAATACATGTATTATTTTCTTTCACTTGTTTTTGTAAGGTGGTAAATGGGAAAGGAAGGTGTTGTGTAACAACTGAATAAAACGAAGGACAAAAGGAGAACGAGAAATTATACCGAAACGGTTCGGGCTACACTCCGTCGTGTGTTCCGGTTCCGGCGGCGTCTCCGGCGCTGCATGTTATCAGCTTCATTATTTAATCACTACTCAACTGAACATGAACAAGTCGCATCGCAGCTTGATTCGTTTAAGCGTATATAACAAGGATTATAACCGAGTGGGATGATCGGAGGATATACCGAAACAAAAGGTTCTGGTGCGGTTCAGACGGGACTTCGGACGTTTCCGCCGGAGATCCAATCTGCGGCGATGTCCTTCGATACTCCGGCAACGACTAGCTTCTATGGCAAGGTTGTGCGAAAGATGTCGAAGTGTGTGATGATTCTGTGAGGGTGTCGAGTATGATTGTGTTCCGAAAGGTGATGAGAGTCCCGATATTTATAGCGTGTTTCGGTCTCGTAGATCATGGAAAAAGTCGTGATTGATTTGTACGTGTTTTATGAACGAGTCCAAGTTCGTGATTTGCATAGTTTAGGGGAAACGCGGAAATTATACAAACTATCAAAGAAATCAGCGTGAATGAAGTTTGGAAACATAGCTGTAAGTTTGCGGTGTTTCGTAAGGCGCCAAAACTGGTTTGAAATGGAGGCTCGTTATGTAATAAATGAGATATAGGGAATTGCACAAAAAAACAAAATGGAATTCACTCGTTTTTCCTTTTTGATTCAATAACTTTTATATAATAAATGCACAAATAGTCCCTGTTATATTTTTCTGATAATTACACAAGTAGTCCCTCAACTTTAAGGAATAAGTTAAATTATTAAATTGACTGGTTTGGTTTAGATTTCCTAACTAACTTAACATAACTAACTACGTTAACTTGTATCACCTTAACTAACTTTAAAATCTAACGAGACTTATTATTTTTTTATAAAAAGAATAATATTAACTAATTTAATTAGTTAAATAAAAAGAAATGAATAACCATTTTTTATAAATGAAATAAATTAACGATATCTTTCAACGATTATTTATTTCGCGAAAAATTAAAGCTTAGGATCCGTCTTTTTCTTTTTAAACGGGTCGGATTTTGAAACGGGTCAATTTTGACGGGGTTTACAGTCTCCCCTACTTTAGGAGATTTCGTCCTCGAAATCTAAGATGAAAACTTTTGAAAGGATTCAAAAAAAAAAATAGATGAGACTTGATCACAATGTTTTTAAGATAATTGTTTTCGTGAATGCGTCACATAGTATATGATGTTTCAAAAAAAAATTTCACATAGCATATAATGTTTCAAATAGTTTCACATGAAATTTCACATAGAATAACATGTAAATTTGAAAGCGTAATAAATTTAATTTGTTCACGAGAGAGTATCATTAATTGTTTTAGGTTGCGACAATAGTGTGAAATGTGTCTCCAAACTTGACATGAAAGTAACGTTCAAATATAAAGTTTCGTTGAGAACGAAAAAGAGTTGGCAACTACCTCTGAGGTAAGGAAATCACCCCTAGCTCATTGGTGAAGTTGAAAATTGTGCGAAGCTAATCGTCAAGGTAAGGAAATCACTCCTATCTTGATGTCAAGCTTCCATTTTTGGGAATATGAGTATTAGCATAAAAATTTAGAACAATCTACATGACATACTTTGTTAACAAGATTAACGTATCACTGGCATGTGAATAAACAGGTCAACCCATCATGTACCGCAAAGTTGACTACCCAACAACGTCGCAACGAAGAGGGTGTAATGTTGTTAATTTAACATGACCACTAGAATACGGGCGGGCGCTACTCCTATAGCACTACGCATAGTGCTATACATGTTAAGGTGTGGGTTAAAAGACAAGTTCATCACATAAGAATAACCCAGTAATCACGAATCCAGTATAACATACTAGCATGCATGCATTAGATTGAAATGATATATCGTACAAATGTAAAACACATGAAAATTGAGATAGCATAAAAAGAGATTTAACGTAAAACATGGATTGTCACGGAACGTAACATAAGACTACTCCAAAGTAAATCGAAGTCCTTTTCGAATTACGGAAACGTGTTTTGGCCTAACAGACAAATACTCTCATCGAGAAGCGACTAACGATATTTGTCCTTCCAGTTACTACAAGTCCTTAATCGATTGGGAAAATCAAAACTTTGGCGAGATTGAAAATCGAGGAGTGGGACTAGTTAACAAGATGCGAGTATCACCTCTAACTTGATAACATCGTACCCTAATGTGGTTGGTACTTATCCTAAGATAAGGGTCCACTAGAATATGAAATGGAAAACTCCCATCAAGGTTTGGATATCACTCCTAACTTGAGGGTAGATTTCGTGCAAAAATCGAAGTATAGCTGAGTGAAAATCATCACCAAGTGTGGGAATCACCTCTATCTTGATGAGTCTTTTCGATTGTGTTGTAAGAGTGTCTTCAAAGTTTCCAAGTGTATTGTGTTAGCCTTAGGAAAGGCATGTATATTAAGAGTCCAAGAAAGTAGAGGGAAGCAAAGAAAATAGAAAGGAAGTTGTTTTAAGCAACACATAGTGAATAAGCTCCTAAACTATAGACTAGGCAAGGCATTCCTAATTCCCTATAGTTATGGCTCTGATACCAATCTGGTATCAGAGTACTCCTACTATAGGCCAGGCAAAAGTAAGGCAATCCTACCTAATTCCCTATAGTTATGGCTCTGATACCAATCTGTCACACCCCAACCGATGGCGGAAACATCGGGATGAGACGAACAAATTGCTCAAAACAACATAACACTAATTGTTACAATATAATTTAAATTCAATTTCATAAATTCTAAAATGTCATACATTGTTCAAATAAACCAAAACAAGATTCCAACATAGTTTATTTCTAGGTGTGTTTCTAATCCACCCTAACTTGATTCTTGAATTCTTCATCTATCAACCTGCAACATGTATTAAAATAACATCAACAAAAATGTTGGCGAGTATACAAGTTTGATACGTAGCATAGTAGAATAAAATAGTTTAAGTACTCATATCCAACATGAACAACATAATACAAGTTACTAATATGCTGAAACAGTGTCACCATATGTCAACCCAAGTTTCCAACGCAAACACCCCAAGACTCACTCAAGGGCGGTGCGTAAATAAGTATAAGAAGTTTAACAAGTCTCACAAGTTTCCAACGCAAACACCCCAAGACTCACTCAAGGGCGGTGCGTAAATAAGTATAAGAAGTTTAACAAGTCTCACAAGTTTCCAACGCAACCACCCCAAGACTCACTCAAGGGCGGTGCGTAAATAAGTATAAGAAGTCTAACAAGTCTCACAAGTTTAACAAGTTTAACAAGTCTAACAAGTTTAATAAGTTTAACAAGGTTAATGAGCATATAGACACGAAAAGTTTACCTAGCATACGAGATTAACAAGCATCAAATTGTGTCATGTTTAAAATGGATAGAGTGCGCATTTAACAAGTTTCAAGTGTTGTGTAATTTGAATATGGAATACATGTTGCACCCAAAGTGTTTAAAACGAAAATGGGATCGAATATACTCACATTGGTTGCGTATGAGAATTACACTTAAACTGTGAGTGGGGTTGATGAAGTCTCGAGATCACAAGTTTTGCGTATAGAGATTCCTTGAAAAAAATAACGCATGAGTAAGGATTGAGAAACCGAACGAACGGAACGATTATCCTAAATATGGAAAAATATTACATAACGAACTCGTTATTATTTATTTGGTTAAAATAAGAATCCTAACATTTGAGGTTTACAACTATATTAATTATTAAAATTATTTCATTTTTTTTTTACGTTTTGTATAAAAAAACAAACAAGTATAACTTATTTGGTTTAAAAGGTTTATATATAAAAAAATAAAAATGAAACTGTTATAAATTTTTGTATATAGTATTACTAGGAGACACCTACAAAATTAAATATATACCTATCATTTAGTATTGGTTTTTACTTTTAATAACATAAAATATTCTATATATAACGTTTTTAGACATCTTCCTTCGATAAAGAATATGACAGGAACAATACATGTATTATTTTCTTTCACTTGTTTTTGTAAGGTGGTAAATGGGAAAGGAAGGTGTTGTGTAACAACTGAATAAAACGAAGGACAAAAGGAGAACGAGAAATTATACCGAAACGGTTCGGGCTACACTCCGTCGTGTGTTCCGGTTCCGGCGGCGTCTCCGGCGCTGCATGTTATCAGCTTCATTATTTAATCACTACTCAACTGAACATGAACAAGTCGCATCGCAGCTTGATTCGTTTAAGCGTATATAACAAGGATTATAACCGAGTGGGATGATCGGAGGATATACCGAAACAAAAGGTTCTGGTGCGGTTCAGACGGGACTTCGGACGTTTCCGCCGGAGATCCAATCTGCGGCGATGTCCTTCGATACTCCGGCAACGACTAGCTTCTATGGCAAGGTTGTGCGAAAGATGTCGAAGTGTGTGATGATTCTGTGAGGGTGTCGAGTATGATTGTGTTCCGAAAGGTGATGAGAGTCCCGATATTTATAGCGTGTTTCGGTCTCGTAGATCATGGAAAAAGTCGTGATTGATTTGTACGTGTTTTATGAACGAGTCCAAGTTCGTGATTTGCATAGTTTAGGGGAAACGCGGAAATTATACAAACTATCAAAGAAATCAGCGTGAATGAAGTTTGGAAACATAGCTGTAAGTTTGCGGTGTTTCGTAAGGCGCCAAAACTGGTTTGAAATGGAGGCTCGTTATGTAATAAATGAGATATAGGGAATTGCACAAAAAAACAAAATGGAATTCACTCGTTTTTCCTTTTTGATTCAATAACTTTTATATAATAAATGCACAAATAGTCCCTGTTATATTTTTCTGATAATTACACAAGTAGTCCCTCAACTTTAAGGAATAAGTTAAATTATTAAATTGACTGGTTTGGTTTAGATTTCCTAACTAACTTAACATAACTAACTACGTTAACTTGTATCACCTTAACTAACTTTAAAATCTAACGAGACTTATTATTTTTTTTATAAAAAGAATAATATTAACTAATTTAATTAGTTAAATAAAAAGAAATGAATAACCATTTTTTATAAATGAAATAAATTAACGATATCTTTCAACGATTATTTATTTCGCGAAAAATTAAAGCTTAGGATCCGTCTTTTTCTTTTTAAACGGGTCGGATTTTGAAACGGGTCAATTTTGACGGGGTTTACATGTTTTCCTGTGATCTTTGCAAGGGGTTTAACCTCCGGCCACTTGCTGAAGTAGTCGATTGCTACCAATAGGAATTTTACTCCCCCTTTGCTTGGAGGGAATGGCCCAACAATGTCCATTCCCCATTTATGGAATGGCCATGCCGAGGTTATTGGAACCAGGTCATGTTTGGGACTTCTTGGGATTGGGGCATGAATTTGACAGGCATCACATTTCTTCAATTGTTCAACGGTGTCACGATGCATCGACGGCCAGAAGTATCCAAGGTTCATGAGCTTTGCAACCACCGACCTAGCTCCAAAATGAGCTCCACATATTCCTTCATGCACTTCCTTAATCAAATACTTGCTTTGTTCAGGACCCACACATCTTAGCAAGGGTGCAAGGTAACCTTTTTTGTAGAGGGTTTCTCCTTGCAACACATATTGTCTTGCTTTGATTTTAACCCTTTCAGCTTCTATTTGATCATTGGGTAGTTCATTGTCTTGGAGGAATTTTTTGATGGGAGTCATCCAATTTGGGTCTTCCTCGGTGACCACATCTTGCACTTCCAGTTCATCAATCGATGGGGCCTTCAACACTTCAGCCAACACCTTTTTCGTGAGGTGGGCGAACGTGAGGGATGCCAATTTGCTCAAGGCATCGGCCTTTTTGTTTTGGGACCTTGGAATTTGTTTAATGCTGCATGTTTGGAAGGTGTTCATTAATTCCTTGGACTTTTCTTTGTATCTTCTCATGTTGGGCTCTTTGGCGACATAGCTGTCGTTAACTTGGCTTGATACTAGTAATAAATCTGTGAACACTTCAAGCTTCTGGACTTTCATTTCTTTGGCCAGTCTTAGACCAGCGATTAATGCCTCGTATTCAGCCTCGTTATTGGTGGTCTGAAAATTAAAACGGAGAGCATATGTGAATTCTAGCCCTTCAGGGTTGATTAGAACTAAACCAGCTCCTGACCCTTCAACGCTTGAAGCCCCATCAGTGAATAATTTCCAGGCTTCAGGGTTGGAAGGTTCAGCGGTTGTGGTGTTTACTTCGTCAATAGTTTGGTTTGGGACTTCAACCAGGAAGTCAGCCAGGACCTGAGCTTTAATGGCTTTTCGTGGGACATAGGTGATGTTATGTTCACCTAGTTCCACTGCCCATTTTGCTAGCCTCCCCGAGTTCTCAGGTTTTTCAAGCACATTCTTGACAGGTTGATCAGTGACCACCTGTATAGGGTGTGCTTGGAAGTATCTCCTAAGCCTTCTGGCTGTTTGAACCAGGGCTAGGGCAAGTTTTTCGAGGGGAGGGTATTTGGTTTCAGCTAGTTTTAGAGTTTTGCTGAAAAAGTAAATGGGTACCTGAGCCTTGTCTCTTTCAATGGTGAGAACTGCACTGATGGCTTCGTCGGCAATTGAAAGGTACACCGATATTACCTCCCCAATTTTTGGTGCTGCAATATCTGGTAGGGAAGCTAAGTGCTGCTTCATTTGATTGAAAGCTTCTTCAGCTTCATCGGTCCATTTGAAATCCTTTTTATCTGAGCAGTTCTTGAGCGTTTTGTAGAAGGGTAGAGACCTTTCAGCTAATTTTGAGGTAAAACGCTTCAAGGCTGCAAGCTTCCCGTTTAAGCTTTCAACCTCCTTCTTGGTTCTTGGTGGTTTAGCTTCGAGGACAGCTTTTACTTTGTTAGGGTTGGCCTTGATACTTTGCTTTCCGACGATGTGACCCAAGAATTTTCCTTCCTCGAATCCGAACGAGCATTTCTCCGGATTGAGCTTCATGTTGACCTTTCTGAGGTTCTTGAAAGTTTCTTGGATATCATCAAGCATTTGGTGTTCCGTCTTGTTCTTAATCACCAAGTCATCAACATATGCCTCCATGTTTTTGCCAATTTGGTTTTCGAAGGCCTTATCGACGAGTCGCTGATAGGTGGCACCTGCATTTTTGAGGCCAAAAGGCATCTTTTGATAACAAAAAATACCTTTGTCCGTGTGAAAAGCTGTCTTTTCTTCATCCTCCTTCTTCATGAGGATTTGGTGATAACCTTTGTATGCATCAAGAAAGCATTTAAACGAATATCCCGTGAGGGAATCGACCTTGAGATCAATTTCCGGCAGTGGGTAACAATCTTTGGGACAAGCCTTGTTAAGATCTTTAAAATCTATGCACATTCTCCAAGAGTTGTCGGGTTTTTTGACCATAACAGGGTTTGCAACCCATGATTGGTACTTGACTTCTCGGAGAATGCCGGCGACACAAGCTTTTCAACCTCTTGGCAAGCTGCCAGGCTCCTCTCAGGTGTCAGGCTTCTTTTCTTTTGGACCACCGGTTTGACATCCGGTGGTATTCTTAACTCGTGCTCAGCAATGTTTCGGGGGATCCCAGTCATATCTTCAGGACACCAAGCGAACACATCACTATGATGTTTCAGCAGCTTTTCAAGGTATGAAAGAGTCTCCTGGGAAAGGTTGGGGTTGACCCTTATTCGTTGCTCAGGGTATTTAGGGTTTATGACCAACCCTTGCTTGTCTTTTTCACTGTTTGAACTTTCACCCTCAATCATGTAAGCTTCCTGAGAGGGTTGAAGGGTTGCTATCCCTCTTTCAGTAGGGAATTTGACTGTGCCATGGCCGACAGACACTGCCATGTAAAATGCACATTGTCCGGGCCTCCCTATGATTACATCATAACTTGAAGGGATGTTGATAACCACAAAGGTTAATGATCGGGTTCTTTCTTTCGATCCCTCGCTGAAACGAACATCAAGGGTTAGCTGCCCCAGAGGCTTCAGGGTTATATCGGCGATACCTTTTATGGAGGTTCCGGAAGGCTGAAGCCTTGAACGTTCTTCATTGCTTAAACGGTTGAAGAATTTCTCGAACATGATTTCAGTGGCTGCTCCCGTGTCTATGTATGCTTTACATGTTTGTAGTGTTCCCACGGTGGCTTCTACCACAAGGGGACTAGGAAGTGGGTCCTTCCTCGTTGGGGGGAAGCAGACACAGTGAAGCTCCCAGGCTTCCAACCGCTGCTTCTTGTGAGGAACCTTTTCATCAGAATACACCATGTTTACTTCCTTTCCCTTGCCTTCAGCCATCTTGTCTCGAACTCCTTTTACCAAATGGGCGAGCTCTCCTGACTTAACAGCCTCTTCAATTCTCTTTTTTAGTTGGAAGCAATCGTTGGTGTGATGTCCCTTTTCTTCATGGAACTCACAGAATTGCGTGGAGTTCTCATTTTTTCTGCTTTTGGGGAGAGGCCTGGGAGGTCTAAAGTTTTGTTTGACTTCTTCTGTTGCCAGGATTTCTTGAGGGGTTTTGGTGAGGGGAGTGAAACTCATGCCTTTGTCTCTGCCTGAAGGGTTTCGACCTTCAACCCTTCGAGGGTCTGAACCCTTTGGGCGCCTGTCGTAGGAGTTGAAGTTTCCTCTCTTTCTGGCTGGGCTGTTGCTTCGCCAGCCAGACCCTCTTTTCCTTTGTTCCTTGATATCTACAGCTTCCTCTCCCCGAATGTGAGCTTCGGCCCTTTCAAGGGCTTCTTCCAAGGTTTTGGGCAGAGATTTGTTGAAATCACGTGTGAGGTATTTAGAGGTTATGGCATTCATAAAGCCGGCCACTCTCATTTTCTCGTCAGCCCCTACATAGGTCAGCCCTTCTTTCTTGTACCGTTCAATGAATGCTCGAAGACTTTCATCATCACGTTGTTTTATCTGGAAGATTACTGTTGCGTCCTTGACATATCGCCTTTGTTGGGAGAAGTTTGCCAGAAAACCCCTGCTGAGATCGTCGAAGCTTCGAATGCTTTGAGCAGGTAGGTCGTTGAACCAGATTCTGGCGGATCCAACAAGAGTCTGCATGAACATTAGGCAACATTCAGCATTCGACCATTTTTCTATTCTAGCGGCACCAGTGAAGATCTGGAGGTGGTCCTCGGGATCTTCCGTCCCATCATACGTTCTGATGTGGGTTGGCATCTTGATTTTTGATTGAAAATCATAATCGGCTATCTGCCTTGAGAAGCATGAAAGGTTGCTTGGCTTGTAGGGTTTAGCCAAGTCTTCTTCAGGCCTTGTATCCACATTGTTACTATTGCCATGATTCCCCTGAGTGGCTAACACTTGATTAATGAAGTGTTGCCATGGGAAGTTGGCCATCATCTGGGCCATCATATTGGGCATGAGTTGGAAGCCTTGAAGGCTTCCTGGACCAACCGAGCAGTTTATTGCAAGAGGGGTGCTAGTAACAGCACTTCGTGCTAAAGGGAGTACGGACAGTGCCTGCTCCCATGTGGTTGTCAAAGAAGCTGGATAGCTTGTTACTGGGGACTGTAGGAGCTGGTCAAGCGTTAGCTCATGTCCTAGAGGAGCACCACTAGTAATCGGTTGGGAAGAGAGGATAGGATGTACCGTTGGATTTGTCATAGTGGATAGATAAGGATGAGGGTTTGAAGGGTTGCTGGGACCAGCCTCACCTCTTGTGGCAAAAGGTGGTAGGGGTGGTCCGGGAGACAGCGTTGGCTCAGGTTCGTCATAGTCTAAACGAATCCTTATACCCTTTTCCCTTTCTTTACTCACATGTTGGTTAAGGAGTGACCTTAACTCGAGGAAATTATTAGCGACCCCCTCAGGGGTAAGTTCAACACGCGCCGGGGTGTCAGATACACCGACATTTGGAGATGGGGCCCCGGATCTGGATGGAGTTGGTGTGTTGAAGGTAAGGAACTCGGGTGTACTCCCTGGAGTCGAAAACGGTGTTGTTATAGTCGTATGAGCTTGGCCACCACCCGGGGTAGAAGTGTTAGGGATCTGGTTCACTTCTCCCGGAGATCCACTTTCTGACATGGTGATTTTGAGTGAAGAGAGCTACACTACTAGGTCTTTTTTGAGAAGAAATAGCGGCGTAGCCCCACGGTGGGCGCCAACTTGTTGATGCAACAAACACGAGACCAAGGATGGTAGCTGAGTTGGTTAGGCAAGAAGGCTGAAGGGTTCAGCCTTGCCTAACGCAGGTCGCGGGGTCCCCCCACGTTTGCAAAACGTGGAAGGAGGTTCATTAGTATGTAATTGTTATTTGCTTTAAAGTTCTTTCTCCGAGATGAGCTCGAATCCAGAAATGAGAGCAAATAGAATGTGTGTGGTGGATGTGACGAGGAGTAACTTGGAAGTGAGCAAGTACTCTGTGAATGACCAGAGATGAAGGAATCTCTCTGTTTCGGAATGTCTTTTTGGAGTGAATGAGCTGTCTTCTTATAGGGGAAAACATCTCCTCAAATGGTATGTACAAGACTAGTGGAACCTGTTTGCAATGGAGGGTTTCCCCTTTTGGGGTTGAAGGCTTTGGACCCCTGGGTAATAGCATGTATCATGCAGACCTGCTCTGCTTTTGTGGGCGTGAGTTGGTGAAACGAGTTCTCAGATGTGATTGACTACTGTTCCTCGCTTTTCCCACTTTACAGCTTTTCAACCGGTGAACCTTTCAACCTTTTAAGCATTTGCATATCTAGTCACTTTATTTAGTCTTGGGCTACCCCCGTCATCAGTTACCAAAACTCCATAACCGCACTAGCGGTTATGGTTATGGTTAATAGTAAACACCGAACCAAACCGACCCATGCACACCCCTAACATCCGGCGGCGAGATGGAGAGTCCCTGGATAGCTTTATCGACAGATTTAACCGGGAAAGTATGAAAATCAGTGGAGTGGTAGACCAGTTGAGGGTCTCCGGCTTTTGCTATGGGGTTCGAAACAATCAGTTGGTGGAGAAGTTGCATAAGAATCTCCCCAAAACGATGGAAGTATTGATGGAACGTGACCGAGCGTTCGCTAGGGGAAAGAATGGTTGTAGCTCAGCTTCCGAATCAGATCAAAGAATGTTATTATCATCGGGCAAAGAGTCACAATACTGACGACTATTGGTCTCTAAAACAAGAAATTGAAATGGTTGTCTGGTCCGGTAAGTTGTCTCACCTAGTAAAAGAAGTCAAAGAAGGCAAGTCTGCTCCGACTCCCATCGACAACCCCAATAAGCAGTCCGGCATTTGCATGATTTGAAGAGCAAATAGTCAGGGTATTAAGCGTTCTAATCAGCATTTGGCTTCATGGATGCAACAACCAATTGCTTTTCCTCCCATTACCTCAGGAGATACTAAAGACGGACCGATCATTGTGTCCGCAGTAATCGCAGGGCACAAGGTCCGTAGGATTTATGTCGACAGTGGAAGTGCTTCAGAAATCATGTACCAGCAATGTTTCCAACAACTGGCACCGCAGACCAATGCAAAATTAATTCAAGTTTCCATGCCTTTGGTAAGGTTCTCCGGTGAAGTCATTCAGCCCATCGGGCAGATCACCTTACCCACCACTTTGGGTACTGGGAACCTAATGCGAACTGTGAATCTAACCTACTTGGTCACTGGGGCAAGATCAGTACACCGTGTAATCTTAGGAAGGCCGGGAATGTGCGCCTTCGCCATCATTAGCTCCACAATTCATGGTTTGCTGAAATTACCAACCGAAGCTGGGGTGGCTACCTTACATTCTGAATCGGCAATGTGTGTCGCCGGAGTAAGGCAAAGTGAGGGAGGTAGCTCTCAATCCCCAGCAATACTCACAGAGGAATGAGCAATTCACCCCGACTTCCCAGACCGAACCAAACGCCGATTATGGAAATTATTATCAAGTTCTCTGGATGTCTTCGCCTTGCACATTCAGACATGATCGAAGTTCCAAGGGTACTTACCGAGCACAAGTTGAAAGTTTCACATCTTGTCAAACCAGTGGCCAAAGGAAGAGAAACATGGCTCCAGCAAGAAATAGAGCCATTGCCAAAGACGTACGAAAGTTACTGGAAGCAGGTATAATCAGAAAAGTGCAGTACCAAACGTGGGTTTCGAACCCAGTGATGGTTACTGAGAAAGATAACACTTGGAGGATGTGCGTAGACTTCTCTGACCTCAACAATGCATGCCTAAAAGACTGTTATCCGCTCCCAGAAATCGATCTCTAGATCGACTACTTAGCAAGCTTTCATCTGAAATGCTTTCTAGACGTATACAAAGGCTATCATCAAATACAGATGGCCATTGAGGATGAGGATAAGACAACTTTTGTTACGAATGAAGGGTTGTTCTGCTACACCAGGATACCCTTTGGCCTGAAGAATGTCAGGGCCCATATCAGAGATTGATCGATAAAGCCTTTAAAAGCCAAATTAGCCGAAATTTGGAGATGTACTTGGATGATTTAGTCATTTAAAGTGCGGCCGCAGACGATATGTTAAATGATATTCTCGAAACCTTCACGAGACTCCGGAGTATAAACCTGAAGTTAAACCCCAAAAAGTGTTCATTCGGTTTAGAGGAAGGAAAATTCATGAGAGTGTGGGTACAAGCCGTAATAAAAATGCAACCTACGAAGACCATGAAAGAAATTCAGTCGCTAAATGGTAAGTTGGTCGCATTACATCGTTTCATCTTCAAAGCTGCAGACCTCACCATATCGTTCATGAATGTTTTGAAAAGAAGCACTGGAAAAGGGCAGATCGAATGGAGTTCAGAAGCAGACGCGGCTTTTCAAGATCCAATAACGGGTGAAACAGTTACGGTTTATCTATCTGCTTCCCACTTCGCTATAAGCGCGGTACTCGTAGTCCATCGGAATATGGCTCAAATTCCGGTATACTATGTAAGTCGCGTCTTAAAAGATTGCGAAACGAGGTACCCCATGATTGAAAAGTTGGCTTTGGCCCTGGTCCACGCCTCTAGAAAGCTCAGAAGGTACTTTCAAGCCTTCAACATAGAAGTGCAAACTGACCTCCAAATTCCGCAAGTCTTACGGAAGCCAGAAATCTCTGTCCGACACACCAAATGGGCAACAGAGCTCAGGCCTTCGATATCACTTACTGAACAAGAGGTCCGGTGAAAGGCCAAGCAGTAGCTGATTTTCTAACAGAAGTCCCTATAGGGGAAAGTACGAAAGAAAGGCCGGTCATCCCTACAATTTGAAATTTGTATACGGACAGAGCATCCAGCAGGGCCAGATTGATTTTGATCGATCCTAAAGGAATTGAATACACCTACGCCTTGCGTTTTGATTTCAAACATCAAACAACGTGGCCGAATACGAAGCCCTTTTGGCTGGCCTTCAAACCGCGGCTAAAGCGGGAGCAAACTCCGTCCTGGCTCATGTAGATTCGTTGTTAGTTGCAAACCAAGTCAACGGGGAGTACGGAGCCCGATAAGAAAACATGACTCGGTACCTGAACAAAGTAAATGACTTGATAACAACGTTTGATGCGTGTAAAGTGATTCACATCCCAAGGAGTAAAAACAAAAAGGCCGATGCTTTGAACAAGCTGGCCTCAGTCTCATTCTGCCATTTATCCAAGGAAGTTCTAGTAGAAACTCTACAAGCACCGGCTATCAGCCAGGGAGAAGCAATCATGGCTATCTTCGTACAGAACAAATCTTGGATAACTCCGATCTTAGATTATCTAACAAATGGCAAGCTCCCGGAAGACAGAGGCCAGACATGAAAATTAAAGGTAAAAGCCCTTCCGTACCAAGTTCACGATGGAAAGTTGTACAAGATGACATTTCTAGGGCCACTTTTGAGATGTCTAACACCGGAGGAGGCAAGTTATGTGGTTAGAGAAATTCATTGGGGCATCTGCGGTATTCACACAGGACCGAGAATGGCGATCGCGAAAGCCATGAACGCCGGGTATTATTGGCCGGACATGCATCAGAGTGCCGTTGCTGAACTACAAGCTTGCGAAGATTGCCAACGCCATGCTCTAGTCAGTCACCATGCCAAAATCATCTAATTCCGGTGACGTTAGCTTGGCCGTTCCAGAAATTGGGGATAGATATAGTTGGACCTTTTCCCACCTTGGTCGGCGGTGTAAGGTTTTTGCTAGTTGCCATAGACTATTTCACCAAGTGGATAGAAGCAAAGCCCCTCCGAATAATCACCGGAGTTCAAATCATGCGGTTTGTCTGGGAAAATATTGTGTGTCGATACGGAATGCCTTTGTGCATAGTAAGTGATAACGAGAAGCAGTTTTCTGAAAAACTGTTTAAAACATGGTGTGGAAGAATGCACATAGAACAGAGTTTTGCGTCCGTCGCACACCCCCAAGCAAATGGGCAGGTTGAAAGGGCCAATCGAAGCATCGTCAATGGCATTAAGAAACAGCTGGGAAGAGAAGGAGTTTCCTGGGCCGATGAGCTCCCACATGTGCTTTGGGCACATCGTACAATGCCGAAGGGGCTCACCTAGCTTAGTTCGGCAGTGTGGATGATGAGGTGGGTCCATCCAGAAGGGGGTGATGCTGAGGTCAAGGTGGGTTCGTCCTGTTAATCCAAGGTTGTGGGTGCTCTAAGGTGTAAGTTGTTAAGGAAGAGTTCCTAATACTTTAGGTGAATAATAACAAGGGAAAAGATCAAATAGGAAGTTAATTTTCGCTAGGAAGGATAGGAAGCCATAAGATTATGACATGTGGCAAATTTTAAAATAAAGAGAAAGGGTATTTTAGTCAATCCAACTCCTTCTTCTTCCTTTTTCAAAACCCAGTAAATTCAAAAACCCACCATTTTCAAAACCCACCATCTTCAACTATTTCTTCACTTTCTATCTCAATAATCACTACATTATAGTGCGATTTTCATCACCAATCAATGATTCAGAACCCGATCAACGTCTTCTTCAGCTTTTTTTGAAGAAAATCCAGTTTAATTTCATAAAAAAATCTCGTTTTTTCCGGTGATTTTGGAGATAATCACTCGATTTGTTCGATTCGAGCGTTGATAAGTGTTTCTATCATTCAAATTTTGTCAATTGATGAAGAAATCGGCTTCGATCCATGTAAGAAATTCTTTAATTTCATTTTCATGATCTTGGTTTTTGATTTAGTCATTGCGTTTTACGATCTTTGCGGGGTCCCAGGGGCGGCAGCCCCTGGCGGGGTCCAAGGGGCAGAGCCCCTGGCTGGGGTTGATTTTTCATAAATTGGCTCATTTAGGTAAAACACATTTTTTAGGTGTTTTCAGTCCATTGCGTTTTAGAATGAGTCATTTTTAAGTGTTTTCTGGCCATTGCGTTTTACATATAAGACATTTCTTTGTGTGTTTGGTGCATTGCGTTTTAGGTAAAACACTTTTTTATGTGTTTTCAGTCCATTGCGTTTTAGAAAACAGACATTTTAAGTGTATTCTGGCCATTGCGTTTTACAAATAAGTCATTTCTTTGTGTTTTTGGTGCATTGCGTTTTAGGTAGAATACATTTTTATGTGTTTTCTGGCCATTGCGTTTTACAAATAAGACATTTCTGTGTGTTTTCTGGCCATTGCGTTTTACAAATAAGTCATTTCTTTGTGTTTTTGGTGCATTGCGTTTTAGAAAAATGTCATTTTTAGGTTTTTTTTTTCATTGCGTTTTACGTAACTGGTGGTTTTTCTATTGCGTTTTACGCAACTGGGTTTTAAATTTTTTTTTAAATATAGCAATAGTATACTCGTTTTAAAGATAAAAAACGCTCGTTTTTTTGGTGCAATTTTTATAAAAAAATAATGTCGTATGAAAGAGTTATTAACGTTTAAAAAATAGGGGGGAATTGGAGGAGAGAGAAACTATTGGCTTGGATTGACTAGAATGCCCTTGAACAAACTCACGCGCCTCTTTTATTCCTTTCAATTTCCCTGATTTAATCTTAGCCCTTGATTAACTTAATGGATGGTCAAGATCACTTCCTATCCTTCCTAGCCAAATAAACTTCATATTGTATCTCCACCCATAATAACAATAATATAAATTGAACACTTAGATGGAGATGATAAAATTCTAAAGCATTGCGAAATTTAATAAATTGTTTTACAGTTGTTTTAACCAATAAGCATAATTCAAAATCCACAACTCACCCTACTGAAATCAGTCAACAGACCAAGAATTAAACCATATTTATATCAAAATAATGTACACAAAGTTTTGTACAAGAAACATTATTAATGTGATGCCAAGGTGAAACTGTATACTGACAGAAGCATCAAGAAACAGTCCTCCATTGCAGCTCAATTTGGATCTTCCCATTCCTTGAATCAATAAGATGGTACTTCTCATTAATCCTTCTGTTGTGCACAACATCCCCCAAGCTGATGTCAACATAACCCAATGATTCCTGTTTTTAAAACAACAAAACAACCTCATCTTAACTAGGTTTGTATGTGTTACTTTAGGTGCAATTTCTAACTAACAATCTTAAAATGATCAACTTGACCACAAAAATTACCTTAGGATGCAATAGCCCAATCTTGGACGAAGCACTACAAACTTCTACATGCAACTTATCATTCACGGGAGGCTCTTCTAACGTGAACTTGAATTCTGCATCCCATCTTGGATCTCTGTTCTTCTTTACATGCTGCATCGACAAAAATAAACTTCAAAAATCTATATAACAAATAAACCAGAAACTTATATTTTGCAAAATTATACCTTTGTTTTTTTCTCCTCTCCTTTGAAAAGGATCCTGACATAAGGATTGGTGTGGTGTTTTCCCTCAACATCTTGAGCTTCATGAACCCGAACCACTAGTTCACCGCCACCTGGCGGTGTTTTTTCAGACGCCTTCGGAACAGCACCAGCATCTTCGAAGGTCGGCATATCTTCGTCCTTGAAAGGTTTATATAGCAATTCTACCACAATCTGGCCTCGTGATTTCTCGTTTTGAACGTCATTGGGATCCATAGTTTTCAAGAGATCGAGAGTCACGGTTTTGGGCTCATCGGGTGCGAGTTCCTTCAAGGGAACAACATTCATGCCCATCTTGTCATGTTTGCCAACCTGTTCCCAATCATAAACTTGGAATTCGACAGCTTGTGATTCGGGATCTTTAACAACCATATTGAATTCTTCGTCCCATACCGGATTCAAATTCTTATGCTTGACGGTTGTCTTCTTTGATGGAAGCTTACTTTCGGTGAGCTTTATTTTCACATAAGGATCAGAAGCACCTAAAACGTCTTTCTTTCTCAACTTCATTGCCTTCAAAACCTTCACATGAAGGATTCCTACAGGTTTCTTTAGGGCTCTACAAAATGTGAAGAGTCAAACTGGTCAACATGTTGACTAGTTGCACAATAAATGTATATAATTATACAAACATACTTGGATGGATCCAATATTTGTACTTCTAGAGTTCTAGGCCAAAGATACATGTTGGCAACTTGATCTTTGATTTGTTCCTGTATATGATAACTTTCAAGATCATTCGTCTCCAAAAAAAAAAGACGAATATATATATGAAATCATATAAGCATAGATGATAACGACATTTACCTGGACAAACCTATACAATCCAGGAATTGACATTAGGTCAGCCCCGAACAGCCTGAGCCCAAAATCAACATGTGGCTGAAGAATGAAGGAACATGTAACGGAAAAATGTTCACAAATTATAATCCTTTAAATGAAAGAGCATATTAATACATAATAGATATATTATCTCCATTATTATCTATTATGAGTAAGAGTAAATTTCAAAGTTCGTCCTTTATGTATGTCTAATATATCAAAGTATGTCCTTTGTCTTTAATAACCTCAGAAAACATCCTTAATGTTTGAAAAACCAATCAAGTTATGTCCTTTACCCTAAACCTTGTTTGTTTTCCCAGTTAAGTCAGGTCACATGTGAAGCACATGAGGGCATTAATGTCATTCTACCTACCAATATATATATACACCCACACATACATACAGAACACACACTCATCTTTCTCTCTGCTCTCTCTCTCTCTCTCCTACCGCCACCACATCACCACCACCACCACCGCAAAATCCGGCGTCGCATTTTTCAAAATCCGGTAGTCTGTCAATAACCGCCTCCACTACACCTGCTTCCACGAAGTCAGTTACAAAACACGCCTTTCGTCTAAGAACGAGGGTTTGGGGCAAACAATACAACCAAGAAATGAGGCAGCGGAGGGAAGGTTTCTGAAGGGTGGTCGCCGCCCTACGCCGCCGATGACTTTCGATTTGCCCCCAAATCGACAACCCTTTTCTCTGTGTGTGTGTATATATAAGAGGACGAGACAGGCTTTGTTTTAGCAAGCCGTTCAAAAAAAAAAAAAAAACAAAAAAACAGTTTTGGTTCCTGTGATTTGGCCAGAGTCTCGATTTCATCGTTTAAAGAAAGCTATAGAAACGAGCCTAATATGAGGCGGTGATGATGAATTTCTTGTTGTATGAGTAAATCAGCAAAGTTTGAGATGCTCCGTAACTTGGCGGGGCGATTCTCCGACTGTTTTGTGGTAGAAATCTACCATTGATTCAGCCGAGAGAGTTGCAGCCATGGCGGATTTATCCTCTTTGTTCTGATTCTTTACAGATCTGAGCCTCTTTTATACTCTTTATTGTTGGGTTTTTGGTTCATGTGTGTAGTTGGGTTTTGTTGGAGTAATGTTGTTTTGTATTTACAGAAATGGGGGAGATGGAGGTGGGTCTTGAATTTAATGGAGTGTATGAGAAAGACTTATCTTGATTTGGGTTTTTGATTTTGTGTGTGGTTTTGTTTAGATATGAATTGGCTGAGGAGTGTGCAGATGATGATGAAATAAAGGTCTGCGTTCAAAGAGAGAGAGAGAGAGAGAGAGAGAGAGAGAGAGAGGGGAAGATCTGAATTTTTTATAATTTTTTTAGTATTTAGGGTAAAATGACCAATATACCCTCATGTGCTTCACATGTGACCTGACTTAACTGGGAAAACAAACAAGGTTTAGGGTAAAGGACATAACTTGATTGGTTTTTCAAACATTAAGGATGTTTTCTGAGGTTATTAAAGACAAAGGACATACTTTGATATATTAGACATACATAAAGGACGAACTTTGAAATTTACTCTACTCATAATAAATATGTATTTTTCCGTGTTTTGGAATCTAATGAAAAGAACCGAATTTACCTTCTCCATGAGAGACACACAGATTTTAGCGAAGCAAGGAAAGCTGGGAACAAGAGGTTTAAGTGTGATACGAGGTGCAGCAAAGACTTGTAAATCCACCACCTGAAAATAAACATCTTTCAGACAACTCAACATGTTTTGTGAAATGTTTTCCGTAAAGAAGCGGAAAAAGAAAGAACCTGAACGGTTGCTTTTAAACCAAATGCTCTAGCAACAACAGTAACGTTAGGATTTCCAGCCCATTTTAGGGATGGTTCCATGATCAGCTCCTTCTCATCAGTAACATAGACCTTCATCCCTGAAGAAAAAGAAAGAAACAAGTTATTTAATTTTTCTAGCAATAAAGTAGGTGATATGCTGACATTTGTAAGTTGTAACTATATGTCATGCCATACAGTTTAGGGCAAGAAATTGTTGAATAACATCCAAATGTGAGACAGCCAAATGTACATTTAAACAGTTAAACTTACATTTCTACAATTGAGTGATTGAGTTCTTTATTTTGTAACTGATTGATCGAAATAGTTTTCTTTGATGGTCACTTAAATGTGATAAAACAATTAAGCGGATGTTAACGTGGATAGAAACTCTTTTCCAAAACAAAAAGAAGATAGGCAGATAAGATGTAATAGCAAGGGAAGAACATCACCTTGAAAAGTAGGAGGCAAAGTCCCTAATGTAAGAGTCTCGAACTCAACCGAATCAACTTTGAACTTTGGTATTTGTTCAGCAATAATGGGCTTTGCAATCTCCTTTGCAGTCTTGCATATTGCCTATGAATATAAAAGGTTACGAACAAATATAAAGAAACCAAAAATATTTACTAGTAAGTTACAAAAAAAAAAAATACCTTGTCAAGATAAGGCCACATGTATTCAATGAACTTGTTAAGCCAATCAACCTACATTCATCCATGAAAACATCATGACACAAGAATAAAAATAAATGCAGGATAGTTTTCAATGGTGAAATAAATACCCGATCAAAATCCGGGTTTTTAACCCACAATGGTATCTCCGAAAGCATATTTTGCAGCGTATCAGAGTCTCGTTCAACCAAAGGACGAATATCAGGTTTCTGTCCAAATAGTTCATCATTCCAAATAACAAAATTAAAGAACTCCCAAAGCACCCTTTAAAGTTTAAACTCAATTAAACAAATACTTGATCAAAGATTCCAAGCCTATAAATAAACAGAATCAGCTGGTGCATATATAAAGGTCTATGATTTTTCAGATTTTAAACACAAATAAATCAAACCCAAAACAAAAGAAAACAAAAATAAAGAAAATCTTTAGAATATAATTATTCAGTCAAAATCTCAAAATCAAGTCAACTTTATTCTACAAGAACTGATGCACATTATCTGTTGTCATTGATCCAAACTTTACTTAACCACTAAGGCATATAAACCACATTCCTAATCATTTAACAGATTCTAACCAGTCATCTCAAAAAGCAAGAACAACATCAAATATAGAAACAGAGAGAGAGAGAGAGAGAGAGAGAGAGAGAGTAAAAGAAACAGACCTTGACATCTGTGGGTTGAAAGTAGATGAACAGATAATAACCAATGATGAGCCCAGCAGAAACTCCAATTCCAAAACCAGAAAATCCCAACAACATACTGATGAAACCCATCTCAGTTCTTCAAGATTTGTATTTTTTTTTTATTTATAAAAAGAATGGAAACCAAACTAGAAAAGCTGTTTTTTGAGTTGTTCAAGAAGAAGCTGCAAATCTCAAGAATGAATTAGAGAGGAAAACCCCAAGTCACGCAGCTCTTGTGCTTTGCCCCTGAAGAAAGAGGTGGTGTTCGAAAGAAGCATACGATTCTACTAAAGAATAAAAAGGTTCCACATGTCCGTTAATTGTTAAAGAAGGGCCCATTGTCTTACTTTTAAAATTCCTTCTAATAAAATCTATCAAGGGGTCGTCGATTGTCTTACTTACTTTAATATAACTATTTTAATTTTATACTTTTAAGTATTTATATGCCATTCATAATTTACCATTTCCATATAATGGGCCTTGTATATATGATGAAAGGAGATAAACATCTGATTAACGGTGTGAGATTTCATTGTTAGATATTTCATTAGGGTTATACACAATGAAAGGAGATGAACATCTGCATATGAGGTTCTACACAACGAAATGACTAAATTGCTCTTCAAATGATAAGGTAAAAGACAACCTTGTCCCAATCAACTAATCATTGACTAACAACAAATGTTATTACTAATTGCAATTGACAACCACAGGGACTGGAATGGTCGAAATTGACAAACAGGGGTTGTATCTGATATAAACCACATGGACGAAAATTGTACTTTACTCTACGTTAAATTATACATTTTTATTTAATTTACAAAAATGGTTTGTGGCTTAATTAATTTATCACATATATTTCTTAAAAATATAATATTTTATTAATAGATAAAACCTTGGATAATAAATTCCTCGTCTTTATAGATGTATTGTCTCTTCGTTATACTTAAATTGTTATCTCAATTGAAATACACAGATGAAGAATCTAGGGTTTGAGGTATTTTTATTTTATATAATATACTAGGTTATAACCCCGTGTATTACACGGGTTAAATAAATGAATTTTATATACTAAACAATAAAACAATATATTTTTAAAAACCTCTTTTATTGTACGGGTTGAATAAAAGTAATTTTATATATTAAATAATAAAAAGTTATATCTATAGGAACCATATTGTACGGGTTGAATAAATGCAATTTTATATACCAAATAATAAAAAAAGTTATATATTTAAAACCACGTGTATTACACGGGTTGAATAAAGTAAGATTGTTTACCAAATAATAAAAAAGTAATATCTTTAAAAACCCTCGTGTATTATACGGCTTGAATAAATATGATTTTATATATCAAATAATAAGGAAATTATGTTTAAAAAAACTAATGACATACTCGGTACGCGATAGATTTGGTGATTACGGAGATGATTATTAAAAAGAAGATATAGTGGTCAAACATGTTATTCAAGAAGCAAATAAGCAACCATTATCTAATTTAAAAAAATTAAGACTTTGCTATTATTAGTAAAGTCAATGATTTTATATTTGTAATTTTGCTTGGTATTGTTTTAATAAAAAGTGTATATTATACATATAATTATATTATGTCTTAAGTTATTGATATCATCCAAACTGATTTTTTTATTTTATTTTATGTCTAGCATTATCAATACCATGGTAAACGTTTAAAGTTTATTAGAGATAATTATATCATTGAAAATAAAAAGAGTAAATTTGTATATGTCATCTTAAAATTTGATGGAAATTTACCATTTTTTACATACTAAATGCTTTATATAGTAATATAGATGCTCCTACTAAATATTATTTTATTTAACTCTTCTACTTAACTATAGATAATTATAATTTATTTTAACTTTAATGTATACTTCTCATTTATAATATTATTTATTTGATTTTCTATATCATAAAAGGACACATGGCGTTTTATGGGATGATCTCAATTATTTTTTTTTTGCCTAAATAAATATATACTATAACTATTAATTGATATATAACTAATATTTTTAATACTTAATAATAAATTAATATCTTCCAAAAAAAATAATAAATTAATAATATAAATAGATAGATGGATGACGTATGAATTGTGTATGTATTCGTTTGTTGCATGATTATTGTATTATCTTTTAAGCCGTATTCTTATATAAATTTATTAGTTATTAATATTAATAATATTATTAATATTATAATTATATATAAGACATGGACAAGTGTCTCAAAACAGGTTTCTTTTATTATGTATATATTATTTAACTTATTTTTAGAACTAAACACTTATGGTGTCTTTGTAGTTTACCTAAATTAGTTATACGATTATGGGTTTGACACAACGCGCAGGTTCTCAATACTAGTTTTATATAAATTCAAATCTATAAACACGAAAAAGCAAAAGCATTTCAACGGGATTTCGGTCGGTACCAGTTCAATTCATTTTAGTTTCGGTACGATAGCGACATTGGTATAAAACGGGAAGAGATATCACCAAGAGCATACCGACACATGTTTATATCGATCAAAAACAATAAAACGAAATAAAGATGAATATTTGTATTGGTTTAGTTGTTGGAATTTACTATAGCTTGTGGTACTAAAACAAATACCCTATTACAAACACAACTCTATTTCAAAGAATTATATTATCACGTCGAGAAAACAAAAAAAAGAATACGATACAAGTACCGATGTTGTCCGACACCATCGGTTTGGTTCGTCACGGTAAAATACAAAAAAAAAATCCACTGCATTTAACTTGTTCGAATAAAGTTTTTATTGAAGTGCAGATAAAGATAAGCACATTGCAATGGTGTATTCTAAATATTATAATATATATATATATATATATATATATATATAGGTAGAGGTTCCTGTAAAAAGTGCTCAAAGTTTGAGAAGTGTGAGAAGTGTATTATAACACTATATATAATACTATATAACACCATATAAACACCGTATAACAATATGTAACACCATATAATACCATATAACACTATGTAACTCTATATATCGTTATATAACAAATATAACATTATAGGTTGTCTGATAGCATGTATATGATAGATGTATAGTGTTATATTTGTTATATAATAATATATAGTGTTACATAGTGTTATATGGTATTATATGGTGTTACATATTGTTATACGGTGTTTATATGGTGTTATATAGTGTTATAATACACTTATCACACTTTGAGCACTTTTTACACTATCCTTACCCTATATATATATATATATATATATATATATATATATATATATATATATATATATATATATATATATATAGGGCTGGGCTCTATAAGAAACCCTATCTTTTTTAAAAAACTTTGGAAACTCTATGTGGTCCATTGATCTTGTTTCATCTTAATAGATTAAGGGTCATGATTTGTTTAGACAACTTTTAGCATTTAAAACATTAAAATACTCCATGCTGGTACAATTATAAGGGCATTTTGGGTAGTGAAGAATCACCTTTTGAATTGAAAGTCTTATCAGTGCCATCAAATCACCATAACACTCCTCCTCTTTCTCTTACCTCTTTCTCTTTCTCATTTCTTCTACCCCAATCTTGAAGACAAACAAACATGAGAAACAACCACCACCAGCAACCACCTTCTCCAGGAGAAACAAACAACCAGCACCAGCAACCACCTCCTCCGGCGAAACTAACCGGACTTCTTCTCCGGCCCTCTCTCTCCTCAATAAACAACAACCACCAGCAACCACCTTCTCCAGCAAAACTCACCGGACTTCTTCTCCGGTGCTCTCTCTCCTCTCGGTCTAATTTCTCTTGATAATTTACTATTTTCCAATTTGGTTCAATATGCTTTCAGTTATATTCATTTTCAATAGAAAACTTGGACCAAGATACTGTCGAAGAATCGAAGAACCAAGATCCTGTCAATAATAAGTTGGTTTTGATTTTTAATTGTCATTTACTTTGATTTTCGTTCTTCACAATTGGTTTTATTTTTTCCAGAATTAAGAATGTTGCCAAAAGATTAATTATTTTTCAATATCATTGATTATGTTTCAAAAAAAAAGAATGACGTTTATAGGTAATAAATTTCAATACTATTGATTTTAGTTTGGTTTTCATTCTTCTGGTGTTTATAAATTTTGATTTTGATTCATGGATTACTTGTTTTGGTTTCAAACTCGTTTGATTTTGATCCATGGATTAGTTATTTTTGTGTTAAAAAAATGTGTTTGGTGGTTTGGGGATTTTGATGTGAACAGTAACTGTTTTTTTTGTTGGTTTGGTTGCCTTGTTTGGTGCTTTTTGATCTAAATAGTAACTGTTTTTTGTTAGTTAGGTTGCTTTGTTTTGGGCTTTTGATCTGAATAGTAACTGTTTTTGTGTGTTATAGTACAGAAACAGACCCATAACATGTGTTAATCCCCTGTTAGAATGATATATAAGGTGTGTTGCTTTACAGAAACAGACCAACAAAGATATTCAATCGACAAGCTGGATGGATGTAGGCGACGTTAATGCGGGGACATGTGTTAAAAAAAGATATTCAATAGGTCACATTTTTTTGGGAAGGAACTCTTCGTTCATTTATAACATGTGTTAGTGGTTCTGCTGTAACAGAACACCATGATGTAACCTGACATCTGTTCATATATAACTTGTGTTAAGCCACTGTTAGAATGATATATAACGTGTGTTAACCTTGGTTAGTAGTAATATGTAATGTGAGACTCTTAGTATTTTATCTAGGACGTGTAGTTAAAAATGTTCCGGATGTTAATGAAAACAAATGTGAAAACAAACGGTGACATAACGTAACACATGTTAATGAAAACAAATGTGACCTTGCATGTACACTAACACATGTTAGTATCTGACCAACTATTGGGGGCAGTCATTTTTCCATCGTGCGATCCGTTCGGCCTTAGAGAAACAAAAATGATATTTTTTGGATTCAACAACACGTACCAGTAACACATGAACCACCAAATATCCCCTTGGAAGTCATTATCCATCAAAGGAAAAATTACTGCGTTTCATAATATTTATTCCCAAGTTACCTATACATGTGTTACCATACATGGTCCGCTATTCATATTTCACGTTACCTGCTACCCTCCTGCTGTCTGTACATGTTAACACACGTTATACACATGAACCACTAACACAAGAGCCACCAACTATCCCCTAGTACTACTGGGGAAAGTCATTTTTCCATTGAAGGAATAAATACGGCGTTTCATTTTATTTATTCCCAAGCTACCTATAAATGTGTTACAGTCGATCATGGCGATGAGTTTAATGGTGAGCTTAGTTAATATCGTAATCTTTTTGTAACCCCACTTGTATACATATGATAACATGTAAGCATCCATTATAACCCGACTTGTATTCATGTATATGAAAGTGGTTTGCAAGTTAATATGCGTACAAGTTAATATGGAACATACAAGTTAATATTGTATAACGTGTGTTAAGCCTCTATTATAACGTGTGTTAAGACTTCCAGAATGGATGCATAAACTCCAATAGTAACTTAATAACATAGTATACCTGATATAACGTGTGTTAAGCCGCTTTTATAACGTGTGTTAAGACTACCAGAATGTGTTAAGTCCATACCGTTTTAACATCATGTACTAGACAAAACAAAATAAGAGTCTCACATTACATATTACTAGTAAAAGAAAATACATAGCACTAAGAAAATGGCGGAGCTTCCTTTGAAAATCCGCCTTAGCTTTTCAGCGGCTACCGTTGCTGCCTTATCTTTTCAGCGGCTACCCTTGCTTTATTGTTTGGGTCGGTCTTGAAACGGTTTGTAAACATGTGGGTGTGCGTATGCCAGGGAAGTTATAAAAATGTGTTTTCATGTCACACTTAACACGTGTTACGTTGTACATGGGTTTCATGTCACATGTAAACACATGCATGTCCGAGAAGTTCAAACTATAACACGTGCTAGTTGTGTTGTGCTGCAATATAAACATGGTCATGATCCTTGATTATCTGATCCACGTTTGACGAAACCACGATTGAATATCTTTATTGTTCTGTTTCTGTAAAGCAACACACGTTATATATCATTCTAACAGGGGATTAACACATGTTATGGGTCTGTTTCTGTACTATAACGCACAAAAACGATTACTATTCAGATCAAAAGCCCAAAACAAAGCAACCTAACCAACAAAAAACAGTTACTATTCAGATCAAAAAGCACCAAACAAGGCAACCAAACCAAGAAAAAAACAGTTACTGTTCAGATCAAAATCCCCAAACCAACAAACACATTTTTTTAACACAAAAATAACTAATACATGGATCAAAATCAAACGAGTTTGAAACCAAAAAAAGTAATCCATGAATCAAAATTTATAAACACCAGGAGAATGAAAACCAACCAAACTAAAATCAATAGTATTGAAATTTATTACCTATAAACGTCATTTTTTTTGAAACAATAATCGATGGTATTGAAAAATAATTAATCATAATCTTAACATAATAAACTTTCCCAACGCATCCGAAAGCATTTTTCCATGACTCAAACATCCACATAGTCCCCGAGCTCAAAATTTCAATCATCTAACAATATTACCCTCGCACATAAAAAAACCCCCAAAATTAATCCAAACAAATTTTAAATCAAAAAACAAACAATTAGACCTTTGTAGTTGATATGAGTTCAACATTCGGATGGAGATCATTCCCCCAAATATAATCTTTGGATGGAGAACATTCGGGTTCAGATTGATACGATCTCAAGAGCTCGTCAACATCGATGACCTTTGAGCAGTAGTTGATGATGGCAACATTCAGATCTGGTGCCATTTTGAGGATGCTACGGACCCACATGGTTCTTCAAGAAATAAAGTATAGCCATTTGGGTTGAATATATTCAGTTCCACATCTGAATATATGGGTTGGGGGTTGGGGGATGGCAGTGGTGGAGGGGCAGTGGTGGCAGTGGTGGGGGTTGTGCAGCGGGGGTCGGCCGACGATGGTAAAGGTGCAACGGTGGTGGGGGTTGTGCAACAGGGTTGGAGGTGTTTACGGTGGTGCCGGAGGTACAACACTGATGGTGGTGTGGTGGTGATGATGGTGGTGGTGCGGTGGTGATGGTGGTGTGGTGGGAAAAAAAGATAATGATGAGAGAGAGATTTGATGAAGAGAGAGAGAGAGAGAGATAGAGAGAGAGAGAGAAGATCTGTCATCTTAATTTTCAAATTTATTTGAAAGATGGAGAGAGAGACACACATTGGAAATATAAAGGGTGTAATAAATGTTGTTGTTGAATTTACAAATGTGCCCTTAAAAGCAAAAGAAATGATGGAGATGGCTGGGACACGTGGACAATTCTAGACCATGTGATGGGTTTTCAAAGTTTTTTAAAAATCTAAGGTTTCCTATGGAGCATTATCCTATATATATATATATATATAGGGTAAGTATATAAACTAAAGTACTAAACCACAAGACAACTTTGATGACATATATGTTTGTGCTTCGATCACTTATACATTACTATTAACAACTTGGTTTTGAATACCCTTTAAATTTAGACTTAAATAAAAATAAACATGTCGCAATGAAATCATCAATTACAAGCGTAAAACAAAATATAACTAAAAGTAATTATAATAATAAAATATTACAATAATAAAATTATTAGATAATTAAAGACATTGTTCCAATGCTATTTTTTGGTTTGTAATTTAACCTAAAATTAAAATATACTTGGATATTATAACTAGAATTTAGGACCCGCGCTTTGCGATGAGGTCTCGTTAAACCAAACAATAAATAGACGTAAAAACGTTAAACCACACATGTGTTTTGTGGCGAGTTAACTCGTAAAAAATTAAACCGAAAGTAAAACATAGAAAAAATAGCAAAGTCAACTTAGTACCCGTGTGTTATGACAGGGACGTTAAATCGAAAAAAATAGACGTAAAAGCGTAGAATCACACATGTGTCTTGCAACGTGTTTACTCACAAATGTTAGATCAAAACGTAAAACATTATCGTAGAAAAGAATAACCAAATCGTAAATAAACCATGTAAAAAATAAAAATAATAAAACTAACAAACTTTAACTCAAATAATAATAATAAAATAATAATTATTATTATTATTATTATTATTATTATTATTATTATTATTATTATTATTAATGAAAATACATAGAAATATAAATTGAGTTTCTATCTTGTTGAGAGTAAAAAAAAAATCAACAAAAAAATAAAGGCTTATTCTATTCTCACATCTTTTTTAATCTATCTCTCTATATATATCTACTTGGTTATTCCTCGTAAACTTTACGGGGTTGGACCATTTATGTTACGCATACACGAAATGTAAAATAAAAAGACTAGCTGTACTTTCGAGCAGCAAAAATTAATTTATATTAATCTAATTATGTTGTTAAAAAATAAAAAGAAATATTTTCAAATGCTATATTGTTTTATAATTGTTTTGAATTAACAGTTGTAGTTCAAATAAATTTTAACTTAATTGACAAAATTTGTAAAAAAAACATGTATTAAACAATGTTTATTGACACAGTACACAACTCCATAAAAATACTTACAGAAAAAGATGTAACATAAATAAACAATTTGTATTATAAAATAGGTTTAGCATCCTGTAAAAAGTTGAAATTTGTGAGAAGGATAAGAAAGAACAAGGACACCAGTCATTATTTAATTTATTAGACTAAGGGCAATTAAGTAATTTAATAAAAAAATATAATTAAAGATAAAATTCAAAAACCCACATGCAATGTACATGCAAGTTCCCTCGTTCTTTTTTTAAACACCAATAGCTTATTATACGTAACTTTTAAAAAAAATATTACACTATAATAACGAGTGTTTGTTTATCTTTAATGTGGGTACTATATTGCTATACTTATATAGAGAAAAAAAATTATGCTTCGATCGGATGTTTAGTCCATGGTGTTTTGTCTATGTTTTTTTAACTGTATAGCGATTCAAGGCGTTGTGTTTTACACTAAAACACCATGAACGTATACATTCAATCTTTCAATCTTGTTTTCTATGGTGTTTTATTTTAGACATTCAAAACAGATTATGGTGTCTTGTAAAAGGAAAAAGTCAGCTAGTTGAATTTAATAATATTTTTTTATTGCTAATGGAATGGTATCTTTGTATACTTGTATGGTGTCTTGTTTTAGATCACTTATACATTACTATTAACAACTTGGTTTTGAATACCCTTTAAATTTAGACGTAAATAAAAATAAACATGTCGCAATGAAATCATCAATTACAAGCGTAAAACAAAATATAACTAAAAGTAATTATAATAATAAAATATTACAGTAATAAAATTATTAGATAATTAAAGACGTTTTGCCAATGCTATTTTTTGGTTTGTAATTTAACCTAAAATTAAAATATACTTGGATATTATAACTAGAATTTAGGACCCCGCTTTGCGACGGGGTCTCGTTAAACCAAACAATAAATAGATGTAAAAACGTTAAACCACACATGTGCTTTGTGGCGAGTTAACTCGTAAAAAATTAAAGCGAAAGTAAAACATAGAAAAAATAGCAAAGTCAACTTAGTACCCGTGTGTTATGACAGGGACGTTAAATCGAAAAAAATAGACGTAACAACATAGAATCACACATGTGTCTTGCAACGTGTTTACTCACAAATGTTAGAACAAAACGTAAAACATTATCGTAGAAAAGAATAACCAAATCGAAATCATAAATAAACCATGTAAAAAATAAAAATAATAAAACTAACAAACTTTAACTCAAATAATAATAATAATAATAATAATAATAATAATAATAATAATTATTATTATTATTATTATTATTATTAATGAAAATACATGAACAAAAAAATATAAATTGAGTTGCTATCTTGTTGAGAGTAAAAAAAATCAACAAAAAAAATAAAGGCTTATTCTATTCTCACATCTTTTTAACTCTATCTCTCTATATATATCTACTTGGTTATTCCTCGTAAACTTTATCGGTTGGACCATTTATGTTATGCATACAAGAAATGTAAAATAAAAAGACTAGCTGTACTTTCCGAGCAGCAAAAATTAATTTATATTAATCTAATTATGTTGTTAAAAAATAAAAAGAAATATTTTCAAACGTTATATTGTTTTATAATTGTTTTGAATCAATTGTAGTTCAGATAAATTTTAACTTAATTGACAAAATTTGTAAAAAAAAACATGTATTAAACAATGTTTATTGACACATTAAACAACTCCATAAAAATACTTACAGAAAAAGATGTAACATAAACAAACAATTTGTATTATAAAATAGGTTTAGCATCCTGTAAAAAGTTGAAATTTGTGAGAAGGATAAGAAACAACAAGGACACATGTCATTATTTAATTTATTAGGCTAAGGGCAATTAAGTAATTTAATAAAAAATATAATTAAAGATAAAATTCAAAAACCCACATGCAATGTACATGCAAGTTCCCTCGTTCTTTTTTTAAACACCAATAGCTTATTATACGTAACTTTTAAAAAAAATATTACACTATAATAACGAGTGTTTGTTTATCTTTAATGTGAGTACTATATTGCTATGTAAGATTAAATATTTTAATATTATATTTAATCTAGTAGCCATTATAATCATTTACATTATATGGATCAAAATATATAACAATCCATTAAATAATTAGTTGATAATTGTTGATGGGCCTAATTACCCTTATTAACTAATTAGGGTTTCCTCCTGGGTTCATATATAAGGAGAATAATGTGGAGGTTAAAGGGTTAGACAATTTCACAAACCCTAATAGCACATAACATCAATCGACCTCCTCTCCTAACCGATACCCTTTTCGGTTTCTTATCATCACCATCATTAGATTGCACCCTAAGGAGGAACCAGATCAAGCTGACAATCATGTCGAACCTAATGCTGCGACTACATCTGGATTCTCTGCTGGCCTGTACTGATGCAATCAAAGGTATGTTTTCATGTTTTTCATTATGCCTAAAACAGAACTAACCAACATGTGGTATCAGAGCATATGTTGATTAGTCAGTTCTGTTTTCATATCCATTATTCTGGGATTGAAATCTGGAAAACAGAAGTTTTTGAAAACTCAATAAAATTTACGGCTGGTTTCGAGTCATATGTGCCGAAATCATTGTTTTTTCGGCAAAAGGATAATAAAAGTTCACTCGGAATCATAATGGTAAATCTTAATTGTACCGAAATCTGTTTAAAACCCTTAAAATTCAGGTTTCGGGTTCCAGAATCATGTTTTTATTTTTAGGGTTCATCATGTGTTCTTAGGAAAATTCGAAATTCCTTTATGTTTTGGAATATAATTAGAATTGTTGAATGTTTTTCCTAATTTTGATCTGTTTTGTCTAATGAGAATTTTCGAAATCTGTTAAAAGGATAAACAGATTATGATTTTCGAAATATTCTGTTAAAATTAGATCAATGTTAAAACAGGAAATTCTATCACAATTCCTAAGAATTCGAATTTTCAGTTATGCTTTTACATTAACAGTTGTTACAGTGGACTCGAGACCATCAGGTTTCGACTCGAGACCAAGATCTCGACTCGAGACCACAAGGTCTCAACTCGAAATCATAAGTGTTCTCAAATATTTATAACTCGAGACAACGATTTCGACTCGAGACCATAAGTTTTCGACTCGAGACTACTGAGGTTTCAACTAAGGGCTTCAACCTTTACAACTCGAGACAAAGGTCTCGACTCGAGACCATAAGGTCACAACTCGAGACCATAAGGTTGCGACTCGAGACCATAAAGCTACAACTCGAGACTACAAGGTCACAACTCGAGACCATGGTTGCGACTCGAGACCTCATAAGGAGTCGAGATCTCATAATTCACAGCAGTCGAGACCATGATTACGACTCAAGATACTGAGGTTGCGACTCGAGACCATTAATGAGTCGAGACCTCATAATGTTATAAGCTGAGTCGAGACTTGACTCGAGATCTCACTCGAGACCTCATAACTGACTCAAGATCTCATAACAGACTCGAAACCTCATTATTTTAGGCTGTTTAATGTGAACTAAGATTTAGCTCGGGGCTCCGCCCCGAACCCCATGCGGGGGCACGCTGTTCCCCTGCAACCCCAGCGAACTCATCGCGGAGTTCGATCCGCGCTAACAGGTGGTTTGCTACTAAATAATTGGTTTTTGTAATTAGTTAGTTAATTAATGAGGATCAAATAATGTTTTACAAAACCAAAATGACTTAACTTGAATGAGCTTCTGATGTATCACTTCTGGTCAAAGCTGATTTGATGCATCTACTTATCATCCAAGTATTACGAAAGCTATGTTAAGTGTGCATCATAAACATGAATGTCTTAATATCTGGCCAAAGCTGATTTAATTCCTTCATAGATGGCATACTTAACAAGTGCATAACTAAAGTGATTGTCTCAATTTCTGGCCAAAGCTGATTTGTTACAACCACTTTGCACACATGCTTAAATGATTACACTTCTGGCCAAAGCTGTTTTGTTTTCGTTTAAGTAGAACTTCAAGTAGTCTATTATTTTGATGTTAGTAATAGACATATCACAACCTCTTCACATAATGATCCTTATATTAATGATCCTCAATTAATTTTTTATGATCATTTCGTCTGCCTTATTCTTAGTACCCATAATTTTACTCACTATAATTTTCTTCTATAAGTCTATATCTCATCCACTCTAATTCCTAAATCTAATATGTTTTGCTTAAAGTTTCTATAAGAATTAGCTCCTAAATTAAATCCTTGATTATCTCTTAAGACACGATAATCCTATTGCTCTCTTCTTATATGAGTACTACAGAAGAAAACTAGAGCATGATGAATAGGATAAATCGAACATGATGTCTCTTATGATAATCAAGAACTCTTTAACATAAGTGCTGTCACTAAAAGGTTATTCCAGATTAAGTCTTTCCTAAGACTAATCTATAATTGTGGAATAATCACAAGAATTCCTAATATGCATGCCTTCATTTAAAGTTCTAAACTATAAGCTAAGTGGTATATGTGAATACATAATAATGTACAATACCATGACCCATAAAGTTAAGGGCTTACGCATGGAAATGAGTACATTTTTCCAGTACATTACATACTAAGATTTTCACTTGTACAATTTGATGCCTTATAAATCAACTATAACACTCAAAAATACCAAAGTATAACGAGTGTGTTGATAAGCAACATATGTACATAGAAATAAGTGTTTGAAACTGGAAAGTAAGATGTTATTCACCTTACAACCACTAAAACCTTAAGAGAGGATTGTTATAAGGTCCATAGACAAATTACAAGTGCTAATCCCAACGTTAAGGTTCTTCAAGGGAAAATCTCACTGTATAATTATGTCATTAGAATAGGCATAAGCAACGAGACTATCCATTATTCTAAAGAACAGTTGGATAAATTAATTAGATAGTAACTTACTAATGATATTTAAGTCTGATAATTTTAATATTCCAATTAACACATGATTAGTTGACTCTAGTTCCATACGTTTCCTTACCAGAACTCGACAAATAACTAACATGAGAGTTAGTGACAAAATTAAAATGTTAAGACTATAAGAACCATAATGAACAGTCTTCCAACAATGCTTTTCGATACCTTATATGTTCTGAAGATTAATCAGAATATAGTATCATAATTAAGCAATGTTATGAAGGTTGTGAGGTTTGCATAGTCAACATAAAGTCACACTTATCTTAAACTCTCCTCTTATTTGTTCTAAATATCTGGATAGAAACATTACTAAGATGAAACTAGATGATACCTTATTTTTTTCACAACTTTTGTCATCATGCTAATGAGAATTTGACAAAAGGAAAATGAGACTTATAAATTTCAAACCAAAATTCATGAGAAATCATGACATAGTTAATGAGGATGATTTTTCTATCTAATCTCATTTTAAGTGATTTTAAATCATGACGTTAAAGCCCTAAAATATGACTTGGCTTAAGGAATAAGCATGGGTCCATCATAAGTCATTCATTGACATTCGTGGAACTTATTCCAAATGGAATATTCAGACATAATTCATTTATCATTTAACAGACTATCGACTTGTATCTAAGTTTTGTCACATATGGTACACGGTCTTAGAAGAAATCTATTCATATATATACTTAATAAGATTTTATTAGATATGTCCCTAAAGTTTCTTCTGATATCTGGACATTAAAGAAATCAAATAAAGTCTAACGTATATGTGATAGGTTCCTACGTCACGTAGCTCATTGAAACTTCTCTTGTAGCATTCTAGAGATATTAAAGATCAGTGGGAGCATTAAGTGTCTGAATAATAACTTGCAATAGTTGCAAGAGGTGGGGAGTGAAAATTTTACATTACCTTATAAGTTTGCACCTCTTGTACAAGACACCGCTCCATCATGACACTGTTTTATCATCACCTGTCTCCTTAAAATCTAATGCTACTCTTACAAAAGTTTCATTGTTGCTCAATTGTGGGCACACTTAGATTTCTTACCTAAACTAACATAATCCTCAACAAGAGAAATCACAACGACTAACGCCATTAACTTGTTTCTCTATTAGAATTTGTTGGTCGTTAAATATTGACCCTAAGCATGCTGAGTTCCTAAAGTTTTCTAAGGTTAGTGGGAGCAGTCAAAGTCCTTATCATGATTTGTAAGGAATACAAGAGGCGGGGGGAAAAGTGTCATTAAATTTCACTTCGAATTTAACTCCGATTACACCTCTTGTACACCATACTGCACCAACTCTTACAAACCTTAGAATGAAAATGATAGCAACCTAACCAAGAGCTAATCCATAAAGCTGAAACTTTTAAAACCCAATAATCAACTCAGGAGGTCATCTAGGTTTAAAAGCCTACTAACTTTGATGATTACATAACCTCCCTAACTGAAGTTGAAATGGATTATGGAAAAGTTTAATGATCCTATCTCTTAAAATCAAGCCATTAGCGTAAATCAGTCATCTGAATGGAATAAAACAGTTTTCTTGTAAAACTGATTTTATGTGTTCGTTAATGTTTGGGATTTGATTGAATTACCTAAGAGTGTTCATAACTAAACCAAATCCTGATATAAGCGTTAAGACACTAAGAAGCATGATTGATTGTCAAAGGTTATACTTAGGAAGAGATAAATTATCAAAGATTTCTTTGAGGATCATCACTGTTCTAGTAGCTTATAATGGTTTAAAGCTACATTAGATGAACACTAAAAAACAATTTTCCCTAACAAATGGCTGACACATTTACATGTTCATTAGGTAACAACCTAAAGTCTCAAACTGAAGGTTAAAGAACAGCTTGTCTATAAGCCAATAATATCCATGTATGGGTTAATACAAACATCATAATGTGATGAAAAGCTAACGTAATTATTTTCATCAAGAATCAAGTGGATTAATGAACCTACCTCAAAATAAGTGGGAGCAACTAAGATAAACTTGTCTATATAGATGATATTCTTTTGACAGGTATATGTTACATAAGTCAAAGCATTGTTAACACAAACTTTGATATAATAGATCTCAGAGATGTCTCTTTTGTAATAGATATCATAACATACTGAGATAGACCCAATGGGATAATAGTATCGTTCCATAAGTTTAACATTAAATGGGTCCTTACATATGTAACAATATTGCTCTCCTTCAGAGGATAATATGGTCAATGAGATTATTTATCTATGCTTCATTAATTAGAAGCCTTATGTAAGTTTAAGTCTATACTCGTTTAGATATTACTCACATTGCAACACACTAGATATGTCTAGATTAATGTGTAGCATCTAATGGAGTATTACAATATCTTTAAATAAACGAGAGGCTATAATTTGAAGGAAAAGTGAGAACTAAAAACCGGTTGATTACTTTAACTTTGTGATATTCAAAGATGACAAAAATGTAATTTCGGGTACATCCTTATGTCAGCAGACAAAATCTATCTCATGGAGGAGTCATAATAAACTGATAATAACAACCTAAGTTATAACGACATAATATAGTCACTAAATGTTGTTGGAAATTTATCAGTGGACTCATAAGTTTATTAACTCCGTATGATGTTTTGAAGACTTAGTGTGATAAAGTCAGCTACCATAACTCCTTGAACAGTAACAGTTCAAGAGGTGCTGCATTAAGTTTCGATACGCAATTAATTATTCGTTTATGGACGAAATGAGGAAACTAAGTTTTGTATCGAATACATTCATGATATGCTTAAGGATCCTATAACTGAAGGGCTATTACCCATAAGTCTTATTAAGAGAGCTCATAGACGGGTATTAATTAATGGCCATGCGCAATTGCATATCGTACTATGAATGTCTAAGTATTAGTTAATTTTCCTCACCAGTTTGATTTTGTACGTCTCTAAGAATATGTCAAGTCGACATAATGGCATATAGACAAATAAAGTTACAAATCAAACAAAGGGCTTATGCGTATTTTGATCATGACGATTAGGTTTTAAATTAAGGCTATAGTATGATTAATGGGGGTCCTGAGTCGCATAATGATTCAACGGCTGTATTTCTCTGCTATAGTACTTGTTTAAGGCTAAAATGAGTGTTAACTCCTGATCAGGCTTATCTAACACTCATAGTAAATGATTACTCGGCTAAGTGGGAGAATGTAAGATTAAATATTTTTTAATTATATTTAATCTAGTAGCCATTATAATCATTTACATTATATGGATCAAAATATATAACAATCCATCAAATAATTAGTTGGTAATTGTTGATGGGTCTAATTACCCTTATTAACTAATTAGGGTTTCCTCCTGGGTGCATATATAAGGAGAATAATGTGGAGGTTAAAGGGTTAGACAATTTCACAAACCCTAATAGCACATAACATCAATCGACCTCCTCTCCTAACCGATACCCTTTTCGGTTTCTTATCATCACCATCATTAGATTGCACCCTAAGGAGGAACCAGATCAAGCTGACAATCATGTCGAACCTAATGCTGCGACTACATCTGGATTCTCTGCTGGCCTGTACTGATGCAATCAAAGGTTTCATGTTTTTCATTATGCCTAAAACAGAACTGACCAACATGCTATACTTATATAGAGAAAAAAAAATTACACTTCGATCGGATGTTTAGTCCATGGTGTTTTGTCTATGTTGTTTTAACTGTATAGTGATTCAAGGCGTTGTGTTTTACACTAAAACACCATGAACGTATACATTCAATCTTTCAATCTTGTTTTCTATGGTGTTGTATTTTAGAAATTCAAAACAGATTATGGTGTCTTGTAAAAGGAAAAAGTTAGCTAGTTGAATTTAATAATATTTTTTATTGCTAATGGAATGGTATCTTTGTATACTTGTATGGTGTCTTGTTTTCTTTGGTGTTTTATTTTAGTTTCATGGTGTTTCTGTATAAGAAAATGGTAGTTTGCTGAATTCAATTGTATTTGCAATGTTATGGTGTCTTATATACGTTCATGATGTTTTACTGTATAACACGACGTCTTGAATCACTATACAATTAAACAACATAGACAAAACACAATGGACTAAAACATCCGATCGAAACGTAATTTTTTTCTCTATATAAGTATAGCAATATAGCAAAATGGTACTCGTATTAAAGATAAAAAAGCACTCGTTATTATGGTGTATTTTTTTAAAGTTACGTATAAAAAGTTATTTGCATGTAGGTTTTTGAATTTAAAAATGTTAAATTTACCTTTATATCCTTAATATAGAAAATTAATTATTTTAATGATAAACACTATTTATAATTTTGCCATTATAATCTCAACCATTAGATTATAGATCAAATGGTGTAGATTCCTTCATACACTTCTCACAAAACAGTCTTTTTACAATAACCCTATCCTTATAAAATAAACTTATAAATATGTAAAAAAAATGTTTCGAAGTTTATTATATCTATAATATATTATAATGCATGAGAGAGATGTATTTTAAGATACCAAAAAAAATAAGAACTCCCCCCCCCCCTCTATTTATAGAAATACCCCTAAAATGAGGGTAGTTTGGTCTTTTAAAAACTATTTATTTTTTAGCACCTAAACTTATTACACTTAAATCCTTGAGTTTTGCCAAATTTTTAGATAATTAGTTACATTGTTACCCCTTCACAACAAGCTTATAATTTATTTTACATATTCTTGTCATATTTTATAAACTATGATGATTAAAAAAAAATCGAAGGTACCGTGACGACCTACTCAATTTTATTGACGTTTTGATATTTGTCTTGTACAATATTGGTGTGTGGATTAAAATATACAAGTAGATGATGCATTAGTGTACACGTGATTAAAGCAATATTGACGACACCTTGGAGCATGTACAACTCATGACTAACATGTGTAGTTGAAATAAAAAAATAATACCACCACAACATATTAAAACAACCCCAACAGATCAAAACAAGTGTTTAGAATACAAATATATCTTTTTAAAGTACAAAATTTTAAGCCACAAAGTACAAACATTTAAAGCGTTAATTTTGGGCGGCCAACTCTGTTCCATTTCTTGTATCCAAATTTTGAATTCCCGCAACTATCTCAAACCCCCATCATCAACCTTTTTCTCTAAGTTACAGGGAGGAAAATCCGACAAGGGTATTGGGTGGCGACCGGAGGCAGTGGCGGAAGGAGACTCGTAGTCTGATTGGCGGCTAGGGTATGTAGTCGATATTGGGTGTGTCGCTGGCGACTCAGATTAAACTCAAACTCGACAGGTCAATTGCTCTGAAACATGTAGGTCTTTACTTACTTCAAAACCATGATTTCATGTTTATTGTTTATCACAAAAACTTAGTTTTGATTACAGATTATTTGCTCTTTTAGCAATGTTTTTCTTTCAGTGTATGAACAATGAGGGTTTATGCCTTCTATAGAAGACGAACAGATGGCGTAAAATGTTATTCTTAAGCATAAAGAGGTAAATGCTCTAAATCCAAGTAATTTTTTTCATATGTACGATGTATTGTTTGGGATATCCTTTCCTGCTAGGGTTTATGATTTTCTAAATTGACTTCTATTTAAGGTTGAAATTGAGTGAGCAAATCTATACACACAACATGACATGCTTATAACTTGGTTAAATAATACCAATATGACATGCTTGTACACAACTATTCTGTAAAATTTTGGTATTGGTTTCTAATGGAATGGGTTCTGAAGGAGACCATGTTGCATGATTTGGGTAGCGGTCAAGCGAGTTTTAGTATTACAACTAATGTTTAACTTTTTTAGGATTCGGCGATTGTATAATTTTATTTACAATATACTGTTGCGACGTGTTTATTTTTATACGTTTCGATAAAATTACCGCGACGAACCAAATCGTTACAGGTATTTGCTTTAATGGTTTTTTTGACATCCTTGCACGTTTAGTGAGTCGGTGTCGGCATAGATATTCGTTTTTGTGGTTTTCGATTGATGTAAAACACGTGATTGCGAGTCGGTCGACGCAAGCCCCTTGAATTTGACGTTGGCGACTACGTACTCCTAAAGGTATCACCTTGGAAGGGTGTGGTCAAATTCGGCAAGAAAGGGAAACTAGCGCCTCTATATGTTGGACCTTTTAAGATTCTGGAAAGGATCGGAAAAGTCGCCTACAGACTCGAACTACCGGAGGAACTTAGTAATGTCCACCCGACTTTCCATGTGTCAAACCTCCGAAAGTGCCTGGCTGAGCATGATTTAATTGTACCTCTCGACGACCTCCAAGTAAACGAAGCACTACACTTCGTGGAGAAGCCTGTCGAAATCATGGATCGCCAAACCAAGTAGCTCAGACGCTCGCGCATTGCTATTGTGAAAGTCCGATGGGAAGGCAAACGAGGCACAGAGTTCACTTGGGAACTCGAAAGCGACATGAAGGCAAAGTACCCGCAGTTGTTTGTTACGGCTTCGACCTAATTTCAGGACGAAATTCCCTAAACAAGGGGAGGCTGTAACACCCCGTGTTTCGAAAGTCAAAGTCAAAGTCAAAGTCAAAGTCAAGATTGAAGTCAAAGGAAGAAAAGATCGCTAATTGCAATCTGTCTCTCTTTGCTCAATTCCTGTTTTGACTTCTTTGACTTGTAGTTAGTCTATTTTATGTTTTACGTTAGTTGTATTATGTGGAGTAATTGTCAAGAATCACAGTAATCGATGTATATTTATCGCTAATTATCGCATGGTTAATCGCTTTATCGCTTATCGCTTATCGCAATCGCGCTCGTAACTTGAAATACGCATATTGGTTACTGTTATACGTGTGTGTGTGCCTTATGTGTTACTTGTGCATGTTTAATTTATGTATGTGTGGTAATCAATCGAAACGCAATCAAATCGCAATCGAAGCGGAATCAAACTCAATCGAAATCGAACTACGATAATTAGTGGAGAAAAGATAGTGCTTGATATGAATAGTTGGGATTAAAAGTAATTTGAATAGGAAACTCTATCCCATCGCATCACTCGCAATCGAAATCAAAACGACAAAACTCGTCGCGCAAAACGCTCAGATCAAGCGACTGATCGATCAGGCGACCAGCCGATCGACCAGCCGTTCGATCGGCCAGCCCTTTCCTCTTTGGAACTCTATAAATACCCCTGTCACTTTCATTCTTTCTACTTTTGGCAACTCTCTGACCGAACAGCACGCTCTCCTCACCTTTTCTTCGATTTCTCTCAAATCCGGTAAGATCTCATCCTAAATCTTGTACTTTCTTAATCTACACGCACTCCTACACCTTTCTGTCTTTTGAATCTTAACTTTTAACCGTGAAATCATCAAGATCCAAGGTGTTCTAGGATGACGTCATCATGTGTTCTTGAAGAACTTCATGTTTCGGCTTTGATCCACCAAGAACAACTTAGATCTAACCGATTTCCACACAAATAAACAAAGATCTTGCATAGATCTAGACGCATTCATGGTGAAAAAGGATTGGAAGATGGTTTCTAACTTTCTTTCAACTCCTTTACACTCAATGCGCTCAAAACCGATAGAATCGGACCTTGTTCTAGTCTTCTACTCATTCTTAGTGTTGTGCTAGTTCAAGATCTGGATTCTACTCACGAGACCACCGATTTCGGGTTAACCAATAACGGTTGTCTTGAACCGGTTAACTGGTCGAACTAGGGTGATTCCTGTGTGATCAGATCGATTGGGTCAAGACAGGGTTCTGTTGGTTAACACGTTGTCACACCGTCTCGATAAAACGACAAAAAATCAAAACAACCAAGTGTAAGACGAACAGGCCAACCAGGACGGAGTACCGTCCGATCAGACTGCTGTCTTGGGCTTGGGCAGTGGTGTCATGTATTACGAACTGCCTTGGGCAGTCAACTCGCAGTCATTGGTATCGATAGGTTCATGTCGATAACTAACATGCTTCGTTTTCCTCTGTGTACATGCTGGTTATGCGTAAACTATTTCGTACTCTATATGCTATTATCAAACTTGTATACTCGCCTTTACACTGTGTGTATTGACTTTATTTTAACGTATGTGCCAGGTGTTTAGGATGCTTATCTGCTAGGAAAGCGAAGCTAGAATAAGGTCCTAGTGGCCAACAAATAGTTGTCTGTACAAATGAAATATGAGTTGTCGGAACAGAACTATTTGCCTAGATTTTTGTCTGTAATAATTGTACTATCTTTTATGACATGGTATGGGACATGTTGCTTTAAGCAATTGATAAATATAATTGTTATGGAAACTTCTGGACAATCTGTTTCGCTCAGTGCCACGCCCCGATGTTTCCGCCATCAGTTGGGGTGTGACAGATTGGTATCAGAGCCATAACTATAGGGAATTAGGCAAGACTCGGCCTAGTCAGGGCCGATGTCTTAGGGACCTAGTCTATAGTTAGGAACCAACAGATCGACTTGTACAAACCCTTAAAGGTTTGGTACGAGCTTATGTGCTATATCTCGTCATTCTCGCATACACTACATTATCACCGCACAATTATTCAAAACCAAACGAGTAATTTGAACGAGATCAGGTGTGAAAACCGCAAACTCTCCACTAAATTGCTTATTGATCTGTATTTATCTATAAAACGCGAGAATTCGCGTTGAATCAGGAGTGAAATGTGACAACCCTCACTAAATCAGGTATCCGTACGACTTAATTAATATTTAATTACGGCTTAATTACTGTGCTTGCTTACAATTATGGATAAACTGCTACTTGAATACTGATACATGTACTTACTTGCATCATACTTTATTTGCTGTCACTCCATTATTTGCTTACAGAACTTTAGTGACAACCTTGATGCACAAAAGCACAGTAGCACAATGAACGGATAACCCATTAAACATGCTGATATAGCCAGCACCAGGCAGGTACTGCCTCTAAGGCCTGTATGAGCCAGAGATAGTTTACTACACTAGTAGAGAGTGTAGGGATAAGAGGGTTGTAGAACTGCGTCACTAGGTGATAATTACAGTGACCGGATGTGCCTAAAACGTACTCTAAGTACAAAATTCAGCACTTTAATTAAAAATTCAGCATTTAGCTAACTAATAAAGTGCCAAAACATGAGAAAAATAATATCAGACACTTTCCAAAGTGTCGGGAATAAGTTGTGTCACTAAAAATAGTAATAACGACACTTTAAAGCTTTGTTAAGCACTTTAACGGATCACTATCCAACCGAACAACCGGACTTTACCCGGAACATAAAAATATTGCCATTAACATTGTTTTTCTTTTTCTGAGCTAGTTAGGATCCCCGAATACCCTAACACCCGTCACAACTTACTACACGCTAGTAACCAGATTACCTCCTAATCATCTAACTAAGTCCTAACTATATAGTTGGAAACCAACCATAAGACCCCCCCCTTCCAACGAAACCGTCCCCAAGGGGACACCCCTTGTACTTTCAAGATTATAATAATCTTGTTTGCTTAATATCTTGGTGACATGAGAACCATTGGGTAATTAAGTTGAGAAATGTCTATAAGTAACTAGCTTAGCACACCATTCACTTCACTAACACTTATCAAATTTACTCTCCTCTCTCCCTCTCTTTGGCTCTCGGCCAAACACCACCCACACACCCACTCATTTTCGAGTCTTGATCTTGCCATTCCAAGCATATACAAGGGATAAGGATCTCATACAAGGAAGCTTGGTGCACTCGGATTGTGAAGGACCTCGTTACATTGCTTTTATCCACGCGATTTCCGACTAGTTTATTCCCTAGCCTCGAGCTAGTAGTAAGTGACTATAAACGCCCTCTTGATCTATTCTAAAGTGGTTAAAATGAACTTTGTCGGTTAAAATTTATGAACTAACAAGATGACATACTAAAAGTTTACAAGAATGTTAAATGTGTTGGATAAAAGCTATGAAGATGTGTAAAACTTGTGAGACTTGTTTTGTTGTAATTATTTAGTGTCGATCTATGATAATGGTAGCTCGGATCATCATCTAACCCGGATTAGTCATGTTCATGCAACATGACTTAGTATGTGTTTAAGTATGAAAAGGGTTAAATGATGAAACTCTACTACACATTAAACATGAACTTGTGTAAAATCAATTTTTCTTATGAAATAGTGTGCTAAACTAGTAGATCTGCGGATCTACAAGTGGTATTTTCAAAGAACCAAGCGTCAAAAGAAAACATATTTTTAAAACCGGATCTTTCATGAACAAGAGTGATTTTTGTAAACACATAAGTGTGTAAACACTTGTGTAACACAAGTTTCGACAAAAGAACTATTTTTGTAAGTGTTGACAAGAAGTTGTAAAGACGAAACTTCTTTAAAAACGAGACTTTTGAGAAACCGGATTGATTTATACAAAGATCCACTAAAATAATGGGAAGATACTACATATTTTGGAAAAACCACAAGTTCATGTATATTTTTGCGATTTATAACTATTTTGACTAGTTTGGTGGTTTGGATATTGTTATTGTTGAATGGGAACATTGTTGATTTGAATTTTAAAAGAAAATGATACGCTTGAAAGCGTGGCCACCTTCAGTTACAGGGGAAACTCTGGCGAAATTTTTCCAAAAACCTAACACTTGGAAAATATTTTCACCACAAGTGTTATAAATATATTTCCAACTTGTTTTCAAAAATATAAATTTCGCCACGATTTTAATTTCAACATTTCTAAGTGTCGGAGGTGGGATTTTCACAAAATAAAACTTGATAAATATATATTTGATATATATATTTTCATAACAACACTTGTGAGATTTTTATGATTATTTTGTGAACTACGTAAATATTATTTTTAGGGTAAAAATAATAATACCAAATGTTAACGGTTCCAAAATAATACGAACGCCTTCACAAGTAATAAGTTACAACGGTATAATTAATACCACCCGATCTTTAAACGTAACTTACGCATTTTCGGAAAAATACTAATAAACGCGTATTTTGACGAGAGTATTATTTTTGGGAAAATTATATGTAATAAAATATAATATTTTTGGGAAAAATATTTATATTTTGGAGAAAGGATTAAAATATATTTTAAGTGAGACTTAATAATATTTTCCGAAGATACAGAAACGTACATGTATTAAAACCCCATCCTTGGGAAGGAATATAATTACCAAATAATTACAAAGTGTAATTACGAAATAGTTGTCTAACTATTTCCCCAAAGACATTAAACCTTAAGCTAAGGCACGGCCGTCCGTCTAATAGAAGTTAGTACGTGTAGGTCGTCACTCAGCAGATTGATCGGGAGATTTACTTGATAGAGACGCACCACTGTGAGTTCATGTCCCCCTTTTCTCTTAACTGTTTTCAGTTTTCTAAACTGCGGGGGTGAAATACATGTTACTATATTTACAAGTACTTTATACATGGTATGGTTAGCGTAAGGAGGGTTACTGCTTAGATCATGTGAGTGGGTAGGCGTAACTTGAGGCCATTAATCCTCTTTGTAGGACCGAGGGACAGTAGCGGTAGATCTATCTGGGTGTAGCGAGCCCAGCCCCAGGCCCAGCATAACGGACCTCAGGGTGACTTTGTGCCCAACGCAAAATCCGCTAGGTTTGAGTCTTCCTACTTACACTTCACACATATCAATGGCCTTGCAAACCATTGGTGATCTCTTTTTCCTTATTTGCTACATACCAAGATTTTTATACATACAAAGGTTTTATTACTCACTTACACATGAACTCTCTCAACATTATTGTTGATTTTTCCAACTTACATGTATTTCAGGGAACTAAAGATCTGGCGCTGTATGTTACGTTTTCCCGCTGCATAAGAGTTACGAGATCATCCAAGTTTAAGGGATGTGACTTTTTCCTGGACGAGTCACAGTTCTTAAACTGCGTTTATTTCATGTTGATGTTTATGTCTTTCAAACAATGTTTTTATGTTATCAGGTTGTAGTGTCCGTTGCATGAGTCAACGTCTTAAGACAATGTTATGTTACTTATGTTTTAAAACTTAATTCAAAGGATGATCTTGCATGGTTTTATTTTCATATAGCTTTGTTATGGTTAAGCTATGGTATTAAGAAGTCACACCAAATTAACCACGCTTCCGCAAAGCAAGGGTGTGACATGAAATCCATACTTTAAAGCGGATTTTCGTCGCTAATTTTAACCAAAATCAGGAACAAGGTTGTTAAGCCAGGGGTGAAACCCGAACCTTGACGACCTATTCCGCTCAATTTTGCTTTACAAAACTCTCACCAAAGTCTCGACGGACTCCAACGGCCTGAAGTCACGATATGACTAAGGGGATGCGTGTCGAATGCCCAAGAATCGAGGCAGAAGCACGATCCTGAAAGTCAAAATGTGTACGACAAGTCCTTGAGAATAGTCGAATCACTTTGGATAGTCAATGTCTAATAGCCGCAGACAATCCATTTCTCGATTTTTAGGTGTTTCGATTCTGAGCCCGCAACTGCTGGCTCTGATAATTCGTCGATTTTATGTGTTTGTATGTATGTACCTGTTTATGTGTTTAAATTTTTGGAGAAATATTCGATTTTTGCTACCACTTCGATCGACACGCACGACTCGCACTACACCTTCTATCTCAAAACGTTGGCAAGTCGCTACGTATGGACAACCTCATGCTACGTTATACGCTATACTATACTACTCAATATGCTAAACGCGATCGCTATATTCGAACGACTCGCGAACTTTGAATGATAGGTTTCTGTATTCCAACTGCCTCTGTGATTACATGCGTATGTGCTTGTGTGCTTCAGTGCCCTACGTGCTTATGTGTTTATGTGCATACGTGTCTCTATGTGAATCTGTGATTATGTGTCTATGTGTTTATGTGATACATGTCTTATTGTGTTCCTAAGCTTTAGATAGAAGTAGACGTGTGAGGTGAGATTCGATTATGATGTGTCTGAGACCTATGACGATGTCTGTTGCAGACAATGTCAACTGGACCATCATCAGGATCTCGTCACCCGCGACTCACTCGCCAAGAAAAGAGGGACAAACGCCTTGCTGCCATCCTCGCTAAACAAGTGGCCAAGGCTGTGAGTGAAATTTACGAAAATGTTAGCAAATCGTCTGAGGAGTCTAGAACTGACGCTCCCAAAGTTGCTCCGGAGCAATTCAAGGCATGCGGTCCGAAGGAATTCACTGGAGAAGATGGCCCAACAGCTATGTTCTAATGGTTCGATTCCATCGAAGTCACTCTCCGCCAGAGCGGATGTCTTGAAAATCTCCATACCCTAAATGCTACCGGCGTCTTCCAGTCCCGCGCTTTAGACTGGTGGACGGCCGAGAGAAACAAACGCGGGAATGATGCAGCTTATGAGCTGACTTGGGAAGAGTTGAAAACCATCATGATGGATGAGTTCTGCCCTCCCCATGAATGCCAAAAGCTGGAGGACGAGTTCTGGAATATCAAACAGAAGGAAGGTGACAACGCTGCCCTGACTGCTCACTTTAAGCAGCTCAGCATCATCTGCCCCGATCAAGTCAAGACGCCAGACATGGCAATCAAGAAGTACATCCGAGCTTTACCCGACTGTGTTGCGGATTTTGTGCATGCCGCGAAAACAGCATCGATAGAAGAAACTTACTTGCTTGCCGCTGAAATCAACGAAAAGCGAGTAAAAGCTGGTTTTTGGGATAAGCCTTCAAAGTCTTTGCATCAAGCCACCACCATACCAACCGCTGAAACCGCCACCGCTCAACCATCAAAGTCCTAACGCTGCAGGACGAACAACAACAACAACAGCTCCAACAACAAGAACTGTGATATCACAACCACTGTTGCTCCTCTTCAAGCCGTACCAGCTCAGCAGTCTCACCACCGACTAGCACCAGTTACTCATGCACCGCCAGCAAAGCGTGCATACACGGGCCCCCACCCGGCTTGCCCGACATGCTCATATCATCATCCGGTGGGTCTTGCCTGTCGTTTCTGCGCGCACTGCAACATGTACAACCACTTTACTGCTAACTGCCATACTGGTCCTCATCAAGCCCCAGTTCAAACCACTGCTCATCAAACTCTGCTCCCAGCCCCGCAAGGCCAACACTCGACTCAGGCACCCGTGATCAACGCTCGAGTCTGCTTCGCATGTGGTGATCCCAACCACTTTGCGAACATGTGCCCTAACAAGGTTGTGAAGCAAGAGCCCCAGCAGCAGCAGTAACACTAGCAGCAACAACCTCAACAGCAGCAACAAGCCGCACGCGCCAGAACCTTCAACATCAATGTGCGCCAAGCCCAGGCTGACAATTGCTTTGTGTCGTTCGAATTCGAGAAGTTCCTTAGTCGTAAGCGCTCCCAACTCTCCTCGACGTTCGATGTTAAAGTCGTCACTGGAAGAACCGTCGCTGTTAATTCTGTTCTTCGTGATTGTACTCTCGAGCTCAACAATCACATCTTCCTAATCGACCTTATTCCGATGCAACTCGGAAGTTTTAACGTCATAGTAGGCATGGACTTTCTTCGCGAAAACTATGCTGAAGTCGTGTGCTTCGATAAGATGATTCGATTCTCGCTCGTGAATGGTGATTTATTGTGTGTCTATGGTGAAACTGCTTCGAAAAGTCTCAAGCTCATGTCGTGTGTCCAAGCTAGCAAGTATCTCCGCAAGGAATACAGAGCTTTCTTGGCTAACATTGTAGTAGCGGAGAAGGAAAAGAAAGGGAGTCCTGGAATAAGCGATGTCCTCGTAGTTTGTGAATTTCCGAACGTATTCCCCGAAGATCTTCCAGGTTTACCTCCAAGTCGTGATATCGATTTCCGTATCGACCTCATTCCTGGAGCCAACCCTGTTGCCAAAGCTCCTTACCGACTCGCACCGTCCGAAATGCGTGAACTCTCAAACCAACTTTAGGAATTACTTGAGAAAGGCTTTATTCGCCCGAGCACCTCTCCTTGGGGCGCGCCAGTCCTCTTCGTTAAAAAGAAGGATGGGTCGTTCAGGATGTGCATCGACTATCGGGAGTTGAATAAGTTAACTATCAAGAACCGCTATCCCCTGCCTCGAATTGACGATTTGTTTGATCAACTGCAAGGTGCTACGTGTTTCTCGAAGATCGATCTACGCTCAGGCTATCATCAAATACGCATTCATGAGGAACATATACCCAAAACCGCTTTTCGCACTCGCTACGTCCATTATGAGTTCATTGTTATGACTTTTGGTTTAACCAACGCACCCGCGGTTTTCATGGATCTGATGAATCGCGTGTGTAAGCCATTTCTATACCGTTTCGTCATCGTGTTCATCGACGATGTCTTGATCTATTCCAAATCGAAAGCCGAACATGGGCAACATCTACGTTTGGTTCTCAAGCTACTCCAGGGGAGTCAACTCTATGCCAAGTTCTCCAAGTGTGAATTCTGGTTAGAGGAGGTCTAGTTTCTGGGTCACATTGTTGATAGTCAAGGTATTCATGTCGATCCCGTGAAGATTGAAGCAGTTAAGCGTTGGATTACACCGAAGAACCCGTCTGAAGTCCGTTCTTTTCTCGGATTAGCGGGCTATTATCGACGATTTATCGAAGGATTCTCTAAAATCGCTGTGCCGCTTACCGCTCTTACGCATAAAGACAAGCCTTTTGTTTGGGGAACCGAACAAGAGTCTGCTTTCCAAACCCTACAGCACATGCTTTGCAATGCTCCTGTTCTCACATTGCCCGACGGAAACGACAACTTCATTGTCTATTGTGATGCTTCCAACCTTGGTCTTGGTTGTGTTCTTATGCAGCGAGACAAGGTTATAGCTTACGTGTCTCGTCAGCTCAAAATCCACGAGAAGAACTATACAACCCATAATCTCAAGCTAGGCGCGGTTGTTTTTGCGTTAAAGATTTGGCGACACTACCTGTATGGTACCAAGTGTACGATACCAAGTGTACGATCTTCACCGATCACAGGAGTCTACAACACATCTTTGATCAGAAGGAACTTAATATGCGTCAACGCCGATGGGTAGAACTTCTCAACGATTACGACTGTGAGATTCGTTACCACCCAGGCAAAGTAAATGTCGTAGCCGACGCTCTCAGCAGACGGAGTTATCTGCTCAACATTCATAATGTCCAAGCCCAACACGATCTCGAAACCCTCATCCGCGAAGCTCAGCACGCCTGTTTCAATGAACGCACTCTGAAGAAGGAAAGAATCTACCACGATGGAGCTCAACTTGTAAGTAAATTGAACGGGATCTTCCATTTTCTGGACCGAATCTGGATCCCTAAGCGGACCGAGTTGCGAAGGATCTTGATGGACGAAGCCCACAAATCCCGATATTCTATTCATCCCGGTGCCGAAAAAATGTACCAGGATCTTCGCTACAAGTACTGGTGGCCGGGCATGAAGAGGGATATCGCTCTCTATGTCAGAAAATGCCTGACTTGTGCAAGGGTCAAGGCTGAACATCAAAGACCCTCTGGCTTACTCGAACAACTGCCGTTCCCTATGTGGAAGTGGGAGAGTATAGCTATGGACTTCATAACCAAGCTTCCACACACGTCATCAGGTCACGACAGCATTTGGGTTGTCATTGATCGTTTGACCAAATCAGCTCACTTTTTGCCAATACGGGAAGACTACAAGGTAGAATGATTAGCCCGAATCTACACTAATGAGATCATTTGTAATCATGGTACACCTCGCGACATCATCTCTGACCGTGACACTCGGTTTACCTCGCGATTGTGGGAAACATTTCAAGCGGCTCTCGGTACTACGCTTAACCTAAGTACCGCATTCCATCCTCAAACCGACGGTCAGACTGAAATAAACGATCCGTACTCTTGAGGACATGCTCCGTTCGTGTGTCATAGATTTCGGTGGTAATTGGGATAAATACTTGCCGTTAGTCGAATTCTCGTACAACAACATTTATCATTCCAGCATACAAATGGCACCATTCGAGGCTCTATACGGAAGAAGATGTCGATCGCCTATTGTGTGGCACGAGATTGGTCACTCGCAATTAACCGGTCCTGAGCTATTGCAAGAAACGACTAACAAAGTCCTCCAAATTCGAGATAACTTGTTGAAAGCTCGAAGTAGACAGAAAAGTTACGCCGATAGACGACGCAAGCCCCTTGAATTTGACGTTGGCGACTGCGTACTCCTAAAGGTATCACCTTAGAAGGGTGTGGCCAGATTCGGCAAGACAGGATTGGAAGATGGTTTCTAACTTTTTTTCAACTCCTTTACACTCAATGCGCTCAAAACCGATAGAATCGGACTGCTGTCTGAACGGACAGTCACCCGAACGACCGGACAGCCGAACGGCTTGCATCTATGGTCCCACACTTAAACTATTCACCAACAGTTGAAGTCTGAATGTTGAACGAAGTGTCGTCCGATCGGACTACCATCCGATCGATCGGCCATTCGAACCATGAGACATTTGAACTTCCACACCTAAACAATCTTCAACATGTTTAATGCACTATGAATGCCGCCCGATCGAACTGCTGTCCGATCGAGTGACATCCTGCTGTGAACTTGTTCTCGCTGATGCCGAACGGGTTGCCGGCCGATCGGACGACCGTCCGATCGACCGACCTGAAGGGTAGAGATACTTCAATGTTTTCAAATGCTACAACAAAAACTTCAAAAGCCAAACCATCATACACAAACACATCATTCTCAAAGGAAGAAACAATCCACTCGAACAGTCATCCGAGCGGACTACCGTCCGACCGGACCACTATCCGAACGGATTGCCATCTGCACGATAGACTGTCTGATCGGATTACCATCCAATCGAACTGCTATCCGACCCACTCACACCTTGTATCGTTTTACGCATCTCTTATCTTTATGCTATCGATCTAATCAGGCTAACCCTACTCTCAAGCGCTCCCTTCAATCCATTGACCGCTGTGAGTATACTCGATCCCTTTTTGCTTTCGCACTTTTGGGTGTTACATACGTTACTTATTCTAAATCACAATCGAACACACTACGCAATACTTTTAACGCTAACCGATACCGCATGTTATACGTGACTTAATGAATGCTTGTTTGTTATGTTTACACATCGAATGTTGTCTACCTGCCTTAGCAACGATAGTACTATAGTTTGGACTCAGCACCCGTTCACACGGGGGTTGTTAAGGATAATTATTTGCATGGATTACAGTGGTGATCATGTATTACGAACTGCCTTGGGCACTCAACCCGCAGTCATTGGTATCGATAGGTTCATGTCGATAACTAACATGCTTCGTTTTCCTCTGTGTACGTGCTGGTTATGCGTAAACTATTCCGAACTCTATATGCTATTATCAAACTTGTATACTTGCCTTTACACTGTGTGTATTGACTTTATTTTAACGTATGTGACAGGTGTTTAGGATGCTTATTTGCTAGAAAAGCGAGGCTAGAATAAGGTCCTAGTGGCCAACAAATAGTTGTCTGTACAAATGAAATCTGAGTTGTCGGAACAGAACTATTTGCCTAGATTTTTGTCTGTAATAATTGTACTATCTTTTATGACATGGTATGGGACATGTTGCTTTAAGTAATTGATAAATATATTTGTTATGGAAACTTCTGGACAATATGTTTCGCTCAGTGCCATGCCCCGATTTTTCCGCCATCGGTTGGGGTGTGACAAAAATAAAGTTTTTTTTTTTAAATCGTAAGCTATCGAAATTGTCAGTACTCTCTAGCATTTGTTTTTATGATCGATACCCATATTGTTATTATCAGAACCAGTGACAGATTTTTTATAGTTTCAATATAAAACAAATGTTTTGTGCATATCATGACTTTAAACCGAGTGTCGGATACTGTACTCATATCGTCACGAACCAAACTGATACCGACTGAATTCCCGACGCTTCATGCGAAAAAATTTCACTAGCTACATATATGAATTGAAAGTCTTCATGAATAGTGATCTAATATATTAATATTTTAAAGTGTTTCATTTATATTTATATAGTCTTAAAGAAGAAGGTCGGTCATATTTTCATTTATAGTCTCTCTAACTTTTCATTTCTAGCCCTCTAACTTTTAAGATGTACAACTTTTGTACTTTGTTAGTATTTGTCCTTTAGTAAAATTTTGTCCTTTTTCATGTGGTTGTTCCTCAATTTGTAGTAACCACCATAGATGTTCTCATCATAAGAGGTGTTTGGGATTGCCATTAAACTAACTCTTAATTTACTTATTTTTTTACTTTAGATAATCAAATTCATAAACACTCTAAATAAATAGCTTCTAAAATTACTGACCGTTACAACTGTTTTGCGTTGTTAATGTCTCAAATCTTCTTGAAGCAAGCAAGCATGGAGACAATGATCTTGAGGTACCCGGTTCGATTCTAGCTTCTGGCTCTTTTTTCCCAAGTTTTTTTTCCGGCAACGACCACTAACATCTAACTTATTTGCCAAAAAAGGTCGCCGCATTCAAATAACCTACATTAGCACTGTTCATTCAAGACAACTTCCGCATGTGACCGGTGAAGAAGACAATGGACAACTACAAGAATGGTTCTGGCTGGGGATGAGATGGGCTCATCGGAACCGTCGTCGTCATCAATTTCGACACTATCTTTGCTGTCGATAATCAACCAAGCGACGCTACAATAGACCTTTATTACCATCGCCGAAGCACCGTCCACCGGAATCCAGGCTTACTCTGTCGGTTATCAGTTTGTTTCTGTAGCATCCCTCTCTTTCTCTCTCAAAGTGTGAAAATGATTTTTTTTAGTGTGAGAAAGGTTTCAAGGATTGTTTTCACTTTGGTGGTTGTGAATTTGTGATGGGTTTGGGAGTAGTTAAAAACTTGATACGAGTTGCATCTCAATTCAATGGGTTTGTATAAGTGGTTTTCTTAATATATACAATTTTGAATATATTAATCATCAAGCTATCCTCCTCGATAGTTATTTATTTTTGTATTCGTAACTTCGTATACATTTGTTTTTTAATTTGTTGGAGTACTTTCTTACACCTTAGACAGGAAAAGTGCAAAACAACGTACATAATTTTGTATATCAAACAACTATTATGCATTCCATATGAAATGAAATCAATATTCTCTATAAAAATTTAGAACACTTTTTAGTTGTTTTATAATTTGAAAACATCTTTTTTAATCTGTTTTAAATGATTTCTATTTTTTTCAACCATTACTAATTTTGATTCGAAGTTGGCGATAACCACTTTTCATGATCTTTCTTGGAGAACATCTCCGTTTCTGACACTTGGTTAAGTAAATATTCAATGCCAGGAATTGGAAACCTGTATCTACTACTAATCATGTTGATGATGTGACTGTCTATCACATTATTTAGCTTCCAATTTTTTTGGTTGTGACGAAAATAGACACAACACGGAGACTAATGACGAAAGTAACGTGTGTAAGAAGGTAAAAAACCCGTGACATACGTAATGTCATGTGCGCGCCGCACACGTTATTACAATAATTGCGACACGTGTAACGAAGTCACAAACGTGACGCCGCCGCCGCAACGTGCGGCACGGGTCAAAATTCTAGTTTTAATTATTATCATATATGTATAACAAAACAAATCATTAGCTATAGTAATTGATAACTTGACATGTTAGTGACTCAACCTTAACCATAGTCCATAGTCTATCATGTGGTTAAGAGTAAGTGAATGACATGTACCTTAAGACATTTTCTTCCTCATTTTTATTTTCTAAAAACATACATATGATTAATTTTATCTCATATTTTTCATATACTATAAGACGTAATGCATAACTTTAAAACCTTTTTAATTGTGATTTTAAAATATTTAAACACATGAAGTTTTTCTTAATTTCTAGAAAAGTCCTTTAAGTTACAATTCCTTTAAAACCATTTCACTCATAACAAAAAATGTTAGCTAATCACTCCAACGAAATAAATGTAGAGATGTTAACATTCATTGTTGTGTCTTTCGCTACTTCGTAATTAGTTGTTTTCTTCGTTGTTATGTGATTAATTTAGGCGACATATTTACGATGTTTTTAATAGTCTAACGCACGGGTTGGCCACGGATTTGTTTAATTTTGTATATAAAGTTTTGAATGTTATCAAAAACATCAACTTTCATTTTTCTTTTATATAAAGTTACATATGTTTAATAATGTGCGGCCTTTGGTAATGTTTCGACATCGTTAATTTTTGTCAGTGGCGGATCTTGCCCGTTGAACGTGCCAGGGCCGAAAGACACGGGCACTAAAAAAACCCGGGCAAGCCCGGACCAAACATAGTATATATAAAAAATTTCGATCGAAATGCGGAAAATTAGCACTACGGCCAAAAAACTTGCCCGGGCCGTGGCCCTGCCACAACACCATTAAGAACCGCCCCTGATTTTTGTAGCGGTTTTACACCTCTACCGCAACACGCATGGCTACGTTTCAATCTGCAAAGCAAAGCCGCTTGAATGTTTGACCCACAGCGAAGCGCGGATTGATACCTACTAGTTAGTCATTACTAGTTAAAATTAAAATACCCTTAGATATTATAACTTTAATAATTTAATAATAGGAGCAACAAGGCCATTAAAATTAAAATTAAAATACCCTAGATATTATAACTTTAATAATTTAATAATAGGAGCAACAAGGCCATATTCTTCAAAAATTTCCTAATGGGACGTTTAATGACTACCAAACTCAGTTGAAATCGACAAAATGCTTTATAGAACACTATCCGAATGCAATGCCTCTTATTTCCAACCATACAATCTGCGAATATCTCCTAGTCTTATTAATTATTCAAATTTGCAAATTGCAATGCAAATCTTCTTTCTTCTACAAAACCAGTTCGAGATTTCGCGTAGAAAGATACCTCTAACTGAGCCTAACCGAGCAAGCCTAGGCCCAACCGAACACGTGTAATCCACAATAATTTAGCTCGCCTATATCTTATATAAAATGGTTTAAATGTTTAATCCCTATCTTGACAGGTTCTTTCCAAACAATATCCGTACCGAGAAAATTACTTCACACACTAATACCGTAATACAACACTCTCATACGAGATAACAGAAAGAAGACGAAGTATGACTAGTCCATCTCCTCAACCGCTCTGTATTCATTTAACAACATTGACACTAAATAAATAAAACAATAAATTACCTACAGAGAATCTTTTAGATGTGAAAAACCTGCATATAATTAATTAATTAATATATGCTTTTCACTTTTTATAAATAATAAATAAATAATCATCTAGCAGATCATGGTGCCCACCAAACATTCTCCTGAATTTACATTAACCCCCCCTCATGTACCTATAAATCATCTCCATAGCTTCCTTTTCCCTTTCCTTTTAACCAAAAAACACTCATCCCTCTTCTTTGTGGAATCTCAACTCAACACCAGTGGTCCATCTTCCTCTTCTATCCTTTGTTATTTACATAAACCCTTTTCATTTCCACTCTCCCCCCTTCACTTTCTACTTCAATTCTCTCACTTCCAAGCTTCTTTACCGGTAAATTTCTTCAATTTCTGCTCATAATTTGTCTATTGCTTGATTTTAATTAAACTCTGTTTTAGTTAATTTGTTACATGGGTATCTTGTTTTAGGGTTCTTCTGTTGAGCTTTTAGCTCATTTGGATTATGGCTTGATAATTAGTTAATTTGTTACATGGGTATCTTGTTTTAGGGTATAAATTGTACTTAATTAGCTTTTCTGCATGTTTTGTCTTTTTAGGGCTTAAAGTTTAGTACTTTGTTATGGGTATGAGCCGATTTGATTACTTTTTTTAGGGATCAGAGCTCAGTTATTAAAAGTCTTGAACTTTAAAGCTTAATTGGTCTAAATTGGTTTGCTTTTCTAGGGTTTCTGTTTCAGGAAGGAGTGACGTTGATTGGTAAAGATTGTGGGAAATTTTATAACTGGGAATGTTGAGTTTGGGATTTTTTAGAAGCTAATTTTGTTGAAGTTTAATGGGGATGGATAACGGAGAACTCGATTTCTCTAGCCACGAGATGTTTCTAGGTTCGAGTGCCGGTGGTTCTATGAGCAGCTTCTTTGATGAAATCTTTAACGACACACACGCGTGTACTCATACCCACAAATGCAACCCACCCGGGCCGGATTCTTCACATACGCACACGTGTTACCATGTGCACACCAAGATTCTACCCGCTTTGAGCAATGAAGAAAACACCCCTACTGACGACACTGCTGAATCCTTACTGAAGAAAACCAAGAAACGTCCTTCGGGCAACCGGGAAGCCGTGAGAAAGTACCGTGAAAAAAAGAAAGCGCGAGCAGCTTCGTTGGAGGATGAAGTTGTTAGATTAAGGGCATTGAATCAACAGTTAATGAAGAGGATTCAAAGTCAGATTGGGTTAGAAGCAGAAGTAGGGAGACTCAAGTGTTTGCTTGTGGACATTAGAGGGAGAATCGATGGAGAAATCGGGTCGTTTCCTTATCAGAAACAACATCAGGCTGATCAGAGTGTTGTTAATCCGAATTTAGCAGGTGGGTTCTTGTTGAACCCGTGTAATATGCAGCGAGGTGCATCGATGGACCCTGGTTTCGATGTAAATGACTGTGATTCTGAGGATCTGCAGTGTTTGTGGAACCAAGGTTCAATGCTCGGTGAGTTTGCAAGATGTGGAGGTAATGATGATCTAGTAGGTGCCAATCCTTCTACCAGAACTAAAAGAAAAGGTAAATAATAATACATTCATGCTCTATTGCATTGATTATTTGGTTTATATATCATTTTGTTTTGAACTTTTGATGATTAGAAGCTGCATTTAGCAAATATTTTGTGTAGTATTTTATTTACTTTAGACGTGTCAAGAGGATTGTGTCGGGTATTCAGGTGAAACGGGAATGGAAAGTTTTAGTATGACGCCATGGCCTTTTAGAATTTGTTATAGATAATGTGTTGATTAGTGATTACAATCACAAGAACAATAGCTTCGTAATAAAAATCTAAATACTTGAAAAAATTATGAAAAGAGGTTGTATGCATGGGTGAAGGGGCGAAGTATAGAAGGGGCAGGAGGGGGCGCCCGACCCCCCGAACTTTTCGCTCAGTAGTGTTATATATGTAGTTTTCGTATAGAAATTTTTGGGTATATACGTTTTCGACCCCCCGGTTCTATAGAAATTTGTGGGTATATACATTTTCGACCCCCCCGTCATTCGGGTCAAGCTTCGCCACTGCATGGGTGACTTTCAACTCGTTTCCTTTTTAGCTAGATTTTTGTATTTTTAGCTTGACGTGTTTGAAATAAATCATTATTATACTTATCAATAAATAGGTTCTAGCAAGCTCGTTAGAAATAAACGATTTCAGAAACCATTATAAAACATATCAGATTAGATATAAAACCCGATATATGCTTGTTTTTTTCTTGTTGTAGGCGGGCGAGCAGCAACATCCAGATGAATTGAGTATCTTCGATCTTTGGTGCTCGAGGCACAATAACTTGATGAAACAGTCTGCTGGATCAGCATGATCGTGTGTTTCTTTTTTGTTTGTTCTTTGTTGCTATTTTAGTTGCCGTCTTTTTTTTTTGTTTTTGTATCTATGAAGCACGTGTTGTCATCCATCCCTAGTAACTAGTAGTTCAATGGGCTCGTGTTTGACATATGGCATGTCATTAGGTTGAGCGCATGTAGTCAATAAACTTGATTCATTGATTCGACGATAATCGGATCAGTGTGGATCAATCACAAGTTATCTTGTTCCTTCAAGTTAAATACTAAAATAATATTTGAGTTATTTAAGCATGACAAAGAACAGAGTCAAAAATGCTATTCATTTATGGTGAGATATGTACTTGCTATCTATCATATTGCCTATATTGTGACTTTGGTTTAACATTATTATACTATAGATGTAACAACTTAAAATAATTATATTTGTAATTTTTCAATGGTATTGACATTTGAGGTGACTGGGCCTAGGGCCCAGGTGGTTTTAAAGTCATCGAGGAGTGGTTAATAGCCCATTTAGGTAATGGCACGTCTATTTTATTTAAAGGGGTCATGAAATAGATAAAGATTCATCAACTAATAGGCCAAATCAGATTATTATTATCCAATCAACTACGCATTGCTACCGTAACCAACCACTCTTAGCTATGCCAGTGTCTTGCCGTCTTGGCATCTAAGACGAGACCCGCCAATAATTGCAGGCAGCGATACGTGAGCGCCAGACGCGGCGTTTCTTGCATATATTACTAAGGCCATGGGGTATGGGGCGGGGGTTTGGGCGTGGGTTGGGGGAAAACGCCCAAGGCACCACCCCGGGTGGGCTTGGGTTGGGGCGTGGCCCTTGGGGCTTGGCTTTCAAGCCGGGGCTGGCTTGCTCTTATTGGCTTGCTCTTTTTGTATTATTTTTTTTAACAATCTGCCACACCCAACTCAAGCCCAACCCACGCCCCGCCATACCCCGGGGACACGTAACCAGGCGGTGGGGGGTTCTCATTCCACGTGTCAACAAATACCCCAACCCAAGCCCCACCATACCCCATGGTCTAAAGATTCTACATGTAGGGTTGTGATCTTTTATTGAGTATAATCAATGGTGACAAAATCTTCAAAAAATAAAAAAAAATAAAAAAAAAACTTTCTTTTTTTATATTTTGTGTACATTAAGCATATTTGATCATTTTTTGAGATTTTTTGTTCTTTTCAATAAGTTGTGTTTATTTGTTTTTTTTTTTTTTCTAATTTTATTTTTAGATGTTTAAACATTAACAAGTAGGAGATGTTATTTACAACTAATTAATATGTGAAGCAATAGTCTAGCGCCTTGGATCGCCTTGTGTTTTTAAAACCAAGTATCATTAACATCAGAAAACAAACAAACAAACAGAACAAGATTCAACCACTTTGACGAATCAATAAGCAAGCCAAATGCCCACAAACATCTGTAAGACCAAACAGGCCATGTTCGATACAACAACTACTACTCAGGTTTACCTAAATTTGATAAAAGATGACTTTTAAGCACATAAAAGGATCACGAAAGCAGATGTTCAAATGTCATCATCTTCGCGATAAATGCTTTCCGCCATTTGCCAGACCTGTAAAGCGTTGTCTTCAGCCACACTAGATATGACCCACGGTTCATTCTTGTTCCAAGAAAAATCTGATATTTTTGCCTTATGACCACCATGAGAAAACAGAAGCTCAGGCGGGCCATCCTCCGCTTCTCCTTCCAGTTGTTCATCTCCAATCCTGCAAAAGGCAGTAGAACATAGCACATTTTGACCATGGTTATTAACTTTCATTTCGTACATTTTAAGGATCTTAAGTTCAGTTTAAAAGCCGTAGGTGTACCTATTTAGATCCCAAACCATCAACCTTCTGTCACCTGCAGAAGACGCAAGCACAGTTTCATGGTTCGGGTCCCATTCCACCTGGAATACCTCTTCCCTGCATAATGACATCATTTATATTATCCATGCATCTCCATTACATAAGTGTTTCATACATTTCATAACTAATGTTTATGTATTCAAACATGATTAATATCACACATTAGCATGTTTAGGTAGCAACTTCTTATATTATTTGACCTAACTGTAACATTAGTGAAATTAAACAGCTAAATAAAAACCAAGGTCAAGAGACATACTCGTGACTACTTAAAACATGCAACGGTGAAGTCAGCTTCCGCATATCAAACAGACCAACAGTAGTGTCTGAAGATGCAGTAGCCAGGACCCACTCGTTAAACGGATTAAAAGATAAGTAATTAACCTGAAAAAAAAAACAGTTAATAACAAAACATAATATTTATGTAAGATACGAACACACGGTGTTGCAAAAAGTTAGTAGAAATTGCTTCACCTCTTTATCATGAACTACAACAGCTTGTTCATGTTTATTTGTGCGCAAATCCCAAATCATTAGCTTGCAATCATCACCAACGGATCCAAACAGACTATCATTCATCAGATGCCATGATACATCTTCAACCACACTTGTATGATCCTACACAAACATATTGTATTACTCCTTAGCAATTAGCATAATACCCTGAAATCAGATACAACTATACAAGTAGATAAAACTTTACCTGATATACATGTGTTGCATCGAGAACTTTATTGTCAGGCATTTTGGACACATCCCACAAGCAAATTTTGCAATCATTAGAACCACTCAAGAGATAACCCTCTCTAAAAGGGTTCCACGATAGTCCATAACCTTCTTTGTCATGACCCCTCAATCTAACATCAGGTTCACAAGAACCCCCTTCATGATCTAAAGGCTGCTTTGTAGTGTCAAACACATAAATTTCAGAAGAGCTGGTTTTTGCTGCAATGATTGAGGGAATCTGTGGCATACACCTCGCACGGTTGACCTCACCATCAACATGTATCTTCTGAATAACCTCTACCTACAAATAAATCAAACAACACATCAGTTATAATCAGAAATTAGCAATAGATGGCTCTCTCAGGTGTCTCTAACTGATAGCAATATGAGTAGTTTCACCCACTTTTCTCTAAGTTATGCTGTCAAATTTACAGATTCAGTATCACGAAGTTATCAAATCTCACATATAACCCCCTAATAACTAACAGATCACTACTTGCCGCTATATATGTGACCCGCAAAACATTCTCATTTCTTTCTACCAAACACACAAACCGGTCAGTAATTTCGTCGAACAGTTGGCGTGCAATACAAAAGCAAATCATTTTCATGCCCCACAATAACATACGTTCAATATCACATTAACAAAAGTATTTCGTGTATCGACCAGCATTGTTACATATCAAACCTATGATAATCCAGTCAGTAATTTCGTCGAACACTTGGCGTGCAATATAAAAACCATAGCACTTTTTAGCCCCACGACAACATATGTTTATTAATTTTGTGCATAAATGTATTACATGTCTAGCCAATGATAATTATTCCTGTTACAACTAACAACCAAAAAAAATCAACTAACCTTAGGGATTTTTGGATTATCCAAATTGGTTTCAAGTGCCGATGCAGGGTTAACCGGCAAGTGGGTTTCTGCAACGAGGAGAAAATTAGGGCAGTCATCGGAGGTGTGGGTCCCAAGGATCATCTTGTGAAGGGCGAAAGAGCCGTCGGGATACAACGAGGGCGGTGAGGGGAGCCATTGGACGGTGAGTGACGGCCACTCGAGAGAGTGAGAGATGACTAGATCGTACAAGAAGGGTGTGTTCTTCCTCCAGACGCTGAATTCCTCCTCCACTTGGTAGTCTTCGCCGCCGTTGTCTTCCTCCGTTGCCATTTCGCGCTTCTGGTTTGATGGTTTTCCCGCGTAGAGTTAGGGTTAGATATATAGTGAGAAGGAAGAGCGGGAAGTGTTGTGGGGGCAACTGTAAATGGGCCTTGAATCTTGATGGGTTTGAGAGAGCCTGGCCCAAATCAAGGTTAAGGAAATGGGTAGTGATCCACATAAAGAGCCACTTATCCGTGGATCCTTTTGTCGGGTATGAGATGGATTTTGATAATTACATATCATACTTGATTATAAAACCATATTTCACACCCGATTTTATTTTTGGATATTCCTGAAATCATACTTATTAGTTCCACGGGTATACAACGGGTTTGTGGAATACCCAATATCGTATAATGTGTTAGAAACTAACCATTCGATGTTTACTACTTGAAACCTGATCTTAAACTTATCAAAGAAATGAGTTGAAATATCAAATATTCAACTAGGCTTTCATGTATTCTTTAATTTTGATCATTTTAAGTTTTTAACAAATGTAACTACTATTTATTATATTTTATAAAACATGCAGTGGGCAGAACGAGGATGTGCTTATTGGAGGGTCATGATTCATCATAATGCTCTTTTATCTGCTTGTTACAACTAGAGGATCCAATTCATGTTTTCTTTTCTATAAAAGTCTTAAATTATATATAATTATGTAAACCAGACAATTCTCGTGACGGGGGATTGGCCCTATGTGGTTTCACCTTGTAGAAATTTATAAAAGTAAACTAATAAGTAATATCTTAGTTTTTGTTTTTCATTTCTAGTTACATGAGTGTATGAAGGGTATATTGGTCAAAGTAAACCATGGATAAAGCACCCTTACGTGGCATCCAATGGCATAAGCCATATCCCATTTCTCCGGATACAAAATGAGAGGCCCAAACCTTCGAAAACTCAACACCAATCATCTACCTCGTCACCCCATCATTCACTCACCCTCATCAACCACTCAACACTTTACAAATCAAATCCAACGGCTCCCTCCACTCACTTACTATACTCCTCCCCACACCCAATCAACCCAACCATCAATTTCAAAAAGCCTCAATACTGATCAAACTCATACTCATTTCGGTTTTCACCCGCTCATTCATTCTCCAGTTGCAATGGCAAAACCAGTTTCCATTGAAGTTTGGAACCCAAATGGCAAATACAGAGTTGTTAGCACCAAACCCATGCCCGGTACTCGCTGGATTAATCTGTTGGTTCAACAAGATTGTCGTGTTGAAGTAAGCAGTTTGATTACTGTTTATGTTTTGTATATTTTGTTGGTTCACTTTGATGTTTTTTGTGATTAGATATGCACAGAGAAGAAAACCATATTGTCTGTTGAAGATATCATTGCTTTGATTGGGAATAAGTGCGATGGAGTTATCGGTCAGGTAATATATACAATCTGTGATTATTTTAGTGAATTGTTGCAACAGGGGTGGTAAATAGATTATTATGAGTTTTTTTTTTTTTTTTTGAAAAAGTTTAACTGCAAAGAAGTAAAAAGGTTGATGATGTTGGTTTTATTCGATGTGTGTGTTTAGTTGACAGAAGACTGGGGAGATACGTTGTTTTCGGCATTGGCTAAAGCAGGAGGGAAGGCTTTTAGCAACATGGCTGTCGGCTACAACAATGTTGATGTCGATGCAGCAACTAAGTACGGTGTTGCTGTTGGAAACACACCTGTGAGTTTCGTTCTTTGGGGTCAATATTAATGGCAACATGACGTTTTATTCACTCGTGTGCTTAAAAATTGAGTTTCTAGGGACAAGTGGATCCGTTTCAGCTTCGAAATCGGTCTCCATGTTTAATTGATGGAAAAACTAATTCATACATTAAACTTTATAAGAAAATATAACCAAAAAAAAACTGATTTTGTTTCTAGAATTAAGAAAATTTAACTAGTATCATGTATGACTTTTGAAAGTCAAGATATAAAATCCATGGATGGAACATGATGTAAAAAGTATAAAGACGATAAGATGATCCGTATACTGGTGGTATGATGAATTGTTATCAACTATTATTTATAACTATACTACGTAATGTAATGTGACGCACAATGTCTATCTACATAGTTGCAGTTTCTTTAATCCGCTAAAATAGAGGCTTTCCGTGCCAACTGTCTATTTACAATTATTTTGTCACTGTAACGGATTTGTGGGCATAGTTTATCATTTTTGTTCTTTTCTCGAACTGACACTTGGGAATAAAATATGCATAGGGTGTGCTTACGGAGACCACAGCAGAGTTAGCAGCATCGCTTTCTCTTGCTGCCTCTAGAAGGATTGTTGAAGCCGATGAGTTCATGAGGGCTGGCTTATACGATGGATGGCTTCCTCATCTGTAAGATTCTGTGTTTCATATTCACCAAAACATACCATGTTACAAGTTATAGATAAAGAGATATATCATATATTTTTTTTACATTGTTTTAGGTTTGTGGGAAATTTGCTCAAAGGACAAACTGTTGGTGTGATTGGAGCTGGTCGTATCGGATCTGCTTATGCTAGGATGATGGTAAATCTTTGTTCTACACTTTAAATCCAATGGTTTTGAAATTCAGTTGGAATTCAAATGAGGTTAAAATCAACAAATATATGGTTATCAGATTGAAGGGTTCAAGATGAATCTAATCTATTACGATCTCTACCAAGCCACACGTTTGGAGAAGTTCGTTACAGGCATGTCTTACTCAGCTACTCTATTTTTTTACATTTTTTTTAAGTTTTCGCTTATAAGGATAAGGTTAAACAGGGAAAAGTCTTTTTAATATTCTATTTTGCTTTATTAAAGAAGTTAAACTATAAGTGTTTAGTAGTAGTGTTTAACTGTTTATAACCATACTTAATATATTAATTGTTTATGAAATTAAAAAAAAAAAGCATTTGTGCGTCAAACCCGTTTTGACCCATTATACAGCCAGTATAACTTCTGTTACAAACAAATAATTCTTCTCTTTACAACAAAAGCTATTAGCATGATGGTTTAAAATGTAAATCACTTATTTTCATTTTGCTAATCTAATAGAAGTGAAGAAGATACGAGGAAAAATTATGGGATCTATTAGTTATTTAATTGTAATCATATATGAACTAATATGTAATTAACAATTTGCAGCTTACGGTCAATTCTTGAAAGCCAGCGGAGAACAGCCTGTTACCTGGAAACGAGCATCATCAATGGATGAAGTTCTTCAAGTAGCCGATGTGGTAAAAAAAATCTTATATGTTTTTCGATAATCTTTTTGGTTTTTTCATAATGTTTTATCTATTTGATTTTTTTTATGATGGTCACATAGATAAGTCTACATCCAATATTGGACAAAACAACTTATCATCTCATCAACAAAGAAAGGCTTTCAAAGATGAAGAAGGCAAGTTTACGTTTTCAAATGTTTAAAAGTTAAACCTACATTATATAATCTGTAACTTCATATAACTGACATATTTAAACATATAGGAAGCAATCCTTATAAACTGCAGCAGAGGACCCGTGGTTGATGAAGAAGCTCTCGTGGAGCACTTAAAACACAATCCTATGTTCCGAGTTGGTCTTGATGTTTTTGAGGATGAGCCATACATGAAACCTGGCCTAGCTGACATGAAAAATGCCATTGTTGTCCCTCATATTGCTTCTGCATCAAAGGTACAGTTTTTCAAAAAAATAAAAAAATATATACGGTTTATTAGCTGCTAATAAATGCCAAAGATGATTATTTATATCTTGAGTTAACTTTCCTAAATCATAATACTTTACGGTTTATGCAGTGGACTCGTGAAGGAATGGCCACACTTGCTGCATTAAACGTAGTGGTATGCGACTTCTTAATATGTTATACATATAAATTGTTAATGATTTTATTTGATTCGATTTTTTTTAACTGAATGTGACATTAGGTAGGCTGGTTAAATAGATAACTTGTTACATTGCATATTCATATAATCATATGAATAATACTTGTATCCATTTTTTTCTTTATTTTGAAAAATAGGGAAAAATAAAAGGGTTCCCAACTTGGTCAAACCCGAATGCAGTTGACCCGTTTTTGGATGAGAATTCATCACCCCCACCAGCATGCCCGAGCATTGTCAATGCTAAAGCACTAGGTAATTACTAATTAGCTTCCTTCTTGAAACATGGCTCTTTTATCGTCTTAAAATGAATGTTTCAGACGCAAAATGCGTGGAGACAAATATAGAATTTGTCACGCTAAGCACCATTTGAGTTAGTGTTTAAGCGATTTCTATGGTTGATAAGTTGCAACTTCTGATGACTATTTTTTAATACAGGACTGCCCGTTTCGAAGCTCTAAAGATTGTCTAAGCTTCTCTTGGATTAGCATTAACAACCTTCAATTGTCGACGCGTGTATTGTTTATGCTCGCTACTCTGTGTGTACTCGTACAAGTTAAACTGTATTCGATATATGGTTAAACTGAAAAACAGAAACAAGAAGATAATATCAATTTCTCCTTTTGTCTACCCAAAAAAACATATCTCTATTTCTTGAAGTGTGGAGTTTGTAAAATCTTTATATATGATGAATATAAATAATCTTGACATGCACATTATTATATCAGTTTTAGTTATATTGTTTAAAACTTTCATAAACACTCATTTAGATGTGTATATAACAAAAAAATTGATACACATGTTATTTTCATACTTTTAATTTCTTATATTTTTTAAGTAATAATTTTCTAGCAGTTGTATCGTCAAAAAGGTTTAATGATATATTCAGATATATTTTTTTAAAGAAGACCTAAGATTAGAATATATCTTATGTTACATTCTTTTAAAAACAAAATATTTTAACGAAACACATATATAATCCTTGATTTTTTAGATTACTTTGTTTTTTGTTTTTTTTTTTTTTTTTTTTGACAGGTCTTAAGGCAAAATACACGATATATATGTGTGTGTGGTTTTATTATCTTAATGCACATTTATTTATTTTAAATATATAAATTGGAATGAAGAAAGTTTGATTAATAATTACAAATATTAAAAAATGTGGGCACCAAATTGAAATGCTATAAAGGTATTAGGCCATCCGTAGTCATAAAGCCCCTTGTGGGGCGTTATGCGACACGTGTCGTGTCACGTCACACGGGGGCTTTATGGGGCGTTATATCACTAGAGCCCGTAGTCATAAAGCCCCTACCCATCATTACCTATTTAATAATTTTCAACTTTATTAATTAATATAAAAAAAATTGCTTGTTTCTGATTGGTGGACTTTTGGAAAGGAACAAGAGTAACGGCGGCATCACCATCGCGCCTCCTCCATTTTTTCCATCGATAGCGCCCTCCGTAGCGGTGTGCCGGCGCTATGCCGGCGCGAAGAGGCATACCGCCCCATGCCATGCCGCCCACTACACATCCCCTTATAATAAATAAATTTAATAACCAATTGAAAGTTTTTTTATTATTATAAGTTCATAGGTTGTTATAGAAATCGTTCATGTGCTATGCTCCTTTATGGATTTGAAAGCTTTTTTTTATTATCAAGTTCATAGCTTATTATAGAAATCGTTCATGTGCTATGCCCCTTATGGATTTGTAAAAAGTCATAGATTTGAACCTTAGGGGTGTTTGTTTTTTTTTTAAGAAAAACCTCTTCTGACCTCTTATGTCTGTGCCGCGCAGACCATGCGCAGACGTTTAGCTGGCAGACCGTTTGTTTTTTAGAAGACATTTCATTAAAAAATGTCTTCAAACCTCTGCGCGTCCTCTTCCCCACGCAAACATGGTCCAATGTGTTCCCACCTCTTCCAACCCTCTCCTCCTTATCATCCATCCTCTACAGAATCTCAAATTGAAAACCAATTTCATCTAAATCCCCTTAAAATTGAACATATATACCCAGTACCTAAATTGCAAAATCAGATAAAGATCTCATATCCACAAACCCTAAAACCCAAATCCCTCATAAGTCGTATATAAAAGTAAGGAATTTGAATGACAGAAAAGTAAGAAAGATGATTATACATTTGAATGACAGAAAAACAGACTGCAGACCTTTTGCATCTGAAAAAACAAACACCACCTTAATGTTGACCAAAACATAAACGCGTTAACATACTTTGAAAAAGTTTATTAAATCTATGTAAAATTATTTTACCTTTTGTTCTTACCCTTATACTTAAGAAACAAAACTAAAGACTTCCAAGGCTCTAACTATTCTCCATCTGCGATAATAAATAAATTATGATAATAAAATAAATACCAAAGTACAAAGACATAACCTTTTGACAAATGACCAAACCCATAATTTAAAAAAAAAAAAACAAATCATACATATCTATTAGGGACGTGCATGGATCGATTTAGTAAAAAAAAACCTATAATCATAATCAAGATGTTGTTTAATGAATAACCATAATCATAACAGATTGGTTGTGCCAATTTTAGTTAAGCGGTTTTAAAGGTTATAGCGAGTTAGTTATGGGTCAGTTAACCGTGAATTTGAGCCTAGCTAAAAGTAGCTCAAAACAATATAATGGGGCATTATTTAGACCTCAAAATTTGAGTTTGAATTTTTTTGGCCATGGAATAAATTGTTATTACATATCATTAAAAAAATACACCTGCTCTACAATACAAAAAACACACATATAGTTGGTTCGGTTCGGTTTTGGTGCGTATGAAAACTTTGTTAACCATAACCGACCCACTATTGTCGGTTTTCATAAAATCATTAAACCGATCAACCAGTTTTTGGTATGGTTCAATTATAGCGGTTTGCTTTCATCGGTTAATTCAGTTATGGGGCGGTTAGTTCGGTTGTCACACCCCAACTGATGGCGAAAACATCGGAGTGAGACGAAAACGAGATTGCAAGAGACTTCATAACACTATTTGTGACAATATTTAATAAAATCAAAATTTCGTTTCATTACTAAATTCAAGTACATCGTTTTGAAGCAAATACAACAACTTAATCAAAGAAACAAAATACAACATAAGTACTAAAAATTTAAAGGTGTGTTTCCAATCTTCCTACTAGATTTCATTCATCATCATCATCATCATCATCATCAATATATTGCAATACGTATTAAAGTATAGATCAATACATAAAGTATTGCCCAGGATACAATTTTAAGTACTAATATAAGTATAAAAGTTTAAACGAATCCACATGGCAAAATTCGGATACTAAGAACCTAACATGGCAATCATGCAACTATAATTGTCAACCCAAAGATTCACGCTAGTGTAATCATATCACGGCAATGATAAGACCGTTTTGTTTACTTAACATGACCTAAAAAATACGGGCGGTGCGTTAATCCTATAGCGCTATACATGTTAAGGGAGGCTCGTATGAAGTTAATGACAAGTATAAAGCAACAAGTATCATGTATGAGTTCAAGTATATCGTATCAAGCATGTATATTGGATTGTTTGTTTGTAAGCATGTTTATAGGTGTATGTGTGCATTTTTTGATAAGTTACACGTATTGCACCCAAAAGTGTTAAAATAGAAAGAGGTCATGTACACTCACGGTTTTGCAAAGCTTTCCGAGTTAAACCGCAAATTTGATAGTTGTTGGAGATGGAATATCGAAGTTACCCTATAAGGGGAACACAGAGGTGTGTGAGTATTCGGATTTGGTGAGAGATTCAGATGATTTCATGGGTCCTAACTTGCCCATTAGAATCATAAACGGGGAATTGAGAACGAAGATATAATAACCTATATTCATAACATTTAACTGTCAGCTGGTTAATATTAAGAATTTGGCTATGTATATGATATATATATATATATATATATATATTTATAATATTGTCCATCATATAATATCATAGAATTCATGTAAGTCAAATATAGATGATGAAATATCTCATTGTATGATTCACCAAAGCACAAAGTTTACCAACTTAGTTGGTAAACCCGGTTGGTCATGAATGAAAGTAAAATACGACTAATCTACTAACATACTAAGTGTAACACCTCGTAAAAATCATACCCAATAAAATAAAGACACGTGTCATGTAAGACAAACGTGTCAAGAACCCGGATAAAATAAAAGATGTATGGTAGGATTTAAATGGGCGACATGTTATTAAAATACCTCTGAGCGGCCAAAGTTATAAATCCCAAGATCCTTAAATCATTATGATAAACATCGAACATATATTTAGCCGGTTGTTTCTAAATAAATAAATTTTCCATTTTATATGGAAATTGGATTCTTAAAATATTACTACAATGATTAGAAATTTACAATACTTGTTTAAAGTAATTAAACTTGAGCTAAACATGTATTCTTGAGAATTCTGTCATTTCAAAGCTTGCCATAAAGATCCAAAATGTGAAAGTTCATGCAAGGCATGCAAAGGCCTGCCCATATGGTCCCCTACTGCAGAGAAAACTTGAGAATTCGGACACTACAAATTTGCATGGTCAAAATTTGGAAGTTTGCAAAATTTTTGGATTCTGGTCATCGGTTACGGACCGTAAGGCTTTAAGCTTACGGTTCGCAAGGATCGGTTACGGACCGCAACCAGTTAAGCATACGGTCCGCAAGGAGCATACCTGGGCGCATCAGACCAGGGTCGGTTACGGACCGTATCCGTAAAGGCTTACGGTACGCAAGGGGTGGATACGGACCGCAAGGCATTTTGCTTACGGTCCGTAAGCCTGTCGCTGGCAGCAGGTTTTGGACAGCTGCCTGTTCAGCCAGTTCCACCACCTTATTTGTATGGTTTTCGAAATCAGGGGCTGGATAGGTGGTATTTAGCCACATAGGGGCACCTGGGATCATCTCACAACACATGTAGACTTCCTTGGCTTGATCTTGTGCATTGTAGTTCACTATATAAGAAGAAGAAGTTGTGAACTTTGAGACTTGCTCACTCAACTCACTTGAAGCATTGCTCTGGAGCTTTTCTGGACTTCACCAAGTTTTCTAAACATCCCTAATCATACTTAGGACCATTGTAAGTGCTCCTAATCATTCTTAATTAAGTTTAGCTTAGTTAATTAGCTAAAAGTCAAACCGTCGTAATTAAGGTTTGACTTCGAGATTAAGCTATAATTATTTAGTCAAATCTCGAATTAAAAATACCTATAAGTAGGTAATTATGTGGGTAATGAACCCTTAAAAGGGTATTCTCAGATTCCCACTCTAACTATGTCAATTGTCGGGTCAAAGCTTACTTTAAAAAGTCAACAGAATGCTTATTTTCAAATTAATGCATAATTAGCAATGTAGGATTCATGCAACCTGTTTTATCATTAATATAACTTGGTAATTAATATAAGAACATGCCTAAACATGTTCAACTCGACAATTTTCAGTTTAGGCTCGGTTTGGAACCAAAAGTCGCATAGTTTGACTTATGCTTTGACTTTCAGTTCTGACCCGTTTAAGCCAAGTTTAGGATTGCCTTAGAGCTTCTTTTGGACCTATTTACATGTTAGTATAACCTTCTGTGATTATACAACTTGGTTCATTAGACATCCAATTCATATGCATGTTTTCGTTAATTGCTTAAATGTTGACTATTATGCCCTTTCCACCTTAAATTATGATTTTTGAAAATGTAAAAGAGTAGACACCTTAGTTACTGATTTATAAACTTGTACCCAAAATTTGATATCAGTTTGTGGTCTAGATTTAGAGTTACGCTCATTAGCGTAATTAGAAGTATTCTTAGTAATTAATTGGCATAATTAGCATATAGCCTATCTAAACCCAAATTTTAATATCAAACTTTTTACCTACTGATATAAAATAATATTTTGGGATTTTTGGAGATTTTTATTTATTTTTAGGCTGAGCATAACTTAGAGTTTTAAGCTTATTTCGGTTATTGCCGGTTTTGCCCTTTTGGGATATAAAATGAGTTTTATAAATCCTTTTGACCTCAAACCTTTTTCTACTGATTTATTATGTTAAATAAATTATTTTGAGCCTTCTGGAATTATAAAAATATCAGCTTTCTATACAAAACCCGGAAATGGCTCCAAATCGCCTTTTTAAGCATTTTTACGACATAGTATGTATCAAAACTAGTTTATATATATATGGTTTGATACCTACTGATATATTTAGTAAATTCTTATATTATAATAGTAAACAAAGGTTTTAAACTCAGATTTCCAGTTTTAACCTTTTAAGCTTATGTGAAATTACCAAAATGCCCCTTCGGTGCATAGTACGGTTAAAATTAATAAATTTCACATATATATGATACCCTACTGTTATAACTTATTAAATTAAGTATATTTACTAAATAAATCAGACCTGTAACTCAGGTTACTAATTAAACTCTTTTATACCCTTTAAAATGACCAAAATGCCTTTATGAGGTATAGTTTGCAATTAAAATCATTTTGGGCATAATAGAAGATATCTTGCTGATATCACAACATGTTTAGTGCATATTAACTCAGGGAACTTGTATATGATTCATATGGTTACTCGTTACGCATTTTTCGCGTTCGGATCGGCTTATGTAACTAGTTTGCACATTTTAGCCGAAACAGGACAAACCATATCATTATTGTCTTAAAATCCAGAATGTGTTTAAGTTACCCATATTAAACAAGCATGCAAGCTTGTCGGGTCAGAACCACATTCTAAAACGGTCTTCGCTTAATCATGCGATTGAACTGTATTCTTCCTTTAAAACTAACCGGTCTAAGCTTAGGCTAAATTAAAGACCCGTTAGGATTCTAATAGGTTATTATAAACCTTCGTTCCAGAATAGGAGATCCAGTAAAAGATATTTGCACTTGCTTATTGTGACTATACTTGCTCAGGTAAATACTTTTAACTTATTTTCCCTATACGGGCTTGGGGTACGGTATATAAAATATCGCTTGGTCGGGCATTGAATCTTTAATCAAATGTAGGTTAAACCATTGAAATGACCCGTTAAAATTGTTTTGCTTGCTTAAAGCCTTTGGGGGGTTAATGACCATGTCCCGGATATCCTTGGCATCATTTTACGAAATGGCCACGACTTAAGCATACGGGTGTAGGCGTACACCCGTTGTGCATATATATTAAGGTATAACCGCTAGTTTCGGGGGAAACTGCTTCGGGACTATACCATGTGGTGTGTCTATTGATCTTTAACCTGGTGTAGACCCGGGCTACTGGACGCATAAGAAACATGTAAATCTTTTACAAGTTTATATTCAAATATTTATCCCAAGTTATAAAAATCTTTTTGTGCCTTGTGCATTCAAATCATTTTTTAAAACCTTTTCAAAATGAGTCAGTTAAATTGTTTTTAGCAGTGTAAACTGACGTATTTTTTCAAAAAGATTAAGTGCAGGTACTACGCGTAATAGGCTGGCCTCTCCTTAGCATCACTTAGAGTCTCGCAAGCTTGGATGCCAAATTCTGTTGAACTATGTTTCCTCTTTATTTTGATCCGCCTGTGGATCTGTTTCAACTTTCAACTACATTGTGATACTTAAATATTACAATATTTATTCGGTTGAAATAAATCTATCTTTTTGCTTCCGTTGTGCATTTTAAATTTGTGTTGTTTGACTTTGATGATATCAACTACATCACGATACTCCCCACCGGGCCCACCGGTGATACGTGGAAAATAGGGGTGTGACAGGTTGGTATCAGAGCCAACACCGAGTGAATTAAACACTAGCCTTTTTGTGTTTAATCTCAGTGCACAAATTGCACATTCCTCGAGTTCCGAGTCTAGACAAAGAACATAGGACAAATTCTGTTTTTGTTTTATTTTATCTTTGTCTTTTATTTTATATATTCTTGTTGTTATTTTAATTATGCTTGCAGGTGTAAGAATGCCGCCCAGGATGAGACGAGGACGAGGTAAGGCTCCATTTACTAGCCATGACCATGAAGCCGGGCCTTCTCACCGGCGTACACCTTCGATCACAATGAGCACTAGCCCTCAGGAGCCATGGAGGGTTTACGTTGAACCCGGGAGGCGATCAGTCTCCCTAAGTTCCTCACCGTCCTACTTACATTCTTTTGGGCCGCAATCCGAAAACGAGCCCGTCAACCCTCCGCCCTCCTTTATACCGTTGCAGCGGTCAAACTCGCACCATTCTTTTGGTGACCCTACCCCTGCTTTCCAAAGCCGGTTCAACCCGGCTAATTTCATTCAAGAACCCATGGGTTTTAACCCACTAGGACCCGAAGATCATTTTTCGGGAAATGACGACATGGATGAAGATACGGATCCCGTGGAGCCTGCAACCGGGACCCCAAATCATCCCATCGAGATCTCGGATGGGTCCTGATATTCGCTAATTTACACATATTTTAGTCCCCCGTTTTACCCCTATTTTATGCGTTTTCGGCCGTAAAACCGTCATTCGGATACTTAATTATCTACATTTTTGTTTACAGGCCTAAAACAGCATACCAGACAAGATGATAGCAAAAACGAGGACTTTCCGGACAAAACGACGAAGCTGCGAACCTTCTGTTGGAAAAACTGACCTGGGCGTGTTGCACGGTCGTGCAACCTTATGCACGACCGTGCATGTCCGATGATCCATGAAGACCGGCAGTGAACGAGGGTGCAACTCCGAGACGAAGGCCAAACCCGAAACGGCACGGTCGTGCCATATGCAGAACGGTCGTGCCTATCCGACGATCTAACAAGACATCGGAACTGAACGACCAAAGGACCAGGCGTGCAACCAGAACTCGGTGAAGAACGGCCGTGCCAAATTAAGGACGCCCGTGCGAGACCGAAGACCAGTCAACGATCTGTGACGTCACGCAGTATGGTGGACCACCACCAATAATTGCTTAAAGTGCACGGTCGTGCGATCGGAAGAACGACCGTGCAACATGGAAAAAGCATAAAAACAGAACAGAACTATTCTATTGGTAACTCTGGAATTTTGGAGAGCTTTGCAGGCGATTTTGAGGCTCCGAAGGCTTCTGCTTTCACTCGGATTCAAGCCACATTGCCCGGTTTAGCTCGTTTACTATCCGGATTCTTAATCTTATGCTTGTTTATGGTAGGGTTTTCTAATCTTTCCATATTTTTGTTAATCTTTCAAGCATTTAGATTAATATTTATGTATTATTGTGGCCTTTGGGCAAAAACACAACAATCCCTTGCTTGATTATAACCATTAGTATGTTAATCTATGTTTGTAATGAAATTTGGAAGTGTTTTCTATGATTATCTTTGATGATTAGTTTGCAACCTTGTTATTGATATTGATTTCTTGATTATAAGTAATTGTGTTGGATGATTGGTGCTTGGTTAGGTAAGATAGTTGAAAAATGAAGCTTATTTAATCATGTATTAGTAAACTTTTAATTTGGTTAACTAGCTTAACTTGGTTAAAATGTGGGCACCATGATACTCTAACGGGTTAGTGGTTTAATAAAATGTAATTATTGTTAATCAAGAAAGCTTGCCTTCACGGAAGGACTCTAACGGGTTAGATGGTGTTGTTACGAATTCTTGCCATGATTTGTTAGCTTAGTTAGTAGTTTCGGCCAAAATTGCTATCTTGGTGAATTTATGCGCAAGATTTGTAAAATGAACTCGGTTGTGATTTAATCTAGTTTATGCTTGTCTCGGTGGTTGCATTGTGTTTATCGGTGTTGCTTTCCTTGATTAAGTGAGGTTAGAAAACTCCTAACGGATGACTAACTTATTTTTAGGAGATTTTTGTAGACATTTATCAATTGCACGTTAAAGAACAATCTTAGGTGGTTAAAGTGTGTTTATCGTTTTAACTTTCCGAATGATTGTCATGTTAGGATTCCCGAAAGGGATACTAATTGTCTTAAAATGGAAAATTGACCGAATGCTTCTAGTGTCAAAACTGACTTAGTTGACATGCTTTGGTTGTGTATTAAGCAAGGCTATTAATATATAATTTACTATGTTTTATAAGTATTTATTTATGCTTACTTTAGTTTTAAATAAAACCAAAACAACTAATGTTTTTACCGGTAATTTAGTGGCAAAGGTCTAGTATTATTTCTCCGCCCATTTCCGTGGATCGATACTTGGTTCTTACCGATACTTTACTACATATATGACGGGGTACACTTGCCCTGTCGTGTGTGTTTTGATGTAAAAGTAATAATCACTTTTATAAATTTAAAACCAATTCGTGTGTAATTTCATTGTAAAAATATGTATAGTAGCGCACGTACCAAGTTTTTGGCGCCGCTGCCGGGGACTGGCGAGTTTTAGGAACGACCCGAGTCATTGTGTTATCGGTGTATATACTTGTTAATATTTGTGTATATTTTCATGATTAATTATTTGTTGATTTATTTGTTAATATTTCTAGCTTTTAATTCAATTTATTCATTTTCGTGATTCTTTTGTACACTTGTAAATTTTTATTCTATTTATTTGTTCAAATCCGGATTTATTTATTCATTTATTCTTTGAGTTTTCAGCTCTTAAAAATCATTTTTGTACTAGCCGATTCGATTATTTTCGTTGCTTTGATTTTTATAAAAATTTCGGCCCATTTTCGGATTTTTATAAATTTTACAGCCCGTATTTATACATATTCTGCTTCTATTCAGCAAAAAAAAAAACAGCATTATTATATTAATAAAATATTCATTGTGTCAGTTTTTCGTTTGCAGGTTGATGTCCTCAACTCCCGCGCCCGCTATTGCTGAGCCGACTGACGAACCATCGCATAATCTTAGAAGAAGTAAGAGGCTGCGCGAAAGGTCGCTTGTCATTGCACAACACATTGCAAACGCAATCGACGAGCCGGTGATTATCTCTGAAGACGAAAGCTCAGGGGACGAGGAGAGGGTCGTCATGGCGGACGACGACCGACCGTTGAATGAAACAAATCAGCCCGGAAGTGCAGGCCTGGAGCCGAGTATCCTTCAGCCTACTATAGATACTCCTACTTTTGAAATTAGACCTAGTATTATTAATATGGTGCAAAATTCTGTACAGTTTGACGGACGTGAGCATGAGGATCCTGGGAGGCATATCGCTGCTTTTCTCCCTGTTTGTTCGACATTTCGGATTACAGGTGTTTCGGAGGATGCGATTCGGTTGAGGTTATTTCCGTTTTCGTTACGTGACAAAGCTAGAGCTTGGCTTATGTCACTTCCTGCCGGGTCCATCAGGACCTGGAATCAGTTGGCGGAGCAGTTTATGCAGAAATATTTTCCACCTGAGAAAACGAACAAGCTTCGTAACCGGATTGTTTCCTTTCGCCAGGACGAGGGCGAGTCGTTGCATGCGGCTTGGGAGAGATTCAAGGATTTGTTGATTGATGTGCCACATCATGGCTTCTCCAAGCGACAGCTGGTTTTGACGTTCTATCAGGGGCTCAGCTATAATACGCAAGAGCGATTAGACGTGAACGCGGGAGGCGATCTTGGAACTAAGACGCCGACTGAAGTGTATGATATTATAGAAAAAGCTGCGTTGAAATCCAGCTCGCATCGGGAAGGAGATAGAGGTCGATCATCGTCATCATCATCTCGCTCAAGAGTTCATTCTGTAGACGACTACATGGCCATTACTGCACAAATCTCGGCTCTTACATCGAGATTCGATAGGTCCCAGATGATTGCGCATGCTGGCTCGGGTTGTGACCAGTGCGGAGTGTCACACGAGCCGGGGGCATGTTTTTAGGGAGTCGTATATGAGGGCCACGAAGAAGTAGATTTTGTGAGTAATCAAGTGAGGCCGCAGAACAACCCGTACAGCAACACCTATAATCCCGGTTGGAGAAATCACCCAAATTTTGGGTGGCGAGCGAACGCAGGTGTCACACCCCGATTTCCACGTGTATCACCGGTGGGCCCGGTGGGGGATTACCGTGACGTAGTTGGCAACAATATAGTCAAACCACACAATTATATAAATGCACAGCGGAAGCTTAAAGATAAATATATACTTCAACCTCTGGTTGTAATATCAAAAGTATTACAGAAGTCGAATGTATCCACAGCGGATCAAAATAATAATAAAATATTGTTCAATCAGATACGGCATCGAGTTTGCGAGACTATTCGTGATGTAGGAAGCTATTACCAGCCAATTTCGTATAGTACCTGCACTTAATCTTTTGGGGAAAAATACGTCAGTTTACACTGGTAAATACGTTCAACTGACACATTTAAAAATGTTTATTAAAATTGATTTGAATGCACAAGGCACAAATTCTTTTATAACTTGGGAAAATTATTAAAATCTTGTGAACGTATTATATGTTCTTTTATGCGTTCAGTAGCCCGGATCGTGCCGGGTTAAAGATTAATAGACACACCACATTGCGTAAAAACCGTAGTATAGAAACCAACGGCTACGTCTTTTAATTAAGTGTCGACAATATATACCGGGTGTACGCCTACACCGGGATGTCGAGGTCGTGGCCATTTCGTAAAATGATGCCAAGGATATCCGGGACAACGGTCATTAACCCCCCAAAGGCTTTTAAGAAACAAAACTGTTTAAATGAGCCGATCATAATATTTAATTAACCACCTAAGCGATGGAAGATATGATGCTCAATCAAGCGGTAAATATTATACCGTATCCCAAGCCCATATAGGGGAAATAAGTTAAAAGTATTTACCTTTGCAAGTATATTCCTTAATTTGATTAAATCACCGATAGCTTTTACTGGGGCTCCTAATCTGGAACGAAGGTTTTAATTAACCTCTTAGAATCCTAACGGGTCTCATATTAGCCGTAGCCTAGACCGGTTGGTTCCGATATATAGGTATGGTTTAATCGCGTGAAAGGCGAAAACCGAGAATGGAATGTGATTCTGTCCCAAACAAGTTCAGAGACTTGTTTTATATGGGTTCAATGTTCACACTCTGTATTTTGGGGTCAAAATAATATAGTTTGACCCGTATCGGCTAATTTATGAAAACTAGTTTCATAAGCCGAACCGTGCGCGCAATAGGCGAAACGGTTAACCATGAGAGTCTTACGCTTATTTCCTAAGTCAATATGCCTTAAAGAGGTTGTGGTATCGGTAGGATACCTTCCGTGATGCCCGTAACGAGTTTAAGTTAATATTACGCCCCGTAGGGGCTTTTCGGTCATTTTAAAGACTTTTAAAGAGCTTTTCGAGTTCGACAGGAAATCTGAGTTTCCCGAACAGTTTATAAAGTCTAAAATACTTTATTTATTATTTAAAATCAGTAGCAACTGGAAACGGGTCAAAAGACCTTGTAGAACTCACGTTTTGGCCGAAAAGGGCATATTCGGTATTTACCGAACCGTAGCCATAACCGCAGGTTATGAGCAAGGTAAAAATTATTAAAAATCTTTAAAATTCCAAAAATATTATTTTATAACAGTGGGTAAAAGTTTTGGTGACGAAATCTTGGTTTAGATGGGCGTTATGCTAATTGCGCCGTTTATTACAAAAGTTTCTTATAAATGCGCTATTTAGCATAACTCTCATTCTAGACCTCGGATTGACGTGAAACTTTAAGGACATGCTTATAATTTAATAAGAAAGGTTATGGTCCGTTCACGTGTCCGAAATACTCGGTTTATTTTTTAAAAGGCCGTTACGGTCAACTTTTAGGCGATTAACGGAAATGCGTAAAAGACTCGGACAAATCATGAACCGGTCACAGAGGCTTATACCACCATGTAACCTGGTCCTAAGAGAGTCCTAAGGCATATCTATACCTCACTAAAACGGGTCAGAACTGAAGTCAAAGCAAAAGTCAAACTTTTGCGACATTCGGCTCCGAACCGGGTCAATATAGCAAATGGTCAATTCAAACGAGCGTAAACAAGTTTATATACTTAATATCATGTTTTATGAGTGCCAAAACAGGTTTCATAGCATATACATTACAGATTATGTATAAAACGGCAAAATAGCTTTCTGTTGACTTTTTAAGTGCACGTTTGACTCGACATTTGACATAGTTAGAGCGGTGATCAGAGGGAACCCTTTTAGGGGTTTATTACCCACGTAAATACCAACTCATAACTACTTTTGATCCGACAATTCACTGGACCATTTGTGAATTATCGCTATAACAATCGTTAGTTACGACGGTTTGGTTTATAAGCTAAATTTATGGAAATACAAGACCACAATGGATGTGAACGACTTACAGAAGTTGTGTCTTGCTTAGAGAGCAGAGAAGAATGCTTGAGAGCTTTAGAATATGATCAGATGAGTGAGTTTGAGTTGTGTGTTGGTTATGAACCAAGGATGGCTATTTATAGTGAAACAAGGCACTCAATATCATTACACAACACCTACAACTGATCATGGATGATGTGCAGGTGTCCCATAGAGCTATGGGTCGAGTATAGGGTGCCCATGCCTCATTTATTGATGTTTGATCGTTCACAAGCTCAAAAGGCATGCAATTACAAACTTTCTGCATCTGGGCGTCTCATGCGACCCGCATGGAGGATCCATGCATGTTTTAACGTGGGCCGCCTGAGACTCAAACTTCAGGCGCGTATATTAGGTGGCTCGCGGCCCGCTTTCACTTAACCCGAAACTCAATGCGGGTCGCGAGAGGTTAGATTTTTAAGTTTTTAAAATCTTTTATAATCATTGCGAAATCCTGGTAATTAATAACGAAATCTTTCGTAATTATTAACCTGGCCTTTCGGGTTTGAAGGGGTAACTTTGCGGTTTGGCCCTCGGTTAATTACAACTAAGGACCTCGTGTTATTTACCCGCGTTGTTAAGTCCCCGGTTAGTTTATTAGTTATTCAGAAAGCCTTAACTTTCACTGTTGACGCTTTTAATCCTTCTCATACGAATTCGATCATAACTTTCTCGTTTTAAAACGGAACTTCGCGGAATTTATACAGTATATTCTAGTGAGCGTATAATACTGTTACAAAGCCTCGGGAGCGTTAAAGGGTCACTCAGAGGTATAATTAAACATGTTGACACAGTTAACCCCTGTAGCTTGTAATCTCTCACTTTCTTCCGCGTTTCGCTTCCGTACGATCCATGATTCATTCGTTTGAAGGTACAAGCACCATTTAGGGTTACCATACAGTATATTTACCCTTGCTTGACATCTATAACCCTCGAATTTACATACATTCAAGGTTTGTCAAAATTAGTCCTTTATTTAATATCAATGCCATGTGTAATCAAATGACACGTGTTAACACATCATTGGACACAAAAATTCGAGGTGTTACATCCTCACCCCCTTAAAATAAATCTTGACCCGAGATTTACTCAAATAAATAGGGGTACTTTTCTTTCATTGTGGCTTCGACTTCCCACGTATATTCGGGACCTCTACGAGCATCCCATTTGACCTTTACAATCGGTACGTGCTTTCTTCGAAGCTTCTTCACCTGTCGATCTTCAATCGACAAAGGTTTTTCTACAAACTTTAAGCTCTCATCTATATGCACATCTGTGTGTGGAATCACCAATGATTCATCGGCGAAGCACTTTTTGAGATTGCAGATGTGGAACACATTGTGAATTCCATTGAGCTCTTCAGGCAAGTTCAACTTATAGGCAACTGACCCGACACGTTCAATGACCTCAAAAGGTCCTATGTACCTCGGACTCAGCTTGCCCTTCTTGCCGAAACGCATCACCCCCCTCCAGGGTGATACCTTAAGCAACACTTTTTCACCTACTTTGAAGTGAAGATCCTTACGTTTCGGATCAGCGTAGCTTTTCTGCCTATCGCGGGCAGCCTTGAGACGTTCCCGGATCTGGACAATCTTGTCCGTTGTCTGGAAAACTATCTCTGGTCCCGATAATTGGACCTCTCCTACTTCCGCCCAACAAACTGGCGATCTACATTTCCTACCGTATAATGCCTCGAAAGGCGCAGCCTTTATGCTGGTATGGTAGCTATTATTGTAGGAGAATTCGATTAGGGGTAGATTCTTATCCCAGCTACCACCTAAATCGATTGCACATGCACGGAGCATGTCTTCTAGCGTTTGGATAGTACGCTCACTTTGACCGTCCGTCTGTGGATGGTAAGCCGTACTGAAGTTCAAACGCGTGCCCAAAGATTGCTGGAAACTCTTCCAGAAGTGAGACGTGTATCTAGTATCCCTGTCGGAGATAATAGACACAGGTATGCCGTGTAAGGCTACAATCTTATCAACATAAAGTTGGGCTAACATATCGGAGCTATACGTCTCCTTGATGGGTAAGAAATGAGCTGATTTAGTCAGCCTATCGACTATGACCCATATCGTGTCGTTTCCCTTCCTGGTTTTCGGTAACTTGGTAATAAAATCCATAGTTACGCATTCCCACTTCCACTCAGGAAGCTCAGGCTGTTGTAGCAAGCCAGACGGTTTTTGGTGCTCGGCTTTGACTTGAGCACAAGTCAAGCACTTTGCTACATGGGCGGCCACAGACTTTTTCAAGCCTATCCACCAATAGTTTGCCTTTAAATCTTGATACATCTTGTCTGCACCAGGATGGACAGAATATTTGGAACTATGGGTTTCCTGGAGGATAACATCTCGTAGTCCTCCATAAATCGGAACCCATATACGTCCGTTCAGTCTAAGGATTCCATCCTTGCTAAGAGTCAACTGCTCCTCAGTTACTCCTAATTTTTCATTAGGATAATTAGCTTCCAACACAGCCTCTCGCTGTGCAGCTAATATCCTTTCAATTAAATTGTTCTTGACCTCAATGCTCTTGGCATTGATTCGAATAGGTTTTACCCTTTCTTTTCTGCTCAGGGCATCAGCGACTACATTCGCCTTGCCGGGATGGTACCTGATCTCGCAATCATAGTCATTCAAGGTTTCCATCCAACGGCGCTGCCTCATGTTCAACTCCTTCTGGTTGAACAGGTGCTGGAGGCTTTTGTGATCAGAATAAATCACAAATTTAATACCATAAAGGTAATGCCTCCACAACTTCAGTGCAAATACAACGGCACCCAACTCCAAGTCATGGGTGGTGTAGTTCTTTTCGTGCACCTTTAGTTGTCTTGAAGCATAGGCAATCACCTTGCCCTTCTGCATAAGCACACACCCCATGCCTGTGTGTGATGCATCGCAGTAAACTACGAATTCATCTGTACCTTCAGGTAGTGTCAACACAGGTGCGTTGCTTAGCTTCTGCTTCAGAACTTCGAAGGACTCTTGCTGCTTTGGGCCCCAAATAAATTTTTCTTTCTTCCTGGTTAAGGAAGTCAGGGGCGCAGCAATCCTTGAAAAATTCTCAATAAATCTCCTGTAGTATCCTGCTAATCCCAGGAAACTACGAATTTCGGTAGGCGTCTTTGGCTCTTGCCAGTTCATGACTGCCTCTACCTTAGCGGGATCCACTTGGATACCACGCTCACTTACAACGTGACCTAAAAACTGAACCTCTCGTAGCCAGAATTCACATTTCGAGAATTTGGCGTAGAGTTTCTCACGCTGTAGTAATTTGAGAATGCAACGGAGGTGCTTCTCGTGGTCAGCTTGGCTTTTGGAATATATAAGAATATCGTCGATGAAGACGATGACAAATTTGTCCAAATACGGCTTGCAGACGCGATTCATGAGATCCATGAACGCAGTCGGTGCATTTGTGAGCCCAAAAGGCATCACTAGGAACTCGTAATGACCATAGCGAGTCCTAAATGCTGTCTTATGTACATCTTCATCTCTGACCCTTAGCTGATGATAGCCCGACCTTAAGTCGATCTTCGAGAAATAGCTTGCTCCTTGCAGCTGATCGAACAGATCGTCGATCCTTGGCAAAGGATATCTATTCTTTATGGTAACTTTGTTTAGCTCTCGGTAATCGATGCACAAACGCATCGATCCGTCCTTCTTCTTTACAAATTGGACAGGTGCTCCCCAGGGAGACGAACTGGGTCTGATGAAACCTTTTGCCAATAGTTCATCCAACTGGGTCCTTAATTCCTTCATTTCCGTCGGAGCTAGCCTGTAGGGCGCTCTAGCTATAGGAGCTGCTCCAGGAATGATATCTATTCTAAATTCCACTTGTCTATCTGGTGGTAAACCAGGTAGTTCTTCGGGGAAAACCTCGGGATATTCAGAAATAACAGGAAGATCCTCTATCTTCGGCTTAGGCTCTTCAATTATCACATGAGCCATGTAAATGACACAGCCTTTGTTCAAACACCTAGAAGCTTTGAGCATAGATACGTCCTTGGGTAATCCATACTGCGTGTCTCCTCGAATGGTGAGCGATTCGCCACTCGGAGTCTTTAGCACTATAAGCCTTTTGTTGCAAACGATTTGGGCCTGATTACTGGATAACCAGTCCATGCCTAGAACTATGTCGAAACCCGCTAGATTATAGGGAAGTAGAGATAGAGGAAAAGAATGGTTCTTAATGGACATTTCACATCCCTCTAGAATAGTGGAGACGGTTTCCATCGTGCCGTCTGCTAACTCTACCTCGTATTTCACATCTAGGGTTTTGATAGGCATATTTAATAATTGGAAAAATTTTTGGTCTACAAAGGATTTATCGGCGCCTGAATCGAAAAGTACTCTTGCAAATATATTATTTACGAGAAAAGTACCTGTAAGCACATTGTCGTTCAGCACAGCCTCCTTTGCATCCATGCGGAAGACTCTCGCATTTGTCTTTTTGGTCTCCTCCGCCTTCCTGGCATTCTTAGGGCAGTTGCTCTTGATATGCCCCTTTTCATTGCAACCGTAGCAGGTTGCGTTCTTGATTTTCTTACAATCTACAGTCTTATGATCCTTGGACTTGCATAGTCCACAGGAAAAAGTCTTTGGCTGAGACTGTGAATTCGACCCAAACCTACATTTCCCAGAGTGGGGTTTCTTGCAGATTTTGCAATTGGGTCTTTCACCAGTTTGCCCATCTTTCTTCGTCTCCGACCCTCTTTTGCCATCACCGTTTCCACGGTGCTTCTTTCCTGACCTTCGTGAGGTATCATCCTCACGTTTCCTCTTCTCAGCCTCCTTGCTCCTTAGCGTCCTCAGACGGACAGCATCTAAAGTGAGAGACAAGGAGAGGTCAGTAACTGACCTGAAGGTCGTCGGCCGAGAGGCCTTCACGCTAGCCTTTATTGCAGGCTCCAAGCCCCCAATGAAACGGGCGATTCTTCTAGACTCTGGTGTCACAAGGTACGGAACCAGGCGAGACATCGTATTGAAGCTCGTCAAATAAGCCTGGCAGTCCAGGTTCGTCATCACCAGTGACACAAAGTCAGCCTCGATCTTCTCAACCTCATGCTGAGGGCAGTAGTTTTCCTTAATGAGAGCAATAAATTCCTCCCATGTCATCTTGTACAAAGCAGACTTACCTGATGCCTGCACCAACGCTCTCCACCATGCCAGGGCCTCGCCCTTAAATGACTGGGACACAAACTTCACCACATCCTTCTCAGCGCACCCACTGATGTCCACAATAGTGTCCATCTCATCCAGCCAGGTGATACAATCTACAGCTCCCTTCTCCCCTGTAAATTCCCGGGGCTTACAAGATACAAAATACTTGTAGGTGCAACCCTTGGCACCGGACGCATCAGTATATTCTCGTTCACGACGAATACTATTCTCAGCGGACGAGTGGTTATCATCATCTTTCTTGGGTTTGGAGAGTGGTTTGGATTGTGACTTTGGTTTGGAGGGTGGTTTTGATACGGTTCTGCCTTGGGACTCAGTATATTGACGATCCAGAGCTGCCTGAACAGCACTGTCAATTAGAGCCTTTAACTGTGCGCCTGTCAAATGCACTGGCGCATTGTCGTAGTCATCTTCATTTGTATGGCTATTCTCTCCATTGGGATCCGCCATTGTAACTTGAATCTGTTACAGAAGATAACAAAATTTTATTCAGGAGATTATTATATAATTGTCTTTCATGACAATTTGTCAACCATGGTAACAGAGACCATATTTGGTTAACTTATTACTCATTAAATCTTAGGATTTGAATATATCCTATTTTAGCTATATCAATAATATTGGCGGCATAAAGCCTAATCACGAGGATGTTTTATAATTTTAGCCGAGATTTCAGAGAATCAAAGGCATAGAGGTTTGAACCGTAGTTCTCTTACCCCTTTCTGGCAGGGAGTCATAGACTACCACTGTCTTTTGTCTTTATAAGACGATTATTACGGCCCATAGGCACTACACCACTAATGGATGTTTTAATAAGGTTGGCCCGTAGGCACTACATCACAAATGGATGTTTAATATGATTGGCCCGTAGGCACTACATCACTAATGGATATTTAAATAAGGTTGGCCCGTAGGCACTACATCACTAATGGATGTTTTAATAAGGTTGATCACCTTCATTGGTGATTTAACCTACGATTTATAAATCATTTAGTTGGGTTTTGAAATCCTTAAAGGATTATTGTATAAGAATGACGTGCGTGATTTTAACGAATCACATCTGTCATGATTGTTAACATGCTTGCAGCGGTTAACAGGGAATCTGAATCTTTTAATTAAGTCCTACCATCTTGGCCGGATCTTAAAAGACACCAGGCTAGGTTTCACTCGTAAGATTCTTTATTTAGGCAGATCAATTTAAAAGGAATGGTTTTGATTTATTTCATACATATTAAAACAAAACTCATAACATACATTCCATAATCTCAAATACAATCACATATTGCCATAAACGGGTCTTTCAAATAGTACATACCTCCATAGAGGTTTAAAATAAGTGACAAGTCCACGCAGGGACTAACATAAAATAAGTGTCCATGCAAGGACTAAAAGATAAGTCCACGTAGGGACTGAAATATGATAAGTGTCCACACAGGGACTTATTTCAAAGTAGAAATTACATTAGTACAACTATTAAGGGCTAGTGGTCACGTTTCTTCTTTTTGCCCTTTAGTAGGTTCGCCAAGCCTTTGAGAAATCCTCTGTGGCTCTTTTTCTCTTCCTCGAACTCTCTCTCCACACGATCTAGTCAATGGAGTATCTCTTCCTGTTCAGGAGGAGAGAAACGTGGTTGTGGCGCTTGTTGCGGAACTGGAGGTCTGGGAGGTATTGGATACCCATGAGCTGAGTAGTCCGGTGCTCCCATGTTCCCATGAGCTCCGTCAGGGTAGCGTGAATTATATCTAGCCGACACCACATATGGGTCGCGCTCATAATTGTAGTTGTAATGTGCTTGTGACGGTTCGAACGGGTTGTAAGCCGTTGGACCCGTGTAAGCAGGTATGGGTTGGTCATACCCAAATGGTGGCGAATTTGGTGCAGCTGGTGCGGAGTTCGCCTCCTGTATAGGACTTGAAGGTCCTTCTTCTTGTAGTGGCGGATAGTGGCTACTACTAGAGTGTCGAGGGGTGCTGAAGTGGATACCTCCTCCTCCTCGTGTGGACATACGAGCATTTGTCCTCCTACGCCTTGGCGGATCAGGCATTACTGGTTGCGCCGGTGGCGGAGGTGGTGGCGTAACTGCCACAAAGCGTGAATCCTCAGAGGGATCCTGTGGATGTCGCGGTTGTTGTGATGTCTGTTGAGGTGGTGTGTAGTACCACTCATGTCGGTCGAACAACGCTTGGAAACTATCTGGTCCCTGATAGGGTGTGCCATGGAAGGATGACCCATCAGAGACTTCTATCGGATGCGTGGGCGTACCACGAGCAGGTTCTGTCGGATCAGTATCTTCGTCCATATGATCCTCGGAGAAGTGATCTTGTGGCCCTAATGGAACAAAGCCTGAAGGTTCCTGTATGTAGTCAGCTGGATTAAACTGACCTATGAAGTATGGAGTAGGGTCATCGTAATTTCGGTGCGATACCGAACGTTGTAGAGGTATGAAGGAAGGTTGCGGGTTGTTGGGATCATTCTCTGAATTTGGCCCAAATGAGTGCCGGTATGACGGCGTCGAGCTGTGCGAGGTGGAATGCCTCGCAGGTTCGTAAAGATCTCTTCGTCGTTGTGGTTCTTCGCTCCTTGTCATTGAAGGAGGTCTTGTACCTGACGGTCCAGCTTCGTGATCGTGATGCGTCACAATATCTCCTCTGCCTCTTCTTCCCCTTCCTCTTCCTCGGAATATTACTGGCGGCATGTTTCCTACTTTATAAAACTTTAAATACCAATAATAAAAGAAAAAGACAAAATTGGAATAACAATTCGAATTTGTCCTAAGTTCTTGTCTAGACTCAAGTATGTGCAATTGTGTCATTGAGATTAAACACATTGCCTAACGTGTTTAATTCACTCAATGTTGGCTCTGATACCAACCTGTCACACCCCGATTTCCACGTGTATCACCGGTGGGCCCGGTGGGGGATTACCGTGACGAAGTTGGCAACAATATAGTCAAACCACACAATTATATAAATGCACAGCGGAAGCTTAAAGATAAATATATACTTCAACCTCTGGTTGTAATATCAAAAGTATTACAGAAGTCGAATGTATCCACAGCGGATCAAAATAATAATAAAATATTGTTCAATCAGATACGGCATCGAGTTTGCGAGACTATTCGTGATGCTTAGGAAGCTATTACCAGCCAATTTCGTATAGTACCTGCACTTAATCTTTTGGGGAAAAATACGTCAGTTTACACTGGTAAATACGTTCAACTGACACATTTAAAAATGTTTATTAAAATTGATTTGAATGCACAAGGCACAAATTCTTTTATAACTTGGGAAAATTATTAAAATCTTGTGAACGTATTATATGTTCTTTTATGCGTTCAGTAGCCCGGATCGTGCCGGGTTAAAGATTAATAGACACACCACATTGCGTAAAAACCGTAGTATAGAAACCAACGGCTACGTCTTTTAATTAAGTGTCGACAATATATACCGGGTGTACGCCTACACCGGGATGTCGAGGTCGTGGCCATTTCGTAAAATGATGCCAAGGATATCCGGGACAACGGTCATTAACCCCCCAAAGGCTTTTAAGAAACAAAACTGTTTAAATGAGCCGATCATAATATTTAATTAACCACCTAAGCGATGGAAGATATGATGCTCAATCAAGCGGTAAATATTATACCGTATCCCAAGCCCATATAGGGGAAATAAGTTAAAAATATTTACCTTTGCAAGTATATTCCTTAATTTGATTAAATCACCGATAGCTTTTACTGGGGCTCCTAATCTGGAACGAAGGTTTTAATTAACCTCTTAGAATCCTAACGGGTCTCATATTAGCCGTAGCCTAGACCGGTTGGTTCCGATATATAGGTATGGTTTAATCGCGTGAAAGGCGAAAACCGAGAATGGAATGTGATTCTGTCCCAAACAAGTTCAGAGACTTGTTTTATATGGGTTCAATGTTCACACTCTGTATTTTGGGGTCAAAATAATATAGTTTGACCCGTATCGGCTAATTTATGAAAACTAGTTTCATAAGCCGAACCGTGCGCGCAATAGGCGAAACGGTTAACCATGAGAGTCTTACGCTTATTTCCTAAGTCAATATGCCTTAAAGAGGTTGTGGTATCGGTAGGATACCTTCCGTGATGCCCGTAACAAGTTTAAGTTAATATTACGCCCCGTAGGGGCTTTTCGGTCATTTTAAGTTAATATTACGCCCCGTTGCGCCGTTTATTACAAAAGTTTCTTATAAATGCGCTATTTAGCATAACTCTCATTCTAGACCTCGGATTGACGTGAAACTTTAAGGACATGCTTATAATTTAATAAGCAAGGTTATGGTCCGTTCACGTGTCCGAAATACTCGGTTTATTTTTTAAAAGGCCGTTACGGTCAACTTTTAGGCGATTAACGGAAATGCGTAAAAGACTCGAACAAATCATGAACCGGTCACAGAGGCTTATACCACCATGTAACCTGGTCCTAAGAGAGTCCTAAGGCATATCTATACCTCACTAAAACGGGTCAGAACTGAAGTCAAAGCAAAAGTCAAACTTTTGCGACATTCGGCTCCGAACCGGGTCAATATAGCAAATGGTCAATTCAAACGAGCGTAAACAAGTTTATATACTTAATATCATGTTTTATGAGTGCCAAAACAGGTTTCATAGCATATACATTACAGATTATGTATAAAATGGCAAAATAGCTTTCTGTTGACTTTTTAAGTGCACGTTTGACTCGACATTTGACATAGTTAGAGCGGTGATCAGAGGGAACCCTTTTAGGGGTTTATTACCCACGTAAATACCAACTCATAACTACTTTTGATCCGACAATTCACTGGACCATTTGTGAATTATCGCTATAACAATCGTTAGTTACGACGGTTTGGTTTATAAGCTAAATTTATGGAAATACAAGACCACAATGGATGTGAACGACTTACAGAAGTTGTGTCTTGCTTAGAGAGCAGAGAAGAATGCTTGAGAGCTTTAGAATATGATCAGATGAGTGAGTTTGAGTTGTGTGTTGGTTATGAACCAAGGATGGCTATTTATAGTGAAACAAGGCACTCAATATCATTACACAACACCTACAACTGATCATGGATGATGGGCAGGTGTCCCATAGAGCTATGGGTCGAGTATAGGGTGCCCATGCCTCATTTATTGATGTTTGATCGTTCACAAGCTCAAAAGGCATGCAATTACAAACTTTCTGCATCTGGGCGTCTCATGCGACCCGCATGGAGGATCCATGCATGTTTTAACGTGGGCCGCCTGAGACTCAAACTTCAGGCGCGTATATTAGGTGGCTCGCGGCCCGCTTTCACTTAACCCGAAACTCAATGCGGGTCGCGAGAGGTTAGATTTTTAAGTTTTTAAAATCTTTTATAATCATTGCGAAATCCTGGTAATTAATAACGAAATCTTTCGTAATTATTAACCTGGCCTTTCGGGTTTGAAGGGGTAACTTTGCGGTTTGGCCCTCGGTTAATTACAACTAAGGACCTCGTGTTATTTACCCGCGTTGTTAAGTCCCCGGTTAGTTTATTAGTTATTCAGAAAGCCTTAACTTTCACTGTTGACGCTTTTAATCCTTCTCATACGAATTCGATCATAACTTTCTCGTTTTAAAACGGAACTTCGCGGAATTTATACAGTATATTCTAGTGAGCGTATAATACTGTTACAAAGCCTCGGGAGCGTTAAAGGGTCACTCAGAGGTATAATTAAACATGTTGACACAGTTAACCCCTGTAGCTTGTAATCTCTCACTTTCTTCCGCGTTTCGCTTCCATACGATCCATGATTCATTCGTTTGAAGGTACAAGCACCATTTAGGGTTACCATACAGTATATTTACCCTTGCTTGACATCTATAACCCTCGAATTTACATACATTCAAGGTTTGTCAAAATTAGTCCTTTATTTAATATCAATGCCACGTGTAATCAAATGACACGTGTTAACACATCATTGGACACAAAAATTCGAGGTGTTATAGCAGGAAATCAGAACCCATTGGGGTTCACTCAGTGTGCTCCAGCGCCTCAGCAGGGTCAGCAGTACCAACAGTACAACCAACCTTACCAGCAGCGTCCATATTCGTACCAGAATCAGGGCACTGGGAGTAGCTCCCAGCAGCAGGCCCCTCAGTCTAATTCCAAGCTGGAGGATATGATGGCTCAGCTTCTCTCTAGCTCTGAAAAACGATACCAACAAAGCGAAGATCGTTTTCTAGCTAACGAGGGAGAAATGAGGAGTCAGAAAGCCTCGATTCAGAATATCGAGAATCAGGTTGGTCAGCTGGCGCAGATGATGTCCAAAAGACCCCCATGCGGTCTTCTGGGTAATACAGAACCAAACCCGGGCGGGCATGTGAATGCGATCATGACCAGGAGTGGAAAAACTACCGGACCCGTCATATCGGACTCAGCACCGATCACTAAAGCGGTCCTGACTGACACACCGGACGAGGTGCAAGCCAGGCTACGCCCAGCAAGTACAACACAAGTCCAGGAGCCGATCAAAGATTACACTCCTCCAGTACCTTATCCAGGCAGGCTGAAGAAGCAGAAGAATGAAGAACAATACGGTAAGTTCCTTGAGTTGTTTAAGCAACTACACATCAATATACCGTTTGTTGAAGCCTTGGCCCAGATGCCAAAGTATGCGAAATTCTTAAAGGATATCCTCTCGAATAAACAGAAGCTCGAGGATATATCATGTGTGGTGATGAATGAAACTTGTTCTGCCGTTCTGCAAAACCGTCTGCCCACGAAAATGGGAGATCCTGGTAGCTTTACGCTCCCATGTTTGATTGGAAACATGTCTGTTAGCCACGCATTGGCTGACTTGGGAGCGAGTATCAACCTTATGCCGTATAAGGTTTTTACAAAGCTGGATCTGGGTGAGCCGTCACCCACTAGGATGAGCATTCGGTTGCCAGACCGCTCAATAAAGTATCCGCGCGGATTTGTGGAAAACATGCTTGTAAAAATCGATAAATTTGTTTTCCCAGTGGACTTTGTTATCCTTGACATGGACGAAGATTCAAGAGTACCTTTGATACTTGGACGTCCTTTCCTCAATACAGCGAGGACGATTGTTGATGTGGCAGCTGACCAAATCACGCTCCGAGTGAATGATGAGCACGTGACATTCGATATCAAAAGATTGATGCAGCATCCGCAATGTCACGATGACAAGCTTTATTACGTCGACATTGTCGATGCATGTGTGTGCTCTCATTTTCAAGGTACTATTGACGAGATTGATTCGGACACACGTCTGTCGTGTGGGGACCTGATTGGCATTACGCAGGAGGGCCACGATTTCGAGCAGCCAGTCTATCAGATTGGTGACGATGGTTCCCAGAGTCCGGAGAGATTTCTTGAAATTGGCCATGTGAAAGAGGAGGAAGCAGAGCCTTCGGTTGAAGATCCGACGCCTTTGGAGTTGAAAGAACTCCCGCCACATCTCGAGTATGCATTTCTGGACGAGGAGCGTCGCCTACCGGTCATAATTTCGGCATCATTGGAAAAGGATGAGAAAAATCAGCTTCTCGAGGTTCTGAGACTTCATAAGAGAGCCATTGCATGGAAAATCATGGATATCAAGGGCATCAATCCTTCTTTTTGTACTCACAAGATTCTGATGGAAGACGAGTACAAGCCGTGTGCACAGCATCAGAGGCGTTTAAATCCAAATATGCAGGACGTGGTGAAGAAGGAGGTGATTAAATTGTTGGATGTCGGCATGATTTATCCTATTTCTGACTCTGTGTGGGTGAGTCCGGTGCAGGTTGTACCTAAGAAAGGTGGTATGACTGTAGTCTCAAATGATAGGAATGAACTAATTCCTACCCGTACCGTCACTGGGTGGTGAGTTTGCATTGACTACCGCAAGCTCAATGATGCTACTCGCAAGGATCACTTCCCGCTTCCATTCATCGACCAGATGTTGGAACGTCTGTCGGGGAAGTTGTATTACTGTTTCCTAGACGGATTCTCTTGGTACTTTCAGATTCCTATCGCTCCTGAGGATCAGGAGAAGACTACCTTTACATGCCCCTACGGCACATTCGCCTACCGGCGGATGCCTTTTGGGTTGTGTAATGCACCAGCGACCTTCCAGAGATGCATGGTTGCAATTTTCCATGACATGATCGAGGATTCCATGGAGGTCTTCATGGATGATTTTTCGGTATTTGGGGATTCCTTCGATCACTGCTTGGAAAATTTGAGAAAAATGTTGAAGAGGTGTGAGGAGACGAATCTGGTCCTGAACTGGGAGAAATGCCACTTCATGGTGAAGGAGGGCATAGTTCTGGGACACAAGATTTCGCATGCTGGTATGGAGGTCGATCCAGCCAAAGTGGATATCATTTCGCGACTTCCGCCTCCCACCTCTGTTAGAGCAATATGGAGCTTTCTCGGTCATGCCGGGTTCTATCGGCGATTCATCAAGGATTTTTCAAAAATCGCCAGACCCATGACCCGTCTGTTGGAGAAAGACGCTCCGTTCATATTTGGAGATGATTGCTTGAGAGCCTTTGACCTTCTCAAGCGAAAGTTGATTGAGGCCCCTATTTTAGTTGCACCGGACTGGAGTCTGCCGTTTAAGATTATGTGCGACGCGAGTGATTACGCCATAGGGGCCGTTCTTGGTCAAAAGAGAGAAAAGCACTTTCACCCGATCTATTATGCGAGCAAAACTCTTCACGACGCTCAGGAGCATTATACCACGACAGAAAAAGAGCTCTTGGCGGTCGTTTTCGCATTTGACAAATTTAGATCGTACTTGGTGCTTTCGAAAACCGTAGTATATACTGATCATGCTGCCATCCGATATCTCTTCAGCAAACAGGACGCTAAGCCACGTCTGATCAGGTGGATCTTGTTGCTGCAAGAGTTCGATATCGAAATTCAAGATAAAAAGGGTGCGTTAAATGTAGCGGCTGACCATCTATCTCGGTTAGAGCATGGAGACATCGTGGACGCGCGTTGGGATTCCATAAATGACAACTTCCCACACGATTCTTTGATGAGTGTTGAGATATGCGATGAGTCGCCATGGTTCGCCGACCTTGCGAACTACCTTGCTTGCGGGATTCTGATTAAAGGGTTGACTCACCAGCAAAAGAGGAAATTCTTTTCGGATGTCAAGCACTACATTTGGGATGACCCTTACTTGTTTCGGGTTGGTGCTGATCAGGTGATCAAGAGATGTGTTTCAGGGAAGGATGCGACCGATATTCTGCGCCATTGTCACGAGGGACCTACCGGAGGCCACCATGGAGCCAACTTTACCGCTAAGAAAGTGTTGGATTCCGGGTTTTATTAGCTGACTATATTTCGTGATGCGCAGAGTTGGGTATGCGCAGAGTTGGGTTAGAGCGTGCGATGCTTGCCAGAGGGCGACAAATATATCGGCACGTGATGAAATGCCTCAGAACTGGATTCAGGGTTGTGAAGTCTTTGATATCTGGGGGATAGACTTCATGGGACCATTTCCCCCCTCACGAGGTAATAAGTACATCCTGGTCGCAGTTGACTATGTATCGAAGTGGGCGGAGGCACAAGCCTTACCCACCAATGATGCCAGGGTGGTCGTGAGATTTTTGAAAAGCTTATTTGCCCGGTTCGGCGCTCCGAAAGCGCTTATCAGTGACAGAGGGACGCATTTTTGTAATACTCAGCTCGAGAGAGCTTTGTCCCGTTACGGTGTGCATCACCGTCTATCCACGCCCTATCATCCACAGACAAGCGGGCAGGTGGAAGTCACGAACCGGGGGCTGAAAAGAATCCTTGAGCGGTCAGTAGGTGCAAACCGCAAGGATTGGTCGGATAAGCTTGATGAAGCGTTGTGGGCTTTCCGTACGGCTTACAAGACGCCTATTGGGACTACTCCCTTTAGGCTTGTGTACGGAAAGGCTTGCCATTTACCGGTTGAGTTGGAGCATAAAGCGATGTGGGCTCTAAAAACCGCAAATCTGGATCTAAAAGCCGGAGGTGAAGCCCGGTTTCTCCAGATTCATGAGTTGGAAGAGTTGCGACAACACGCTTATGAGAGCTCCGTGTTGTACAAGGAGCCCACGAAGAGATTGCACGATAAATGCTTGAAGGACCACAAAGAATTCCAAGCGGGCGATCTTGTTCTTCTTTACAACTCGCGGTTGCGCTTATTTCCCGGGAAGCTTCATTCACGTTGGACAGGCCCATACACGGTTAAAGAGGTATTTCCGTATGGGAGTGTTGCAATAGAGAACGCGGACGGCGTTATTTTCAAAGTAAATGGCCATCGCTTGAAGTTATACGTTGCCGGGCCGACAGAGTCGGTGATGGAGGTTATTGAACTCCAAACCCCACACACATCATAAGTGTGGGGAGGAGAGAGTCTACGCTGCTGACTCGTGGATCAAAAATGTAGCAGGAGCGTCTTTGGCGCTATAGGGGCAAAATTGTCCTTTTTTATGTTTTTGTAGTTTTAGCGTAATTTAGGTTAGTTAGGTAGTTCCCGTTAGTTTGTACAGTTTCTATTCGTGCCGAGTGAAGGTTCTATGTTGCAGTATTGTTAGAACAGTAGGCGTGTTGAAAAAATGGCGAAAAACGGCCAAAACAGTTGCTGGAAATGGCTTCTGCAGAAAATTTTGATCTGCAGCTGATGCACGACCGTGCCAGGATTCGCACGACCGTGCATTACCGAGTTGCTGGCACGGTGGATCGCACCCTCGGTGCATCACCGAGTAAAATGAATGTTGTCGGTGACGCACGACCATGCCAAACGGAGAACGACCGCGCGTCAGGCTGAGGGCAGTTTTGTCATTTGGCACCATAAATACCCTCATCTGTAGCCCCCATTCACAATTCGCGAAACCCTACCAGCACCAGGCCGTTCCAGAGCGATACTTCATCAAATCGTACGATTTTTCGCACGATCTCACACCCTTCTTCGCACGGTACGTTCCTAGTTGTAGAATTCTTGTTTCCTTGCTTTCTAGGTAGATTTCCTCCGATTAAACAAGGGATTTATTAGGGTTCTCTTCATAAACAAATCGAAACCCTAACCCTTGTTTGAATCTTGCTTATCGTGAACACCCGGTTGAGTTTCCGACCCCTGTTTGTACAAAAAAGTTGTTGATTTTGGGAAAATCAGGCTATTCAAAGTTCAGGGGTTTGAAATCTCCAGGTCACATGTCGCACGGTCGTTCCTTGGATGGAACGGTCGTGCCTTTCCGGATGATTCACGATGTCAGCATGTTGTCCGGTGGTGCCGATTGACCGCACGCCGTGCAGTTCCGAGTTCCCTGGACAGATGGTGCACGTCATCGGCGACGCACGACCGTGCGTATCGCCGCACGACCGTGCCATATGCCCAGATCAGATTTACAGCTCCTTCATAATTGTGCGTTCTGCTGTTTTCGAATGAAATTTTTCCTGTTCCATGATTTCTAACTATATTCCTCGTGCAGATGAATCATCCCTTCCTTCAGTTCGACCCCAACAATGAGAGAGAAGCTTTATGCATTCCAAAAAGAGACACATTATGGGCCCGGAGGGGGCAGTTCGGAGTCCCTAGATGGTTGGATTGGGAAGTAATGCAAGAACTCAATCAGTACGACCGTTTAGAAAACATGATGAGTCGCTCACTTACAAATCTGGTCGGTTGCAACCGACCTGTTTACTTGGAGCTGACCATAGAGTTCTTTGCATCATATGCCTACGAAAAGCCGGTTGCTGCTCGACGACCCAAATTCCGCCACAAGGAGCGGATAACTTTCAGATTATGTGGTCGATGGCACAGGTGGTCGGTTGGTCGTTTGGGTAGGAGGCTCGGGATTTACACTAGAGAAGACATGGATGATCCCAATGTCTTCACAGAGCAGTTCACCTTCCCTTCTGATGCAGCACGGGATGCGTTTTGGGCTGCAAATGCCGTTGGGGACCCATACAACCCAAGGATGTCAAAGGCCTCACGACTTAGAGACCCTCTGGTGTGAGTGATGCACCATGTGTTTAGCCACACTATATGCGGTCGCATGGACAGTCTTGGTAACTGTCCAACACCAGATTTGATTTTTCTATATGCATTGGTGGAGAAGGCACCCATCAACTTAGCGGCGCGAATGGCTGAATACTTTGTGAAGTGCTCAGGGCGGACTCCGAGCAGTCAGATACATGGCGGTCAGTATGTGACCGAAATTGCGTACAACGAACACCTTATGACTGAGGAGGTGCTTCAGGGTCTCACTCTGATAACCGAGGGGGTTCATGTTGATATCAGGTCATTGAAGGCGATGGGGGTTATCGCAGAGACTGATCAGGGGGATAGGTTGAGGGGGCTGAATAACGAGGTCTGGGACCCGTTGCCCCCACTCCCAGCAGAGGAAGAGGATGTAGAGATGCAGGAGCAGCACCAGCCGCACACACCACCGCACCAGACACCGCCACATGAGCCGCAACACCATGAGTACTACCAGCATCAGGATTGGCCTGAGTTTTATCAGCAGTTCCAGCAGATGCGTGTTACGCAGGAACAACATGGTACGTACATCGACCAGATTAGGACCAGCCAGGACCAGATCCGGGCTAGTCAGGATCAGCTCAGGGCCACGCAGGATCAGCTGAGGCTTAGCCAGGAGAGCTTATACCAGGGGGTGAGTGCCGGATTTTCGTACCTATTCGGGGAGATGCACCATGCATATCCCGACTACTTTCAGCACCCTCCACAGTTCCCACCGTGGAACCCACCTGGTTATGGTGGTGCGGGCCCATCCTTCACGAGAGACGATGACGGTGATGACGAGTAGGAGTTGGTGGTGATGTTCGTTAGTGGTTTTTATTATTATTTTAGTACTTGTCATTTCGGGTGTTCTTTTTGCTTAGTATGTCGAACACCCTCGGATTGTATTGTATTTTAAAACACTTTACTTTTTGTTATGTCGTTATTTGGATTGGTAGTATTTATGTACATTATGGTTTATTTATATTTATTCTGTTACTGTTCTGTTTTGCTGTACCATATGACATACTTGCAGATTTTGGCTATCAAGTCTTTGACCGGAGCATATGACAGACACAACTTTGGAAGTCTCGATTCTTCAGATATCATCTTGAGGGGAGTACTATTATCCTTTTTCTCTATATTTCGGGTTTCGCATTGGGGATAATGCGAAGTTCAAGTGTGGGGAGGGGGTTAACTTTGTTAACTTTGTTTGTCCTCATATATATAAAAAAATCAGAAAATCAGAAAAATCATTCAAAAATACCTGTATTTTGTATATATTTTAGTAAATAAACTGGTTGGTTGTGTTTTAGAAAGCTTCGGACTTGATAAAAACTCGACAAGCAAAATATTTTTTTTGAAAAGGGAAACCGGAAAGCGTGACAAACAAAGAAAGACTTACATGATAGTTTTCACACTTTTACCCATTCCATCCGTTACGTGAGCATATTTGAGCCTATTATTATATATTTGTTCATTTCGGATATAGGAGTGAGCCGGATGTTATGTGTAATATAGAACTTGTCACTAGTATGCTTGTTAAAACCATGAACTTGTGGATTTGTGTAAAAGTGATAGAGGCACTTAGATTACCCCTTTGTTGTAAACCTTGTTCTTTGTGTTGTGCTACCCGTTCACCTTATATTACCCTTTAGGATTAACCATGTCGAGCCTTCCCGTTTACCTTTGTTTACCCATATTATCGCCCACTTAGCCAAATTTAGCCTTTGTATGTTTTTAAACCCTTTTTAGTGTTGAAACTCGGACAAAATAATCGTTTAACTAGCGTTTGTTTCAGTTTATTGTATAGTTTGCTAAAAAAAAAAAAAAAAAAAACCACCCTAAAATAGGGTGAAGTTGATAAAATCGAGCAATTTTGAACACTTAAATGTTAAAATTTCGTTGATAAGCTCGATTGCGCAATAGTCGCCTTTTTAAGGCATTTGTATGTATAGTTGTACACGTTGTTGCTAGTTAAAAGCTACTACCGAGTTTTAACCATTTTCGCCACTTTATATGTCTACTTCCATACCCTTCGCCCAAGCCTAACGTTACAACCCGTAAAGACCTCTTGATTTACACTTATTTGCATGTTAGTTGGTGGAGACGAGATCTTATGACAAGCTTATGATATTGCATGTTTCATTGACGAGGCTTGAGTGTTTGCACATACACATTATATGTATGTTTCATAAATAAAACCGAGTGTGTGTGAACATTGTGAGTCGCGTGAAGATTAACATGTTGAGTCGATTAAATGTGAAGTCACGGCTTTTTGGTTGTCGCTTTATAATTGCATATGCTTGTTGGGTTTGAGTCTTTTGTTGTTGTCTTTCGACAAACCGGCTAACCGTTTATAGTAGTTTTCAATAAAATAGTGTGTAAATTATCGTTCTTGTTTGTTTCCGTCTTTTATTGCTTTTTAGTTCAGCTTGCTTGAGGACAAGCAAGGTTCAAGTGTGGGGAGATTTGATATTCGCTAATTTACACATATTTTAGTCCCCCGTTTTACCCCTATTTTATGCGTTTTCGGCCGTAAAACCGTCATTCGGATACTTAATTATCTACATTTTTGTTTACAGGCCTAAAACAGCATACCAGACAAGATGATAGCAAAAACGAGGACTTTCCGGACAAAACGACGAAGCTGCGAACATTCTGTTGGAAAAACTGACCTGGGCGTGTTGCACGGTCGTGCGACCTTATGCACGACCGTGCATATCCGATGATCCATGAAGACCGGCAGTGAACGAGGGTGCAACTTCGAGACGAAGGCCAAACCCGAAACGGCACGGTCGTGCCATATGCAGAACGGTCGTGCCTATCCGACGATCTAACAAGACCTCGGAACTGAACGACCAAAGGACCAGGCGTGCAACCAGAACTCGGTGAAGAACGGCCGTGCCAAATTAAGAACGCCCGTGCGAGACCGAAGACCAGTCAACGATCTGTGACGTCACGCAGTATGGTGGACCACCACCAATAATTGCTTAAAGTGCACGGTCATGCGATCGGAAGAACGACCGTGCAACATGGAAAAAGCATAAAAACAGAACAGAACTATTCTATTGGTAACTCTGGAATTTTGGAGAGCTTTGCAGGCGATTTTGAGGCTCCGAAGGCTTCTGCTTTCACTCGGATTCAAGCCACATTGCCCGGTTTAGCTCGTTTACTATCCGGATTCTTAATCTTATGCTTGTTTATGGTAGGGTTTTCTAATCTTTCCATATTTTTGTTAATCTTTCAAGCATTTAGATTAATATTTATGTATTATTGTAGCCTTTGGGCAAAAACACAACAATCCCTTGCTTGATTATAACCATTAGTATGTTAATCTATGTTTGTAATGAAATTTGGAAGTGTTTTCTATGATTATCTTTGATGATTAGTTTGCAACCTTGTTATTGATATTGATTTCTTGATTATAAGTAATTGTGTTGGATGATTGGTGCTTGGTTAGGTAAGATAGTTGAAAAATGAAGCTTATTTAATCATGTATTAGTAAACTTTTAATTTGGTTAACTAGCTTAACTTGGTTAAAATGTGGGCACCATGATACTCTAACGGGTTAGTGGTTTAATAAAATGTAATTATTGTTAATCAAGAAAGCTTGCCTTCACGGAAGGACTCTAACGGGTTAGATGGTGTTGTTACGAATTCTTGCCATGATTTGTTAGCTTAGTTAGTAGTTTCGGCCAAAATTGCTATCTTGGTGAATTTATGCGCAAGATTTGTAAAATGAACTCGGTTGTGATTTAATCTAGTTTATGCTTGTCTCGGTGGTTGCATTGTGTTTATCGGTGTTGCTTTCCTTGATTAAGTGAGGTTAGAAAACTCCTAACGGATGATTAACTTATTTTTAGGAGATTTTTGTAGACATTTATCAATTGCACGTTAAAGAACAATCTTAGGTGGTTAAAGTGTGTTTATCGTTTTAACTTTCCGAATGATTGTCATGTTAGGATTCCCGAAAGGGATACTAATTGTCTTAAAATGGAAAATTGACCGAATGCTTCTAGTGTCAAAACTGACTTAGTTGACATGCTTTGGTTGTGTATTAAGCAAGGCTATTAATATATAATTTACTATGTTTTATAAGTATTTATTTATGCTTACTTTAGTTTTAAATAAAACCAAAAGGTCGCTTGTCATTGCACAACGCATTGCAAACGCATAATCTTAGAAGAAGTAAGAGGTTGCGCGAAAGGTCGCTTGTCATTGCACAACGCATTGCAAACGCAATCGACGAGCCGGTGATTATCTCTGAAGACGAAAGCTCAGGGGACGAGGAGAGGGTCGTCATGGCGGACGACGACCGACCGTTGAATGAAACAAATCAGCCCGGAAGTGCAGGCCTGGAGCCGAGTATCCTTCAGCCTACTATAGATACTCCTACTTTTGAAATTAGACCTAGTATTATTAATATGGTGCAAAATTCTGTACAGTTTGACGGACGTGAGCATGAGGATCCTGGGAGGCATATCGCTGCTTTTCTCGTTGTTTGTTCGACATTTCGGATTACAGGTGTTTCGGAGGATGCGATTCGGTTGAGGTTGTTTCCGTTTTCGTTACGTGACAAAGCTAGAGCTTGGCTTATGTCACTTCCTGCGGGGTCCATCAGGACCTGGAATCAGTTGGCGGAGCAGTTTATGCAGAAATATTTTCCACCTGAGAAAACGAACAAGCTTCGTAACCGGATTGTTTCCTTTCGCCAGGACGAGGGCGAGTCGTTGCATGCGGCTTGGGAGAGATTCAAGGATTTGTTGATTGATGTGCCACATCATGGCTTCTCCAAGCGACAGCTGGTTTTGACGTTCTATCAGGGGCTCAGCTATAATACGCAAGAGCGATTAGACGTGAACGCGGGAGGCGATCTTGGAACTAAGACGCCGACTGAAGTGTATGATATTATAGAAAAAGCTGCGTTGAAATCCAGCTCGCGTCGGGAAGGAGATAGAGGTCGATCATCGTCATCATCATCTCGCTCAAGAGTTCATTCTGTAGACGACTACATGGCCATTACTGCACAAATCTCGGCTCTTACATCGAGATTCGATAGGTCCCAGATGATTGCGCATGCTGGCTCGGGTTGTGACCAGTGCGGAGTGTCACACGAGCCGGGGGCATGTTTTTAGGGAGTCGTATATGAGGGCCACGAAGAAGTAGATTTTGTGAGTAATCAAGTGAGGCCGCAGAACAACCCGTACAGCAACACCTATAATCCCGGTTGGAGAAATCACCCAAATTTTGGGTGGCGAGCGAACGCAGGTGTCACACCCCGATTTCCACGTGTATCACCGGTGGGCCCGGTGGGGGATTACCGTGACGTAGTTGGCAACAATATAGTCAAACCACACAATTATATAAATGCACAGCGGAAGCTTAAAGATAAATATATACTTCAACCTCTGGTTGTAATATCAAAAGTATTACAGAAGTCGAATGTATCCACAGCGGATCAAAATAATAATAAAATATTGTTCAATCAGATACGGCATCGAGTTTGCGAGACTATTCGTGATGTAGGAAGCTATTACCAGCCAATTTCGTATAGTACCTGCACTTAATCTTTTGGGGAAAAATACGTCAGTTTACACTGGTAAATACGTTCAACTGACACATTTAAAAATGTTTATTAAAATTGATTTGAATGCACAAGGCACAAATTCTTTTATAACTTGGGAAAATTATTAAAATCTTGTGAACGTATTATATGTTCTTTTATGCGTTCAGTAGCCCGGATCGTGCCGGGTTAAAGATTAATAGACACACCACATTGCGTAAAAACTGTAGTATAGAAACCAACGGCTACGTCTTTTAATTAAGTGTCGACAATATATACCGGGTGTACGCCTACACCGGGATGTCGAGGTCGTGGCCATTTCGTAAAATGATGCCAAGGATATCCGGGACAACGGTCATTAACCCCCCAAAGGCTTTTAAGAAACAAAACTGTTTAAATGAGCCGATCATAATATTTAATTAACCACCTAAGCGATGGAAGATATGATGCTCAATCAAGCGGTAAATATTATACCGTATCCCAAGCCCATATAGGGGAAATAAGTTAAAAGTATTTACCTTTGCAAGTATATTCCTTAATTTGATTAAATCACCGATAGCTTTTACTGGGGCTCCTAATCTGGAACGAAGGTTTTAATTAACCTCTTAGAATCCTAACGGGTCTCATATTAGCCGTAGCCTAGACCGGTTGGTTCCGATATATAGGTATGGTTTAATCGCGTGAAAGGCGAAAACCGAGAATGGAATGTGATTCTGTCCCAAACAAGTTCAGAGACTTGTTTTATATGGGTTCAATGTTCACACTCTGTATTTTGGGGTCAAAATAATATAGTTTGACCCGTATCGGCTAATTTATGAAAACTAGTTTCATAAGCCGAACCGTGCGCGCAATAGGCGAAACGGTTAACCATGAGAGTCTTACGCTTATTTCCTAAGTCAATATGCCTTAAAGAGGTTGTGGTATCGGTAGGATACCTTCCGTGATGCCCGTAACGAGTTTAAGTTAATATTACGCCCCGTAGGGGCTTTTCGGTCATTTTAAAGACTTTTAAAGAGCTTTTCGAGTTCGACAGGAAATCTGAGTTTCCCGAACAGTTTATAAAGTCTAAAATACTTTATTTATTATTTAAAATCAGTAGCAACTGGAAACGGGTCAAAAGACCTTGTAGAACTCACGTTTTGGCCGAAAAGGGCATATTCGGTATTTACCGAACCGTAGCCATAACCGCAGGTTATGAGCAAGGTAAAAATTATTAAAAATCTTTAAAATTCCAAAAATATTATTTTATAACAGTGGGTAAAAGTTTTGGTGACGAAATCTTGGTTTAGATGGGCGTTATGCTAATTGCGCCGTTTATTACAAAAGTTTCTTATAAATGCGCTATTTAGCATAACTCTCATTCTAGACCTCGGATTGACGTGAAACTTTAAGGACATGCTTATAATTTAATAAGCAAGGTTATGGTCCGTTCACATGTCCGAAATACTCGGCTTATTTTTTAAAAGGCCGTTACGGTCAACTTTTAGGCGATTAACGGAAATGCGTAAAAGACTCGGACAAATCATGAACCGGTCACAGAGGCTTATACCACCATGTAACCTGGTCCTAAGAGAGTCCTAAGGCATATCTATACCTCACTAAAATGGGTCAGAACTGAAGTCAAAGCAAAAGTCAAACTTTTGCGACATTCGGCTCCGAACCGGGTCAATATAGCAAATGGTCAATTCAAACGAGCGTAAACAAGTTTATATACTTAATATCATGTTTTATGAGTGCCAAAACAGGTTTCATAGCATATACATTACAGATTATGTATAAAACGGCAAAATAGCTTTCTGTTGACTTTTTAAGTGCACGTTTGACTCGACATTTGACATAGTTAGAGCGGTGATCAAAGGGAACCCTTTTAGGGGTTTATTACCCACGTAAATACCAACTCATAACTACTTTTGATCCGACAATTCACTGGACCATTTGTGAATTATCGCTATAACAATCGTTAGTTACGACGGTTTGGTTTATAAGCTAAATTTATGGAAATACAAGACCACAATGGATGTGAACGACTTACAGAAGTTGTGTCTTGCTTAGAGAGCAGAGAAGAATGCTTGAGAGCTTTAGAATATGATCAGATGAGTGAGTTTGAGTTGTGTGTTGGTTATGAACCAAGGATGGCTATTTATAGTGAAACAAGGCACTCAATATCATTACACAACACCTACAACTGATCATGGATGATGGGCAGGTGTCCCATAGAGCTATGGGTCGAGTATAGGGTGCCCCATGCCTCATTTATTGATGTTTGATCGTTCACAAGCTCAAAAGGCATGCAATTACAAACTTTCTGCATCTGGGCGTCTCATGCGACCCGCATGGAGGATCCATGCATGTTTTAACGCGGGCCGCCTGAGACTCAAACTTCAGGCGCGTATATTAGGTGGCTCGCGGCCCGCTTTCACTTAACCCGAAACTCAATGCGGGTCGCGAGAGGTTAGATTTTTAAGTTTTTAAAATCTTTTATAATCATTGCGAAATCCTGGTAATTAATAACGAAATCTTTCGTAATTATTAACCTGGCCTTTCGGGTTTGAAGGGGTAACTTTGCGGTTTGGCCCTCGGTTAATTACAACTAAGGACCTCGTGTTATTTACCCGCGTTGTTAAGTCCCCGGTTAGTTTATTAATTATTCAGAAAGCCTTAACTTTCACTGTTGACGCTTTTAATCCTTCTCATACGAATTCGATCATAACTTTCTCGTTTTAAAACGGAACTTCGCGGAATTTATACAGTATATTCTAGTGAGCGTATAATACTGTTACAAAGCCTCAGGAGCGTTAAAGGGTCACTCAGAGGTATAATTAAACATGTTGACACAGTTAACCCCTGTAGCTTGTAATCTCTCACTTTCTTCCGCGTTTCGCTTCCGTACGATCCATGATTCATTCGTTTGAAGGTACAAGCACCATTTAGGGTTACCATACAGTATATTTACCCTTGCTTGACATCTATAACCCTCGAATTTACATACATTCAAGGTTTGTCAAAATTAGTCCTTTATTTAATATCAATGCCATGTGTAATCAAATGACACGTGTTAACACATCATTGGACACAAAAATTCGAGGTGTTACATCCTCACCCCCTTAAAATAAATCTCGACCCGAGATTTACTCAAATAAATAGGGGTACTTTTCTTTCATTGTGGCTTCGACTTCCCACGTATATTCGGGACCTCTACGAGCATCCCATTTGACCTTTACAATCGGTACGTGCTTTCTTCGAAGCTTCTTCACCTGTTGATCTTCAATCGACAAAGGTTTTTCTACAAACTTTAAGCTCTAATCTATATGCACATCTGTGTGTGGAATAACCAATGATTCATCGGCGAAGCACTTTTTGAGATTGCAGATGTGGAACACATTGTGAATTCCATTGAGCTCTTCAGGCAAGTTCAACTTATAGGCAACTGACCCGACACGTTCAATGACCTCAAAAGGTCCTATGTACCTCGGACTCAGCTTGCCCTTCTTGCCGAAACGCATCACCCCCCTCCAGGGTGATACCTTAAGCAACACTTTTTCACCTACTTCGAAGTGAAGATCCTTACGTTTCGGATCACCGTAGCTTTTCTGCCTATCGCGGGCAGCCTTGAGACGTTCCCGGATCTGGACAATCTTGTCCGTTGTCTGGAAAACTATCTCTGGTCCCGATAATTGGACCTCTCCTACTTCCGCCCAACAAACTGGCGATCTACATTTCCTACCGTATAATGCCTCGAAAGGCGCAGCCTTTATGCTGGTATGGTAGCTATTATTGTAGGAGAATTCGATTAGGGGTAGATTCTTATCCCAGCTACCACCTAAATCGATTGCACATGCACGGAGCATGTCTTCTAGCGTTTGGATAGTACGCTCACTTTGACCGTCCGTCTGTGGATGGTAAGCCGTACTGAAGTTCAAACGCGTGCCCAAAGATTGCTGGAAACTCTTCCAGAAGTGAGACGTGTATCTAGTATCCCTGTCGGAGATAATAGACACAGGTATGCCGTGTAAGGCTACAATCTTATCAACATAAAGTTGGGCTAACATATCGGAGCTATACGTCTCCTTGATGGGTAAGAAATGAGCTGATTTAGTCAGCCTATCGACTATGACCCATATCGTGTCGTTTCCCTTCCTGGTTTTCGGTAACTTGGTAATAAAATCCATAGTTACGCATTCCCACTTCCACTCAGGAAGCTCAGGCTGTTGTAGCAAGCCAGACGGTTTTTGGTGCTCGGCTTTGACTTGAGCACAAGTCAAGCACTTTGCTACATGGGCGGCCACAGACTTTTTCAAGCCTATCCACCAATAGTTTGCCTTTAAATCTTGATACATCTTGTCTGCACCAGGATGGACAGAATATTTGGAACTATGGGCTTCCTGGAGGATAACATCTCGTAGTCCTCCATAAATCGGAACCCATATACGTCCGTTCAGTCTAAGGATTCCATCCTTGCTAAGAGTCAACTGCTCCTCAGTTACTCCTAATTTTTCATTAGGATAATTAGCTTCCAACACAGCCTCTCGCTGTGCAGCTAATATCCTTTCAATTAAATTGTTCTTGACCTCAATGCTCTTGGCATTGATTCGAATAGGTTTTACCCTTTCTTTTCTGCTCAGGGCATCAGCGACTACATTCGCCTTGCCGGGATGGTACCTGATCTCGCAATCATAGTCATTCAAGGTTTCCATCCAACGGCGCTGCCTCATGTTCAACTCCTTCTGGTTGAACAGGTGCTGGAGGCTTTTGTGATCAGAATAAATCACAAATTTAATACCATAAAGGTAATGCCTCCACAACTTTAGTGCAAATACAACGGCACCCAACTCCAAGTCATGGGTGGTGTAGTTCTTTTCGTGCACCTTTAGTTGTCTTGAAGCATAGGCAATCACCTTGCCCTTCTGCATAAGCACACACCCCATGCCTGTGTGTGATGCATCGCAGTAAACTACGAATTCATCTGTACCTTCAGGTAGTGTCAACACAGGTGCGTTGCTTAGCTTCTGCTTCAGAACTTCGAAGGACTCTTGCTGCTTTGGGCCCCAAATAAATTTTTCTTTCTTCCTGGTTAAGGAAGTTAGGGGCGCAGCAATCCTTGAAAAATTCTCAATAAATCTCCTGTAGTATCCTGCTAATCCCAGGAAACTACGAATTTCGGTAGGCGTCTTTGGCTCTTGCCAGTTCATGACTGCCTCTACCTTAGCGGGATCCACTTGGATACCACGCTCACTTACAACGTGACCTAAAAACTGAACCTCTCGTAGCCAGAATTCACATTTCGAGAATTTGGCGTAGAGTTTCTCACGCTGTAGTAATTCGAGAATGCAACGGAGGTGCTTCTCGTGGTCAGCTTGGCTTTTGGAATATATAAGAATATCGTCGATGAAGACGATGACAAATTTGTCCAAATACGGCTTACAGACGCGATTCATGAGATCCATGAACGCAGCCGGTGCATTTGTGAGCCCAAAAGGCATCACTAGGAACTCGTAATGACCATAGCGAGTCCTAAATGCTGTCTTATGTACATCTTCATCTCTGACCCTTAGCTGATGATAGCCCGACCTTAAGTCGATCTTCGAGAAATAGCTTGCTCCTTGCAGCTGATCGAACAGATCGTCGATCCTTGGCAAAGGATATCTATTCTTTATGGTAACTTTGTTTAGCTCTCGGTAATCGATGCACAAACGCATCGATCCGTCCTTCTTCTTTACAAATAGGACAGGTGCTCCCCAGGGAGACGAACTGGGTCTGATGAAACCTTTTGCCAATAGTTCATCCAACTGGGTCCTTAATTCCTTCATTTCCGTCGGAGCTAGCCTGTAGGGCGCTCTAGCTATAGGAGCTGCTCCAGGAATGATATCTATTCTAAATTCCACTTGTCTATCTGGTGGTAAACCAGGTAGTTCTTCGGGGAAAACCTCGGGATATTCAGAAATAACAGGAAGATCCTCTATCTTCGGCTTAGGCTCTTCAATTATCACCTGAGCCATGTAAATGACACAGCCTTTGTTCAAACACCTAGAAGCTTTGAGCATAGATACGTCCTTGGGTAATCCATACTGCGTGTCTCCTCGAATGGTGAGCGATTCGCCACTCGGAGTCTTTAGCACTATAAGCCTTTTGTTGCAAACGATTTGGGCCTGATTACTGGATAACCAGTCCATGCCTAGAACTATGTCGAAACCCGCTAGATTGAAGGGAAGTAGAGATAGAGGAAAAGAATGGTTCTTAATGGACATTTCACATCCCTCTAGAATAGTGGAGACGGTTTCCATCCTGCCGTCTGCTAACTCTACCTCGTATTTCACATCTAGGGTTTTGATAGGCATATTTAATAATTGGCAAAATTTTTGGTCTACAAAGGATTTATCGGCACCTGAATCGAAAAGTACTCTTGCAAATATATTATTTACGAGAAAAGTACCTGTAAGCACATTGTCGTTCAGCACAGCCTCCTTTGCATCCATGCGGAAGACTCTCGCATTTGTCTTTTTGGTCTCCTCCGCCTTCCTGGCATTCTTAGGGCAGTTGCTCTTGATATGCCCCTTTTCATTGCAACCGTAGCAGGTTGCGTCCTTGATTTTCTTACAATCTACAGTCTTATGATCCTTGGACTTGCATAGTCCACAGGAAAAAGTCTTTGGCTGAGACTGTGAATTCGACCCAAACCTACATTTCCCAGAGTGGGGTTTCTTGCAGATTTTGCAATTGGGTCTTTCACCAGTTTGCCCATCTTTCTTCGTCTCCGACCCTCTTTTGCCATCACCGTTTCCACGGTGCTTCTTTCCTGACCTTCGTGAGGTATCATCCTCACGTTTCCTCTTCTCAGCCTCCTTGCTCCTTAGCGTCCTCAGACGGACAGCATCTAAAGTGAGAGACAAGGAGAGGTCAGTAACTGACCTGAAGGTCGTCGGCCGAGAGGCCTTCACGCTAGCCTTTATTGCAGGCTCCAAGCCCCCAATGAAACGGGCGATTCTTCTAGACTCTGGTGTCACAAGGTACGGAACCAGGCGAGACATCGTATTGAAGCTCGTCAAATAAGCCTGGCAGTCCAGATTCGTCATCACCAGTGACACAAAGTCAGCCTCGATCTTCTCAACCTCATGCTGAGGGCAGTAGTTTTCCTTAATAAGAGCAATAAATTCCTCCCATGTCATCTTGTACAAAGCAGACTTACCTGATGCCTGCACCAACGCTCTCCACCATGCCAGGGCCTCGCCCTTAAATGACTGGGACACAAACTTCACCACATCCTTCTCTGCGCACCCACTGATGTCCACAATAGTGTCCATCTCATCCAGCCAGGTGATACAATCTACAGCTCCCTTCTCCCCTGTAAATTCCTGGGGCTTACAAGATACAAAATACTTGTTTGTTATTAATTATGTGCATGAAACATAAAATAAATGAAAATAATTTTTAAAAGATATACCATTATATTAAAATGGCAAAATCTAAAAAAGACGAAACCTAGCCATGTGTCATCAAAAGACAGGGCCAAGATGGTAGTTCCATAATTAGATTCAGATCCATATTAACATCTCAATTTAGGTCTGTTCTGCGTTAATTATTAAAAGAATCTTAAAGGTAAAACCTAGCCTATGTGTCATTGCAGACCTGGCCAAGATGGTAGAACCTACACAAAAGATTCCAATTCTTGTTAACATCTGAAAGCATGTTAACATTCATGACAGACTGTGATGCGATAAAATCACATAGGTCATCTTTTAATTGGGTTGTTTTAAATTCCCTTAATTATATAACCATCCCTTAAGGATGAAGTGCCTACGGGCTATAACTAATGTCCTTTTTGGACTAAAGACAGTAGTAGCTTATAACTCCCTGTCCAGAAAAAGGTAATGAACTTTGATTCAAGCCTTAATACCTTGACTCCGTAGAAGTCTTGGTTTATATATTAAATTTGTCTCTATGACTATGCCTTTTGTGCTATTATTAAACTAAAATATAGGATTATAATAAAGGTCCTGAACATATAAATAATTAACAAATTAACCTAAAATGGCTATTAAAACCATGGTTAATAAATCATATAATATTATAAAAACTTCGAAATAAAACCTTGCCCATTATTTTCTATATGTAGCAATTGAAGCTACATGGCTGGGTCGGATGAAGTGAATAGTCATTCGGTGGAAAACCACGATAATGCTAGGATATAGCTGACTGGTGCAGAGCTGCAAGCACTAGTTGATAATGCTGTTACAAGGGCTTTGGATCGGCAAAACAGTGAGTCTTCTGGGACTCGAAATAGGACCCTATCTACACCACATTCTAAACCCAAGACTCATTCTGAGGCTCACAGCAAGCCACCCTCTATCCAGCCTAAACCTAAGAAAGAGGAATCAAAGAAAGATGATGATCGACATTCCTCAAACCAAAACAGTATTCCATCCAAAAAGATTGTATTTGATGATAAGCCTCGTGCCAAAGGTTGCACATACAAATACTTTGTTTCATGCAAACCCCGAGATTTCACTGGGGAGAAAGGGGCTGTGGATTGCATGACCTGGTTGGATGAGATGGACACTATGGTAGATATAAGTGGATGTGCTGAAAGGGATATCGTGAAGTTTGTATCCCAGTCTTTCAAGGGGGAGGCCCTAGCCTGGTGGAGATCGTTGATTCAAGCTACCGGGAAGATTCCCCTGTACAATATGACATGGGATTAATTTGCCGCACTTATCAAGGAAAACTACTGCCCTCAGCATGAGGTGGAAAAGATCGAGTCTGATTTCTTATCGTTGGTGATGAAAAACCTGGATTGTCAAGCCTACCTTACGAGCTTTAATACTATGTAAAGGTTGGTTCCTTATCTTATGACCCCGGAACCCAAAAGAATAACTCAATTCATTGGGGGTTTAGCCCCAGAAATTAAGGCAAGTGTGAAGGCTTCTCGGCCCACTACATTCAGGTCTGTAGCTGATATATCCTCGTCCCTCACATTGGACGCGGTCAGGCAGAGATCGCTGAGGAACACGGATGCCGAGAAGAGAAAGCGCGATGATGACAATTCACGTCGGTCAAATAAGAAACACAAGGGAAGTAATGACCACAAGAAGGGGTCTTGTCACACCCCGATTTCCACACGTTTCACCGGTGGGCCCGGTGGGGGATTACCGTGACGTAGTTGGCAACAATATAGTCAACCACACAATATTTAAATGCACAGCGGAAGCATAAAGATAGATACATTTCAACCATCAAATGTAATATCCAAGTATCACAAGTAGTCGAAATGATCCACAGGGGATCAAAATAAAATAGGAAAAATAGTGTTCAACAGATAGTGGCATCCCAAGCTTGCGAGACTCTAACGATGCTAAGGAGTGGCCAGCCTATTTCGTGTAGAACCTGCATTTAATCTTTTTGAGGAAAATACGTCAGTTTACACTGGTAAATACATTCAACCGACACTTTTTTTTAAAAAAGTTTAATAAAATTGATTTGAATGCACGAGGCACAAACTTTTATAACTTGGGGTAATTAATCAAATTTAATCTTGTAAAAGAATTACATGTTCGTTATGCGTTCAGTCGCCCGGTTCATGCCGGGTTTAAGGTTAATTAACACACCACATAGTATAAAACCACGGCGGGAAAAACCAACGGTTATACCTTTATAAGTATGGACACATAGTCGGGTGTACGCCTACACCCGCGTGTCATGGTCGTGGCCATTTCGTGAAATGATGCCAAGGATATCCGGGACATGGTCATTAAACTCCCGAAGGCGTAAAACCAACAAAACAAATTTTCAAGCGGGTCACATTGATAATACCCAACTACTAATGAGTTAGGGTCAATTGCCCGACCAAGCGGTATTTTATATACCGTACCCTAAGCACGTATAAGGGAAAATGAGTTAAAGTATTTACCTGAGCAAGTAATAACCACAACAAGCAAATGCAAGTATCTTTTACTGGTCTCCTATTCTGGAACGAAGGTTTATAATAACCTATTAGAAACCTAACGGGTCTTTAATTTAGCCTAAGCTTAGACCGGTTAGTTTTCAAAGGATAAATACGGTTTAATCGCATGAAAGGCGAAAACCGGGAATGGAATGTGGTTTGGACCCAACAAGTTCAGAGACTTGTATATTACGGGTAAACTAAACACATTCTGGATTTTGAGGTAAAAACGACAAGGTTGGACCCGTTTCGGCTAATTTAGGCAAACTAGTTACATAAACCGGACCGAACGCGTAAATAGCGTAACGGGTAACCGTAAGAGTCTTACATAGGTTTCCTAAGTCAATATGCTCTAAAGAGGTTGTGGTATCAGTAGGATACCTTCCATTATGCCCATAACGAGTTTAAATCCCTTAATACGCCCCATAGGGGTATTTAGGTCATTTTAAAGATTATAAAAGAGATTATTTATACTTCTGATGTTCGGGTCTGAAGTAATCAGTAAAACCACTTATTGTAACAAGTTATATCAGTAGGCAATAAGCCTTACTTGACAAAATGGTTTTAAACTCAAACTATGCGTTTAATACACGTATATAGTCGTTTCAAGCGATTTCCGGGTTATACCGGAAATCTGAGTTTTCTGATCAGGTTATAAAGTTCAAAATACTTTATTTATTATTTAAAATCAGTAGCAACTGGATTCGTGTCGAAATACCATGTAGAACACATTTTATGTCCGAAAAGGGCATATTCGGTTTTTACCGAATCAAGGTCATAACCGTAGGTTATGAACAGGCTAAAAATAATTAAAAATCTTTAAAATTCCCAAAATATTATTTTATATCAGTGTGTAAAAGGATTGGTGTCGAAATTTGGGTTTAGATAGGCTTTATGCTAATTGCGCCGTTTAATTACAAAAGTTTTCTTAATTGCGCTATTTAGCATAACTCCTATTCTAGACTTCGGATTGACGTGAAATTTTAGGGACATGTTTAGAAATCAGTAACAAAGATTTTTGCTCTCTCATATTTCCAAAATCCTCGTTTTATGAACAAAAGGGCATTATGGTCAACTTTAAGCATATAACGGAAATGTGCAAACGACTCGGACAAACAACAGACCAGCCACAGAGGGTCATACCATTATGTAACTTGGTCCTAGGAGAGTCCTAAGGCATATCTCAAACATACCAACTCGGGTCAGAACTGAAGTCAAAGCAAAAGTCAAAGTTTTGCGACTTTCGGCTCCGAACCGGGTCAAAACAGTAAATGGTCGGATCAAACAAGCTTAGACCAGTTATAATACTTATTATCAAGTTATATGAGTGATAAAACAGGTTACATGTCATCTACATTGTTAATTATGCATTAAATCGAAAATTAGCATTCTGTTGACTTTTTCTAAGCAACTTTGACCCGACATTTGGACTAGTTAGAGTGGGAATCAGAGGGTGCCCTTTTAAGGGTTTAATGCCCACATAATTACCAACATATAACTACCTTTGATTCGGCTAATCACTGGACCATTTGTGATTAATCGTTAAGTCAACCGTTAATTACGATGGATTGACTTTTAAGCTAAAACTAAGCAAAAACTTAACTAAGAAAGGTTAAGGGTGCTTACTAAGGTCCTATGCACGACTAGGGATGACTTGGGTCTGCTTGGGAGCTCCAGAAGTCTTCACAAATGCAGGTTGATGTTGTGAACACAATGTTGCACATGAAGGCCTTATATAGTGCTTATAAGTCACTAGATTGTTGACAACCAAGGCTATAACTAATCATTGATCATCAACAAGTCTCCCTATGGGCTCTAAGGCATGTAGGGGGCGCCCATGCTGCATCATTTATGGTTCTAAGTCGGTTTGAATGAAAAAGGCAGACATGAAGCAAAGTTTTCGGATCAGACAGGCCCTCGCAGCACGCGAAGCCCCCCCCCCCCAGGGACCGTCGCATCGCGCGATGCCCCTTCTGATCAAATCTTCAACTTTTGATTTTTAAGCTTTGGTCCTTGCCCTTTCACAACATTGTTTTGATCTTATTTCTTGCATTTTGAACCTTCCAAGTTGACTTATAAGGGCTTCAAGATATATATCCACTTCGTTAAGTCCTCGGTTAACTGTATTGTTTCCCGAAAAGTCACGAACTTCATCGTTGACGCTTTCAACCCTTCGTATACGAATTTGATCATAACTTTCTCATTTTATAACGGAACTTGATGAAATTTTTGTCAAGTATTCTAGTGAGCATAATTTACCGTTACAAAGTCTCGGGTTTGCTAAAATGTCACTCAGAGGTATAACTTAAACATGTTGACACATTTGACCCCTATAGTTTGTATTCTCTCACTTTCTTCCACTTTTAGTTCCGTATGATCCATGATTCATTCGTTTGAAGGTACGAGCATCATGTAGGGTTACTGTAAAGTATATTTATCCCTTGTTGACATTTTGAACCCTCGAATTCACATACTTTCTATGTTTGTCAACTTTAGTCCCTCTATGGTATTTGTTATCACGTTCACACTTATGACACGTGTCAATACATTATAGGACGCAAAATTTTCGAGGTGTTACATCCTCACCCCCTTAAAAGAAATCTCGACCTCGAGATTTACTGAAACAAATGAGGGTACTTTTCTTTCATCGTGGACTCTACCTCCCACGTGTACTCAGGACCTCTACGGGCATCCCATTTTACCTTCAGAATCGGTATATACTTCCTTCGAAGCTTTTTAACCTGTCGATCCTCGATCGACACCGGTTTTTCAACAAACTTTAAGCTCTCATCGATGTGTACATCTGTATGCGGTATAACCAGCGATTCATCAGCGAAACACTTCTTTAGATTGCAGATGTGGAACACATTGTGAATACCACTGAGCTCTTCCGATAAGTTTAACTTATAGGCAACCGATCCGACACGTTCGATTACTTCGAAGGGTCCAATGTATCTCGGGCTCAACTTGCCTTTCTTTCCGAATCGCATTACTCCTTTCCAGGGTGATACTTTAAGCAATACCTTGTCACCTACTTCGAAGTTTAAAGGTTTACGCTTCAAATCTGTGTAGCTCTTCTGCCTATCTCGGGCAGCTTTCAATCGGTCACGAATCTGGACAATCTTGTCTGTCATTTCAAAAATTATATCAGGTCCTGTCATCTGGACATCTCCAACTTCTGCCCAACAAACGGGCGTTCTACACTTTCTACCATACAAGGCTTCGAAAGGAGCAGCCTTAATGCCCGTATGGTAGCTATTGTTATATGAGAACTCGACTAATGGTAGGTGGTTATCCCAACTTCCACCTAAATCGGTCACGCATGCACGAAGCATGTCTTCCAACGTTTGGATTGTACGCTCACTCTGTCCGACTGTCTGAGGATGGTATGCCGTACTGAAGTTTAGCTGCGTGCCCAAAGATTGTTGAAAGCTTTTCCAAAAATGTGACGTGTATCTGGTATCTCTGTTAGAGATAATAGACACAGGCACGCCATGAAGGGATACAATCTTATCTACGAACAACTGGGCTAACACATCGGAGCTATGAGTCTCCTTAATGGGTAGGAAATGTGCTGACTTTGTCAGTCTATCAACTATTACCCATATCGTATCGTTTCCCTTCCTTGTCTTTGGCAACTTGGTGATGAAATCCATCGTCACCATTTCCCACTTCCACTCGGGAAGTTCAGGCTGTTGCAGCAAGCCTGACGGCTTTTGATGTTCAGCTTTTACTTGCGCACAAGTCAAACATTTTGCTACATAGATGGCTATAGACTTCTTCAAGCCTATCCACCAGAAGTTTGCCTTCAAATCCTGGTACATCTTGTCCGCTCCAGGATGAACGGAATATCTAGAACTGTGGGCTTCCTGGAGGATAACGTCCCGAAGACCTCCATAAACAGGAACCCATATCCTTCCATTTAATCTCAGAATTCCATCTTTGCCATAGGATAACTGTTCTTCAGTTACTCCTAGCTTTTCGTTAGGATAGTTAGCTTCTGACACAGCTTCCTTCTGTGTAGCTAACAATCTTTCATTCAGACTGTTCTTGATTTCAATGCTCTTGGCATTGATCCTTATCGGTTTCACTCTTTCTTTTCTGCTCAAGGCATCTACGACTACGTTGGCTTTGCCTGGATGGTATTTTATTTCACAGTCATAATCGTTCAGAGTTTCCATCCAACGTCGCTGCCTCATATTTAAATCTTTCTGATTGAACAGATGCTGAAGGCTTTTGTGATAAGAATAGATCACAAATTTAATGCCATACAAATAGTGCCTTCATAGCTTTAGTGCAAATACAACGGCACCCAACTCCAAGTCATGGGTGGTGTAATTCTTTTCATGCACTTTTAATTGACGTGAAGCATAGGCAATGACCTTGCCTTTCAGCATAAGCACACACCCCATCCCGGTGTGCGATGCATCACAGTATACTACAAATTCTTCCATTCCATCCGGCAATGTTAATACAGGAGCATTGCTTAGCTTCTGCTTAAGGATATCAAAAGCTTCTTGCTGCTTAGGGCCCCAATTAAACTTTATATTCTTTCTAGTTAAAGAAGTTAGGGGTGCAGCAATTCTTGAGAAATTTTCGATGAAGCACCTGTAGTATCCCGCTAGCCCTAAGAAGCTGCGAATCTCCGTAGGCGTCTTCGGCTCCTGCCAATTCATGACGGCTTCGACCTTGGTGGGATCCACTTGGATACCACGTTCACTGACTACATGTCCAAGGAATTGAACTTCTCGTAGCCAAAATTCACATTTAGAGAATTTGGCATAAAGCTTTTCTTGATGAAGCAGTTTAAGAATACATCGAAGATGCTTCTCATGGTCGGCTTGACTTTTTGAGTATATGAGAGTGTCATCGATGAAGACAATGACAAATTTATCCAAATAAGGCATACAAACGCGATTCATGAGATCCATGAATGCGGCAGGTGCATTAGTGAGCCCAAAAGGCATCAGTAGGAACTCGAAATGACCATAACGAGTCCTAAATGCAGTCTTGTGCACATCTTCGTCCTTGACCTTCAATTGATGGTAGCCTGGCCTTAGATCAATCTTGGAAAAATAGCTTGCTCCTTGCAATTGATCGAACAGATCGTCGATCCTGGGCAAGGGATACTATTCTTTATAGTAACTTTATTAAGCTCACGGTAATCGATGCATAGACGCATTGAACCATCTTTCTTTTTGAGGAATAAGATTGGTGCTCCCCATGGAGACGAACTAGGTCTAACAAAACCTTTGGCTAGCAGATCATCTAGCTGCGTTCTCAATTCTTTCATTTCTGTCGGTGCCAATCTATATGGTGCTCTTGCAATAGGCGCTGCTCCTGGAATGATGTCGATACTGAATTCCACTTTCCTATCTGGTGGCAAACCAGGAAATTCTTTCGGGAATACTTCAGGGTAGTCAGAGATGACTGGGATGTCTTCAATCTTGGGTTTCTCCTCACCAATGGTCACCTGTGCCATATAAATGACACATCCCTTCTTCAAACATCTGGATGCCTTTAGCATAGATACTTGCGCAGGCAATCCATGCCGAGTATCTCCCTGAATGGTAAGTGGTTCTCCAGACGGAGTCTTGATCACCACTTGTTTCTTGCTGCACACAATCTGAGCTTGGTTATGCGATAACCAATCCATACCCAACACTATGTCGAAACCAGCTAGTTTAAAGGGTAACAGGGATAAAGGAAATGAGTGGTTCCTAATGGATATGACACATCCATCTAACACAGTTGAGATTGTTTCCATAGTCCCATCAGCTAACTCTACCTCATAATTCACACTCAAGGCTTTAACAGGCAATTTTAACAATTCACAAAACTTACTATCCACAAAGGATTTATCTGCTCCAGAATCAAATAATACTCTTGCGAATACATCATTAATGAGAAACGTACCGGTTATAACGTTGTCGTTCTGGATAGCCTCCTGAACATTCATCTGAAAGACCCTGGCATTGGTCTTTTTCCCTTCTTCAACCTTTTTCACCAGCTTTGGGCAGTTAGTCTTGATGTACCCTTTTTCATTGCAACTATAACAAGTTGCATCCTTTAATTTCTTGCACTCAAGAGTCCTATGCTCAGAGGACTTACAAATCCCACATGCCTTCGGCTGGGATTTCTGTTCATACCTGCACCTTCCGAAATGGTGCTTCTTGCAGACATTGCACTTGGGCTTATCGCCCGACTGTTGGTCATTCTTCTTGGTCTCAGATCCCTTCTTGTGGTCGCGATTCCCCCGATGCTTCTTGCTTGACCTACGTGAATTATCATCTTCACGATTCCTCTTCTCGGTGTCAGCATTTCGCAATGATCTATGCCTCACTGCATCCAGTGTGAGAGACAGAGATATATCTGCTACGGATCTAAATGTAGCGGGCCGAGAGGCCTTCACACTAGCTTTGATTTCTGGGGGCAGACCCCCAATGAAGCGCGTGATCCGTTTGGGTTCCGGAGTCACAAGGTACGGAACTAATCTGGACAGGGTGTTGAAACTTGTAAGATATGTCTGGCAATCCAGGTTCTTCAGGACCAGTGATAGGAAATCAGATTCTATCTTCTCGACCTCGTGTTGAGGGCAGTAGTTTTCTTTGATGAGAGCAACAAATTGCTCCCATGACATGCTGTACAAAACAGCCTTTCCTGAGGCTTGAACCAATGACCTCCACCACGCTAGGACTTCACCCTTAAATGACTGGGATACAAACTTCACCACATCCCTCTCAGCACAACCACTATTGTCCACAACAGTGTCCATTTCGTCCAGCCAGGTCATGCAATCCACAGCGCCTTTTTCCCCAGTAAAATCTCGGGGCTTGCAGGAAACAAAATACTTATATGGACGGGCACTATTCTCATTTGATGAATGACGATCATCATCCTTCTTAGGTTTAGAGGGTGGTTTGTTATGAGATTCAGAATGGGTTCTTGGTTTAGAGTGTGGTGCAGACCGGGTCCTACTTCGAGACTCGCTATAATCTTCATATTGCCGCTCTAAGGCCTCTTTAACAGTGTTGCCTATTAACGCTTTCAATTCAGCACCCGTTATATTAACTTGGGCGTTATCGTTCTCATTCTCGATTGGATGACTGTTATTTTCGTCCGAATCAGCCATTGAAATCTTGATCTGCTACAAAAGATAATAACAGAAGTCTTATTTGGGAGTTTTTTATGGAATTACCCTTATTAGGAAATTCATCAACCAAGGTAGACATAGACCATATCTGGTTAATTTGTTACTCACATTTATTTAGGATTTTAATATAACTTATCCTAATTACAAATAATATTGTTAGTGGCACAGAAGCCTAGTCACAGGGACATTTTATATTATAAGTCGGGATTTCGGAGAATCAAGGCATGCAGGTTTGAACATAGTTCCATACCTTTCTGACAGGGAGTCATAGACTACAGCTGTTTTTTGTCTTATATGATAATGAGTATAGCCCGTAGGCACCACATCACTAATGGATGTTTGATAAGTAATCATCTTGCTTGATGATGTAAACCCATGATTTATAAATCATTAATTTAGGTTTTGGAATCCTTAGAAGGATCCTTGTGCGAAATGACACGTGTGATTTTAATGAATCACGTCTGCCAGGAGGGTTAACATGTTTACAGAGGTTAACCAGAATCTGAATCCTTTAATCAGGTCTTACCATCTTGCCTGGGTCTTATAATGACACCAGGCTAGGTTTCACCTTTAAGATTCTTTATTTAATAATTGGTAGGCAGATTAATGTAAAAGGAATGATTTTTTATTTATTTATTTCATATAATTATGCATATAATGACATAAATGAAATTTATAAATTTAACATTCCAATACGTATAAAAAGTTACATACTGCCCTAAACGGGACTTTTAAAGGACGAAATACCTACGCAGAGGTTATACAGAAAACAAGTCCTCGCAGGGACCAAATACTAGGATAGATGTCCTCGCAGGGACTGAAAGATAAGTCCACGCAGGGACTGAAAGGCAAGTCCACGCAGGGACTAAACACACATAATTGTCCACGCAGGGACTAAAACAAATAAATGTCCACACAGGGACTTGATTACAATAGGAAATACAATAGTACATATAGAGACTAATGATCTCGCTTCTTCTTCCCTTTTAACAGGTTTGCTAGGCCTTTGAGGAATCCACGATTGTTCTTACGCTCTTGCTCAAAGTCTCGCTCCACTCTGTTCAAATGGTGGAGGATTTCTTCCTGCTCCGGTGGGGAAAAACGCGGCTGCTGCGATATGTGCTGAGCCGGAGTTCTAGCGGGTATTGGTTACCCATGAGTTGAGTATCCCATTCCCCAAGGTGTTTCATAAGGTACTTAAGGGTGAAGGGCGTGGTAATTTGCCGCCGCTTCTATGTATGGGTCGCCACCCATATAGTTGTAGTGGGTGTGAGCTGGCTGCTCAAACGGGTTGTACGTTGTGGAACCGGCAAACGTAGGTATCGGGTTATCATAACCAAATGGTGGCAGAGGTGGTGCAACTGGTGCAGAATTCACCTCTGCAGGGTGACTCGAAGGTCCACCCATTTGTGGGTCTTCTGGCAGTGGCGGAAAATGACTGCCACTGGAGTGTCGAGGGGTGCTGAAGTAAAAATCCCTTCTTCGTGCGGATATCCGTGCGCCTGATCTCCTACGCCTTGGCGGATCCGGAGGTGCTTGTTGAACTGGTGGCGGTGGAGGCGGTGGCGTAACTGCCACGAAACGTGAATCCTCGGAAGGATCCTGTTGCTGCTGTTATTGCTGCTCATGAGGAGATGAATGGTGAGAGGGTGTAAAGTACCACTCGCACTGGTTGAACCTCGCGTGATAACTGTCTAGACCCTGATAGGGTGTCCCATGGAAGGATGACCCATCAGAGATCTCGATAGGATGGTTGGGAGTACCTATTGCAGGTTCGATGGGATCCGTGTCCTCGTCCATGTCTACCGCATTGTCTTCGGAGAAATGGTCTTCTGGTCCTAGAGGGTTAAAACCTACTGGTTCTTGGACATAGTCTGCCGGGTTGAACTGGCCTTGGAAGTAAGGAGTGGGATCGCCATAGGAACGGTGCGAAACCGAACGCTGGAGAGGTATGAACGAAGGTTGAGGGTTACTGGGCTCGTTTTCCGAGTTTGGACCAAAAGAGTGACGGTATGAAGGCGTCGAACTGTGTGAGGTAGACCGTCTAGCGGGCTCAAAGAGGTTCCTCCTACGCCTCTGAGGTTCTTCACTCCTTGTGCTGGAAGGAGCTCGCATATGTGAAGGTCCGGCCTCATGATCATTGTGGGTAGTGATCGGCCCTTTGCCTCTTCCTCCTCTTCTGATTGCTGGTGGCATATTTCCTGCTTAAGCAAATTTTAAATCAACAATAAACAATAAAAGACAAACCAGAACTACAATTCGAATTTGTCTTATGTTCTTGTCTAGACTCGAGTATGTGCAATTGTGTCATTGAGGTTAAACACATAAGGATAGTGTTTAATTCACTCAACGTTGGCTCTGATACCAACCTGTCACACCCCGATTTCCACACGTTTTACCGGTGGGCCCGGTGGGGGATTACCGAGACGTAGTTGGCAACAATATAGTCAAACCACACAATATTTCAATGCACAGCGGAAGCATAAAGATAGATACATTTCAACCATCAAATGTAATATCCAAGTATCACAAGTAGTCGAAATGATCCACAGGGGATCAAAATAAAATAGGAAAATAGTGTTCAACAGATAGTGGCATCCCAAGCTTGCGAGACTCTAACGATGCTAAGGAGTGGCCAACCTATTTCGTGTAGAACCTGCATTTAATCTTTTTGAGGAAAATACGTCAGTTTACACTGGTAAATACATTCAACCGACACTTTTTTTTTAAAAAAAGTTTAATAAAATTGATTTAAATGCAGGAGGCACAAACTTTTATAACTTGGGGTAATTAATCAAATTTAATCTTGTAAAAGAATTACATGTTCGTTATGCGTTCAGTCGCTCGGTTCATGCCGGGTTTAAGGTTAATTAACACACCACATAGTATAAAACCGCGGCGGGAAAAACCAACGGTTATACCTTTATAAGTATGGACACATAGTCGGGTGTACGCCTACACCCGCGTGTCATGGTCGTGGCCATTTCGTGAAATGATGCCAAGGATATCCGGGACATGGTCATTAAACTCCCGAAGGCGTAAAACCAACAAAACAAATTTTCAAGCGGGTCACATTGATAATACCCAACTACTAATGAGTTAGGGTCAATTGCCCGACCAAGCGGTATTTTATATACCGTACCCTAAGCACGTATAAGGGAAAATGAGTTAAAGTATTTACCTGAGCAAGTAATAACCACAACAAGCAAATGCAAGTATCTTTTACTGGTCTCCTATTCTGGAACGAAGGTTTATAATAACCTATTAGAAACCTAACGGGTCTTTAATTTAGCCTAAGCTTAGACCGGTTAGTTTTCAAAGGATAAATACGGTTTAATCGCATGAAAGGCGAAAACCGGGAATGGAATGTGGTTTGGACCCAACAAGTTCAGAGACTTGTATATTACGGGTAAACTAAACACATTCTGGATTTTGAGGTAAAAACGACAAGGTTGGACCCGTTTCGGCTAATTTAGGCAAACTAGTTACATAAACCGGACCGAACGCGTAAATAGCGTAACGGGTAACCGTAAGAGTCTTACATAGGTTTCCTAAGTCAATATGCTCTAAAGAGGTTGTGGTATCAGTAGGATACCTTCCATTATGCCCATAACGAGTTTAAATCCCTTAATACGCCCCGTAGGGGTATTTCGGTCATTTTAAAGATTATAAAAGAGATTATTTACACTTCTGATGTTCGGGTCTGAAGTAATCAGTAAAACCACTTATTGTAACAAGTTATATCAGTAGGCAATAAGCCTTAATTGACAAAATGGTTTTAAACTCAAACTATGCGTTTAATACGCGTATATAGTCGTTTCAAGCGATTTCCGGGTTATACCGGAAATCTGAGTTTTTTGATCAGGTTATAAAGTTCAAAATACTTTATTTATTATTTAAAATCAGTAGCAACTGGATTCGTGTCGAAATACCATGTAGAACACATTTTATGTCAGAAAAGGGCATATTCGGTTTTTACCGAATCAAGGTCATAACCGTAGGTTATGAACAGGTTAAAAATAATTAAAAATCTTTAAAATTACCAAAATATTATTTTATATCAGTGTGTAAAAGGCTTGGTGTCGAGATTTGGGTTTAGATAGGCTTTATGCTAATTGCGCCGTTTAATTACAAAAGTTTTCTTAATTGCGCTATTTAGCATAACTCCTATTCTAGACTTCGGATTGACGTGAAATTTTAGGGACATGTTTAGAAATCAGTAACAAAGATTTTTGCTCTCTCATATTTCCAAAATCCTCGTTTTATGAACAAAAGGGCATTATGGTCAACTTTAAGCATATAACGGAAATGTGCAAACGACTCGGACAAACAACGGACCAGCCACAGAGGGTCATACCATTATGTAACCTGGTCCTAGGAGAGTCCTAAGGCATATCTAAAACATACCAACTCGGGTCAGAACTGAAGTCAAAGCAAAAGTCAAAGTTTTGCGACTTTCGGCTCCGAACCGGGTCAAAACAGTAAATGGTCGGATCAAACAAGCTTAGACCAGTTATAATACTTATTATCAAGTTATATGAGTGATAAAACAGGTTACATGTCATCTACATTGTTAATTATGCATTAAATCGAAAATTAGCATTCTGTTGACTTTTTCTAAGCAACTTTCACCCGACATTTGGACTAGTTAGAGTGGGAATCAGAGGGTGCCCTTTTAAGGGTTTAATGCCCACATAATTACCAACATATAACTACCTTTGATTCGGCTAATCACTGGACCATTTGTAATTAATCGTTAAGTCAACCGTTAATTACGACGGATTGACTTTTAAGCTAAAACTAAGCAAAAAACTTAACTAAGAAAGGTTAAGGGTGCTTACCAAGGTCCTATGCACGACTAGGGATGACTTGGGTCTGCTTGGGAGCTCCAGAAGTCTTCACAAATGCAGGTTGAAGTTGTGAACACAACGTTGCACATGAAGGCCTTATATAATGCTTATAAGTCACTAGATTGTTGACAACCAAGGCTATAACTGATCATTGATCATCAACAAGTGTCCCTATGGGCTCTAAGGCATGTAGGGGGCGCCCATGCTGCATCATTTATGATTCTAAGTCGGTTTGAATGAAAAAGGCAGACATGAAGCAAAGTTTTCGGATCAGACAGGCCCTCGCAGCACGCGAAGAGCCCCCCCCCCCCCAGGGACCGTCGCGTCGCGCGATGCCCCTTCTGATCAAATCTTCAACTTTTGATTTCTAAGCTTTGGTCCTTGCCCTTTCACAACATTGTTTTGATCTTATTTCTTGCATTTTGAACCTTCCAAGTTGACTTATAAGGGCTTCAAGATATATACCCACTTCGTTAAGTCCTCGGTTAACTGTATTGTTTCCCGAAAAGTCACGAACTTCATCGTTGACGCTTTCAACCCTTCGTATACGAATTTGATCATAACTTTCTCATTTTATAACGGAACTTGATGAAATTTTTGTCAAGTATTCTAGTGAGCATAATTTACTGTTACAAAGTATCGGGTTTGCTAAAATGTCACTCAGAGGTATAACTTAAACATGTTGACACATTTAACCCCTGTAGTTTGTATTCTCTCACTTTCTTCCACTTTTAGTTCCGTATGATCCATGATTCATTCGTTTGAAGATACGAGCATCATGTAGGGTTACTGTAAAGTATATTTATCCCTTGTTGACATTTTGAACCCTCGAATTCACATACTTTCTATGTTTGTCAACTTTAGTCCCTCTATGGTATTTGTTATCACGTTCACACTTATGACACGTGTCAATACATTATAGGACGCAAATTTTCGAGGTGTTACAGGTCTGAATCTAAGAAGGATGGGCATCAGTCTGGAGATAAGCCCAAGTGTAAGGTCTGCAAGAAACACCACTTTGGGAAATGCCGATACGACTCAAAATCCCAGTCTCAACCGAGGCCATGTGGGATTTGCAAATCAACGGAGCATAAGACTCTAGAGTGCAAGAAACTGAAGGATGCAACTTGCTACAGTTGCAATGAAAAAGGGCATATCAAGACAAATTGCCCAAAAGCTGCGAAGAAGGCCGAAGAAGGAAAGAAGACCAATGCAAGGGTCTTCCGCATGGATGCGAAGGAAGCTGTTCAGGACGACAATGTCATAACAGGTACTTTTCTCATTAATGATATCTACGCAAGAGTATTGTTTGATTCTGGAGCAGATAAATCGTTCGTAGTTAATAAGTTTTGTGAATTATTGAAAATGCCTGTTAAAACCTTAAGTGTGGAGTATGAGGTGGAATTAGCTGATGGAACCATAGAAACCGCATCAACCGTTTTAGATGGATGTGTCATATCCATTAGGAACCACTCTTTTCCTTTGTCCTTACTTCCATTCAAGCTAGCCGGTTTCGATATAGTGATAGGCATGGATTGGTTATCGCATAACCAAGCCCAGATTGTATGCAACAAGAAGCAAGTGGTGATCAAGATTTCGTCTGGTGAGCCACTTACCATCCAAGGAGACACCCAGTACGGGTTACCCGAGCAGGTGTCTATGCTCAAAGCATCTAAATGCTTGAAGAAGGGTTGTGTCATTTATATGGCACAAGTGACTATCGATGAGCAGAAGCCCAAGCTTGAAGATATACCAGTCATCTCTGAATACCCCGAAGTTTTCCCGGAAGAACTACCTGGTTTGCCACCAGATAGACAAGTAGAGTTCAGAATCGACATCATTCCATGAGCAGCGCCTATTGCTAGAGCACCCTATAGGTTGGCACCAACAAAGATGAAGGAATTAAGGACGCAGTTAGATGATCTGCTAGCCAAAGGTTTCATTAGACCTAGCTCGTCTCCATGGGGAGTGCCAATCTTGTTTGTCAAGAAGAAAGATGGGTCGATGCGTTTATGCATCGATTACCGTGAGCTTAACAAGGTCACTATCAAGAATAGGTATCCTTTGCCCAGGATCGACGATCTGTTTGATCAGTTACAAGGAGCAAGCTACTTTTCCAAGATTGATCTGAGGTCAGGCTATCACCAATTGAAGGTCAAAGATGAAGATGTGCACAAGACTGCATTTAGAACTCGCTATGGTCATTACGAGTTCCTAGTGATGCCTTTTGGGCTCACTAATGCACCTGCCGCATTCATGGATCTCATGAATCGCGTCTGCAAGCCTTATTTGGATAAATTCGTCATTGTCTTCATCGATGACATCCTCATTTACTCGAAGAACCAAGCTGACCACGAGAAGCACCTCCGTTGCATTCTGAAACTGCTTCATCAAGAAAAGCTCTATGCCAAATTTTCTAAGTGTGAGTTCTGGCTTCGTGAAGTCCAATTCCTTGGACATGTTGTTAGTGAGCGTGGTATCCAAGTAGATCCCACCAAGATTGAAGCTATTATGAACTGGCAAGAGCCGAAGACGCCCACGGAGATTCGCAGTTTCCTAGGATTGGCAGGATACTACAGACGCTTTATTGAAAACTTCTCAAGGATTGCAGCACCCCTGACTCTTCTCACTCGCAAGAATAGCAAGTTCAATTAGGTGCCTAAGCAGCAAGAATCCTTTGATATTTTTAAGCAGAAGCTGAGCAACGCTCCAGTACTGACGTTACCTGAAGGAATCGAGGAGTTTGTAGTGTATTGTGATGTATCACACACCGGGATGGGATGTGTGCTTATGCAAAAAGGCAAGGTCATTCCCTATGCTTCACGACAATTGAAAGTGCACGAAAAGAACTACACCACCCATGACTTGGAGATGGGTGCCGTTGTATTTGCACTAAAACTGTGGAGGCATTATCTGTATGGAACTAAGTATGTGATCTATTCTGATCACAAAAGCCTTCAGCATCTGTTCAATCAGAAGTATTTAAATATGAGGCAGCGACGTTGGATGGAAACCTTGAACGATTATGACTGTGAAATAAGATATCATCCAGGCAAGGCCAATGTAGTCGCAGATGCCTTGAGTAGAAAAGAAAGAGTGAAGCCAATAAGAATCAATGCCAAGAGCATTGAGATAAAGAACAGTTTGAATGAAAGATTGTTAGCTGCACAGAAGGAAGCTGTATTAGAAGCTAACTATCCTGATGAAAAGCTAGGAGTAACTGAAGAACAGTTATCCTATGGCAAGGACGGAATCCTGAGATTAAATGGAAGAATACGGGTTCCTGTTTATGGAGGACTTCGGGACATCATCCTTCAGGAAGCCCACAGTTCCAAATATTCCATTCATCCTGGAGCTGATAAGATGTATCAGGATTTGAAGGCAAACTATTGGTGGATAGGCTTGAAAAAGTCTATAGCTGCCTATGTAGCTAAATGTCTGACGTGTGCGCAAGTCAAAGCTGAACATCAGAAGCCGTCAGGTTTGCTAAAACAACCTGAAATTCCCACTTGGAAATGGGAAATGGTGACGATGGATTTCATCACCAAGCTGCCAAAGACGAAGAAAGGAAATGATACTATATGTGTAACACCCCGTGTTTCCGAATGTCAAAGTCAAAGTCAAAGTCCAAGTCAAGTTTGACTTCTTTGACTGTAAATAGTCTATTTTATGTTTTGTATTATATGGAGTAAGTGTTATCAATCAAAGGAATCGAAGTAATCGAATGCTTAATCGACGCGAAATGATTTACGACTGTGAATAGTAGGAAGTAACAATGCGATAAAGTTAATCAATCAATAATCAAGCTAATCGAATCGTCAATCGAACTTGAAACTCGAAATAAGCGAAATTGGTGTTACTATACGTGTGTGTGTGCCTTATGTGTTACTTGTGCGTGTTTACTTTATGTTATGTGTGATGATCAATCGACTCGAAACTCGAAACTCAATCGAACTCAATCAAAATCGAAATCGAATATGGAATATAGATGCTTGTATGTAGATATAGTGGTTGGGATTAAAAGTAATTTGAATAGGAAAACTCTATCGTACTCGTATCGTCTTTAATCGAAATCGAAATATCAAAAATCATCGCACCAAACACTCAACGCAGGCTGTTGATCGATCAGGCTCATATCCGATCGAACAGCCCAGCCGATCGAACAGCCCAGCCAATTGAACGGGCTGTCCGATCGAGCAGGCTGTCCGATCGAGATGCCTGGCCGATCAGCCAGCCCTTTCCCCTTTTGGAAGCCTATAAATAGGCCTGTCATTGTCATTCTTTCCACTTTTGGAAACCCTCTGACCGACCAACTCGTGCTCCCCTTCTTTTCTCAGATTTCTTCCGATTTCGGTAAGTTTTCATCCTAAATCTTGTACTTTCTTGATCAATACACACTCCTACACCTTTCTATCTTTCAAATCTTGATTTCTAACCGTGAAACCATCCAGATCTAAGCATTCTAGGATGATGTCATCATGGTGTTCTTTAAGAACATCATGTCTTGGCCTCAATCCACCAAGAATCACTTGGATCTAGCTGATTTCCACATAAACAAACTAAGATCTATCACAGATCTAAACATTTACATGATGTGAAGGATTGAAAGACTGATTTTCAACTTTCGTTCAACTCTTTTACACTCAATGCCTTCAAACCGGTAGAAACGGAGCTTGAGCCAACTCGCTAATCATTCTAATGGTTGTGTGGTTCAAGATTCGGATTCTATCTACGAGGTTCACCGATTTCGGGTTAAACGTTAAACTACCGTTCTGAACCGTTCACCGGCCGGACTTGGGTGATTCCTGTCTGAGCAGAGGAAACAAGTAAGAACGAAAGTGTCATGGTTCAGCTCGTTGTCAAAATACCTTGATATAACGTCAAACAATCAGAACAACCAAGTGTTAGACGAACAGGCCGACCAGGTCAGGATGCTGACTGATCGAACAGGCTGTTCGAACGAACAGCCCAACCGATCAGACATGTCAGCCGATCGACCAGGCCAGCCGATCGGCTAGCACATGGCCCCACACCTTGACAATTTCATGAGGTGTAGTATTGAACGAAGTGATGTACGATCGAACGAGCTGTTCGATAACATTACTCATCAGATCATGAGATACTATGCTTCAACACTTAATCGATTTTCAACTCGTTCGACGTATTGGAGTGCCACCTGATCGAACATGTTGTTCGATCAGGCGACATCCTGCTGAGGACCACTACTGAAGTGTCTAACCGATCGGTTAAGCCGGTCGATCGAACGGCCCGTTCGATCGATCGACCTGAAAGGTAAGAACACTTCAATGTTCTCAAATACTACAACGAAAACTTCAAAAGGTCAAACCATCATACACAAACACATCCTACTCAAAGGAAGAAACAATCCACTCGAACAGTCTAGCCGATCGAGCCTACCGGCCGATCGAACAGACTGTCCGAACGGACTATCAAACCAAACGAACAACCCGTTCGGTCGAACCTACCGTTCGATCGACCAGGCTGTTCGACCCACTTACACTTGTTTCCATTTTACGCATTGCTCAACGTTATGCTATCGAACTATTCAGGCTAACCCTACTCCCAAGCGCTCCCTTCAATCCATCAATCAATCGTTGTGAGTATACTCGAACCCTTTTTGCTTTAGCACTTTTGGGTGTTACATACGTTACTTATCTAAATCACAATCGAACACACTACTCAATTATTTCAAACGCTAAGCGTTATGCATGTATTACGTGACTAAATGAATGCTTGTTGTTATGTTTACACGTGGAATGTTGTCTACCTGCCTTAACGACGTAGTACTATAGTTTGGACTCAGCACCCGTTCACACGGGGGTTGTTAAGGACAATTACTTGCATGGATTACGGTGGTAATCATGTATTGCGAACTGTCTCGGACAGTCAACCCGCAGTCATTGGTTTCGATGGATCCATGTCGATAGTTAACATGCTTCGTTTTCCTCTGTGTACGTGTTGGTTATGCGTAAACTATTTCGAACTCTATATGCTATTATCAAACTTGTATGCTCACCTTTACATTATATGTATTGACTTTATTTTAACGTATGGGACAGGTGTTTAAGATGTTTGCTTGCTAGGAAAGCGAGGCTAGAATAATGCTCTAGAGTCCCCCAACAAATAGTTGTCTGTCATGGTCAAGATAAGGGTCTTTAGAGGCAAACAAACAATTTTGTTATTTATATTTAAATCTGAGTTGTCGGAACAGTATAGTTGACTAGATGCTTATCTGTAATAACTTGTTTTATTATTTGGGATACGGTATGGGACGTATTATTAAAACTAAATAGTAATGATAGTTGTTGTGGAAACTTCTGGACAGTCTGTTTAGCTCAGTGCCATGCCTCGATGATTCCGTCATCGGTTGGGGTGTGACAGATTGGTATCAGAGCCATAACTATAGGGAATTAGGCTAGACACGACCTAGTCCGGGTCACTGTCTTGGAGACCTAGGCTATAGTTAGGAACCAACAGACCAAGCTTATGTGATGTTCTATTATTCCTCTCTATCACTGCACTCGAATTTTCAATTGGAATCAAGCGATTTAGTCAGGATTAGGTGTGAAAGCCGCAAACTCTCGACTGAATTGCTTGATCAATGCTGATTTTATCAAATTCATCAATGATTTCTTCATTAATTTTTCAGAACCAACGAGGAGAATTATACCAAATCAGGAGTGAAATCCATATTTTGATGAATAATCTCCTCATACTTTGCTAAAACAAGGAAGAAGTTGCTAAGCTAGGGGTGAAACCCTAACCTTGACAACTTGTTCCAATTTTTATTTCATCTCACCAAAGCCTCGATGGATTCCAACGACCTGAACTCATGAGTATGTCCTAGGGAATGCGTTATTGAATGCCAAAGAATCGAGGCAGAAACATGATCCCGAAAGTCGAAACGTGACGACAAGTCTATTGTGAATAGTCGAATCGCTTTGGGTAGTCGATGTCTAATAGCCGCAGACAATCCATTTCTCGATTTTATGTGTTTCGATTATGAGCCCGCAACTGCTAACTCTGATAATTCGTCGATTTCATGTGTTTTAAGTGTGTTTACCTGTTTATGTGTTTAATTTTGATGTTCACTCGATTTTTGCTATCACTTCAATCGACACACACGACTCGCATTGCTCTTCTATCTCAAAACGGTAACAAGTCGCTACAGTTCTAGACAATATTATGCTACGATACACGATTATACTATACTATTCGACCCGCTATACGTCTATACGATGATACTCGATATGCTATACGCGACCGATATATACGAACGACACGCGAGCTTTGAATGATAGGTTTCTGTATTCTAACAGCCTCTGAATGCGTATGTGCTTCTATGTTTCTGTGTTTCTATGCTTTTGTGTTTCTGTGATCTACGTGCCTACGTGCTTATGTGCTTCTGTGATTACGTGAATCGGTGATTATGTGCTTATGTGTTTACGTGATACGTGTTTCGACGTGTTCCTAAGCTTTAGTGAGTAGTAGACGTGTGAGGTGAGATTCGATTGTTGTGTCTGAGACCTACGACGACGTCTGTTGCAGACCATTTCGTCATCTGGACACCGAACCCTTCTTACCCGCCAAAAGAAGATAGACAAGCGTCTCACTGCTATCATCGCCAAGCAAGTGGCAAAAGATGTGAGCGAGGTGTATGAAAACGTCAGCAAATCGTCTGAGGAGTCGCGAACCGATGCTCCTAAAGATGCCAACAAGACCGTTTTCAGCTTCAAACAGTTTAAGGCATGCAGACCAAAAGAGTTTACCGGAGAAGATGGCCCTACCGCCATGTTTCAACGGTTTGATTCAGTTGAAGTCACTCTGTGCCAAAGCGGCTGTCCTGAAAATCTCCGTACCCTCAATGCGACCGGTGTCTTCCAGTCCCGAGCTCTCGACTGGTGGACGGCCGAACGAAACAAACGCAGAAATGATGCAGCTTATGAGCTGACTTGGGAAAAGCTGAAGGCCATCATGATGGACGAGTTCTGCCCTCCCCATGAACGCCAAAAGCTGGAGGACGAGTTTTGGAACATCAGGCAGAAGGACGGAGACATCGCTGCTTTAACTGCTCGCTTCAAGCAGCTTAGCATTATCTGTCCCGATCAAGTCAAGACGCCAGACATGGCCATCAAGAAGTACATTCGAGCTCTACCTGATTGTGTTGCCGACTTTGTTCACGCCGCCAAGACATCATCAATTGAAGAGACTTACTTGCTTGCCGCCGAGATCAATGACAAGCGAGTAAAAGCTGGTTTCTGGGATAAGCCATCCAAGTCTCCGCATCAAGCTACTACTGCACCAATCACCGACTCCACTGCTCAACCATCCAAGTCATCACGCCAAAAGAAGAAGCACAACAACAGCAGCTCCAGCAAGAACTGTGTTGTCACAACAACTGCTACCCCTCTGCAAGCCGTACAGGCTCAGCGGCAGTCTCATCACCGACCAGCTCCAGTGACCAATGCACCGCCAGCAAAGCGTGCTTACACAGGTCCCCACCCGCTCTGCCCAACATGCTCATATCATCATCCGGTGGGAATCGCCTGTCGTTTCTGCGCTCACTGCAATCTCCACGGTCATTTCACTGCGAACTGTCGCTATGGTCCCCGAAACACCGCAGCTCATGCCGCCGCTCATCAAGCTCTACTCCCAGCCCCTCAAGGCCAACCTGCAGCTCAAGCACCCGCGGTCAATGCTCGAGTCTGCTTTGCATGTGGTGATCCTAACCATTTTGCAAACATGTGCCCAAACAGGGTTGTGAAGCAAGAGCCCCAGCAGCAGCAACAGCAGCCTCAGCAGCAGCAGCAAGCAGCCCGTGCCAGAACCTTCAACATCAATGCTCATCAAGCTCAGGCTGACAACAACGTGGTTAATGGTACGTTCCTTGTGAATGGTATTTATGCATCATGTTTGTTTGATACTGGAGCCGATAACTGCTTTGTGTCGTTTGAATTCGAGAAGCTCCTTAGTCGTAAGCACTCTTATCTTCCCTCGTCATTCGAAGTTGAAGTCGCCACTGGAAGAACTGTCGCTATTAACTCTGTTCTCCGTGATTGTACTCTCGAGCTCAACAATCATATCTTCCCAATCGACCTTATTCCGATGCAACTCGGAAGTTTCGACATCATAGTAGGCATGGACTTTCTTCGCGAAAATCATGCTGAAGTTGTGTGTTTTGATAAGATGATTCGATTCTCGCTCGCGAATGGTGATCTATTATGTGTGTACGGTGAAACAGCTTCGAAAGGTCTCAAGCTCATGTCGTGTATCCAAGCTAGCAAGTATATCCGCAAGGAATACAGAGCTTTCTTGGCCAACATTGTAGTAGCGGATAAGGAAAAGAAAAAGAAGGCCGAAGTCAAAGATGTTCTAGTGGTTCGTGAATTTCCTCAGGTGTTCCCTGATGATCTTCCCGGACTACCGCCAAGTCGTGATATCGACTTTCGTATCGACCTTATTCCTGGAGCTAACCCTGTTGCCAAAGCCCCTTATCGACTCGCTCCATCCGAAATGAGGGAACTTTCAAACCAACTCCAGGAGTTACTTGAAAAAGGCTTTATTCGCCCGAGCACCTCTCCTTGGGGCACGCCAGTCCTCTTCGTTAAAAAGAAGGATGGGTCGTTCAGGATGTGCATCGATTATCGGGAATTGAATAAGTTAACTATCAAGAACCGTTACCATTTGCCTCGAATCAATGACTTATTTGATCAGCTGCAATGTGCCAAATGTTTCTCGAAGATCGATCTACGTTCAGGCTATCATCAATTGCGCATTCAAGAGGAAGACATACCTAAAACCGCTTTTCAAACTCGATACGGCCATTATGAATTCGTTGTTATGCCTTTTGGTTTAACCAACGCACCCGCGGTTTTCATGGATCTGATGAATCGCGTGTGTAAGCCATTTCTAGACCATTTCGTCATCGTGTACATCGACGATGTCTTGATCTATTCTAAGTCGAAAGCCGAACACGCGCAACATCTACGTTTGGTTCTCGAGCTACTCCAGGGGAATCAACTCTATGCCAAGTTCTCCAAGTGTGAATTCTGGCTAGAGGAGGTTCAGTTTCTGGGTCACATCGTTAATAGTCAAGGTATTCATGTCGATCCCGCGAAGATTGAAGCAGTTAAGAGTTGGATTACGCCTAAGAACCGTCCGAAGTTTGTTCTTTTTTCGGACTAGCGGGCTATTACCAACGATTTATCGAAGGATTCTCTAAGATCGCTATGCCGCTTACCGCCCTTACCCATAAAGACAAGCCTTTTGTTTGGGGAACTGAACAAGAGTCTGCCTTTCAAACCCTCAAGCATATGCTTTGCAATGCTCCTGTTCTCACATTACCCGACGGAAACAACGATTTCATTGTCTATTGTGATGCTTCCAACCTTGGTCTCGGCTGCATCCTCATGCAACAGGACAAGGTTATAGCTTACGCATCTCATCAGCTCAAAATCCATGAGAAGAACTATACAACCCATGATCTCGAGCTAGGCGCATTTGTTTTTGCATTGAAGATTTGGCGACACTACCTGTATGGTACCAAGTGTACGATCTTCACCGATCACAGGAGTTTACAACACATCTTTAATCAGAAAGAACTTAACATGCGTCAACGCCGATGGGTAGAACATCTTAACGATTACGACTGTGAGATTCGTTATCACCCAGGCAAGGCAAACGTTGTTGCAGACGCGCTCAGCAGACGGAGTTATTTGCTCAGTATTCGCAATACCCAAGCCCAGCATGATCTCGAAACCCTCATCCGCGAAGCCCAGCATGCTTGTTTTAACGAGCGCACCTTGAAGAAAGAGAGGATCTATCACGATGGAGCTCAGCTTGTAAGCAAAGCAAATGGGATTTTCTATTATCCGGATCGAATCTGGATCCCTAAGCGGACCGATTTGCGAAAGATCATAATGGACGAAGCTCATAAATCCCGATATTCCATTCATCCCGGTGCCGAAAAATGTACCAGGACGTTCGATACAAGTACTGGTGGCCGGGAATGAAAAGAGATATCGCCCTCTATGTTGGAAGTTGCCTGACTTGTGCGAGAGTTAAGGCTGAACATCAACGACCTTCTGGCTTACTCGAACAACCTCCAATCCCTATATGGAAGTGGGAGAGAATAGCTATGGATTTCATAACCAAACTTCCGCCCACGCCATCAGGTCACGACAACGTTTGGGTTATAGTTGATCGTCTGACCAAATCAGCCCACTTTTTGCCAATACGGGAAGACTACAAGGTAGAACGACTAGCCCGAATTTACACCGACGAGATCATTTGTAATCATGGTACGCCTCGTGATATTATTTCAGACCGTGACGCTCGGTTTACTTCGCGTTTGTGGGAAACGTTTCAAGCGGCTCTCGGTACGTCGCTCAACTTAAGTACCGCATTTCATCCTCAAATTGACGGACAGACTGAAAGAACAATCCGTATTCTTGAAGACATGCTCCGTGCGTGTGTCATAGACTTTGGTGGTAGTTGGAACAAATACCTACCGTTAGTCGAATTTTCGTACAACAACAGCTATCATGCCAGCATACAAATGGCACCATTCGAGGCCTTATATGGAAGAAGATGTCGTTCGCCTATTGTGTGGCACGAGATCGGTCACTCGCAATTAACCGGTCCCGAGTTCCTACAAGAAACGACTGACAAAATCCTCCAGATACGAGATAACTTGTCGAAAGCCAGGGATAGACATAAAAGTTACGCCGATAGAAGACGCAAGCCCCTTGAATTTGACGTTGGCGACTACGTACTCCTAAAGGTATCACCTTGGAAGGGTGTGGTCAGATTCGGCAAGAAAGGGAAACTAGCGCCTCGATATGTTGGACCTTTTAAGATTCTAGAAAGGATCGAAAAAGTCGCCTACAGACTCGAACTACCGGAGGAACTTAGTAACGTCCACCCAACTTTCCATGTGTCAAACCTCCGAAAATGCCTAGCTGATCATGATCTGATTGTACCTCTCGACGACCTTTAAGTCAATGAAACGCTGCATTTCATAGAAAAGCCTGTCGAAATCATGGATCGCCAAACCAAGCAACTCAGACGCTCGTGCATCCCTATCGTGAAAGTCCGATGGGAAGGCAAACGTGGCGCAGAGTTCATTTAGGAACTTGAAAGCGACATGAAGGCTAAGTACCCGCAGTTGTTTAAATAAATATCTGAAGCGAGAAATTGGTAAGATCATTCACGGTGATGTGCAGCTTTCAGCCTAATTTCGGGACGAAATTCCCTAAACAAGGGGAGGCTGTAACACCCCGTGTTTCCGAATGTCAAAGTCAAAGTCAAAGTCCAAGTCAAGTTTGACTTCTTTGACTGTAAATAGTCTATTTTATGTTTTGTATTATGTGGAGTAAGTGTTATCAATCAAAGGAATTGAAGTAATCGAATGCTTAATCGACGCGAAACGATTTACGACTGTGAATAGTAGGAAGTAACAATGCGATAAAGTTAATCAATCAATAATCAAGCTAATCGAATCGTCAATCGAACTCGAAACTCGAAATAAGCGAAATTGGTGTTACTATACGTGTGTGTGTGCCTTATGTGTTACTTGTGCGTGTTTACTTTATGTTATGTGTGGTGATCAATCGAATCGAAACTCGGAACTCAATCGAACTCAATCAAAATCGAAATCGAATATGGAATATAGATGCTTGTGTGTAGATATTGTGGTTGGGATTAAAAGTAATTTGAATAGGAAAACTCTATCGCACTCGTATCGTCTTCAATCGAAATCGAAATATCAGAAATCGTCACACCAAACGCTCAACGCAGGCTGTTGATCGATCAGGCTCATAGCAGATCGAACAGCCCAACCAATCGAACAGCCCAGCCAATCGAACGGGCTGTCCGATCGAGCAGGCTGTCCGATCGGGATGCCTGGCCGATCGGCCAGCCCTTTCCCCTTTTGGAAGCCTATAAATAGGCCTGTCATTGTCATTCTTTCCACTTTTGGAAACCCTCTGACCGACCAGCTCGTGCTCCCCTTCTTTTCTCAGATTTCTTCCGATTTCGGTAAGTTTTCATCCTAAATCTTGTACTTTCTTGATCAATACACACTCCTACACCTTTCTATCTTTCAAATCTTGATTTCTAACCGTGAAACCATCCAGATCTAAGCATTCTAGGATGATGTCATCATGGTGTTCTTCAAGAACATCATGTCTTGGCCTCAATCCTCCAAGAATCACTTGGATCTAGCCGATTTCCACATAAACAAACTAAGATCTATCACATATCTAAACATTTACATGATGTGAAGGATTGAATGATTTTCAACTTTCTTTCAACTCTTTTACACTCAATGCCTTCAAACCGGTAGAAACGGAGCTTGAGCCAACTCGCTAATCATTCTAATGGTTGTGTGGTTCAAGATTCGGATTCTATCTACGAGGTTCACCGATTTCGGGTTAAACGTTAAACTACCGTTCTGAACCGTTCACCGGCCGGACTTGGGTGATTCCTGTCCGAGCAGAGGAAACAAGTAAGAACGAAAGTGTCATGGTTCAGCTCGTTGTCAAAATACCTCGATATAACGTCAAACAATCAGAACAGCCAAGTGTTAGACGAACAGGCCGACCAGGTCAGGATGCTGACCGATCGAACAGGCTGTTCGAACGAACAGCCCAACCGACCGGACATGTCAGCCGATCAGCTAGCACATGGCCCCACACCTTGAGAATTTCATGAGGTGTAGTATTGAACGAAGTGATGTACGATAGAACGAGCTGTTCGATAACATTACTCATCGGATCATGAGATATTATGCTTCAACACTTAATCGATATTCAACTCGTTCGACGTATTGGAGTGCCAGCCGATCGAACATGTTGTTCGATCAGGCGACATCCTGCTGAGGACCACTACTGAAGTGTCTAACCGATCGGTTAAGCCGGCCGATCGAACGGCCCGTTCGATCGATCGACCTGAAAGGTAAGAACACTTCAGTGTTCTTAAATACTACAATGAAAACTTCAAAAGGTCAAACCATCATACACAAACACATCCTACTCAAAGGAAGAAACAATCCACTCGAACAGTCCAGCCGATCGAGCCTACCGGCCGATCGAACAGACTGTCCGAACGGACTGTCAAACCGAACGAACAACCCGTTCGATCAAACCTACCGTTCGATCGACCAGGCTGTTCGACCCACTTACACTTGTTTCCATTTTACACATTGCTCATCGTTATGCTATCGAACTATTCAGGCTATATAACAACCCTCGGTAAAATCGACGTCCTCATAATAATTCTGATACCCTAATATATCTCTAAATATATCTATGTGTTTTTATATGTACCCCGTATGTGAAAACCGAGCCCTCGAACTAGATTATATTATATAAAATAAATAAAAACAATAATAGTTAAGTTGAGGCGGGCCGCATGGGCCTCACCTCAAACTTAACGCGGGCCGCGCGAGTAGTAATCAGAATTCACCAAAACCTTAAGCCCAAGCGGGCCGCATACATGGTGGGTTAAGTCAATGCGGGCCGCGAGTGTCCGGATTTGTGGCGTGACCCGGAGCGGCCACGTGTCCAAGTCGTGTCGAACCTATAGGATGACCCGGATCAGCTAAAGCCTAGGCCCTAGGCCAGGCGGGCCGCGTAGACTTGGCCCAAACTCCACGCGGGCCGCGTGGGAGTCCAATTTCAGCAATATAAATAGGAGGCATCGGGCCTTCAGTCTGCTCGCTCAAATCTTTTCTTTCTTTCTTAATTTCTGAGTAGTGTACACTATACCCGGGATATTATACCCCCTAAAATAGCGAGGTTCTGCTACGATGTAAGTATTATAACCCCTGGAGACGTATTAGATACGCTGCCCGATTGATCTAGGGTTCCGTAACGGCTGTCGTGGTTCTGCCCGACGTAGTCGTTGGAATGCCGTCTCGGGGAGGGTATTATTAATGTTAAATTGGGTTATTATACTAACACACGTGCATTGTGTAAATTATAGATATTCACCAGGAAATCATAAAGGAAAACCCTAAAATAGCAATGTGAGTTGATCCACTTTTGTTAAATGTTTTTACAAAACTTTGCATACTTTTCCATGCAAATGACAGTTATTGAGTATTTGTAAGGATACAATTATGATGGTATATTTGGGGTTTTGTATACAAAATTTGTTACCACCTGGGGAGAGGAGTAACATGACCATAAGTCGGGTATCGACAGTACCATGGATGTTAATTGGTATTACCTATAAACAAATGTAATTGCGGGATCGCCCTCAATACTGTTCACTGTGACTTTTTATTTAAACTTGATTAAACTGGGATTCACTCACCAGTATTTTCCACTGACAAAACCTTTTTAAAACGCGTTTCAGGTAACGAAATGTGAAAGCCAAATAGAAGCCAGCTGGACAGCACTGGAGGCTTGGAAAAGTGGCAATAAAAGTTACCTAAATAAAAGAAAGCGTTTTATTTCAATAAAGTGGGATTTATCCCTGTAATTCAGTTTGTAATAAAAACTTGGGTTTTACCCATGTGTTTAATATTATAAAATATGGTGGTTTACTCTGATTTAAATATTTCCTAACTACGATCCTGATGAGAATTTCCGCTGCCAAATTGGATAAATAAACATGATACCACCGAAACTGGCTCACGGCGGCCCGTTCCCCGGGAATTGGGATCGGGGGCTGTGACAGAAGGTGGTATCAGAGCTATGCCACTGATTCAGCCACAGAAGTGTTCTGCTGACATCAAAATTCAAAGTGTTAGGAAATAAATTATGGAAATACGTGTATAATTGTATTTCTTGCTATGTGTTATCTGACTATTTGTTAGTTTACAGTATGAGTGACCAAGGACCTTCTGACGCCTATCGTCAACTGTCTGGTTCGCCTAGGAGCGAAGGCACCTCCTCTTCTCAGCCTGCCCTCTCAGGGTATTCTGCTGACACAGAAGAAGGGATCTTTGTGTTTAAGGCTCAGTCTGAAGAGCCATTTCCTCAGAAAAAGAGGGGATGGTTCAGTAGAGGTGCGCACGAGCGTAGAAAAAGAATGAAAAAGTTGCAGGAACAGCGAATGTTAGCCGCAGCAAAAAGAGAAACTGATGCTTATAATCAGGATATGCTCAATAGGGGTATCGCTAATATCCACATTTTAGCAACCACTGCTGCTGATCCAAACCTGGAACAAATGCTAGCACCCCAACCACAAAATCCTGATCAACCCATGGAAGTAGAAGACCAGATAGAAATGCCTGATTTCAACCCGGAGGAAATACCTAGGGTACCTGCACCTGATCCTCTAGACCCAAACAACTACGACCCCTGGTGGGACGATGTTAGGGACTACGTGCAACAAAACCCAATACAGGAAAATGTGCCAATACCCAACTTAGGAGCTTATCCAGGGTTAAATCCTCAAGATCCCTACAACATAAGTGACGCATATGTTAGGGAAATTTTAGAAAATCCATACCCGTACCAAGCCCCTATGCCTCCGTATCAGGAACCCATACCTCAGTATTCAAACCCAGTCCTAGAACCTGCACCCCCAATGAGTGCAGAAAATGTCCAGGAACTTAGGACTTTTGGAGAGGAAATTTTAGAAAGCAGTGATAGAATGCGACAGGTGGGAGAACGCCTCGTATGGAAATACGATGAGCGTAATATGGATTTTTGGATGAATCCATATCAGTGAAAGTGATGGTAGAAACAGTAATAATATAATAATATATGTGTGTATGTGTTAGAAAAAAAACTACGGATGCATACTACTAGTATTGTAGCTTTACATTTCAGTCGGTACTGTAATTTTAATTTCTGTACTGGTGTGTATTGATGCATACTATATAAAAAGAGTAAAAGTCGCAATGCTCGACGTTTTTGGTTAAACGTGCGTGTCATGTGATTGGCTATATTTAAATATTATTTGTGATATTAATATTTGGTAAATGTCTAAAATTCAGATGGCCGATGCGGGAAATCAAGAAAATCTGAATAACGATAACCAGAGTAACAATAACGTGGTTAACGAGAATCTGAACAACGATAACAACGGAAACCAAATGGATAATAGTGTCGTTCAGCATATTGTGGCACAAGGAATTATAGATGCAATGCCATTTATTATTCAAACTGTTCAAGAAGCGAATAATAAAAGTAAGCATAGCAGTAAGCGACCAACTGAACCTGAAAACAGCGTGAACAATGAACTTGTACTTCAAGTGCCCATTCCTAAAAGAAGAAGAACCATTCCACATGGTTGTTCTTACAAAGAATTCTGGTCCTGCAAACCAATAGAATTCTCGGGCAATGAAGGACCCATTGCAGCTTTACGCTGGATAGAGAAAACTGAGGCAGTTCTGAAAATAAGCAAGTGTGCTGAAGAAGATAAAATAATGTTTGCTTCAAATCTGTTTAAAAATGCAGCCTTAGAATGGTGGAACACTATCCTCCAATCCAGAGGAAGTGATAGGATTTATAATATGGAATGGGAAGAATTCAAGAACATGATAGAAAGGAAATTCTGCCCTCCCAATGAAAAAGAGCAAATAGCAAATAAGTTTCTGAATCTTAGAATGACCGGGGTAGACAGTAAGGGTTACACTACCACATTCTTTGAATATGCTAGGATAGTACCAAGCCTTGCATCACCTGAACCGGTATTAATTTCCCGTTACATTTGGGGATTGATTGGAGAAATTAGACATGTAGTCAAGGCAGCTAGACCTCAAACCATAGAAGAAGCTGTAGAACTAGCTAATACCTTGACAGATGAACTAATCCGTACTAGAGAAGAAGATCAGAGGAGAAATTTAACCCAAAGGCTTACTCAAGAATTTCGTTCTGGAAATTCTAACCGTAGGAATATAGGTTCTACCTCTGCACCATACTGCAGGAACTGCAGGAAGAAGCATTCTGGGAGATGCTCTAATTACTGCAATTTCTGTAAGTTGCCAGGTCACAAGGAAGAAAATTGCAGAAGAAAATCTAGTAATGGAATGTGCTACAATTGTGGAGAAAAAGGTCATATTAGGACCAACTGCCCAAAGTTGACCCCAGCTACAAACAACAAGAATCCTAAAAATGCTAGAGCATTCGTTTTGACTGCAGAAGAAGCTAAGATGATTCCTGACGTCATTGCTGGTACGTTTTTAGTTAATGATATTTTTGCTAAAGTATTATTTGACTCTGGTGCAAACCAAAGTTTTATTAATACTTCGTTTTGCAAATTCCTAAGTAAATCATTAACTAAACTACCACAAGAATGTCTAGTAGAAACCGCAAATGGAGAAACTGTTAGGATTTCTGAAATCTTGCAAGGGGCAAGAATAGAAATTTTAAATCAAAAATTTATGGCAAACCTTTACCCAATGAATCTGGCTGGATTTGATGTTGTGTTAGGGATGGATTGGTTAATAGCCAATAAAGCCAGTATTTTATGTGATCAAAAGACAATTCAATTAAAATCACCAAGAGGTGAAAAGATCTCAATTAAAGGAGATAAACCATTTAGATCCACTAAATTTATCTCTGTGATGAAAACTGCAAGTTGTATAAGGAAAGGATCTATAGTGTATTTGATTTCTATAATCACTAACACTAAAGGAAAAGAATTAAAAGATATCCCAGTAGTATCCCAATTTTCAGATGTCTTTCCAGAAGAATTGCCAGGACTACCGCCAGACAGGGAAGTTGAATTCAGAATTCATCTGTTACCAGGAACAGCACCGATTGTCAAAGCACCTTACCGTTTGGCACCCGCAGAAATGCAAGAACTGAAGAAACAGTTAGACGAATTATTGGAAAAAAGATTCATACAGCCAAGCTCATCGCCATGGGGAGCGCCGATTTTATTTGTTAAAAAGAAGGACGGATCAATGCGTATGTGCATTGACTACCGGGAATTGAACAGAGTCACGATTAAGAATCGGTACCCATTACCGAGGATCGATGATTTGTTTGATCAACTTCAAGGAGCTCGATTTTTCTCTAAAATCGATTTAAGATCAGGATATCATCAATTAAAGGTACAGGAAGAGGATATTCCTAAAACCGCATTTAGAACAAGGTATGGTCATTATGAATTTACTGTCATGCCATTTGGTTTAACCAATGCCCCAGCCGCATTTATGGACATGATGAACCGAATATGTAAGCCATATTTGGATAAATTCATAATTGTCTTTATAGATGATATTCTCATTTATTCTAAAAGTAAAGAAGAGCATGCTAAGCACTTGCACTTACTTTTAAGCCTGTTAAGAAAAGAAAAGCTTTATGCTAAGTTTTCAAAGTGTGAGTTTTGGTTAGAACAGGTACAATTTCTCGGACATTTAGTAAATTATGAAGGAATTCATGTAGACCCAGCAAAGATTGAAGCAATCACTAAATGGAAAACCCCTGAATCACCAACTGAGGTTAGAAGTTTCTTAGGATTGGCCGGTTATTATAGGAGATTTATTCGAGATTTTTCTAGAATAGCCATTCCTTTGACTAAGTTAACCTGTAAATCTGTTAAGTTTGAATGGGGACCAAAACAAGAAGAAGCTTTTAGAATCCTTAAGCAAAGATTAACCCATGCACCGATACTAGCATTACCAGAAGGAACTGAAGACTTTGTAGTCTTTTGTGATGCTTCAAAATTGGGTTATGGATGTGTATTAATGCAACGTCAAAAGGTTATAGCTTATGCATCTAGACAACTTAAGAGTCATGAAGGAAATTATTCGACCCATGATTTGGAATTAGGAGCCATAATTTTTGCCCTTAAGATTTGGAGACATTATCTTTATGGTAGTAAGTTTACCATATTCACTGATCATAAAAGTTTAAGATATGTTTTCGGGCAAAAAGAGCTGAATATGAGACAAAGACGCTGGATGGAATTACTTAGTGATTATGATTGTGATATCCAGTATCATGCAGGAAAAGCAAATGTGGTGGCTGATGCTTTAAGTCGAAAATATCACAAAAAGCCAAAAAGGGTACGTTCTCTTAAATTAAATCTACAAGTAGATTTAAACAATCAAATTAGAAAAGCGCAAGAATCAGTAATCAAAGAAGATACTGAAAAATTAAAAGGAATGATTAAAGAATTAGAACAAGGAACAGATGGAATTTGGAGGTTCCATAAAAAGAGAATGTGGATACCTAAATTAGGAAATTTACGTCACCGTATATTAGAAGAAGCTCATAAGTCTAAATATACGATGCATCCAGGAAATGATAAAATGTACCAGGATTTAAGGAAAAATTTCTGGTGGATAGGAATGAAAAAGGATGTAGCAGCTTATGTTTCTAAATGTTTAACTTGCTCACAAGTTAAAGCTGAACATCAGAAACCCTCAGGTTTGTTACAACAATTAGAAATGCCAGTCTGGAAATGGGAATTGATAACAATGGATTTTGTTACTAAATTACCCAAAACAAGAAAAGGTAACGATACAATCTGGGTGATTGTAGATAGGTTGACCAAATCAGCTCATTTCTTACCAATGAAAGAAACTTTTAGTATGGAACAATTAGCCAAATTATATGTAAATGAAATCGTTTCTTTACATGGCATTCCCTTATCAATTGTTTCTGATAGAGATAGTCGTTTTACTTCTCACTTTTGGTCAAGTTTTCAAAAAGCAATGGGGACCAGGCTAAACCTAAGCACCGCTTATCATCCTCAAACAGACGGACAAAGTGAAAGAACAATTCAGACGATGGAAGATATGCTTAGAGCTTGTGTAATTGACTTTGGAGGTAATTGGGACGAACACTTACCTTTGATAGAATTTTCTTATAATAACAGTTATCACACGAGTATCAATGCTGCACCATTCGAAGCACTTTATGGAAGAAAGTGCAGAACCCCAGTCTGTTGGGCGGAAATTGGAGAAAAACAACTATCTGGACCCGAGATAGTACAAGAAACAACAGACAAAATTATTCAAGTCAAGGAACGACTGAAAACCGCGCGTGATCGCCAGAAGAGCTACGCTGACAACAGGCGTAAACCCTTAGAATTTCAAGTGGGAGATACAGTATTATTGAAAGTCTCTCCCTGGAAAGGAGTGGTAAGATTCATCAAGAGAGGAAAGCTTAGTCCCAGGTATATTGGACCTTTCAAAATTCTTAAAAGAATAGGACCGGTAGCCTATCAGCTACAACTGCCAGAGGAAATGGCGGGAATACATGATGTATTTCATGTATCTAATCTCAAAAAGTGTTTAGCTGATGAATCACTCGTAGTACCTCTTAAGGATATAGAGGTTAATGAACAACTCAAGTTTGTAGAAAAGCCACTGCAAATTGAAGATAGGAAAGTTAAGAATCTCAAGCATAAAAGACTAGTGTTGGTCAAAGTGAAATGGGACTCCAAAAGAGGACCCGAGTACACATGGGAACTAGAATCAGAAATGAAAAAGAAATATCCACACTTGTTCCAGTAGATCTCGAGGACGAGCTCTAAAACAAGGTGGGGAGGATATAACAACCCTCGGTAAAATCGACGTCCTCATAATAATTCTGATACCCTAATATATCTCTAAATATATCTATGTGTTTTTATATGTACCCCGTATGTGAAAACCGAGCCCTCGAACTAGATTATATTATATAAAATAAATAAAAACAATAATAGTTAAGTTGAGGCGGGCCGCATGGGCCTCACCTCAAACTTAACGCGGGCCGCGCGAGTAGTAATCAGAATTCACCAAAACCTTAAGCCCAAGCGGGCCGCATACATGGTGGGTTAAGTCAATGCGGGCCGCGAGTGTCCGGATTTGTGGCGTGACCCGGAGCGGCCACGTGTCCAAGTCGTGTCGAACCTATAGGATGACCCGGATCAGCTAAAGCCTAGGCCCTAGGCCAGGCGGGCCGCGTAGACTTGGCCCAAACTCCACGCGGGCCGCGTGGGAGTCCAATTTCAGCAATATAAATAGGAGGCATCGGGCCTTCAGTCTGCTCGCTCAAATCTTTTCTTTCTTTCTTAATTTCTGAGTAGTGTACACTATACCCGGGATATTATACCCCCTAAAATAGCGAGGTTCTGCTACGATGTAAGTATTATAACCCCTGGAGACGTATTAGATACGCTGCCCGATTGATCTAGGGTTCCGTAACGGCTGTCGTGGTTCTGCCCGACGTAGTCGTTGGAATGCCGTCTCGGGGAGGGTATTACTAATGTTAAATTGGGTTATTATACTAACACACGTGCATTGTGTAAATTATAGATATTCACCAGGAAATCATAAAGGAAAACCCTAAAATAGCAATGTGAGTTGATCCACTTTTGTTAAATGTTTTTACAAAACTTTGCATACTTTTCCATGCAAATGACAGTTATTGAGTATTTGTAAGGATACAATTATGATGGTATATTTGGGGTTTTGTATACAAAATTTGTTACCACCTGGGGAGAGGAGTAACATGACCATAAGTCGGGTATCGACAGTACCATGGATGTTAATTGGTATTACCTATAAACAAATGTAATTGCGGGATCGCCCTCAATACTGTTCACTGTGACTTTTTATTTAAACTTGATTAAACTGGGATTCACTCACCAGTATTTTCCACTGACAAAACCTTTTTAAAACGCGTTTCAGGTAACGAAATGTGAAAGCCAAATAGAAGCCAGCTGGACAGCACTGGAGGCTTGGAAAAGTGGCAATAAAAGTTACCTAAATAAAAGAAAGCGTTTTATTTCAATAAAGTGGGATTTATCCCTGTAATTCAGTTTGTAATAAAAACTTGGGTTTTACCCATGTGTTTAATATTATAAAATATGGTGGTTTACTCTGATTTAAATATTTCCTAACTACGATCCTGATGAGAATTTCCGCTGCCAAATTGGATAAATAAACATGATACCACCGAAACTGGCTCACGGCGGCCCGTTCCCCGGGAATTGGGATCGGGGGCTGTGACAGGCTAACCCTACTCCCAAGCGCTCCCTTCAATCCATCAATCAATCGCTGTGAGTATACTCGAACCCTTTTTGCTTTAGCACTTTTGGGTGTTACATACGTTACTTATCTAAATCACAATCGAACACACTACTCAATTATTTCAAACGCTAAGCGTTATGCATGTATTACGTGACTAAATGAATGCTTGTTGTTATGTTTACACGTGGAATGTTGTCTACCTGCCTTAACGACGTAGTACTATAGTTTGGACTCAGCACCCGTTCACACGGGGGTTGTTAAGGACTATTACTTGCATGGATTACGGTGGTAATCATGTATTGCGAATTGTCTCAGACAGTCAACCCGCAATCATTGGTTTCGTTGGATCCATGTCGATAGTTAACATGCTTCGTTTTCCTCTGTGTACGTGCTGGTTATGCGTAAACTATTTCGAACTCTATATGCTATTATCAAACTTGTATGCTCACCTTTACATTATATGTATTGACTTTATTTTAACGTATGTGACAGGTGTTTAAGATGTTTGCTTGCTAGGAAAGCGAGGCTAGAATAAAGCTCTAGAGTCCCCCAACAAATAGTTGTCTGTCATGGTCATGATAAGGGTCTTTAGAGGCAAACAAACAATTTTGTTATTTATATTTAAATCTGAGTTGTCGGAAAAGTATAGTTGACTAGATGCTTATCTGTAATAACTTGTTTTATTATTTGGGATACGGTATGGGACGTATTATTAAAACTAAATAGTAATGATAGTTGTTGTGGAAACTTCTGGACAATCTGTTTCGCTCAGTGCCATGCCCCGATGATTCCGCCATCGGTTGGGGTGTGACAATATGGGTGATAGTAGATAGACTGACTAAATCAGCACATTTCCTACCCATTAAGGAAACTTTCAGTTCTGACATGTTAGCCCAATTATATGTTGATAAGATTGTATCTCTACATGGAGTACCAATGGCTATTATCTCTGACAGGGATACCAGATACACGTCACACTTTTGGAAAAGTTTCCAACAGCCTTTGGGCACGCGCTTAAACTTCAGTACGGCTTACCATCCTCAGACGGATGGGCAGAGCGAGCGTACCATTCAAACCCTGGAAGAAATGCTTCGTGCATGTGTGGTTGATTTAGGTGGTAGTTGGGCTAAGCATCTACCCTTGGTTGAGTTCTCCTATAATAATAGCTACCATACCAGCATTCAGGCTGCGCCTTTTGAGGCGTTATATGGTAGAAAATGCAGAACGCCGTTGGGCAGAAGTAGGAGAAGCTCAGTTGTCAGGTCCTGACCTAGTCTTTGAAACGACGGACAAGATTGTCCAGATTCGTGACCGCCTGAAAGCTGCCAGGGATAGGCAGAAAAGTTATGCGGATAAAAGGCGAAAACCTCTGAAGTTCGAGGTTGGTGATAAAGTTCTGCTTAAGGTATCACCCTGGAAAGGGGTGATGCGATTTGGTAAGAAAGGTAAGTTAAGCCCGAGATATATAGGACCATTTGAGATCATCGAATGTGTAGGAACAGTGGCTTATAAGTTAAACTTACCTGAAGAGCTCAGTGGTATTCATAACATGTTCCACGTCTGCAATCTGAAGAAATGTCTAGCTGATGAATCGCTAGTCATACCACACACAGATGTGCACATAGATGAGAGCTTGAAATTTGTGGAAAAACCTTTGTCGATTGAGGATCGACAGGTAAAGAAGCTTCGAAGGAAGCATGTGCCTATTGTTAAGGTGAAATGGGATGCCCGTAGAGGTCCCGAATATACGTGGGAGTTAGAGTCCATGATGAAAGAAAAATACCCTCAATTGTTTCAGTAAATCTCGAGGTCGAGATTTCTTTTAAGGGGGTGAGGATGTAACACCTCGTAAAAATCATACCCAATAAAATAAAGACACGTGTCATGTAAGACAAACATGTCAGGAACCCGGATAAAATAAAAGATGTATGGTAGGATTTAAATGGGCGACATGTTATTAAAATACCTCTGAGTGGCCAAAGTTATAAATCCCAAGATCCTTAAATCATTATGATAAACATCGAACATATATTTAGCCGGTAGTTTCTAAATAAAAAAAAATTCCATTTTATATGGAAATTGGATTCTTAAAATATTACTACAATGATTATAAATTTACAATACTTGTTTAAAGTAATTAAACTTGAGCTAAACATGTATTCTTGAGAATTCCGTCATTTCAAAGCTTGCCATAAAGATCCAAAATGTGAAAGTTCATGCAAGGCATGCAAAGGCCTGCCCATATGGTCCCCTACTGCAGAGAAAACATGAGAATTCGGACACTACAAATTTGCATGGTCAATATTTGGAAGTTTGCAAAATTTTTGGATTCTGGTCATCGGTTACGGACCGTAAGGCTTTAAGCTTACGGTCCGCAAGGATCGGTTACGGACCGCAACCAGTTAAGCATACGGTCCGCAAGGAGCATACCTGGGCGCATCAGACCAGGGTCGGTTACGGACCGTATCCGTAAAGTCTTACGGTCCGCAAGGGGTGGATACGGACCACAAGGCATTTTGCTTACGGTCCGTAAGCCTGTCGCTGGCAGCAAGTTTTGGACAGCTGCCTGTTCAGCAAGTTCCACCGCCTTCTTTGTATGGTTTTCGAAATCAGGGGCTGGATAGGTGGTATTTAGCCACATAGGGGCACCTGGGATCATCTCACAACACATGTAGACTTCCTTGGCTTGATCTTGTGCATTGTAGTTCACTATATAAGAAGAAGAAGTTGTGAACTTTGAGACTTGCTCATTCAACTCACTTGATGCATTGCTCTGGAGCTTTTCTGGACTTCACCAAGTTTTCTAAACATCCCTAATCATACTTAGGACCATTGTAAGTGTTCCTAATCATTCTTAATTAAGTTTAGCTTAGTTAATTAGCTAAAAGCCAAACCGTCGTAATTAAGGTTTGACTTCGAGATTAAGCTATAATTATTCAGTCAAATCTCGAATTAAAGATACCTATAAGTAGGTAATTATGTGGGTAATAAACTCTTAAAAGGGTATTCTCAGATTCCCACTCTAACTATGTCAATTGTCAGGTCAAAGCTTACTTTAAAAAGTCAACATAATGCTTATTTTCAAATTAATGCATAATTAGCAATGTAGGATTCATGCAACCTGTTTTATCATTAATATAACTTGGTAATTAATATAAGAACATGCCTAAACATGTTCAACTCGACAATTTTCAGTTTAGGCTCGGTTTGGAACCAAAAGTCGCATAGTTTGACTTATGCTTTGACTTTCAGTTCTGACCCGTTTAAGCCAAGTTTAGGATTGCCTTAGAGCTTCTTTTGGACCTATTTACATGTTAGTATAACCTTCTGTGATTATACAACTTGGTTCATTAGACATCCAATTCATATGCATGTTTCCGTTAATTGCTTAAATGTTGACTATTATGCCCTTTCCACCTTAAATTATGATTTTTGAAAATGTAAGTAGACACCTTAGTTACTGATTTATAAACTTGTACCCAAAATTTGATATCAGTTTGAGGTCTAGATTTAGAGTTACGCTCATTAGCGTAATTAGAAGCATTCTTAGTAATTAATTGGCATAATTAGCATATAGCCTATCTAAACCCAAATTTTAATATCAAACTTTTTACCTACTGATATAAAATAATATTTTGGGATTTTTGGAGATTTTTATTTATTTTTAGGCTGAGCATAACTTAGAGTTTTAAGCTTATTTCGGTTATTGCCGGTTTTGCCCTTTTGGGATATAAAATGAGTTTTATAAATCCTTTTGACCTCAAACCTTTTTCTACTGATTTATTATGTTAAATAAATTATTTTGAGCCTTCTGGAATTATAAAAATATCAGCTTTCTATATAAAACCCGGAAATGGCTCCAAATCGCCTTTTTAAGCATTTTTACGACATAATATGTATCAAAACTAGTTTATATATATATATATATATGGTTTGATACCTACTGATATATTTAGTAAATTCTTATATTATAACAGTAAACAAAGGTTTTAAACTCAGATTTCCAGTTTTAACCTTTTAGGCTTATGTGAAATTACCAAAATGCTCCTTCGGTGCATAGTACGGTTAAAATTAATAAATTTCACATATATATGATACCCTACTGTTATAACTTATTAAATTAAGTATATTTACTAAATAAATCAGACATGTAACTCAGGTTACTAATTAAACTCTTTTATACCCTTTAAAATGACCAAAATGCCCTTATGAGGCATAGTTTGCAATTAAAATTATTTTGGGCATAATAGGAGATATCTTGCTGATATCACAACATGTTTAGTGCATATTAACTTAGGGAACTTGTATATGATTCATATGGTTACTCGTTACGCATTTTCCGCGTTCGGATCGGCTTATGTAACTAGTTTGCACATTTTAGCCGAAACGGGACAAACCATATCATTATTGTCTCAAAATCCAGAATGTGTTTAAGTTACCCATATTAAACAAGCATGCAATCTTGTCGGGTCAGAACCACATTCTAAAACGGTCTTCGCTTAATCTTGCGATTGAACTGTATTATTCCTTTAAAACTAACCGGTCTAAGCTTAGGCTAAATTAAAGACCCGTTAGGATTCTAATAGGTTATTATAAACCTTCGTTCCAGAATAGGAGATCCAGTAAAAGATATTTGCACTTGCTTATTGTGACTATACTTGCTCAGGTAAATACTTTTAACTTATTTTCCCTATACGGGCTTGGGGTACGGTATATAAAATACCGCTTGGTCGGGCATTGAATCTTTAATCAAATGTAGGTTAAATCATTTAAATGACCCGTTAAAATTGTTTTGTTTGCTTAAAGCCTTTGGGGGGTTAATGACCATGTCCCGGATATCCCTGGCATCATTTTACGAAATGGCCACGACTTAAGCATACTACACCCGTTGTGCATATATATTAAGGTATAACCGCCAGTTTCGGGGGAAACTGCTGCGGGACTATACCATGTGGTGTGTCTATTGATCTTTAACCTGGTGTAGACCCGGGCTACTGGACGCATAAGAAACATGTAAATCTTTTACAAGTTTATATTCAAATATTTATCCCAAGTTATAAAAATCTTTTTGTGCCTTGTGCATTCAAATCAATTTTTAAAACCTTTTCAAAATGAGTCGGTTAAATTGTATTTACCAGTGTAAACTGACGTATTTTTCCAAAAAGATTATGTGCAGGTACTACGCGTAATAGGCTGGCCTCTCCTTAGCATCACTTAGAGTCTCGCAAGCTTGGATGCCAAATTCTGTTGAACTATGTTTCCTCTTTATTTTGATCCACCTGTGGATCTGTTTCAACTACACTGCGATACTTAAATATTACAATATTTATTCGGTTGAAATAAATCTATCTTTTTGCTTCCGTTGTGCATTTTAAATTTGTGTTGTTTGACTATGATGATATCAACTACGTCACGATACTCCCCACCGGGCCCACCGGTGATACGTGGAAAATAGGGGTGTGACACTAAGTAGCCAAATAAGAACAACTCGGGCGTGTCATACCCAACATGGCAAATGTTGGAGGCGAGACAGGGTTAACTTACTTTAGGACTAGGAAACTACTTTGTTGAATCATGATAAAACATCAAGTGAGGTGGTGGAATGCGTTTAGATAGCCAAGGCTTCCACGTTTCACACATTTACCAAAACACGAGTCTCACCATATTGAAGATAGTGAGCATGGATGGTTTCATCACTTGTAGGTCATCTAAAAGCTTAGTCAAAACAGAAAGTTTAAAGGGTGTTTGCACTTCTAAACTCATAAGAATCAACCTTAAACAAGTCCCACAACCATGGATGGGTTTAGGAACAAGTAGGCACAAGATTCATGTAAAAAGTATGAGTTTTATAAAAGTTTACAATACAATCGTCCAAAACAGAAAGTTTGGATCTCAAAATGGTGATGTCCACCTTAGTTTACCATGGTAAACTTGTGGAAACACCCTTAAAGGTGTTCCAAGCTTTGTAGTGGAAGGAAAGATGAAGAAAAGTGAAATAAAGCTCATTTTTTTGCACTTAGAGGATTCTACCTCAAACTTGGATTTCCAGAAGATTATAGAGTGATTTAAGAGTGTTTGAGGGTTTGGAAAAATGCAAATGAGGTGTGGAAAGCTTGGTCATATAGTGGTTGGTTAGGGTTGGTATTTTAATGGAGTTATAAGGTGATTGGTGAGTTTGGATGTGGAAAGGATGCCCAACCCGTAGCTGGGGAACCAGGTTCTACGGACTTATGGCCTTGGCGTCACGCCAAGCCAAAGGGAGGGAGTGGTGGCGTGACGCGGCGCCTCCTAAGGCCATTCAGGTTTGATTTTTTTACAAATTAGCCCATGAACTTCCATCAGGTTATCATTTTATGCAAAAACTTTCATAATTTGCATGTTTTCAAGCACGAAAAACGTATGTAAGTATAATTCGAGTATCGTGAATGTATGTATGAGTAGTTGCATGTATATCAAGTGTCGGTTTGCAAGTAAACATGTATTTAAACGATTGATTGTATGTATAACATCTATGTATAAAGTATGAATTCCATTATAATCGAAGTCTCAGATTACAAAGTTGGAAATGAATATGAATACAAGTTTTCGAAAATAGAAATACGATTACACTTTTTAAATACGGAAAGTACAAAAATGTGAAGCGTTACATCGGTTTTTCTACACACCCATAATATACATAACACATGAACGATTAATGCAATTAACTTTCAACTATTACATATTTATAGTTTTTGTTTTTTTGCGTTTAATCTAGTTTTTCGAAAATTAACACGTCTTGGCAAAGATAAAATAAGTATGAATGAGATTGGTACCGGTATCATACCACATAGTACCCATACCAATAACTAAAACCAAAATCGAATATCGTAGCATACATTTTTTATTGTTACCAGTATGGGTTGGTACGATACCGTTATCATCCCACATAGTACTAACACCAAAATTGAGCTAGTCTAGAAAAACCAAATATCATATCGTATATATTCAGCCGGACCTGATACGAGAAGGGACTAGATGTGTGAAACATCCTAAATGAAAACACTTATTTGTAATTGAAAAAAAAAAAAAAAAACTAAAGCCCATCTCCAACACCTCTATAATAACCTCACCCAACAATCACCCACATCGCAAAATTAGGGTTTCTTTTCTCTCCCAAATTCCGATCATGTCGTCATCAAAAACCATCGTGTTAAGAAGCTCCGACGGTGAAACTTTCGAGGTTGACGAGATTGTTGCGGTGGAGTCTCAGACGATCAAGCACATGATCGAAGACGGTTGTGCTGACACCAGCATCCCTCTGCCCAACGTCACCAGTAAGATCCTCTCAAAGGTTATCGAATACTGTAAGAAACATGTGGAGACACCGAATAGCGACGAGAAGGTCGCTGAAGAGGATCTTAAATCCTTTGATTCTGACTTTGTGAAAGTCGATCAGGGTACTCTGTTTGATCTTATTCTGGTACGTATGCTATTCGATTTGTTGGTATTCTGAAGGTGATTATTGTTTATTCATGTTTTGTTGCACAACTGTTTGTGAATTATGCCCTAATTTTGGTTTTAATTTTTTGGGGATAATTTTAGGGTTTCGTTCTGTTATTTTTTTATTTTCCGACTCTTTTTTAATTGTGGAAAAGATCTTGTGGGTAATTAGGTTTGGCTGTGTTATCTTGTTTTTAGACGATTATCTACAAACAAAATTAATAGCTGCTAATAGTTTTAGGGCTGAGTAAGGGTTTTTGATTTTTCTACTAAACAATATTAATTAGTTAATTTAAATAGAAAAGTAGTCTGATTTGAAGTCCAAGAACCTTTGGATTTTGATTTAACCCTATTTTTTAACTAAATATCATCAATTAATTGGTAGAGGATCTGTACATTAATCCAGAAGTGTGAGAAGTGTATTATAACATTATATATAACACTATATAACACCATATAAACACCGTATAACAATATGTAACACCATATAACACCAAATAACACTATGTAACACTATATAACAAATATAACACTATAGTAACACTATAGTGTCTGATAGCATGTCTATGATAGATGTATAGTGTTATATATTGTCATATAGTGTTCCTTAGTGTTCCTTAGTGTTACATAGTGTTATATGGTGTTATATGGTGTTACATAGTGTTATACGGTGTTTATATGGTGTTATATAGTGTTATATATAGTGTTATAATACATTTCTCAAACTTCTGGATTAATGTACACTATCCCTAAAAAGATTAAAAAAGTTTTGTTTGAAGACCAAGAACCATCTTTTTGCTATGATAGTATTTTTACACCATGTGACTTATTCATTTGGTCGAGCGTCGTTTCTCGGGGGCGTCGATCAATCCTGAATCACAGGCCGCTCTGTCATTGTTTGATTTTTGGTTGTCTGATCACACTTGATTTTATATATCTACTTATCATATTTTTATGTTTGCCCCTGCTCGATAGTTCCGTAGTAGTTTTTTTTCTGATGTTTCCTAGGATCAGAAGGAACCTTTGTTTTGGTTCGATCGACTGTTTTGTTGTATATTTGTTTTTCTTAGTTGTTGCTGTGTCATCTTGTTTTTAGACTATACACCATCAGTTAGTTAATGTAATAGAAAACTAGTTTTTGAACTCTAAGAACCTTTGGATAATGATTTAACCCTAAATTTTCAACTAAACAACATCAATTAGTTAATGTAATAGAAAAGTAGTTTGATTTGAAGTCCAAGAACCTTCGAGTAATTATTTAAACTTATCTTTTTAACTAAACACTTTCAATTAGTTAATGTAAAAATATTAAAAGAAGTTCGGTTTGAAATCCAAGAATCATCTTTTTGGTATAAGAGAGTACTCTCTTTCAGTTCAATTGACTGTTTTGTTGTATTTTTTTTGTTCTCTTCATGTAGAATGCTATTAGCATAAGATCACTCACCATGTTATATGCAGGGTTTATCAATAAGTTTGAATTTAAAGCTTATTTCTTTTATCATATTTATTTAATTTATTTTATGTTGGTATTTATCCTATTTTAGTTTTCTTTATCACTCATTTTTTAAAGACCTATAAGCAGGATTGGATTGTTAACGTTTTGTTTGGTTGATTGCTTTTGAATCTTTGGGTTTTTAGCCATTTGAATGCTTCCATTTCTGCATCAATATTTTGTGTATGTTGCAGGCTGCGAACTATCTGAACATCAAGGGGCTACTTGATCTGACCTGCCAGACGGTTGCTGACATGATCAAAGGAAAGACTCCTGAAGAGATCCGTAAGACGTTCAACATCAAGAACGATTTCACTCCTGAAGAAGAGGAGGAGGTGCGCAGGGAGAATGCGTGGGCTTTTGAGTAAATTACCTGTTGTTTTATCTGTCTTGTCTGTTTATACTGCAGTAGTGTTTTGTGGGTGTCACATGCTTATATTTTTAAAACTATGAACATCCTTTATGTGTTTGGTTACATTTTCTTGCTTTCTTATTGGGTATGCATCTTGTTCTTTGATGTTTTGAAGCTACAAACAAGTGGCCTTTTTTTGAACCTTGATGGTGGGTAGGAGGTGAAGATTACAGACGGGGTTATGTGGTGCCAACATACACTGTATTTGTGTATGTATAATGCAAAACATATACCCCTTTTTCTGTAGAGGCCTTTAGGTTTCAAATGGTTTTCTGTCTCTAACCCATTAACTAGCAGGTGGTCATACACCATAGTAAAATTTTCAAATGGTTTTCTGTCTCTAACCCATTAGTTAGTAGGTGGTGATACACCGTAGTAAATTTTTCAATAACGGGTTCTCACGGTTAAAAAAAAGCTATACGTTCCTTGCCCGAAACACCTTGCGCTTTTTTGGGATCATAAGAATTTTCTTTCAGTAACGGATTTCTTTTGCTAACGCGTTCTTAAGGCTAAAAGAAAACATGATACATATATGGTATTGAAGTATTTGGTTTGGAAATTTGTTAAAAAGATTGTACTATGAGTCTATGAGTCAATTAAGTAGAAATGTTATGGGTGTTAAAATTTATTTTGTTGGTTAATTCTCTGTGGCTTAATTTAGGAGTGATTGTGTTGGGTCCGTTAACATTTATGCTTTAATCGACTAAAAAAACTATGATTTGTTGTAAATGAATTTGTTTATGAATTTTAATGATATGGTAAGAAATTTGACTATATGGTTGCAGGGTATTGAGAGGGGTTTCGTTGTGTCATGTATTTGTCACGTCAACCAGAGGGTTCTATTACCTCTTCTCAATAGCTAGCATAGTATGGAATTAAGTCCCCTCTTTTCTGTTCTCATCAAGGCGTCCCCTCATTACATCGTAATAGTTTATTCTATTCCACCTCTTATTTCTGGATTCCAAATACATCCTAGATTTTTTATTCCATTAGGTAAAAGTTTGACGAAAAGCTAAAAAATGGAAAGTTTGTTTAATAATGGATAAAAATACTTTAATTGTTTTGCTGAAAGTTGCAATTTTGGATAAAAAAAATTACAATTTAGCTTTGGAATTTGGGAGACCAAGAAAGCAACTTTTACCATCATTATTTATTTTTGGACTTTTGAAAGTTTTAAAGTAAATAATAAAGAATCTATTATCAAGAAAAAGAAAAACAAAATAATGGGTATGTGGATAAGAAATGTTTACGATGAATGGAAAATAAAAACATCTATCTATATATGATAAAATTAAAAGTGAATGAACAGTGATGATTTTTTTATATTGAATAATACATTATATTTATTTATTAGACTATGTGGTATGGGGTGAGGGTTGGGGCGTTGGATGGGTACAAATGCTCAAGTCATCACCCCGGGTGGCCATGGGTTTCGGTGTGGTCTCTTGGGCGGGAGTTTCATCCGTGGCCGGCTCTCATTGGCTGGGTTGGCTAGGACATAGCGGCTAGATTTAAATTTTAAAAAATAACCGTTTGGCTGAATAATACCTTATATTCATTTATTAGACTATGGGGTATGGGGCGAGGGTTGGGGCGTGGATTGGGTACAAATACCCAAGCCACCACCCCGGGTGGGCTTGGGTTTCGGTGTGGCCTTTTGGGCGGAAGTTTCATCAGTGGCCGGCTCTCATTGGCTGGGTTGGCTAGGCCATAGCGGCTAGGTTTAAATTTTAAAAAATAACCGTTTGGCCCGGGTGGCCATGGGTTTCGGTGTGGTCTCTTGGGCGGGAGTTTCATCCGTGGCCGGCTCTCATTGGCTGGGTTGGCTAGGACATAGCGGCTAGATTTAAATTTTAAAAAATAACCGTTTGGCTGAATAATACCTTATATTCATTTATTAGACTATGGGGTATGGGGCGAGGGTTGGGGCGTGGATTGGGTACAAATGCCCAAGCCACCACCCCGGGTGGGCTTGGGTTTCGGTGTGGCCTTTTGGGCGGAAGTTTCATCAGTGGCCGGCTCTCATTGGCTGGGTTGGCTAGGCCATAGCGGCTAGGTTTAAATTTTAAAAAATAACCGTTTGGCCAAGCCAAACGGTTCACCCAAGTCACTATAAAACCCCCCAACCCCACCGCCTGTCCACATCGCTACCCCAAACCTTCACTCCACCTACCCAAACCCGCTACCCACACTTGATACCGGCACAACGCGATGAAGGGCCGCCAACCCGGTGAGACCCGTTACTGGCCGGAAGCTTTCGCTAGCTACCGGCACAACGTGGGGAACGACCGGCACAATTTAAACGTGTGCCAACACAAGTGGCGCGAGCTACGACCGAAGCTCGACCGTTTTAAAGCCTACTACGATAGCGTCCCGGGCGGTGATATAAGTCACGAAGACCGGGTGGCGGTGGCCAACATCCAGTTCCGCGGCAAGGAGCGGAAGCCGTTTGACAAGCTCGCCCTGTTCGAAATCTACCTAACGCTTTAGGCTTTTTTTTAATTTTGTAATCTTTTTTTTATATAATTTTGTAATTTTTAGGAACTTTTAATAATAATTTTAGGCTTTTTTTAATTCTGTGTGTACTTTTTTATTTTAGGTTTTTTTTTATAAAACAGGTCAACCCACGCGGGTTAGCCACGCCCCGCCATACCGACCCAACACGTCACTTACCAGCGGGGGCTCGAAGTCCACGTGTCAACCCATGCCCCAAACTCCCGCCCCACCATACCCCACGGTCGAAAACACCAATGCCTTTCGCGCAACGCGCGTCATTTACAAACACTAGTTTATATATGTTGCGACTTGATCTGAAGTTACTATTTAGTAACTAGTTACGATGTGAATTGTGGAGCTTAATAATAACCATACAAATGCTAACAAACTTCTTGTTAGTGAGCCACTAATGTGATAAGAGGGTTTGCTACCACATAAGTCACCACGTTTGAAAAGAAAAAAGTCCCTTTCCATCAAATTAAGCCCATATGTTTCGAGAAAAGTAATGTTTTGGAAATTTATTGCAATTTTGGATTTTACGAACACAGATAATTACTTGTAATTAATATAGAGTAACTATCAACCAATGGGTTTTGCGTAATTATTACCCAGGAGTTACTAAAATGGAGCTAAAGAAAAATAAGATATCGACGCGTAAAATATGTGATGAAAATAGCGTGAGAAAATCAACTCACATTGGAGGATGTATAAACATTAGAGTGGTTTACAAGTATGAACACAAGATGTTTGACAAACATAGTTGTGCTTTACTACAACTCATACGCACCCACATGGGTGCCAAATTTGGTTCAAAACGCAAAAATTCTTCGAATTTATGCGCATATGCGTGGAGGTGTCCAAATCGTTTTTTTTTTTTTCAAAAATCGGTTCCGGTTATTAACCGAACCGGTTTTTTTTTATTAAAAACAAAAACCGGTTTTTTTATAACCGGTTTCGGTTACTAACCGGTTTTTTAACTCAAAACTATAACCGGTCCAACCGGTTACGACCGGTTTTTAACCAGTTTATTCCAAAAAAAAAAAAAAACGGTTTTTTATAACCGGTTTCGAAGATGAATATCCCTAACCGGTCTACAATCGGCGGTTCGATTCGTTTCTAAAACCGGTTATAAAAAACCGGCTTCGGTTCTAAAACCGGTTTTTTGTACATATCTACATATGCGGACACAAAAGTGAGACCAAAATCCATTGGCACATGGAAAGGGGTTTTGATCAGAATCGTAATGGAAAGGGCCCATGTTTACCGCCCCATTAGCTTGAGGTCGGCCCAACCCGCTCATAGGCTCAAGTACGGGAATTACGTCCAACCCGCTCATAGGGTACCCCTTTAAATAAATCTTTGTTCACCATCAGTTACACATGCTGGTAACTTCAGAAGCAATAGGAATTACATTATATTTGTGCATACTGCATTTTATCTATTGGTAAGTAACTTCTTCCTTTTTATATAAAATTAGACCCCAAAAATGAAAATGAAAATGACAATGGATCCAGATTATTATTTTGCCACTTTCATCACTTATTTTTTTGTAGTTTTCCATACGATTTAGGTCGATTATTACGGATGGAAGCATGTCGCATTCGGGTTGAAATAGATACACCGTCTTTTCTTATCTTATAAAACAGATATCCTGGATTGTGTCACACATAATTAAGTCTTTCTTTAAACAATAGGAATTACATTTTGTGCATACTGCAACTCATATGTTATAAATGATTGATTATAACATATTCAAACCCTTAATCTAAACCAAATAAAATACTGAAGTTTAGATTGGAAAAAAATTAAAAAGAATTACTTGTCAACTCTCAAGATCGGTTAAATAAAGTGGTAAATTTATTAATTTTTTTTTTTTTTTTGCAAAAATGTTCACTTCATCATATTTTGACTGATATAAGAGTACACAAGTTACCATTAAAAAAAAATCTTAAGTTGTGAATTTTAAACAAAGTTTTTCGATTTTAATATACAAAAAATTACTGATTTTTTAGTATATTTTTTTATAAATGAAAAGAATTTCATAAGCCAAAATTAGATTGAGAGACTAATCCATGAAATATAAAATAGTACCACATTTTTTGGTACTAACCCAATCTAGAAATCAAAACTTAAAATACAGAAGAAAGTATAAAAATTAGACATCAATCTTTATTTACTTAATTATGTAGTTGTTTGTTTTTTGTGTGTTGGCCTGCCCGGTTTTCGGGTTTGGTTGTTTTTAATGAAGTTTTCCTTTCAAAAAAAAAATCTTTATTTACTATTTTTTTATTTTTTGAAATTATTAAACCAGCCAAATGCAAAAAATAACACAAACCTGGAACCTCCACCATCCAAAGTCCAAACTTTCTCCAGCTCAAAACAATTAAGGAAGACTAAGGACATATTTGGCTAAGCTTTTTGAAACAACTTATTAACTTATTGGATTTTTAAAAAGTCATAAGTTTCAAAATGATGTTTGGCAACCAGGTTGTATGTGAGGGGAAAAGTGACTTTTCCAAAAAGTCACTGCATACTGACTTTTCCAAAAAACTAATAAGTCAATAAGTTGTTTTCAAAAAGCTTAGCCAAACATGCCCTAAACGAGTGGTCAGCATTCAGCAACCTCAAACCAAAAGTAAAAATAAAAATAAAAATTGTCGTCACAAAAAGTCTAAAGGGCTGTTTGTTTAGCACTAAATGAGACTCTTAATGGTTGAGACCTTTTATTGGTTAGGGAATGTCCATTTGAGAAGAAAATTTAAATTGAGAAGAAAAAGAAAAAAAAGGTACAATTGTAAAACATTAAATATTTTTTCACTTATCTCATTTATTATCATCTTTAAGTAGTTAATTAGTCATAAAAACTATCATCCTTGACACTAATGTTTTTTTGACTACACACATCAAAAGTTACCCTACACCTTTCGAAATTTACCCTACACACGTTGAAATTTATACTACACAACCCGTAATTTATCATATACACATTGTAATTTATCTTACACTCTAAATTATTTTATTTTATTATTTTTTTTTTGAAAAAATACATATTTTGATGATAAGTTACAAATTCTAATATGTAGTTACCTATTAAAGAGGAATACTACTAATTAATGATCTTTGTAAGTTTACCATATTACCCTTATAGTAACATTAAATACTTATATTAAATGAAGTAAAATGAAACATTTTTATTAGTTGAAATTTCTTATTTTTTCTTCTTACAAAAAGTTTCTTCTCATTTGAACTCTCCACTTATTGGTTAAACACTTAATGGTTCAGACTATTTGTTTCGCGAGCAGATGTCTGAATGGTTAAGACATTTGTCTCTCAATAATTAAGCATTATACTAAGTCTGAATGGTTAAGAGTTTTTTTTTTCCAAAGTGGTGTTGTTGGAAAAAATATTTACCAAATTAGTGTTGTTTCAAAAGTATTTACCAAAATGGTGTTTTATCTCTTTTGAGTAGTTTCTCACTCTTAATTTCATTGGTTAGCTTCACTTTATTAATTAATATTGACTTAATCACTTTAAAAAAAAAAAAAACTAAATTATCCACCTTAAATACTGTATACTTTTGGAGCTTAAGACTTCATGTCACGGCCCTAGCCCCGGTTTGACCTGGTCCAGAGCTGCGGGACAAGAATCCCGTGGTAATTAATTTAGGTGACAGCGGAAGTCTTTAATACAGGATCTTTTAAATACTAAAATGCCCGTTTACATAATTTAGGAATAAAACCCTGTAATTTACAATAAAGTGATTTCACTGAGAAATCTTTATTTTACAAAACATGTTTCTTTATTTATTTATATTGAGCCACTTCCTTAAGCTTGTAGTGCTTCACGGCACTTTTCCTGGATCACAACAGATCACCTGAAACATGTTTGAAAAAGGTTTTGTCAGCAGGGAAATACTGAGTGAATCATTCTTTTTGTCTAAAACGATATTATTTGTTATAATTTACAGTATTAAGAGCGATTACAATGTTTCTGTTTATCAACCAACTACCCACAGTATTCGTCACTCGACCAACCATCGGTAACCTCATTGTCCAATGGTGTCTGTGACTATGGTCATATCACCCGTTGGCTAACCCGTTTGTCCAATGGTGACGGTTATCAAGTAATGTATACAAAACCCCACATACCGGCTGTAACTTGGTGATTACAAAGACTTAATCCCTGTAATTATAACTTTGAAATAAATAGAGTTTTGGAAATAATTTGATAAAAAGAGAATGACTCACATTGCAGATTTATGCGGGCGGAGTTTAATCTACTGATTAGCCTGTTTAACCTAAATTAAATAACAATGCACACGAACTGGGTTAGTAACTAATACAGCATTTACGACAATTCACGAGATTAAACCCTCACAACAAATGACAAAGTGCGATACTTAAACATCCATCGAATTAACGACGAATGACAAAGTATAAACCCAATTTGAGCAGCACTTAAACATTCGTTGGATAGTTTCAATCGATCGGACATTGAATCGTAATAGCAATCGAGTTATTACCCTGTTTATCGCGGCATCGTTTAGTTATTCGTGTGTGTTTATAGTAATCTACGTATATCTCAGTGTAGAATTAGAATTTGGACGTCGAACTAACACAGAATTTCAAGTGCCAACCCCCTCTATATATACTGAGATTTTGGTTCCCCCGCGCGTCGCGACAGAGGACACTGGTCCTGTCGCGTGTCGCGACGGGTAACATTCTAGGATAGGGTAGGTTCGTGTCCAACATAGCCTTAGTGAGTCAAAATTTGACGAAATTTACATCCTACAGCAAATTATGAAGATAATTGTCAGCTAGGGTTTACCCCCCTGAGTTTTAAGGGCCCTAATTCTGATTCTGATTGTTCTGAAAATTTTAGGGTTTATGCAGAATTACTTGGGTTTCTCAATTAGGGTTTCCTTATTAGATAATTAACATACTAAGTAATAATTTTAGTGAGAGTTGTTACATCCTCCCCACCTTAATAAAAATCTCGTCCTCGAGATTTACTGGAATAGATGAGGATATTTTCGCTTTATTTCTGATTCCAGCTCCCAAGTGTATTCTGGTCCTCTCTTTGAATCTCACTTGATTTTGACTAACACTAGTCGTTTGTGCTTAAGAAACTTGATTTTTCTATCTTCTATCTGCAGTGGTTTCTCTACAAATTTTAATTTTTCATTTACCTCTACATCTCGAAGAGGTACTATCAGGGATTCATCTGATAGACACTTCTTGAGATTGGATATATGAAACACATCATGTACTCCAGCTAGTTCTTCTGGTAGTTGTAAACGATAAGCAACTGGTCCTATTCGTTGCATTACTGGAAATGGTCCTACGTACCTTGGACTCAGCTTTCCTTTCTTACCAAATCGTATGACTCCTTTCCAAGGAGAGACTTTCAAAAGTACTTTGTCTCCGACTTGAAACGGTCATAAAGTGTTTAACGAAACATTCATGATCCGAGCCCACAACGACCTGCTCCTCCTTGTGCAAGCTCTATATGTACCTAAGGTCCTGCAAGGCATGCAGCAGAGAGTCAACAACTAGTTGAGCGAGTTCACAGTTAATAGTTCAGTAATAGTAATGGTATAGTAAGCATTGCGTTCGTTCATTAAGTCATGTATCGTATTAGTTCGTATCGCAGCCCTCTAGGCATGTATGCGAAGATTAGGGAAAGTTCTCAAGTATTCTAGACTATGTATATTTGTATCGCGGCCACCCTGGCATGTGTGCGAAGTTTTAGTATATAGTTCGCGGCCTTTCCAAGGCATGTGTGCGAAGATCAGTCATAATATCGCGGCCAACCCCTGGTGTGTGTGCGAAGATCAGTTCAATTCGTATACTAGTCTAGTCGTATCTCATCATTACCCTTCCTCACCCTGAGGACCATATCATTTAATTCTATCATCTGAGCCTGTACGAATAAATCATCCAACCCCATTCCCACTCTGGGAATCCCATGCCTTGGCTTGTGTGAACTCACCTTGGTTTGCTCGGTATGCTAAGTATGTGCTCACAGTTTATCAATCAAGTCCTAGAGTACGCATGTGTACATGATCAGTTTATATCCAAATTGTTCACGTATAGGTATAATCACAAAAGTACTAAACATGTACTCAATATCATACAACTCATGCATATCACTTAACAGCAGTTAATCTATCCAGTTAACTTCTAACAGAGTTAAGTCAGGTTACTGTGCAAAGTATTCAAGTTGGCGAAACACAGGTTGGCGAAACATGTTCTGTTTCGTTAACCACCCTTTGGCGAAACCCTATCCTGTTTCGTCAATTGCCCTTTGGTGAAACACAACCTTCTGTTTCGCCGAGAATCCCGTTTCGTGAACCCAATTCAGTTACGTCAATCAACAGTTACAGATTGCAGGAAACCCTAATGATCATGATCAGCCGTTACCACATCAACTAGTAATCATACAGAAATCGATTAACATACAATCATCAGATCGGCAAGAACATTCGGCCCATTCACATAAAATCATAGTATCGGATTAACAATATCAGTAAACCAGTTTCATTGATCAACCACTCATTCTGTTTGACAACAACATGCATCACGGTTAAACATAAATCAATCGTTAAGGCCATACACATCCACTATTGGATCATCTTTACAAACCCTAATCTCTATCTATGGTTAATAAGAAATCATGACAGTCGTGCATTCACAGATTCAGCATGGTGTTTGTCAACAATTCACAATTCATAATCTAATAAACACTAACAATAACTAACCGGAACTAAGCGAGTAATACGGACGGAAAAAGATGAACTCTCGGATGATGGGGGCTGCCGACGATGCACAGGAGGGCTCTAGGGTTTTCTGTTTTGCTAAAGTGTGACGAATGGGGTGGTTCCGTATGACTTATACGTGCAAAAGTATACTGGGCCCGAACTGGGCTTTGGCGAAACTGGGCTTGGCGAAACAGTTTGTTTCGTCGACATGCTCTTGACGAATCAAAGACCTGTTTCGTCGAGAGGTTGTATGGCGAATCACATTTGATTTGTCGGGTCCTTAATGGGCTTTTAGGTCCGTAATGATCTAATCAGTTAAGTTCTCATGCCACAAACAAACACATAGCCATGCAACACAATAACACATACCCATGCAAACACAATGCACTTTATCTCATTACAACGGTTTCAGTTATAAGTCAAATAAACAAACGACTAATAGTCACAGTCAACAGTCAAAGTCAACGTGCATTAAATGCGAAAGTGAAAGTCGGAAACTCGAGTTGTCACATTATCCCCAACTTGAAAGAAATTTCGTCCCGAAATTTAGCATGCGGTTACTGAGGAAGCTAGGTAAGTTGTATCGTTCACTGGTTTTCCTGGGGTGTCACATCATCCCCCCGTTGATTTGGAATTTCGTCCCGAAATTCTGCTGTAGTAGCTTCAGCCTCAGTAGTGGTTGCATTGGTTCCGAATAACTGGGGATACCTGAGTTTCATTTGATCTTCACGCTCCCAGGTGAACTCTGGGCCGCGACGGGAGTTCCAACGAACGTGAACAAGAGGAATTCTCGTGTTCTTGAGGACCTTAACATCCTGGTCCGTGATTTCAACAGGTTCCTCGACGAACTGCAACCGCTCGTCGATAGTGAGCACCTTCAAGGGAACTATGAGGGTCTCATCTGACAGGCACTTCTTCAGATTCGACATGTGAAAGACATTGTGAACTGCACCGAGTTCAGCTGGTAAGTTTAGCTTGTATGCCACTTTGCCAATCTTCTCAATGATCTCAAACGGTCCGACGTACCGCGGATTTAGTTTGCCTCGCTTGCCAAAGCGAACCACACCCTTCCAGGGTGAGACTTTAAGTAAAACCCGGTCCCCGACTTGAAATTCCAATGGCTTCCTACGCTTATCCGCGTAGCTTTTCTGACGGTCGCGAGCCTCCGCCATACGTTGCCGTATTTGCGCAATCTTTCCCGTGGCGTCCACTACAATCTCTGGACCCGTGATCTGACTATCCCCCACCTCTGCCCAACAGAGAGGTGACCGGCATTTACGCCCGTACAATGCCTCGAATGGAGCGGCTTGAATGCTGGTGTGATAGCTGTTATTATACGAAAACTCCACCAAAGGGAGATGCTTCTCCCAGCCGTTGCCGAAGTCGATAACACATGCCCGAAGCATGTCTTCGAGAGTCTGGATCGTGCGCTCAGACTGCCCATCCGTCTGATGATGATATGCTGTGCTCATGTCTAATCGTGAGCCAAAAGATTTGTGCATCGCTTGCCATAGCTCTGATGTGAATCGTGCATCCCGATCCAAAATGATAGAGGTGGGCACCCCGTGCCTCGAAACAACTTCTTTAAGATAAACGTCTGCGAGAGTGGAGAACTTATCCGTTTCCTTTATAGCCAGGAAGTGTGCAGACTTTGTGAGTCGATCCACGATCACCCATATAGTATCATTCCCACGCTGGGATTTGGGTAGGCCTGTAACAAAATCCATGGAAATTTCTTCCCATTTCCATTGCGGTATCTTGGGTTGCTGAAGTAGGCCCGCTGGTTTCTGATGCTCCACTTTGACTTTTGCACATGTCAAACACTTGCCGACGTAAGTAGCGATGTGGGCTTTCATGCTAGGCCAGCAGTATGTTGTTTTGAGATCGTGGTACATTTTATCCGACCCTGGATGTACCGAGTAGCGAGACTTGTGTGCTTCATCCATCACAAGTTCCCGTAATCCGCCATATAGTGGGACCCAAATACGCCCCGTTACATAGTAGGCGCCGTCTTCCTTCAGTTCCATACGTTGTCTTGAGCCGCGTAAGGCTTCAGCCTTGACGTTTTCGGGTTTCAATGCTTCTGTCTGAGCAGTTCGTATCTGTGCAGGAAGACTGGACTGAATGGTGAGTTGCAAAGCTCGTACACGCCTAGGTGTAGTATCTTTCCGACTGAGGGCATCAGCCACAACATTGGCCTTGCCTGGATGGTACTTGATGGCGCATTCGTAATCGTTCAGAAGTTCGACCCATCTTCGTTGCCGCATGTTCAAATCCTTTTGCTTAAGGATATGCTCGAGACTCCTGTGATCGGTGTAAATTGTGCACTTGGTACCGTACAGGTAGTGTCGCCATATCTTAAGCGCGAAAACAACAGCTCCCAGCTCTAAATCGTGCGTCGTGTAGTTTCATTCATGAACCTTGAGTTGACGAGAGGCGTAGGCTATAACTTTATCCCGTTGCATCAATACACAACCAAGACCCTGTATCGACGCGTCACAATAAACCACAAAATCATCCGTGCCCTCTGGCAATGAGAGAATAGGTGCGCTGCAAAGCCTATCCTTTAAGTACTGAAAAGCAGTTTCCTGAGAATCTCCCCAATGGTAGGTGACACCTTTCTGTGTCAGCAGTGTAAGCGGCTGTGCGATCTTCGAGAAGTCTTTGATGAATCGTCTGTAATAACCCGCCAAACCCAAGAATTGGCGTATTTCCGTCGGTGTACGCGGTGCAGGCCAGTTCCTGATCGAATCTACCTTGGATGGATCAACATGAATCCCATCCTGGTTTACCACATGGCCTAGAAAGTGGACTTTACGAAGCCAGAAGTCACATTTTGAAAACTTGGCGTACAACTGTTCCTTTCGTAGCAGTTCCAAGATCAATCGTAAATGCTGCTCGTGCTCCTCCTGACTCTTGGAGTAAATCAGAATGTCGTCGATGAAGACAATCACAAACTTGTCTAAGTACGGCTTGCACACCCTCTTCATCAGATCCATAAATACGGCAGGCGCGTTCGTTAACCCGAATGGCATAACACGGAACTCGTAGTGACCATAGCAAGTTCTGAATGCGGTTTTGGAGACGTCCTCATCCCGGACTCTCAACTGATGATACCCTGACCTCAGGTCTATCTTGGAGTAGTAACTCGACCCTTGCAACTGGTCGAATAAGTCGTCTATACGCGGAAGAGGATAACGGTTCTTCACCGTCACCTTGTTGAGTTCCCGGTAATCAATGCACATCCTGAAGGTACCGTCCTTCTTTTTCACGAATAACACTGGAGCTCCCCAAGGCGAAGAGCTTGGACGAATGAAGCCCTTTTCCAAGAGCTCTTGTAGTTGCTTTGATAGTTCTTCCAGTTCAGTTGGAGCCAAACGATACGGTGCGCGGGCTATTGGTGCTGCTCCAGGAGCTAACTCAATCTGGAATTCGACCTGCCGATGAGGCGGTAGCCCAGGTAAATCTTCAGGAAACACCTGAGGAAAGTCGCGTACTACTGGAATATCCTCCAACTTCTTTTCTTTCGCTGATGCATCAGTAACAAGTGCCAAGATGGCAGTGTGCCCCTTTCGTAAACATTTCTGAGCCTTCAAGAAAGAGATGATGCCAACCACAGCACCACTCTTGTCGCCTTGAACTTCGAGAGGTTCCTTGCCAGAACGGGGAATGCGAACTATCTTTTCCTTGCATAAAATCTCTGCGTGATGTTGGGATAGCCAATCCATACCGATGACGATGTCGAAACTACCCAAAACTATGGGTATAAGATCAATCGAGAAGGTCTGACCAGCTAAAACGATGCTACAACCCTTGACTACATGTGCGGCTTCTACACTTTTACCATTTGCTAACTCTACGACATGTTTGGTGTTTAGGGGTGTTGGTGTATGTTTTAACATTTTACTCACTTTTAACGATATATAACTTGTATCGGCACCCGAATCAAATAAGACAGTAACATAAATATCGTCGAGAAGAAACTTACCCATAACCACATTTGGATCATTCATTGCGTCGCCCCGACCCAGTACAAAAGCACGACCCCGAGCTTCGTTGCCATTGTTGTTGTTGTTTCCCCCGTTGTTGTTGTTCCCATTGCCCTGGTGATTGTTGTTGTTGCGATTCTGGTTCTGGTTTAACTGGGGACAATCACGTTTGAAATGACCTTCTTCCCCACACTGGAAACACCCCCGGTTTCCACGCTGTGGCTGCTGCTGTTGATTCTGTGGAGCTGGTAATTGTAGTTGCTGGTTCTGATTCGCAGGTCGCGCACTCCTGCAGTCTTTAGCTTCATGCCCTAACTTGAGGCATCTCTGACAACGTTCCTTGCGACACCGTCCACTGTGGTGTCTGTTGCACTTATTACAAAGTGGGTGAAATCCCCGATATCCACCCTGCCCCTGACTGCCTGATGATTGCTGACTCGGATTCTGGTAGTCATTTGTCTTGCGCTGCTGTGCTTGAGACTGAACTGAAACTGAACCTTTACTGGAATCCCCATCCCATTTTCTCTTGTTGTCACTGGGAGTAGCAGAAGTAGTGACGGCAGTAGTGGTAGCACTGATGCGTTTTGGCAGCTTGTTCTGTTCCACCGCCTGATCCGTGAGGCGATGAGCAAGACGCTGGATGTCTTGGATGTTGTCGAGGTTTGCCGATGTCACATGGCTCTAAATCTCTGGCGCAAGTCCCTTGAGATACAACTCAATGCGCTTAACTGGAGGGTCCACCATAGTTGGGCACAGGATGGCCAGCTCGTTTGACCGTTTCGTATAGGCTTCAATTTCTGACCCCGTCATTTTCAGATGGTAAAGCTCATCTTCCAACTTGTGGATGTCATCCCGTGTGCAGTATTCACGTTTAATCAGTTCTTTGAAATCGTTCCAAGGTGTGGCGTTAGCAGCTGCCAACCCTAGGATCTGTACTTGCGCGTTCCACCAGGTTAGCGCTATTCCTTCGAGAGTGCCAGTGGCGTACTTCACCCTGCGAGCCTCAGGGCATTCACACATTTTGAATACTGACTCTAGCTTCTCAAACCAATGGAGTAGTCCCACTGCTCCCTCTGTGCCACTGAATGTGCTTGGACGACAGTCCATGAAGTTCTTGAATGTGCAGACAGGTTGTGGAGCGTTTTGACCTATTGTGCATAGAATAGGACAATATTAAATACAAAGGTTGATTTAGGAATGTAGGATTCAAAGATCCTAATGTGTATCCCATCCGCAGGGCATACTACCTGCTTGTGCAGCTGCAAGTGCCGCAGCTACTCGTTCATTGATAAGTGCCGTCAACTGGGCTTGAGTCATGTTCACACGTCCAGACATGATCTTCATAGTAAAAGTAGAATAAGTGAGAAAGGTTCGCGAGTAGTGCGATGACAGAAGAGTGTAAGCACATAGGTATTCTCATGTAATGACGTATAGTAGGCAATGTAATCTAAGCATACTACGAGCAAAGTTCTATATAGTTCTAGCAAGCAGGTAATAAACGTAAACCTTATTACCTAGGATGTTGAGTCTTGCACGTGGAGCGAAGCGTCGTTGTGGATCGTTGAGAGCACTGTTCTGGTTATAGTCTGGTTTTAATAAAAACGTTTTTCCCATATTAAAACCAAGTTCTCTATAACCAATGGCTCTGATACCAATCTGTCACACCCCCAAAATCCACACGCGGAGTACCACCGCTTGGAGGCGTGACATGACCAGGATCAAGCCACCAATCATATTGAACATGTAATTAATAAGTAAAAGTAAATGTTATTCAACCACCAATATGAAAGGTGTTCAACATAAGTATGTTATCACTGTTTAGCGGAAGCGTATAAATAAAACCCAACATAATAGAGTATGAAATGTCATAAAGTGTTTAACGAAACATTCATGATCCGAGCCCACAACGACCTGCTCCTCCTTGTGCAAGCTCTATATGTACCTAAGGTCCTGCAAGGCATGCAACAGAGAGTCAACAACTAGTTGAGCGAGTTCACAGTTAATAGTTCAGTAATAGTAATGGTATAGTAAGCATTGCGTTCGTTCATTAAGTCATGTATCGTATTAGTTCGTATCGCAGCCCTCTAGGCATGTATGCGAAGATTAGGGAAAGTTCTCAAGTATTCTAGACTATGTATATTTGTATCGCGGCCACCCTGGCATGTGTGCGAAGTTTTAGTATATAGTTCGCGGCCTTTCCAAGGCATGTGTGCGAAGATCAGTCATAATATCACGGCCAACCCCTGGCGTGTGTGCGAAGATCAGTTCAATTCGTATACTAGTCTAGTCGTATCTCATCATTACCCTTCCTCACCCTGAGGACCATATCATTTAATTCTATCATCTGAGCCTGTACGAATAAATCATCCAACCCCATTCCCACTCTGGGAATCCCATGCCTTGGCTTGTGTGAACTCATCTTGGTTTGCTCGGTATGCTAAGTATGTGCTCACAGTTTATCAATCAAGTCCTAGAGTACGCATGTGTACATGATCAGTTTATATCCAAATTGTTCACGTATAGGTATAATCACAAAAGTACTAAACATGTACTCAATATCATACAACTCATGCATATCACTTAACAGCAGTTAATCTATCCAGTTAACTTCTAACAGAGTTAAGTCAGGTTACTGTGCAAAGTATTCAAGTTGGCGAAACACAGGTTGGCGAAACATGTTCTGTTTCGTCAACTACCCTTTGGCGAAACCCTATCCTGTTTCGTCAATTGCCCTTTGGCGAAACACAACCTTCTGTTTCGCCGAGAATCCCGTTTCGTGAACCCAATTCAGTTACGTCAATCAACAGTTACAGATTGCAGGAAACCCTAATGATCATGATCAGCCGTTTCCACATCAACTAGTAATCATACAGAAATCGATTAACATACAATCATCAGATCGGCAAGAACATTCGACCCATTCACATAAAATCATAGTATCGGATTAACAATATCAGTAAACCAGTTTCATTGATCAACCACTCATTCTGTTTGACAACAACATACATCACGGTTAAACATAAATCAATCGTTAAGGCCATACACATCCACCATTGGATCATCTTTACAAACCCTAATCTCTATCTATGGTTAATAAGAAATCATGACAGTCGTGCATTCACAGATTCAGCATGGTGTTTGTCAACAATTCACAATTCATAATCTAATAAACATTAACAATAACTAACCGGAACTAAGCGAGTAATACGGACGGAAAAAGATGAACTCTCGGATGATGGGGGCTGCCGACGATGCACATGAGGGCTCTAGGGTTTTCTGTTTTGCTAAAGTGTGATGAATGGGGTGGTTCTGTATGACTTATACGTGCAAAAGTATACTGGGCCCGAACTGGGCTTTGGCGAAACTGGGCTTGGCGAAACAGTTTGTTTCGTCGACATGCTCTTGACGAATCAAAGACCTGTTTCGTCGAGAGGTTGTATGGCGAATCACATTTGATTCGTCGGGTCCTTAATGGGCTTTTAGGTCCGTAATGATCTAATCAGTTAAGTTCTCATGCCACAAACAAACACATAACCATGCAACACAATAACACATACTCATGCAAACACAATGCACTTTATCTCATTACAACGGTTTCAGTTATAAGTTAAATAAACAAACGACTAATAGTCACAGTCAACAGTCAAAGTCAACGTGCATTAAATGCGAAAGTGAAAGTCGGAAACTCGAGTTGTCACATTATCCCCAACTTGAAAGAAATTTCGTCCCAAAATTTAGCATGCGGTTACTGAGGAAGCTAGGTAAGTTGTATCGTTCACTGGTTTTCCTGGGGTGTCACATGTATCGTCCTTTCACTTTGCCCGTCTGTTTAAGGATGATATGCAATACTTAAATTTAGTCGGGTTCCCATGCTTCCTGGAAACTAGTCCAGAAATGGGAAGTGAAACGACTATCCCTATCCGATACAATGGAGAGCGGAACTCCATGTAAGGATATTACTTCGTCTACATACAACTTCGCTAACCTTTCCATGCTAAAGGTTTCTTTCATGGGTAGAAAATGAGCTGATTTGGTTAATCGGTCTACGATTACCCAAATTGCATCATTACCTTTTCTGGTTTTAGGTAACTTAGTAACAAAATCCATTGTTATGAGTTCCCATTTCCATACAGGTATTTCTAATTGTTGTAGTAGCCCTGAAGGTTTCTGATGTTCTGCTTTTACTTGTGAACAAGTAAGACATTTAGATACGTATTCAGCTATATCCTTTTTCATTCCTATCCACCAAAAATTATTCCTTAAATCTTGGTACATCTTATTGTTACCTGGGTGCATGGTATACCTAGATTTATGGGCTTCCTCTAGAATCTTATTCCTTAAATCCCCCTGCTTAGGTACCCAAATTCTTTTCTGGTGGAATCTCCAAATTCCATCATTTCCTTGCTCTAATTCTTTTATTCGTCCTTTCATTCCTTCAGCATCATCTTCGATTGCTGTTTCTTGAACTTTCTTCAATTGTTCCATTAAATCAATTTGCAGATTTAATCTAAGAGCACGGACTCGCTTTTGCTTTTCATGATACTTACGACTTAAAGCATCTGCAACTACATTTGCTTTTCCTTCGTGATATTGAATATCACAGTCGTAGTCACTTAATATTTCCATCCATCTTCTTTGCCTCATATTCAACTCTTTTTGCCCAAATATGTATCTTAAACTTTTATGATCTGTATAGACAGTAAATTTACTTCCATACAGATAATGTCTCCAAATCTTAAGGGCAAAAATTATAGCTCCTAATTCTAAATCATGAGTCGTATAATTTTCCTCGTGTTTCTTCAATTGCCTGGAGGCATACGCAATTACCTTTTTGCGTTGCATTAACACACATCCTAATCCTAATTTTGAAGCATCACAATATACTTCAAAATCTTCAGTTCCTTCTGGCAAGGCTAAAATTGGAGCATTTGTCAAACTTTGCTTTAAAATCTTAAAGCTTCTTCTTGTCTAGGTCCCCATTCAAACTTAACTGCTTTACAGGTTAGCTTAGTCAAGGGTACAGCTATTTTAGAAAAATCTTTAATAAATCGTCTGTAGTATCCAGCTAAGCCTAGAAAGCTTCTAATTTCCAAAGCTGTTTGCGGAACCTTCCATTTGGTAATTGCTTCTACTTTAGAAGGATCTACGTGAATACCTTCATGATTTACCATATGTCCTAAGAATTGTACTTCTTGCAGCCAGAATTCACACTTCGAGAATTTGGCGTAAAGCTTTTCTTTTCTTAACAAAGTTAAGAGTGCATGCAGGTGTTCACAATGTTCTTCCTGACTTTTGGAAAAAATTTGTATATCGTCGATGAAGACAATTACGAATTTATCCAAGTATGGTTTACAAATCCGATTCATCATGTCCATGAATGCTGCAGGAGCATTTGTTAATCCGAAGGGCATGACTGTAAACTCATAATGACCATACCTAGTTCTGAAAGCAGTTTTAGGTATGTCTTCCTCTTGTACTTTCAATTGATGATATCCGGAGCGTAAGTCTATCTTAGAAAAATACCTAGCTCCCTGGAGTTGATCAAAAAGATTGTCAATCCTAGCTAATGGGCATCGATTCTTAATTGTAACCTTATTCAGTTCCCTATAATCGATACACGTTCTCATCGATCCATCTTTCTTTTTCACAAACAACACTGGTGCTCCCCAAGGGGATGAACTAGGTTGTATAAATCCTTTGCTTAGTAATTCATCTAACTGCTTTTTTAATTCTTGCATTTCAGTAGGTGCTAGCCGGTAAGGTGCTTTGGCTATTGGTGTAATTCCAGGAATTAGATGAATCCTAAATTCTACTTCCCTATCAGGTGGTAACCCGGGTAATTCTTCTGGAAAGACATCTGGGTATTCTGATACTACTGAGATTTCCTGAAGTTCCTTACTCTTAGTGTTAATGATTACTGAGATCATATACACTACTTCTTGTTTTCTTGAATAACTAGCCAACTTCATTACTGAAATGAATTTCAGTGGCTTTCGAGGTTTATCTCCTGTGATTAAAATTACTTCTCCTGTGGGGGTACGAATTTCTATGGAATTTTTATCACAAAGGATTCGAGCATGGTTGGCTACTAGCCAATCCACTCCTAACACGACATCGAATCCGGCTAATTTCATAGGTAACAGGTTTGCAGAAAATTTATGGCCTAAGAGTTCTATCTTTCCTTCTTGCAAAACCTTATCTATGTTAACAGAATTCCCATATGCTGTTTCGACTGTAAAAATCTGCCTAAGAGTGGTTAATGGTAAATTAAGAGCTTGGCAGAATGAAGTATTGATAAAACTTTGGTTTGTACCAGAGTCAAATAATAGTTTTGCATACACATTATGCACTAGGAACGTACCAGCTATCACATCTGGAATGAGTTCTGCTTCTTGAGTGGTTAGTTGGAATGCTCTGGCATTCTTCTTAGTAGCTCCGTCGGCAGTCTTGGCTTTGTTGTCTGCTGGTTTAACCAATTTGGGGCATTCGATTTTGAAGTGCCCAGCTTCTCCGCAGTTATAGCAGATCCTGGTCTTTTTCCTACAATTTTCCTCACGATGTCCTATCATTTTGCAAAAGTTGCAGGTTACATTGCATCTTCTAATGTGTTTCTTTGTGCAATTTCTGCAGAAAGAAGGAGATGAGGGTTGCCCAGTTCCTCTTTTCTTGAAATTACCCACATGAATTCCTTGGGTAATCTTTTGAGCCAATTCCTTCTTTCGATCTTCTTCTCTTGTGCGTACCAGTTCATCAGTTAGGGTATTAGCTAATTCTACAGCATCATCAATAGTGTGAGGTCTCGCAGCTTTAATGATATTACGAATTTCACCAATTAATCCCCAAATATAGCGAGAAATGAGTACCGGTTCTGGCGAAGCCAGTGTTGGTACCACTCTAGCATATTCGAAGAAAGTCGACGTATATTCTCGACAATCTATACTTACCATCCGATGGGTTAGGAATTTATTTGCCATTTGTTCTTTTTCATATTCGGGACAGAATTTTCTTTCCATTAACTGCTTAAATTCTTCCCAACTCATGGCATAAGCCATATTTCTTCCTTTGGCTTGAAGTACCGTATTCCACCATTCTAGCGCCCCTTCTTTGAAAAGGTGCGACGCGTACATCACCTTATCTTCTTCGGTACATTTACTTATTGCAATTACTGCTTCGGTTTTCTCTAACCAATGCAGTGTTGCAGTTGCCCCTTCATTTCCTGCAAATTCTGCTGGTTTACAGGCAAGAAATTCTTTGTAAGTGCAACCAGGCGTTGCAACTTTCATTTTCTTAGGGAGTGGGGCCTGCCGTAGATCATTGTTATGATTATCATGATTGCCGCCTCCATTTACGCTATTACTGAAATTATCTTCCTGAGTACGTTTACTAGGAATGATTTGTTGAGGTTCAGCGGGTTTTTGGGCAGCAGCCAGGATTGCTGGAATAGCATTGGCTATCCCTTGAGCAACGATATTCTCGATATCTTGTCTAGTCATGAATTGATTTTCCTGATTTTGCTCAGATTGATTCACTTCATTAACAGGTTCATTACCAGCGTTTTCCATCTGGTAATTATTATAGGTGTAAATTATTAGTGTCAAATAATCAATAATCAAATATACAAATTAATTACACATAATCACACAAACTTTTACAACACATGTATAGCCAAAATTGTCGATTTCTCGACTTCCATTTTTATAGATTATATTAGGCATCCATACACACTGTTTATCTTACAACGTTTTATTTCTATTTTACAGAGTTATATTTTTGTTACTACTGTTATTATACAAACACAGCCTCCTAACCCCACTATTCCTTTATCAGCTGGCATTTTAGTAGCGACGTTCCCTCTCGTCGTATTTCCAGGAGATTTGTTCTCCCATTTCCCGGATCCTATGGTACCTATCAATTCTTCGCCAAAATGGCGGAGTTCGGCTAAGTTCTCATTACTCATCGGTGGGTTTGGTATAGGTTCTGGGTCGAAGTGAGGGAAAAAGTCATAAGGATTATTAAGAAGATTTTGAAACTGCCAGTCGTTAGTCCACCACTCATCCATTTCTCCTAAAGGTTGGGTGTGGACCAGAGGGTCTGGAATAGCTGGTTCTAAATTCATCGGAAGTTGGGTTTCAGCAGGATAAGGGTAGAGATTGTTGGTGATAGGTCTAATGACATCGCAGCTCGCCAGTAGATGATCTAATTCCACCTGAAATGGAAGATCTTCAGTCTGCTTAGAACTTTCCCCAATTTCTATTTCCGTTGGCCTAGAATTTTCCCCAATTTCTATCCCTGCTTGCTTAGAACTCTCTCCGATCTCAATTCCTTTTCCTTTATCCATAGGATTTTCTATTTTGGGAATTTTCCTAGTTGCTGGTTTCCTCCTGTGCACTTTCCTCCACCCTACATATCTTCTTCTTTTCTTAGGCTTTGCTTTATCCGGAGGTGGAGCTTGAAATTCCATAGGTTCCTCCAAATCAGCAATGTAACCAGTGAAGTCGTTGGAAACTTCTATTGGTACAGGATAGAGATTGAGATTCTGAAGGGCTTCAGATAACTCATTCATGCTGTTTAGCATATATGCAAAAAGCACAAAATGATAAGTTAAAATTTTATAACAAAATTTCACAAATAAACACTTAAGTATTATTGCATACCGTCTGATCAATTTAATACAACGGACAACTGAAATTTGAAACACACTAGGGTTTATTGTAATTTATTTATTTACGGAATAACTTTTCTTTAGAGCTTCTGGCTTGTAGGTAATATAGGTGCTAATACTGGTTCAGGGTCCTGATATTTTTTTAAAGGTTGGTATCTACTGCTACCGTTACTAACATATAAAGATCTGCTTATTTTTCATCTAATTTATCTTCCCAACGTAGATTATTGCCTATTTCCTGGGTTTCCGGATTAAACCTCACTTTCTTTGGTTGGGATTTCTTTCCTTTTTCCTGACTTTTCCTAATAATCAAACTTCTTCTATTGAGAGATAGTGGCTTTTCAAACTGTGCTTTTCGGACAAATATTCCTTCATCCATATCTGCTGGGTATTTTGAGGAATTTCCTTTTTCTTTAGGTGAAGTATCTAATTTATGATAGATAGTCAAAAGTCTTTGTTTACCCATACTGTAACTAACAAATAGTCAGTTAATAAAACACATAATTACAGAATAGCAATCAGTAGAATTAAGTATTTTACTGAATACTTAATTTGCTTAAATCAGTGGCTCTGATACCACCTTTTCCTGTCACGGCCCTAGCCCCGGTTTGACCTGGTCCAGAGCCGCGGGACAGGAATCCCGTGGTAATTAATTTAGGCGACATCGGAAGTCTTTAATACAGGATCTTTTTAATACTAAAATGCCCGTTTACATAATTTAGGAATAAAACCATGTAATTTACAATAAAGTGATTTCACTGGGAAATCTTTATTTTACAAAACATGTTTATTTATTTATTTATATTGAGCCACTTCCTTAAGCTTGTAGTGTTTCACGGCACTTTCCTGGATCACAACAGATCACCTGAAACATGTTTGAAAAAGGTTTTGTCATCAGGGAAATACTGAGTGAATCATTCTTTTTGTCTAAAACGATATTATTTGTTATAATTTACAGTATTAAGAGCGATTACAATGTTTTTGTTTATCAACCAACTACCCAAAGTATTCGTCACTCGACCAACCATCGGTAACCTCATTGTCCAATGGTGTCTGTGACTATGGTCATATCACCCCTTGGCTAACCCGTTTGTTCAATGGTGACGGTTATCAAGTAATGTATACAAAACCCCACATACCGGCTGTAACTTGGTGATTACAAAGACTTAATCCTTGTAATTATAACTTTGAAATAAATAGAGTTTTGGAAATAATTTGATAAAAAGAGAATGACTCACATTGCAGATTTATGCGGGCGGAGTTTAATCTACTGATTAACCTGTTTAACCTAAATTAAATAACAATGCACACGAACTGGGTTAGTAACTAATACAACATTTACGACAATTCACGAGATTAAACCCTCACAACAAATGACAAAGTGCGATACTTAAACATCCATCGAATTAACGACGAATGACAAAGTATAAACCCAATTTGAGCAGCACTTAAACATTCGTTGGATAGTTTCAATCGATCGGACGTTGAATCGTAATAGCGATCGAGTTATTACCCTGTTTATCGTGGCAGCGTTTAGTGATTCGTGTGTGTTTATAGTAATCTACGTATATCTCAGTGTAGAATTAGAATTTGGACGTCGAACTAACACAGAATTTCAAATGCCAACCCCCTCTATATATACTGAGATTTTGGTTCCCCCGCGCGTCGTGACAGAGGACACTAGTCCTGTCGCGTGTCGCGACGGGTAACATTTTAGGGTAGGGTAGGTTCGTGTCCAACATAGCCTTAGTGAGTCAAAATTCGACGAAATTTACATCCTACAGCAAATTATGAAGATAATTGTCAGCTAGGGTTTACCCCCCCCCCCTGAGTTTTTTAGGGGCCCTAATTCTGATTCTGATTATTCTGAAAATTTTAGGGTTTATGCAGAATTACTTGGGTTTCTCAATTAGGGTTTCCTTATTTGATAATTAACATATTAAGTAATAATTTTAGTGAGTGTTGTTACACTTCATTTGAAAATAAATCATAAAATTCTTTTTCTCTGTACTGAAAAAATATTAATTTGTTTTTTCTTATCCATGCTATAGTTTCACTTCTCTATACAATGATAAATCAATAAAGTAATTATTAACAAACTCACTATAAACTTTTTTTATTTTTAATTTTATCAATCAACTAGTTGTAATCTTTGTTTCAGAAATACATAAATGATTTTCTAGATATGATCCTTCCTCTTATTTTGTCTACATATTTTAGAAATACATAAATATATTTTAAAGCATGACTAATAAATAGTTGTAATGTTTCAAATTTAATCTCCTACTTCTTATTAGTTTCCGTAGAATAAAGTCATTAATTCACTTTTATTAATACAAGCAGATGTTTTACGTCTATTGTTTTTTAATTTAATGGTACCATCTTTCGGATTTTTTTTAAAACTTCATTTTTGTATTGATCTACATTTTACGAGTTAATACACCGTAATGCGCTTGCATGGTTTAATGCTTGCACACCTATTTTTTGTTTGGTTTAACGATCCCTTCATAACGTGTGGGTCCTAATACTTGTTGCTTTTATATTAAGATGGATGGTAAAATATCATTCTCTATATTTCTAGAAAAAAAAAAACAAATATTTACATCTTCCCAGATGTGAAAGTAACGAAGATTTTTATATTAATTAAAGGAAAAAAGTAAATAGATATTTTCATTTTCATTTTCAATACATACAAAGACAAGTGTGCTTACATCAGCCGGTAATAGTTCCGTCTCTTAATTGGGCTAAATGGACGGTAGGTGTAATAGTGTCAGGCAGCTGTCTGGCACTTCCCTATTGGCCCAACAAATTTACGATTTTATCCTGATTTAAAATTACGCTTTTGCCATCAGTTCATAAATATGTTCTCGCCCCCGCTTAAAAATAAATTTACGCTTTTGCTCCTAGTTAAATATTTCAATTTTGCCCCCGGTTAAAAATTACGATTTTGACTTTATATTTTTGCCCCCACTTAAAAATAAATCCGCTTTTGCTCCCAGCTAAAAGTTCCAATTTTACCCTCGGTTCAAAATTTCGATTTTGCCCCGTATAAATTTATACTTTTGCCATTAGTTATTTTTTTCTCAAAGCCAAGTTACGAATTTGCCCCCAACTTAACTTTACATTATGCCCATCGTTTTTTTTTTTTTTTGTTTTCCTGGTGAAGTACAATTTTGCCCCCAGTTTAAAATTACTGTCATGCTGGCAGCTTCCTGGCACTCCCCCATTGGTCCATTTAATTTACGATTTGTCCATGAAATAAAATTATGATTTCGTCCTCAGTTAAAAATTACGTTTTTCCCATTGTTTTAGTTTTTTTACCAAAACTATAAAGATTTTTTGTTTTAATTCGTTTACTCGATTTAATATTTTTTCGTCTCAAGGAGCTGCCTAACACTGGCTCATTAGTCCTGAAAAATTATAGTTTTGCCCTTAGCCAAAAATTACGGTCTTATCATCATTTTTGTTTTCTTTTTTCCTAGCAAAATTATAGTAGGTTTTTTTTTTAATTGATTGAGAATTACTCGGATATCGCCTGCAACGCGAGTGGGGCAGCAACTAGTTTATTTACATATGTGAGGTTAACAATTTATTTTATATTAAAAAAGTGTTATTGAATTTAAAAATTAAATAAGTCATTATTGTTTTATGATTTGAGGTTATTCAATGAGATTAGGAGTGACAAATTAACAAAGTAAGATAAAACACCATTTTGGTAATTACTTTTGAAAGAACATTATTTTGGTAAATACTTTTTCCAAAAACACCACTTTAGTAAAAAAACTCGAATGGTTAATACCTCTAAGCTGAATTTGTCAGACATTTGCCTCTGAACGGTTGAGCATTATACTAGCTCTTAATGGTTCAGACCTCATATATACTAGTTCAGTTTTTAATGGTTCAGACTTCTGACTGGTTCAGCACTTAACCATTCAAATGTTACCAAACACCCCTAAAACGTAAACCCCATCATGAAATTGCGTACGCCAACCTCTTGTACTATCTGACACTGAAACCGCAACATTATTGGACCAATGAACCATGCCCAAAACCCTGCACAAAAGAAAAACAAACAGTTTTGGTCATATAGTGGGAAAAAAACAAAAACTCTACATAAATCCCACCACAAAAGAAACAAAGAGGTGGTGGAATAGTATTTTCCACCTAGATGAAGACATAAATGTGAGAGGTAAAAACCATTGTTGTAGTGAGTAGACCGGATCATCCGATCTTACCGATAACTTGTCTGATTGAGTACTCTAGAACAATACTTATTTGGAACAACCGCTTATGAGTTGGACCAGATTTGCATTTCTTTTGCAAGATTTTATTGTTCAAACTTCATATTTTGTTTGAGAAGAAAACGTTGTTAACCTCTTAAGTTCAAACCAAAAGATAAAAATCCTACTCTTAGTGTTGCACCAATTTGCATTATGGGACTTGGGCACTCATAAGACAACCTTATAGAGAGAAAAACTACATTATACAACGCATATTTAGGCTAAAAGCCCTTCGGAAACAAGTTGATAACCTGTTATGAAGACATTCTTAAAATGAATTTATTGAGCTTAAATTATTGGTCTCATTAATTATCATAAATATATCGTATGAATATGTTCCTATTCATATTTTTGGCATCTTGAAATTGTACCAATAAATTATTTTAATCAAATTGATTTTCACAATTTAATCTGATTTGAATGAATTGAATGTTTACGAAAGCGCCAGAAGGTTGAAGTGGAGTCTCTTTCGAGGGGTGTACTTGCGACTTGGGACCCACATTTAGTATTAGCCAATGACATACGGTCTCCAAAGTCATGATAAGAATTCAGAAATTTTGCATGATAAGGGTGTACGGGGTGTAAGCGGTGAGGTGGTTCGGTGATGGGTTTCCTCGATCGGGAACACCGCCGCCATCAATGCGGGGTCCCGATTCGGGGTGTGTTTTGGGCGTGGACTCACCGCGTGAAAAGGCACGAGAAACAAGGAACGGTCGGATTCAACGGTCGGATTTAAAAAAAAAAAATCACTTTTTTTAAACATATATAAATAACCATCTCATTCTCACCATTTTTTATACTCAAACCATCTCATTCTCACACATTTTTTAAACTCTCCAACCACACTCACTTCACTTTTTATTTTTTATACTCTCAAACCACACCCCCTTTACACCGAGCAATGGAGAACCGACCCCGCGAGGCCAAGAAAAAAACTAAGGGACGGGTCTCGAAACCGTCTCGAGATGGTTCGAGCGGTGCAAATGCTCAACCACAACCCCCTTTCGGATACACTTCACAACCCCCGTTTTTTTTCCAACAACCTACACACCCCTCGTTCTACAACACCCAACAACCCAATTTCGGCTATTTTCAAAATTTGTTATCAATGGACGCTCCTCCTCAATCCCCCGCCTTCGACCCATATGCTTATCGTTCTCCACAAGTTCCTTCTACACGAGGAAATGTCGAACGTCCTCTACCTATTCACGACGACGAGGACGATGAGGTAGTGCCCGAAACTCAAAATTTGGGCGACGACGACGAGGAAGATGAATATAATGTGGATGAAGACGCGGGCAACGAAGAAGATGACGCTCGGGAAAAAAAAGGGAAAACGGTGAGCGAAAAATGGACAAAGGACCAAGAAGAGGCGTTGGCGAAGGTGTGGGTACATTGTTCTACCAACAAAAAAAAGGGCAATCAACAAAACCGCGAAAGTTTTTGGCGTAAAATTTTAGAGCATTTTAACAAAACTATCGGTGGAAGTAACCGGACCGTTCATCAAGTACGGTCTAAATGGAACCCGATGATGGCGAAAATAAACTTTTTCAACGGCCTATACCAACAAGCGGTAAAAATTATATTTTTTTTAACATTGTATATTTTTAATTTTTTTTCTAAGTTCATACTTTTTTAACACTTATTAATTTTTTTTATTTTATAACATGTAGGATCGCACACGAGGAAGCGGATGTAAGGATCTCGACGTGATGAAAGTCGCGTTAAAAGAATTTAAAGAAAGATTTCCAAGAGGTTTTCAACACATCGAGGCGTGGGAGGTCGTTCGAAGACACGAGAAATGGGCCCAAGTCCCATTGATGGGTGAGGAAGGTGAAGGTTCGGCACATAAAAGAAAGCCCGTTGACGTGGACCTTTCGATACCGGATATGAACGAAGATCCCTCGCCACAAAGAGCACAACGGCGAGACAAGCGTCAAGCTACATCGTCCGAGGGAAGCTCGGCCGAGTTGGCGGCACAATTCAAAGTGTACACCGCCATGAAAGAAGCGAAGCAAGCGGTAGAATTGGAGGCGATCGAATTGAGGAAAAAAAGAGAGTCGGAGGCTCGCGAGCTCATATCGGCACAACTCGAGACGATGAAAAACTACAATTACGATCGAGATATGAAAACATTCCTTAAGCCGCACGACGATGTTCCGCCAAGTATGTTGCCGTTCATCCTCGCCCGAAAGCGAGAAATCGCTAACAAGTACGGGTGGCCATGCGATTTCTAAAATTTTAATTTTCTAGTTTTAATGTAATTTTTATTTTCTACTTTGAATGTGTTTTTTATTTTCTACTTTGAATGTGTTTTTTATTTTCTATTTGAATGTATTTTTTTTAAATTTAATGAAATGTCTTTTATTTAATTTATAAACATCCATAATTTTACAAAAAAAAAAAAAAAAAAAAAATTCCGAACTCACCTAATAGGGGAGTGCCGCCATCAAAAATGGGTATTAGGGGAGTGTTAGAGGGGAGTTGACATGGCACTTTGTGGTTGGTTATGTGTAAGAGGGGGGACTCACCTATTAGGTGAGCACCCCTTACACCCTAAATATGATGTCGTTTTCGTTTTAGGGTGTCCGGGGCACCAGCGGCAACCCCATTCGGTGACCCAAGTCACCTAGCGGGAACACCGCCGCCGTTGGTGCGGTGAGGCAAATCGGGGACCATGCACGGGAGGAGTTCACCGCATGAAGAAGGAGAGATGGTGGGGCCAATCAAATTTCCAACCAATCAATTGTTTTTCTTTTTTTTTGAATAAAAAAATAAGGGGAGTTAAGAGGGGAGTGCCGCCATCAATTTAGGGTGTTAGGGGAGTTTAAGAGGGGAGTTGACGTGGCACACGAGGATTGGTTGGGCGTAAGAGAGGGGACTCACCTCTTAGGTGAGCACCCCTTACACCCTTATTATATATGTTTTTGACATATAATAATCTCATGTATAAATCAACCTTGTTCGAGGCTATATCAAAGGTCGACTCTTCGATCATCATAAAGCCGTGCCTTTTGATGCGCGGGAACCGAATGAAATTCGTAAACTCTCGTCTCCGTCAGGTTCAAACACGGGATTAAAGGGATTCGTCTCTTCACTCAGATGTCCCACAATAATGACCAAAGCGGGAATCGAACTTGCGTCTCCACTAGGGAGGATAGACCTTTTGACCACTGGACTAACATATCATATTGACCCACGACGATCGAGTCGAACTCGCGAAGATCGAGTACATACATGATGGGAATACGGATTTTAAATGGGTTCCCCGCTTTAATATTTATCGTATTTTGTAGTTTTTTTAGGATTATAAGTAGTTTTTTTTTTTATTTTTTAGGATTTAATAAGTAGGTTTTTTTATTTTTTAGGATTGTCTTTTATGGGCGGGCCTATGTAGAGGTATGAGTAGACGGACGTACCCCTTAAAAAGTTAGTGTATTTTATAGAATAGTACCCTTTGAAAATTTAGTTAAACCCCTCCTTCAGACCCTTTAAAAATATTTCGTGAGACGGGCGTCGCAAAAAATAGAGAAAAATGGTTCTTTCCTTCTTGGCCTAAGTAATAGCTTCAGCTTTTGTTACTAAAAAACTAGATTTAATTTAATACTAATAAAAGATTACTTCTAATGTCATATGACATTCCTCTAACGTATTTTCAATTAATGTCAGATGACATTTTCATTTTTAATTCATTAATAATAATGTATAATAACTAATATCTAATTATAATTTATTAATAAAAAATATACATAAATGATCTATAATTTTTAAAACTATGATTTTAGTACTTTTTAAAATAAAATAGTTTAAATTACAAAAAAAAGTTGGCATTCATATCTGAGATTATATATAAAATCGATATATAAGTTTTTCTAACATATAAATAAGAGCTAAGAAAGAGCAACTAATCAGAGGACAATCTCGCAAAAAGACTAAAATTTTATTGAACTATGTTTTAAAATTATAGACGGAGAGAAATTAATGTTTTGAAGTTTTAGGGGAGTGGGGGTGGTCACTAGTGATAGAATTTCTATCACTCACAAACATCCAATCATCTCCTGCCATGTCATCAGCCACTGTTCTATCACTCACAAGTATTTTGTAGTGGTGGTGGTCACCAGTGATAGAATTCCATCACTCACAAATTTTTATAATTTTTATTTTAAAATTAGAAATTAACAAAAAAACACTAAATTATAAATTTCATTAAAATTAAAAAATAAATTACATAGCAAAATAAAAAACAACTAAACATTGGAAAAAAAACTTAAATTAAACGGGAGGCATCTCCCAACCTCACCTTTCGCAAATCTCACACTTTTGTTGAATTACAACCGACTTAAACGGTTCGTCGAGATGGGCGTGCGGCTCACACAAGATTTTTAAATCATTTTGTCTTTCTACCGTTTTCAAGTGTCCCATGTACGCCTGCTCGCGTTCAACTTTTACGGACATGATTTTTTCTTTTCTTTGTTTGGCCTTGTTGTATTGTGCAAAAAATTTCGCCTCTTCGATTCTGAAGATCGACTCCGCCACCGCTTCCTTTCCTTTGCTTGACGATTCACCACTTCTCCTTCGGCGTGGCCTTGTAGGTGTATCTTCTTCAACGGGGTCGTCAAGGGGGTCGTCGTTTAAATTCATTTGGGGCAAGTTATCCGACGCCGAAGTCGTGTAGTTCCCCGAATCAGTGGTCTTTGATCTTTTCGGACCTCCTCTTTTTTTTTGGAGCCGTAGACCCAACCACGTTGACCAAATCAACCGAGACCCATTTCGGGTGATGCCTCGCAACCTCGCATGCCGGCACGTGTGGAAAACTCCTCTTGTTCTAGAGTTGGCAATTCTCTTCGGTGGCTTATCGCATGATTGTCGCCTCGCTCGCTCCACTTTGTGGATTTCGGTTCTACAAAAAATATAAAAACTTATGAATTTTTTTTAAAAATTGTTTTCTGTTTTTTGATTAAAAAAAAATTAATGTCTTATGTTTTTTTTAAACTGTTTCTGTTTTTTAAAAATAAAACAGTTTCTGTTTTTTTTTTTAAATTACAGTTTCTGCTTTTAAAAAAAAAAAATTACAGTTTCTGTCTTTTTAAAAAACTGTTTTCTGATTTTTAAAAAAAAAACTGTTTCTGTTTTTTTTTAAATAAAGCTGTTTCTGTTTAAAAAACAGTTTTCTGATTTTCTTAAAAAACCGTTTTCTGTTTTTTAAAAATAAAACTGTTTCTGTTTTTTTATAAAAAATAACAGTTTCTGTTTTTTTATAAAAAATTACAGTTTTCAGATTTTTTTAAAAAACTGTTTTCTGTTTTTTAAAAATAAAACAGAGTCTGTTTTTTTATAAAAAATAACAGTTTTCTGTATTTAAAAAAAATAAAACAGTTTCTGTTTTTTATATAAAACAACAGTTTTATGTATTTTTTAAAAAAATAACAGTTTTTTTAAAAAAGATTTAAACTTTATAAAAAAACATACCTTTTGAATGAAACAACCGTTGAACTTACTAATTTTCCCGTTCAAATCCGTCCATTTCGACGTCATTTGGTCCATGTTTCGTTCCTTTGCCCCGGGAAGTTGGCTAAAATGATTATTGACCCGCCTCCAAAACATATCCTTTCTTTGCTCGTTGAAATGTTTCTTGTTCTCGGAGATGTGCAAGTACGCATTCACCAAGGCCACGTCCTCCTCGCTCGTCCAATGTTTTCAAATGGTTGGGACAATTTCTTGAACGTCGTCGTTTTCTTCTTCTTCCTCTTCTTCTTTTTCTTCTTCTTCTTCTTGAACGTAATCATCATCTTCATCGTCGTCGAGACTTGGTTGTGGTTCACGATACGCATTTGCAAATTGACGGATGAGGGTGTTATCTTCAAGTAGTGGGTCGAGTTGGTGGGGTTGGGTTTAAAAGTGTTGAAACGATTGGGGTTGAAATTGGTGAGGTTAAAACGGTGGAACGAACGGTTGGTTTTGATATGTTTGAGATTGAAAGGGTGGATATTGTTGGGGTTGAAAGGGTGGATATTGTTGGGTTTGAAAATGTGGGACTTGCTCGAGTTCGTCTTTCAACCTAAAGCGCGTCGGCTCGCCAAGATTCGCTCGAACCTTGGGTCTTACGGGATTTTTCTTCGTACCCGAACCTCTTTTTTTCGAATCCCCACCTCTCTTGCTTGAACCTTCCATGTTTGTTGTTAAATTTTTGAGTTGAATTGGTGAATTTTTGAGTTGATTTGGAGAGTTTTTGAGTTTTTTGATTGAGTGGGGGAATGATTTGGATTTTAATATAAAAAACCTCAAAAAATTAAACCCCCAAACGGTAACAATTTATCTCCAACGGTCATTTTCCAAACGGTAAATTTCATTCTCCCACGCGTGATAGGTTCTACGCGTTGTATTTATCACGCGTGGATTATTATGGTGGCGGCGGTGTTCTTGTCCCTATAACGCGTTATATTTTGTCCATAACGGACCGCCCCCAGTGTAACACCCCGCGTTTTCGAATGTCAAAGTCAAAGTCAAAGTCCAAGTCAACATTGACTTTCTTTGACTGTAAATAGTCAATTTTATATTATGTGGAGTAAGTGTTGTAATCAGAAAGAATCGAAGAAATCGAACATTTTAACGCGAACCGATTTACGACTGTGAATAGTAGGAAGTAACAATGCGATAAAGTTAACTAATCAGTAATCAAACCGATCTAACTATACTCGAATCTCCAATTACGCGAACTCTGGTTGTTGTTATACGTGTGTGCGTGCCTTATGTGTTACCTGTGCGTGTTTATTTTATGTTTTGTGTGTTAATCAATCGAATCAATCGAAACTCGAATCGAAGCTCGAAACTCGAATCAAATACAATCGAAATCGAACTACGACGAATGGTAACGTTAGGATAAGGTGAATTATAGATGATTATATGTTAGATATAGTAGTTGGGACTGAAAGTAATTTGAATAGGAAACTCTATCGTACTCGATCAAAACTGAAATATCAAAAACCGTCGCAAAACACTGAAAAGGGGGTCACCGATCGAACAGGAGACACTGATCGAACAGGCCAGCCGATCGAACCAACTGTTCGATCGAGCAGGCCAGCCGATCAGGAAGCCTGTCTGATCGGTTAACACTTTCCTATTTTGGAGCCTATAAATAGGGCTGTCATTGTCATCTTTACCACTTTTGGAAAGCTCTGGCCGACCAGCTCCTGTTCTTCACCTTTTCTCAGATTTCTCTCAACTCCGGTATGTATTCACTCTAAATCTTATACGTTTTTTTTATCAATGCATGATTCTACACCTTTTTATCTTTCAAATCTTGATTTCTAACCGTGAAATCATTAAGATCTAAGCATTCTAGGATGATGTCATCATGGTGTTCTTCAAGAACATCATGTTTTGACCTCAATCCACCATGAATAGCTCGGATCTAACCAATTTCCACATAAACAAGTCAAGATCTATCAGAGATCTAAACATTTACTTGGTGTAAAGGATTGAAAGGAGGATTTCCAACTTTCTTTCAACTCTTTTACACTCAATGCCTTCAAACCGGTAGAAACGGAGCTTGAGCTAACTCACCAATCATTCCTATGTTCGTGTGATTCAAGATTCGGGTTCTATCTACGAGGTTCACTGACTTCGGGTTAAACGTTAAACTGACGTTCCGAACCGTTCACCGGCCGGACTTGGGTGATTCCTGTCCGAGCAGGAGAAACAAGTAAGAACGAAAGTGTCCTAGTTCAACTGGTTGTCAAACTACCTCAATATAACGTCAAATAATCAGAACAGCCAAGTGTTAGACGAACAGGCCGACCAGGTCAGGATGCTGGCCGAACGACCAGGCCAGCCGATCGGCTAGCATGTGGCCCCACACTTTGACAAACTCATGAAGTATGGTATTGAACGTGGTGATGTTCGATCGGACGAGCTGTTTGGTAACATTACTCATCGGATCATGAGATACTATGCTTCAACACTTAATCGATTTTTCAACTCGTTCGACACATTGGGGTGCCACCCGATCGAACATGATATCAGAACGAACAGGCTGTTCGATCGGATACGCTGCTCGATCGAGTGACAATCTGCTGAGGACTACTGCGGAAGTTCCTAACCGATCGGTTAAGCCGACCGATCGAAAGGATCGTTCGATCGACCGACCTGAAAGGCAAGAACACTTCAGTGTTCTCAAATGCTACAACAAAAACTTCAAAAGTTCAAACCATCATACACAAACACATCCTACTCAAAGGAAGAAACAATCCACTCGAACAGTCCAACCGATCGAGCCTACCGGCCGATCGAGCAGGCTGTCCGAACGGATTGTCCAGCCGAACGAACAACCCACTCGATCGAACCTGCCTTTTGATCGACCAGTCTGTTCAACCCACTTACACTTGTTTCCATTATTCGCGTTATTCATCGTTATGCTATCGAACTGTTCAGGCTAACCCTACTCTCAAGCGCTCCCTTCAATCCATCAATCAACCGCTGTGAGTATACTCGATCCCTTTTTGCTTTTAGCACTTTTGGGTGTTACATACGTTACTTATCCAAAACCACTATCGAATACACTACTCAACTGTTTGAACGCTAACCGAATTGCATGTATTACGTGACTTAATGAATGCTTGTTGATTGTGTTTACACGTGGAATGCTGTCTACCTGCCTTAACGACGTAGTACTATAGTTTGGACTCAGCACCCGTTCACACGGGGGTTGTTAAGGACAATTACTTGCACGAATTACGGTGGTAATCATGTATTGCGAACCGTCTCGGACGATCAACCCGCAGTCATTGGTATTGATAGGTCCATGTCGATAATTAACATGCTTCGTTTTCCTCTGTGTACGTGCTGGTTATGCGTAAACTATTTCGAACTCTATATGCTATTATCAAACTTGTATGCTCACCTTTACATTATATGTATTGACTTTATTTTAACGTATGTGACAGGTGTTTAAGATGTTTGCTTGCTAGGAAAGCGAGGCTAGAATAAAGCTCTAGAGGCCCCCAACAAATAGTTGTCTGTCAGGAAAGATCAACTAGAGCATAGTTGTCTGTAGATCTTGTCAGGCTGGGTCTTTAGGAGCATTTAAACAATATTTATTTGTTTTTATTTAAATCTGAGTTGTCGGAACAGAACATTTGACTAGTTGTTATATGTAATAATTTGTTTGTTATTTGGGACACGGTATGGGACGTGTTAATTTAAACTGAATAGTGATGATAATTGTTATGGAAACTTCTTGACAATCTGTTTCGCTCAGTGCCATGCCCCGATGATTCCGCCATCGGTTAGGGTGTGACAGATTGGTATCAGAGCCATAACTATAGGGAATTAGGCAGGACACGACCTAGTCCGGGTCGTTGTCTTAGAGACCTAGACTATAGTTAGGAACCAACAGACCCAGCTTAGGTGCTAAACTCTAATATTCTTCGCTATCACTACACTCGAATTTCCAAGAAAAGTCAAGCGATTTAGCCGAGATTAGGTGTGAAAGCCGCAAACTCTCGACCAAATTGTTTGATCGATGCTGATTTTTATCAATGTATCAATGATTTCCTCATTATTTTCGACAACAAACGAGGAGAGTTATACCAAATCAGGAGTGAAATCCATATTTTGATGCATAATCTCCTCAATTTTTACCAAAACAAGGAAGAAATTGCTAAGCCAGGGGTGGAACCCGAACCTTGGCAACTTATTCCCAACTTTTACTCATCTCACCAAAGCCTCGACGGACTCCATCGACCTGAACTCATGAAGTATGACTTAGGGAATGCGTGTTAGATGCCCAAGAATCGAGGCAACAACACGAGCCTGAAAGTTGAACGTGACGACAAGTCTATAGTGAATAGTCGAACCACTTTGGGTAGTCGATGTCTAGTAGCCACAGACAATCCATCTCTCGATTTTATGTATTTCGACTTTTAAACCCGCTGTTGCCTACTCTGATTGTTCGCTGATTTTATGTTTTATGTGTATTTGCCTGTTTATGTGTTTAATTTTGACGTTCGCTCGATTTTCGCTATCGCTTTGATCTACACACACGACTCGCATTGCCCTGCTATCTCAAAACGGTAACAAGTCGCTGCAATTCTAGACGATACTATGCTAGGATATACACTACACTATACTATACTCGACATGCTATACAATTATACGGTACTATTCGATATACTATACGCGATCGCTATATACAAACGACTCGCGAGCTTTGAATGGTAGGTTTCTGTATTCTGACTGCCTCTGCGATTAAATGCGTATGTGCTTCTGTGCTTAGGTGTCTCTGTGCTCTATGATGTATTGCAAAATACATACTTTTATCGTGTATAGTTTGTACGTTTTATCGTTATTTTTAGCTTAGTTTAGTTTGGAATTGCGTGCTATTGATCTGCATTGCGTTTTCCAGGTCTTGATACATAAAATGTGGAAATTGGAGCAAAACCGAGCTAAAATGTCAAATGTCAAGTTTCGGATCCAATATACAAAAGTGTTAGAATAATTTGGAAGATTTTGGAAGTTGGAGCTGAGTTTAGGAGTCAACATTCTGTGAAAAATACCCACTCGCGTAGCGCTAGGGTAACAAGAGGATCAGTCGCGCTACGCGACTGAGAAGGAGTTGACTTTTGCTGACCTTGAGGCGCTAGCGTAGCGCTAGCGTGAAGATGAGACCAGTCGCGCTACGCGACTGGCTTGAATGACGCGCCTGATTGCTGATCGGCTAGGGTTTGGTATAAAAAGGAAATTAATCATCATTAGAAGAGAACACACGAACCAAGAAACCCTAGGCGACTTTGAGAGCAGATTTTGGAGTTTTTCGAGGCGATTTAGCTTGCAAGAATCATCAGGTTGAAGCACGGAGCGTAGGAAAGAAGATTATTCGGGTCTTATCTCCCGGTTTTCATTATTTTCTCGTTTTTGATACTTTGATTATGAATTCTTGTTTTGGATTTGATTTGTTCTTGTTAGACACTATGTTTCTTGGCTAAACCCTAGATACTACCTAGACTAGATGATGGTTTGATTTACGTTTTGGATCTTTTAACGGTTTTTATTGCTAGACTATGGATTGATTTTGAAAGTAACTTGTTCTAGATTTTCTGATTGGGTGCACATGCGTATTTACTTTTGATTGTGGATTATTTGCTGTTTCACATAGATCTTAGTGACGGTCTTTATCACAAAATAGATCTGTGTTGATTATTTGCATCCTTGCGGGTTCGGGTGATCTTTGGGTAAATCGGCCGATAGCCTTAGAAACAGTAATTAAATTATAATTAGAAGTGAATATTCTACTTAACTTGTCGCTGAGAGGCTCGAGTTAGTTATTAGGTCGCGGTGCAATATATAGCTAAATTAGATTTTGAGAGAAGTTGAAGTTACTTCCCTAATTGCAGTTGTGTCTAGTAAACCAAGTCAGAACCTAGAATTGCCTTAGATTATCGCGCTGAGAGGTAGATAGTCATATTAGGGCACTTTTAGAGTCGTTAGAGGACTGAGAGGAAATCTAACAGTCGGTAATCATAACAGCCTTGTAGGGTTTCCTAGGTTTCTTCCTGAGAAGGGTCGGGAAGTCTTAGCATTGAAATACCTTAAGGTTTAGTATTTAACGATCCCGGCTCCATACAACAATAAAACCGTTAGAAGTCCATTCGTAGTCAAACTGGATTCAAGTCTAGGTAGTCCTTAATCTCATCTGAATCAAAACCCTAGTTTTCGTTTGTGTTTTAGTTAATTTCAATTTAATCATAATTTTAGGATTTTAGTAAAACTCCCCCCCAAACACAATATTTGTTTAGTCGTGTCAGTGTCTAGTCTAAGTTTAGTCGTTAAAGTAATTCATAGAGTCCTTGTGGGTTCGACATCCGGACTTACTTTTCTGTGCTAGAATCGACCGGTACACTTGCCGGTGAGTAGTTTAGTCAGGTTAAAGAGTCTAGATTTTTATTACTTGAGTCTTAATTTAGGGTAATTTTAGTTTAATTAGTTGAACTACTTTTTCCACATCAAGTTTTTGGCGCCGTTGCCGGGGATTCTTGGCAATTGCGTTAACTGCTTAATCTGGATTTCAACTGATATCGTTACGTGCTTTTGTGTGTTTGTGAGTCGTAGGAGTCTAAATAATTTTAGTGTCTTTTTCGTTTTTTTTTCGAGTTTTTGTTGGAGTCGTTTTACTTGTTTGTTCTTGGTTTTGCAGTTCATGCCCCACACGCGTTCGCAGGGACCAGTGAAGCCACCAATTGACAAGTCTTCCGTCTCTACACCAATCCCTCAGGTTCGAAAACCCCCAACTTCATCTTCAGCCCTCTCTGACTCTACACTTCCATCTAAACCACCGAACTTCGACTTTACCCCTAAGTCATCACCCCACAATTCCCCACCACCCTCCCGTCACCCTAGTCCACCACCAGTTCACCAAATGGCCGAAAACCAAACTGTCCACCAGCGTTCCACCGCGGGTTTTACCGCAAACTCACCCATCACCCTCCCTGAATCACCAATGATAAGTCTTGGCAAATTCCTTCATACATCATGACTGCCATTAACAACTCTTGTCAGTTTCACGGTCGTGATGATGAAGACGCGCCAGCACATATCAACCGTCTCACCCGTCTGTGTAGCACCTTCGGCATCGAAGGTGTGAATCTTGATGCCCGCTATCTCCAAGTCTTCCCCTTTTCGCTTGCTGGCCGCGCAGCCACCTGGCTTGATTCGCAGCCGGCAGGTACTTACACCACTTGGGCTGGACTTAGAGATGCCTTCCTTGCTAAGTATTTCCCACCTGCGAAGGCCTCCCGCCTTCGAGATCAGATCCATTCCTTCAGAATGGAGCCTGCCGAACCTTATCACTTAGCATGGGAGAGGTTTCAAACATTGCTCTCGCGTTGTTCCCAACATGGACTGTCGGATTGGGCCTTAGTAGAAAAATTTTATAATGGTCTTACCCCTGAGTGCAAGGCCCGATTCGACACATCCGCAGGAGGCCACCTAATGGGAAAGAAAACTGTGGCTGACTGCAACGACCTCTTTGAGAGCTTCGCTCATGCTGATATAGATCATAGTGCTACCGACAGGAATTCCAATCCTGTGATTACCTCCTCATCCTCTCGAGGAGTGAATCAAGTCGTTTCAGACTCAAAGGTAATATCTCAGCTTGACTATATCACCAAAGAGTTGCTAGAAATTAAGAAGAAGGTAGATAGATGCGAGGTTTGTAGAGGGGGACATGACACCATAGATTGCCCAACCATCACCCTAGAGCAGGTCGAGTATTTAGCAGGTCAAAATAGGGGTCCAACTAACCCGTTCAACAATAGTAACTCTAATTGGCGTGCTAACAATTATCGTTCCTCAGGTAACCCCCCTGGTTTTCCATCAGGTCAATATCAAAGTAGGGGGCCAGGTTTTTACTCTAGTGGGGGGTCGGGTCAAACGGGTCAATTTGCTAGTTCAGGTTCAGGAGGGCAGTTTAGAGGTGAGGGGTCAAACCAAGAGGTTCAACCTAAGAGTGAGGGGTCAGGTGGTAGTTTGTCTAGGATAGAGGACCTTCTTTCCCAATTATTGGTTAAGGATCAGGCTACCCAACGTACCTTAGAGGACCATGCTACGCTCCTAAAGAATAATCATTCAAGCTTCTTAGACCTTCAAAGGCAAGTTGGGGATATTGCACGCCAGTTGCAAGAACGAACTCCCGGTCAGTTTTCGGGCAACACAAGGCCCAACCCATCTGGCTCTTTGAAGGCAATTTCGACCCGTAGTGGTAGGACCTTAGGAGAGGTAGTGAGACCCGAGAGTGTTGAGATAGAAGATGAGGACCCCGTAGATGAGGAGATTGAAATGGAGGCGCCCGGTAAAGTGCAACCTAGGTTAATCCCAGAAAGTACCGCACACACCGGGGGGCCTTCGAGTGAGAAGAGTGTAGGAAAGAAACCCGTTCAGGTTGTTCCTTCACCCAATGTTGATACTTCCCGTGCTCCGTTTCCTTCCCGCCTTAAAAATCAAACTTATTCCAAAGAGTACGGGAAATTTTTAGAGATCTTTAAGCAGCTTAGGATCAACCTTCCTTTTATAGAAGCGCTTCAATCAATGCCGAAATATGCAAAATTCCTAAAAGACCTTCTAAAACGCAAGGATAGGTTAGGAGAGGTTTCTAACATCCCCCTTAGTGGAGGATGTTCCGCCGTAGTGTTGAACAAGGTTCCGGAAAAATTGACGGATCCGGGCCTTTTTGCCATCCCGTGCTTGTTTGGGAGTGATACCGAGTGTAGGGCCCTAGCCGACCTAGGAGCGAGTATAAACCTAATGCCATATTCTTTGTATGAGAGGTTAGGTCTAGGAGAGTTGTCACCTACACGCATGTCTTTGTCGCTAGCCGATAGGTCCGTTAAGTATCCACGAGGCATTATTGAAAACCTTCTAGTCAAAGTGGATAAGTTCGTCTTCCCCGTAGACTTTGTTGTTCTTGATATGGAAGCCGACGAGAAGGTTCCTATCATTCTAGGACGCCCATTCTTGTGTACCTCCAAGGCTATCATTGATGTCTTTGACGGGAAAATCACACTCCAAGTCGGCGAGGAGAGAGTTAGTTTCGAGATAGCACGCTCTATGGACCACCCTAGTGGTTCCGATGATCTTAGTAGTCCTTGTCATTCGGTCTATTTCATAGAGTCTTTCTTATCATGTGTCGACCATTGCTTTGACTATATTAGTGGAGCCGATTTAGTTAAGAGTAAGTTAGATGAGGTAGTTGATAAGGTAGAGGAGGTTGCAAATGAGAGTTAGGAAGCAGAAGAGAACGAGTGGGTCCCCGAAGTGCTAGAGTTGAGTGAAGTGAAAAGTGAGGTTGAGAGTACACCATTAGAGAAACCCGCCCCATTAGAACTCAAAGTTCTTCCATCCCACTTAGAGTACGCTTTCATAGGTGAGGGTTCTGATTTTCCCGTCATTATTTCGTCTAAGTTAGAGGAGGGAGAGAAGGGTAGGTTGTTGGAGGAAGATGAGAGAAGTGAGAAAGAGGTGGTAAGCGGTCCTAGTTTGGAGGAAGCGATAGGACCCAAGTGTGGGGATCCCCCCGATAGGAGAGTATATGATCTTGAAAAAAGGGTAAAGTGCTTAGAATTTAAGATAGATGCACTGAGCAAGGCTCAGTGTGGGGACAAATTTAGGTTTGAAATGTATAAGTTTAAACCGCCCGATGATGGTTTGAGAGATTGTGATAGGCATGCGGGTGTTCAGATAGATTCGGATAATAGTAGGTATGATGGTGCTACAGCCCGTGAGGTTTGGTATGGATGTGAGCTGCGTCTATATGATCCTCCGTGAGTGTTAGAAAAGTTGATAGCACATTTGTAGAGTTTGTAGATTTTGAGTCTTTTTCGTAGTTTTTCGGTGTTTGTGTTGTGTCGTTGAGAATTTTGCAGGTTTCATCACCGATACGGAACGGAGAAAGCATGAGAAAAGAGGTCCTAGGTAAGTGTCTTGGACACTTAGAACAATTTTTGAGGGTTTTGGATGGTTTGGGAAAAGTTTCAAAATTTTTCTAAAGCATGGAACAAGAATTTTAACGAAACCTCTTGTGAAAAACGACCCCTCGCGCGACGCCTAGGCCCTTCGCGTCACGCGAGGACTAAAGGTTCAAAATTAATTAAAAACGACCCCGCCGCGCAACGCGAGGCCCTCCCCTGGACCCTACGCGTCACGCGACGCCATGCCGAACCGTTTTAAATCATTTTAACTTGGACCTTTTCACATCTCCAACCCTTAAGTCCCGAATTCGTGCTCTATTCTCGCGTTTTTGGACAAATTCGTGCACCGAAAGTTCAAGGCTTCCTTTTTCTTGCCAAATCCGTATCCAAGGATGGGACGAGAGATTTGGAGCATACGCGTTGTTATTAATCAGCTAAGTCGTTTCCCGTGTATTTTTGTATTTATTTATTTATTTCGTCTTTCGTTTTAGTAGTTGTTAGTTAGTTGAGTCGTGTTTTCGTTCTTGCATTAGGGACAATGCAATCTCTAAGTGTGGGGATGGGAATACATGTAAATAATCGAGTCTTAATTATAAAATCCAAAAAAATTAAAAAATTGAAAAAAATACAAAAAAATTGAAAAATCAGAAAATGTCTTTCGAAATAAAAAGAAGTTTGCATTTTTGAACGGAAAATGATAGAAAAAAAAAACAAATTTTTGCTCGGGTTGAATAATAATAATATGAGTTTATAATAAATCGAGCTTGCGTCTAGTTAGGGATGTGTGGGTAGGCCCGGGTTTTGGTTCTAAATCCCTTTGAGTTAATATACCTTAATTGTCAGTCTGCTAGTGGGTTCTCGCCTGGGAAATATGGGAAACTAAAACCGGCGAAAATAGTATAAGGGGTGCCGTTATAAGCTAAGATAGTTAGAGTTTTTTTATCATATCTCGCTGAAAAAAGAAAAAAAATAGAATAAAAGTGAGCTAGAAACTAAATGAAAGTAACACAGGCCTATGTAATCTGTGGTTGGGGATAGCGACTCTACAGCCGGAATGCCTCTAGGATGTGTGAAATCGACTTGCCGAATAAAAGTACCGAAACCTATGTAATCTGTGATTGGGGATAGCGACTCTACAGTCGGAATACCGCTGGGTTAGGGAAAGCATCGTCTAGTCTCACGAATATAAACTTGAAAAAAAAAAAGCAAGCTGAAAAAGAAAAAAAAATATATAGATTTGATTTCAAACTCTCTTTATCTTGGTATAAAACGGTTAGGAATTGGTCAAATGATCGTTCGTTTAGCCCTATAAGCTTGAGTTGGGAGTAGGTGGACTGTAGATTCTAGTGTGAGACCCTAGGTAGACTGACCGCACTTAAACTAAATTTACATGATAAGGGTTTAGGATTAGATTTGGGTTTAAAGTGGACAAATATATCCGCAATCGCAGCTAACGCAAGTTTTGGTTTTAATTAAGTATATCTATGATTTTCGGTCCGAGTAATTGTTTGTTTCTGATTCCGTTGCATAATTCTTTTTCGGGGACGAAAAAAGAGTAAGTAATTATGTGCTTATGTGCTTCTGTGATTATGTGAATCTGTGAATTTGTGTTTAAGTAATTATGTGATACATGTTTCGACGTGATTCTAAGCTTTAGTAAGTAGTAGACGTGTGAGGTGAGATTCGATTGTTGTGTCTGAGACCTACGACGGTGTCTGTTGCAGACCATGTCGTCATCTGGACACCGAACCCCACTCACTCGCCAAGAAAAGAGAGACAAGCGTCTCGCTGCTATCATCGCCAAGCAAGTGGCAAAAGCTGTGAGCGAGGTGTATGAAAACGTCAGCAAATCGTCTGAGGAATCGCGAACTGAAGTCCCTAAGGACGCTAACAAGACTGTTTTCAGCTTCAAACAGTTTAAAGCATGCGGACCCAAGGAATTCACCGGAGAAGATGGCCCTACCGCCATGTTTCAATGGTTCGATTCGGTTGAAGTCACTCTGCGCCAAAGCGGTTGTCCTGAGAATCTCCGCACCCTCAATGCTACAGGCGTCTTCCAGTCCCGAGCTCTAGACTGGTGGACGGCCGAACGAAACAAGCGCGGAAATGATGCAGCTTATGAGCTGACTTGGGAGGAGTTAAAGGCAATTATGATGGACGAATTTTGCCCTCCCCATGAACGCCAAAAGCTGGAGGACGAGTTTTGGAACATCAAGCAGAAGGATGGAGACAACGCTGCTTTAACTGCACGCTTTAAACAGCTCAGCATCATCTGTCCCGATCAGGTCAAGACGTCAGACATGGCCATCAAGAAGTATATTCGAGCTCTACCCGATTGTATTGCCGATTTCGTTCATGCCGCCAAGCCATCATCAATTGAAGAGACTTATCTGTTAGCCGCTGAGATCAATGACAAGCGGGTAAAGTCTGGATTTTGGGATAAGCATACCAAGACTCCGCACCAAGCCACCGCCACGTCAACCGTCGACACCACCACTGCTCAACCCTCTAAGTCATCAAGAAGAAAGAAGAAGCACAACAACAACAGCTCCAGCAACAAGAACTATGCTGCGACAACAACTGCTGCCCCTCTGCAGGCCGTGCCGGCTCAGCAGCAGTCTCACCATCGATAAGCTCCAGTGATCAATGCGCCGCCAGTTAAGCGCGCTTACACAGGTCCCCACCCGCTCTGCCCGACATGCTCGTACCATCATCCGGTGGGAATCGCCTGTCGTTTCTGCCCCCACTGCAACCTCTATGGGCATTTCACTGCGAACTGTCGCTATGGTCCCCGTCAAGCCCAGACCAAGCCGCCGCTCATCAAGCTCTACTTCCAGCCCCTCAAGGCCAACCTGCAGCTCAAGCACCCGCGGTCAATGCTCGAGTCTGCTTTGCATGTGGTGCCCCTAACCACTTTGCAAACATGTCCCCGAAACGGGTTGTGAAGCAAGAACCCCAGCAGCAGCAGCAACAGCAGTAGCCTCAGCAGCAACAGCAGGCAGCCCGTGCCAGAACCTTTAACATCAATGCCCGTCAAGCCCAGGTTGACAACAACGTGGTTAATGGTACCTTCCTTGTGAATGGTATTTATGCATCATGTTTGTTTGATACTGGAGCCGATAACTGCTTTGTGTCGTTTGAATTCGAGAAGCTCCTTAGTCGTAAGCGTTCTTATCTTCCCTCATCATTCAAAGTCGAAGTTGCTACTGGAAAAACCGTCGCTGTTAACTATGTTCTTCGTGATTGTACTATCAAGCTCAACAATCACATCTTCCCAATCGACCTTATTCCGATGCAACTCGGCAGTTTTGACGTCATAGTAGGCATGGGCTTTCTTCGTGAAAAGCATGCTGAAGTTGTATGCTTCGACAAGATGATTCGATTCTCGCTCGTGAATGGTGATTTATTGTGTGTGTACGGTGAAACAGCTTCGAAAGGTCTTAAACTTATGTCATGCGTCCAAGCTAGCAAGTATCTCCGCAAGGAATACAGCGCTTTCTTGGACAACATTGTAGTAGCGGAGAAGGAAAAGAAAAAGAAGGTTGAAGTCAAAGACGTTCCAGTGGTTCGTGAATTTCCTCAGGTGTTCCCTGATGATCTTCCTGGACTACCGCCAAGTCGTGATATCGACTTTCGTATCGACCTCATTCCTGGAGCTAACCCTGTTGCCAAAACCCCTTATCGACTCGCGTCATCCGAAATGAGGGAACTCTCAAACCAACTCCAGGAGTTACTTGAAAAAGGCTTTATTCGCCCGAGCACCTCTCCTTGGGGCGCACCAGTCCTCTTCGTTAAAAAGAAGGATGGGTCGTTCAGGATGTGCATCGACTATCGGGAGTTGAATAAGTTAACCGTCGAGAACCGTTACCCTTGCCTCGAATCGATGACTTATTTGATCAGCTGCAAGGTGCCAAGTGTTTCTCGAAGATCGATTTGCGTTTAGGTTATCATCAGTTGCGCATACAAGAGGAAGATGTCCCCAAAACAGCTTTTCGAACCCGTTATGGCCACTATGAGTTCGTTGTTATGCCTTTTGGTCTAACCAACGCACCTACGGTTTTTATGGACCTGATGAATCGCGTGTGTAAGCCTTATCTTGACCGTTTCGTCATTGTGTTCATCGACGATGTCCTGATTTATTCCAAGTCGAAAGCCGAACACGCGCAACATCTACGTTTGGTTCTTGAGTTACTCCAGGGGAACCAACTCTACGCCAAGTTCTCCAAGTGTGAATTCTGGTTGGAGGAGGTTTAATTTCTGGGTCACATCGTGAATAGTCAGGGTATTCATGTCGATCCCGCGAAGATTGAAGCAGTTAAAAGCTGGATTACGCTAAAGAACCCGTCTGAAGTCCGATCATTTCTTGGATTAGCGGGTTATTACCGACGATTCATTGAAGGATTCTCCAAGATCGCTGTGCCGCTTACCGCTCTTACCCATAAAGACAAGCCTTTTGTGTGGGGAACCACACAAGAGTCTGCCTTTCAAACCCTCAAGCATATACTGTGCAATGCTCCAATTCTTACGCTGCCCGACGGAAGCAACGACTTCATTGTCTACTGTGATGCTTCTAACCTCGGTCTTGGTTGTGTTCTTATGCAACGAGACAAGGTTATAGCTTACGCATCTAGTCAGCTCAAGGTCCACGAGAAGAACTATACAACCTACGACCTCGAGCTAGGCGCAGTTGTCTTTGCATTAAAGATTTGGCGACACTACCTGTATGGTACCAAGTGTATGATCTTCACCGATCACAGGAGTTTACAACACATCTTCAATCAAAGGGAGCTTAATATGCGTCAACGCCGATGGGTAGAACTCCTCAACGATTATGACTGTGAGATTCGTTATCACCCAGGCAAAGCAAATGTTGTTGCAGACGCACTCAGCAGAAAGAGTTACGTGCTCAGTATTCGAAATGTTCAAGCCCAGCACAACCTCGAAGCTCTAATCTGCGAAGCTCAACATGCTTGCTTTAACGAACGCACTTTGAAGAAGGAGAAAATCTACCATGATGGAGCTCAGCTAGTAAGCAAAGCAGACGGGATTTTCTATTATCTGGACCGAATTTGGATCCCTAAGCGGACCGATTTGTGGAAGATTATAATGAATGAAGCCCACAAGTCCCGATACTCTATTCATCCCGGTGCCGATAAAATGTACCAGGACCTTCGTTACAAGTACTGGTGGCCGGGTATGAAACGGGATATCGCTCTCTATGTTGGAGGTTGCCTGACTTGTGCAAGAGTCAAGGCTGAACATCAGCGACCCTCCGGCTTACTCGAACAACCTCCAATTCCCATATTGTGACAACTCGAGTTTCTGATTTTCACTTTCGCACTTGATGCGTGTTGACTTTGACTGTTTAGTTGTTTGTATTGTGAATTGGAAGTTGTACGTGTTGTGTTTTAATGAAACGATTGTCATTTGGCCTATATGTGATTACTTGCTGTGGTAGAAAATAATGTTAGGATTATTATTAAAACACTTAGTCTAGATCGGAACATGTCATACAGTTCGAAGGATTCGAAGGACCACGAAGGATGACCTTCGATTCGAAGACCTCGAAACATATCCTTCGAGCACGAAACATATCCTTCGATATGTTTCGGCCCAGTCTTTCCAATGGGCTTGGCCCATTACTGTGATACGTATATATAAGGATGCATGTAAACTGATGGTTATTTTCTAAGAAAAACCCTAGTTCCTTTGTGTGTGTGCGACGGCCAAGCAGACTTAGTCCCTGTTCGAAGGATTTTATTTCCGCAACCCCGATTTCCGGTTAGTGTGTGATGTTGTTTATGATGTATGATTTCATGATTGATCAATGGTCTTGCAATATGTTGTTTATATGTTGTCATGAATCGGATAAGCTAGGTTTAGCAAATATAATTGGATTGAATAGTCATGATTACTAGGATGTTGTTGTTGATCGGTTAGCAAATCGGTCAAACTTGTTTGATTAATCGGCCGGATTGTTTGTATACGAATTGGATATGTATGTTAATCAGGTTGATAATCGGCTAAATATGGTAATCGGACATGTTCATGTAATCGACACCTATGTGTAAGTTGGATAGTTTAAATAATCTTGTTATTCAGATTAGGGTTCTTGATAAACATGGGAATTATGCTTGTTTGATCTGGTTGATGTTAACTGATTTGTGATATTGGTGTTAATTGATAATCACAGCAAAACTTGGAAACTTGTAACGTAACTGATATCCATCGAAAGATATCAGTTACTCGAAACATGGTAGTAACCGAAAGATACCGAAAGATACTAGATGTTCGAAACATAGTGTTGACCGAAGGATAGCAATGACCGAATGATAACATTAAGTTCGAAACATAACATTCTGTTCGAAAGATAGCTATGATACCTGTTAGTCGAAAGATCTCTAATGTGTCGAAAGATGACCATGAATTGAATGATAGCTGATGTTCTACTGTGAAATAATACGTGTTGTGTCGATATGCAAACTGACTGTTATGTGAACATTAAATTGCATGCGTATCGTTGTGAACATGAACTGATTTGTTATACGTGCATACGATAGGACGTGAATAAATTACTTGTGAGTGCATAACCTAGCATACCGAGCAAACCAAGGTGAGTTCACACAGCCAAGGCATGGGTTCCCAGGGTGGGAATGGGTTGGATGATTACTTGTGCATACTTTGATACTGTAACGAACGATTAAACTGTTGATGCTTACGAACTACTCAACTGCCTTCGCACCCACCCTGGTCGGTAAAGACTATGGTCGCGAACGAACTGATAAATTGCCTTCGCACACACCCTGGTCGGTAAAGACTATGGTCGCGAACTAACGAACCTAATCTTCGCACACATGCCTGGGAGGCCGCGATGGAACTGATACGATATGAAACTTAACTGAACGAACGCACTATTACCCAAACTAAACTATAAACTGTGAACTCGCTCAACTAGTTTGTTGATTATCTGCTGCATGCCTTGCAGGACCTTAGGTACATATTGGAGCTTGCACAAGGAAGGAGCAGGTCGTTGTGGGGCTTGGATCTTGATCATCTTATTGAACACTTTTGATATTTGACATTTATTTGCTATGAGTTTTACAATAATACGCTTCCGCTAAACAATGACAACTTACTTATGTTTTGGAAACACCTTTCATATGGAATTGGTTTGGTTTATATTGCATTTACTTTTACTTTATACAATGTTCTGTATGATTGGTGGCTTGATCCTGGTCAGTCACGCTCCCAAGCGGTGATACTCCGCGTGTGGATTTTGGGGGTGTGACAGATTGGTATCAGAGCCATTGGTTATAGAGAACTTGGTTTTAATATGGGAAAAACGTTTTTATTAAAACCAGACTATAACCAGAACAGTGCTCTCAATGATCCACAACGACGCTTCGCTCCACGTGCAAGACTCAACTTCCTAGGTAATAAGGTTTATGTTTATTGCCTACATGCTAGAATTTGCATAGAACTTTGCTCGTAGTATGCTTACATTACCTTGCTCACAACTTGACATTGCATGAGAATACTTATGTGCTTACACTCTTCTGTCATCGCACTATTCGCGAACCTTTCTCACTTATGTTGCCTTTGATGTGAAGATCAATGGCCGCACGAATTACCATGACTCAAGCCCAGCTAGAGGCTCTCGTTGCTGCGGCAGTTGCAGCCGCCCAAGCAGGTAGTACACCCTGCAGTATAGACACTAGGATCTTTAGATCCTACATTAATTCTCGTACTTAACTTTGCCCTATTCGTACACAATAGGTCAACCCGCTCAGCAACAACCTGGGTGCACATTCAAGAATTTCATGGACTGTCGCCCTAGCTCGTTCAGTGGCACGGAGGGGGCAGTTGGACTCCTCCACTGGTTTGAAAAGCTCGAGTCGGTTTTTGAAATGTGTGAATGCCCTGAGGCTCGCAGGGTGAAGTTCGCCACTGGCACACTTGAAGGGATTGCGCTCACTTGGTGGAATGCACAAGTGCAGATCTTAGGGTTGGCAGCTGCTAACGCCACACCCTGGAATGAATTCAAAGAACTGATCAAGAGAGAATACTGCACTAGAGAAGACATTCACAAGTTGGAGGATGAGTTGTACAACTTGAAGATGGTGGGTTCAGAGATTGAAGCTTACACCAAGAGGTCGAACGAGTTGGCTGTGCTATGTCCAACCATGGTAGACCCACCATACAAGCGCATTGAGTTGTATCTCAAGGGGCTTGTACCAGAGATTCAGAGCCACGTTACCTCGGCTAACCTCAACAACATTCAGGAGATCCAGCGTCTCGCTCATCGCATCACTGATCAGGCAGTGGATCAGAATAAACTGCCAAAGCGTGTCGGCGCTACTGCTACAGCTGTTACTTCAGTCACTCCAACAGCTGCTACTTCTACCACACCCAGCGAGAATAAAAGAAAGTGGGACGGGGATTCCAGCAGGGGATCAGCGTCTGTTCAGTCCCAAACTCAGCAACGTCGCACCAACGATTACCAGAGTCCGAGTCAGCAGTCATCGGGCAGTCAGGGACATAGTGGTTATAAGGGAAATCACCCGTGGTGTAACAGGTGCAACAAACACCACAGTGGAAGATGTCGCAGGAGTCAATGTCAAAGATGCCACAAGATGGGCCATGAGGCCAAAGATTGTAGAAGCGCGCGACCAGTGAATCAGAACCAGCAACTTCCACCGCCAGCTCCACAGAATCAGCAGCAGCAGCCACAGCGTGGAAACCGGGGGTGTTTCCAGTGTGGGGCTGAAGGTCACTACAAACGCGATTGCCCTCAGTTGAACCAGAATCGCAATAACAACAACAACCAGGGCAACGGGAATAACAACAATCAGGGTAATGGTAACAACAACAACGGCAATGAAGCTCGAGGTCGTGCTTTTGTGTTGGGTCGAGGAGATGCAGTGAATGATCCCAATGTGGTTATGGGTAAGTTTCTTCTCGACGATATTTATGTTACTGTTTTATTTGATTCGGGTGCTGATACAAGTTATATGTCACTGAAAATGGGTAAATTATTAAAACGTACACCAACACCCCTAGACACTAAACACGTCGTAGAACTAGCAAATGGTAAAAGTGTAGAAGCCACGCAGGTAGTCAAGGGTTGTAGTATTGTTCTAGCGGGTCAGACTTTCTCGATTGATCTCATACCCATAGTTTTGGGTAGTTTCGACGTCGTCATCGGTATGGATTGGTTATCCCAACATCATGCGGAGATCTTATGCAAAGAAAAAGTTATTCGTATTCCTCGCTCCAGTCAGGAACCTCTCGAAGTACAAGGTGACAAGAGTGGTGCTGTGGTTGGCATCATCTCTTACTTAAAGGCGCAGAAATGTTTACGAAAGGGACATACCGCCATTCTGGCACTTGTCACTGACGCATCAGCAAAGGAAAAGAAGCTGGAGGATATACCAGTTGTGCGTGATTTTCCTCAAGTGTTTCCTGAAGATTTACCTGGTTTACCTCCTCATCGTCAAGTTGAGTTTCAGATTGAATTAGCTCCAGGAGCAGCACCAATAGCCCGCGCACCGTATCGTTTAGCTCCAACCGAACTGGAAGAACTGTCGAAGCAGCTGCAAGAGCTCTTGGAAAAGGGCTTTATTCGTCCAAGCTCTTCGCCTTGGGGAGCTCCAGTGTTATTTGTGAAGAAGAAAGACGGTACGTTCAGAATGTGTATAGACTACCGTGAACTCAACAAGGTGACAGTGAAGAACCGTTATCCTCTTCCGCGCATCGACGACTTATTCGACCAGTTGCAAGGGTCGTGTTACTATTCCAAGATTGATTTAAGGTCAGGGTATCATCAGCTGAGAGTCCGGGATGAGGACGTCTCCAAAACCGCTTTCAGAACTCGCTACGGTCATTACGAGTTTCTTGTCATGCCATTCGGGCTTACAAACGCACCTGCAGTCTTCATGGATCTTATGAACAGGGTGTGCAAACCCTATCTCGACAAGTTTGTTATCGTTTTCATCGACGACATTTTGATTTACTCCAAGAGTCAGGAGGAGCACGAGCAGCACTTACGCCTTATCTTGGAACTTCTTCGAAAGGAGCAACTGTATGCAAAGTTTTCAAAATGCGACTTCTGGCTTCGTGAAGTCCACTTCTTAGGCCATGTGGTGAACAAGGATGGGATTCATGTCGATCCATCCAAGGTTGATTCGATCAGAAACTGGCCAGCACCACGTACACCAACAGAAATACGCCAATTCTTGGGTTTGGCGGGTTACTACAGGCGATTTATTAAAGACTTCTCCAAGATCGCGCAACCACTCACTATGCTTACACAGAAAGGTGTCGTTTACAGATGGGGTAATACGCAAGAGACCGCTTTCCAGTACTTAAAGGATAGGCTTTGCAGCGCACCTATTCTTTCATTGCCAGAGGGCACGGATGACTTCGTGGTCTATTGTGACGCATCGATACAGGGGCTTGGTTGTGTATTGATGCAACGTGATAAAGTGATAGCCTACGCTTCTCGGCAACTCAAGGTTCATGAACGGAACTACACGACGCACGATTTAGAGCTGGGAGCTGTTGTTTTCGCGCTTAAGATATGGCGACACTACCTGTACGGTACCAGGTGCACGATTTACACCGATCACAGGAGTCTCGAGCATATCCTTAAGCAAAAAGATTTGAATATGCGTCAACGAAGATGGGTTGAACTACTGAACGACTACGAATGTGCCATCAAGTATCATCCAGGGAAGGCCAATGTTGTGGCTGATGCCCTCAGTCGGAAAGACACTTTACCTAAGCGCGTGCGAGCGCTACAGCTTACCATTCAGTCCAGTCTTCCTGCACAGATACGAGCTGCTCAGATAGAAGCACTAAAACCCGAAAACGTCAAGGCTGAAGCCTTGCGCGGTTCAAGGCAACAAATGGAACAAAAGGAAGACGGCGCCTACTATGTAACGGGGCGTATTTGGGTCCCACTTTATGGCGGCTTACGCGAACTTGTGATGGATGAAGCGCACAAGTCTCGCTACTCGGTACATCCAGGGTCGGATAAGATGTACCACGATATCAGAACAACTTACTGGTGGCCAAACATGAAAGCTCTTATCGCAACTTACGTCGGCAAGTGTTTAACTTGTGCAAGGGTTAAAATCGAGTACCAGAAACCATCAGGCCTACTTCAGCAACCAGAAATACCACAATGGAAATGGGAGCAAATTTCCATGGATTTTGTTACTGGCCTACCTAGATCCCAGCGTGGGAATGACACTATCTGGGTGGTCGTTGATCGGCTCACAAAGTCTGCTCACTTCTTGGCTATCAAAGAAAAGGATAAGTTTTCTACCCTAGCAGACATCTACATGAAAGAAGTTGTTTCGAGGCACGGAGTGCCCATCTCTATTATTTCGGATCGCGATGCACGATTCACGTCAGAACTTTGGCAAGCGATGCACAAATCTTTCGGCTCACGATTAGACATGAGCACAGCATATCATCCTCAGACGGATGGGCAGTCTGAGCGAACTATTCAAACTCTAGAAGACATGCTTCGAGCGTGTGTCATCGATTTCGGCAACGGCTGGGAAAAGCACCTCCCTTTGGTGGAGTTCTCGTACAATAACAGTTACCATACCAGCATTCAAGCCGCTCCATTCGAGGCATTGTACGGACGTAAATGCCGGTCACCTCTCTGTTGGGCAGAGGTGGGGGATAGTCAAATTACGGGTCCAGAGATTGTTGTGGACGCCACAGAAAAGATAGCACAGATACGGCAACGCATGGCGGCAGCACGCGACCGTCAGAAAGCCTACGCGGACAAGCGTAGAAAGCCATTGGAATTTGAGGTCGGGGACCGGGTTTTATTGAAAGTTTCACCCTGGAAGGGTGTGGTACGTTTTGGTAAACGGGGCAAACTCAATCCGCGGTACGTCGGACCGTTCGAAATCTTAGAAAAGATTGGCAAAGTAGCCTACAGATTAAACCTACCTCCTGAACTCGGTGCAGTTCACAATGTATTTCACGTGTCCAATCTGAAGAAATGCCTATCAGATGAGACCCTTATAGTTCCTTTTAAGGAACTCACTATCGACGAGCGGTTGCAGTTCGTCGAGGAACCAGTTGAAATCACGGACCGGGATGTTAAGGTCCTCAAACACAAGAGAATCCCTCTTGTTCGAGTTCGTTGGAACTCCCAGCGTGGCCCGGAGTATACATGGGAACGCGAAGACCAGATGAAAGAAAAGTATCCCCAGTTATTCGAAACCAATGCATCCACTTCTGAGGCTGAAGCTACTACTACTGAATTTCGGGACGAAATTCCAAATCAACGGGGGGATGATGTGACACCCCAGGAAAACCAGTGAACAACGTAACTTACCCAGCTTCCTCAGTGAGTGCGTACCAAATTTCGGGACGAAATTTCTTTTAAGTTGGGGATAATGTGACAACTCGAGTTTCTGATTTTCACTTTCGCACTTGATGCGTGTTGACTTTGACTGTTTAGTTGTTTGTATTGTGAATTGGAAGTTGTACGTGTTGTGTTTTAATGAAACGATTGTCATTTGGCCTATATGTGATTACTTGCTGTGGTAGAAAATAATGTTAGGATTATTATTAAAACACTTAGTCTAGATCGGAACATGTCATACAGTTCGAAGGATTCGAAGGACCACGAAGGATGACCTTCGATTCGAAGACCTCGAAACATATCCTTCGAGCACGAAACATATCCTTCGATATGTTTCGGCCCAGTCTTTCCAATGGGCTTGGCCCATTACTGTGATACGTATATATAAGGATGCATGTAAACTGATGGTTATTTTCTAAGAAAAACCCTAGTTCCTTTGTGTGTGTGCGACGGCCAAGCAGACTTAGTCCCTGTTCGAAGGATTTTATTTCCGCAACCCCGATTTCCGGTTAGTGTGTGATGTTGTTTATGATGTATGATTTCATGATTGATCAATGGTCTTGCAATATGTTGTTTATATGTTGTCATGAATCGGATAAGCTAGGTTTAGCAAATATAATTGGATTGAATAGTCATGATTACTAGGATGTTGTTGTTGATCGGTTAGCAAATCGGTCAAACTTGTTTGATTAATCGGCCGGATTGTTTGTATACGAATTGGATATGTATGTTAATCAGGTTGATAATCGGCTAAATATGGTAATCGGACATGTTCATGTAATCGACACCTATGTGTAAGTTGGATAGTTTAAATAATCTTGTTATTCAGATTAGGGTTCTTGATAAACATGGGAATTATGCTTGTTTGATCTGGTTGATGTTAACTGATTTGTGATATTGGTGTTAATTGATAATCACAGCAAAACTTGGAAACTTGTAACGTAACTGATATCCATCGAAAGATATCAGTTACTCGAAACATGGTAGTAACCGAAAGATACCGAAAGATACTAGATGTTCGAAACATAGTGTTGACCGAAGGATAGCAATGACCGAATGATAACATTAAGTTCGAAACATAACATTCTGTTCGAAAGATAGCTATGATACCTGTTAGTCGAAAGATCTCTAATGTGTCGAAAGATGACCATGAATTGAATGATAGCTGATGTTCTACTGTGAAATAATACGTGTTGTGTCGATATGCAAACTGACTGTTATGTGAACATTAAATTGCATGCGTATCGTTGTGAACATGAACTGATTTGTTATACGTGCATACGATAGGACGTGAATAAATTACTTGTGAGTGCATAACCTAGCATACCGAGCAAACCAAGGTGAGTTCACACAGCCAAGGCATGGGTTCCCAGGGTGGGAATGGGTTGGATGATTACTTGTGCATACTTTGATACTGTAACGAACGATTAAACTGTTGATGCTTACGAACTACTCAACTGCCTTCGCACCCACCCTGGTCGGTAAAGACTATGGTCGCGAACGAACTGATAAATTGCCTTCGCACACACCCTGGTCGGTAAAGACTATGGTCGCGAACTAACGAACCTAATCTTCGCACACATGCCTGGGAGGCCGCGATGGAACTGATACGATATGAAACTTAACTGAACGAACGCACTATTACCCAAACTAAACTATAAACTGTGAACTCGCTCAACTAGTTTGTTGATTATCTGCTGCATGCCTTGCAGGACCTTAGGTACATATTGGAGCTTGCACAAGGAAGGAGCAGGTCGTTGTGGGGCTTGGATCTTGATCATCTTATTGAACACTTTTGATATTTGACATTTATTTGCTATGAGTTTTACAATAATACGCTTCCGCTAAACAATGACAACTTACTTATGTTTTGGAAACACCTTTCATATGGAATTGGTTTGGTTTATATTGCATTTACTTTTACTTTATACAATGTTCTGTATGATTGGTGGCTTGATCCTGGTCAGTCACGCTCCCAAGCGGTGATACTCCGCGTGTGGATTTTGGGGGTGTGACACATATGGAAGTGGGAGAGTATAGCTATGGATTTTATAACCAAACTTCCACCCACGCCTTCAGGTCACAACAACATTTGGGTTATAGTAGATCGTCTGACCAAATCAGCCTACTTTCTGCCAATACGGGAAGACTACAAGGTAGAACGACTAGCCCGAATCTACACCGACGAGATCATTCGTAATCATGGTACGCCTCGTGACATCATTTCAGACCGTGACGCTCGGTTTACTTCGCGACTGTGGGAAACGTTTCAAGCGGCCCTTGGTACGTCGCTTAATCTGAGTACTGCATTCCATCCTCAAACCGACGGACAGACTGAAAGAACGATCCGTACTCTTGAAGACATGCTCCGTGCGTGTGTTATAGATTTCGGTGGTAGTTGGAACAAACATCTACCGCTAGTCGAATTCTCGTACAACAACAGCTATCATGCCAGCATACAAATGGCACCATTCGAGGCCCTGTATGGAAGAAGATCTCGTTCGCCTATTGTGTGGCACGAGATCGGCCACTCGCAATTAACCGGCCCCGAGCTACTACAAGAAACGACTGACAAAATCCTCCAGATTTGCAACAACTTGGCAAAAGCCAGGGATAGGCAGAAAAGTTACGCCGATAGAAGACGCAAGCCTCTTGAATTTGACGTTGGCGACTACGTACTCCTAAAGGTATCACCTTGGAAGGGTGTAGTCAGATCGGCAAGAAAGGGAAACTAGTGCCTCGATATGTTGGACCTTTTAAGATCCTGGAAAGGATCGGGAAAGTTGCCTACAAACTCGAACTACCGGAGGAACTCAGTAATGTCCACCCGACTTTCCATGTGTCAAACCTCCGCAAATGCCTAGCTGACCATGATTTGATTGTACCTCTCGACAATCTTCAGGTCAACGAAACGCTACACTTCGTGGAAAAGCCTGTCGAAATCATGGATTGTCAGACCAAGCAACTCAGACGCTCTCGCATCCCTATCGTGAAAGTCCGATGGGAAGGCAAACGAGGCGCAGAGTTCACTTGGGAACTCGAAAGCGACATGAAGGCCAAGTACCCGCAGTTGTTCAAATGAAGATCTGAAGCGTCAAATTGGTAATTCATGGCGTTGTGCAGCTTCGAGCCTAATTTCGGGACGAAATTCCCTAAACAAGGGGAGGCTGTAACGCCCCGCGTTTTCGAATGTCAAAGTCAAAGTCCAAGTCAACATTGACTTTCTTTGACTGTAAATAGTCGATTTTATATTATGTGGAGTAAGTGTTGTAATCAGAAAGAATCGAAGAAATCGAACATTTTAACGCGAACCGATTTACGACTGTGAATAGTAGGAAGTAACAATGCGATAAAGTTAACTAATCAGTAATCAAACCGATCTAACTATCATCGAACTCGAATCTCGAATTACGCGAACTCTGGTTGTTGTTATACGTGTGTGCGTGCCTTATGTGTTACCTGTGCGTGTTTATTTTATGTTTTGTGTGTTAATCAATCGAATCAATCGAAACTCGAATCGAAGTTCCAAACTCGAATCAAATACAATCGAAATCGAACTACGACAAAAGGTAACGTTAGGATAAGGTGAATTATAGATGATTATATGTTAGATATAGTAGTTGGGACTGAAAGTAATTTGAATAGGAAACTCTATCGTACTCGATCAAAACCGAAATATCAAAAACCATCGCAAAACACTCAAAATGGGGTCACCGATCGAACAGGAGACACTGATCGAACAGGCCAGCCGATCGAACCAGCTGTTTGATCGAGCAGGCCAGCCGATCAGGAAGCCTGTCCGATCGGTTAACACTTTCCTCTTTTGGAGCCTATAAATAGGGCTGTCATTGTCATCTTTACCACTTTTTGAAAGCTCTGACCGACCAGCTCCTGTTCTTCACCTTTTCTCATATTTCTCTCAACTCCGGTATGTATTCACTCTAAATCTTGTACGTTTTTTTTATCAATGCATGATTCTACACCTTTTTATCTTTCAAATCTTGATTTCTAACTGTGAAATCATCAAGATCTAAGCATTCTAGGATGATGTCATCATGGTGTTCTTCAAGAACATCATGTTTTGACCTCAATCCACCATGAATAGCTCGGATCTAACCAATTTCCACATAAACAAGTCAAGATCTATCAGAGATCTAAACATTTACTTGGTGTAAAGGATTGAAAGGAGGATTTCCAACTTTCTTTCAACTCTTTTACACTCAATGCCTTCAAACCGGTAGAAACGGAGCTTGAGCTAACTCACCAATCATTCCGATGGTCGTGTGATTCAAGATTCGGGTTCTATCTACGAGGTTCACCGACTTCGGGTTAAACGTTAAACTGACGTTCCGAACCGTTCACCGGCCGGACTTGGGTGATTCCTGTCCGAGCAGGATAAACAAGTAAGAACGAAAGTGTCCTAGTTCAACTCGTTGTCAAACTACCTCAATATAACGTCAAATAATCAGAACAGCCAAGTGTTAGACGAACAGGCCGACCAGGTCAGGATGATGGCCGAACGGTTAGGCTGTTCGAACGAACAGCCCAACCGATCGGACAAGTCAGCCGAACGACCAGGTCAGCTGATCGGCTCGCATGTGGCCCCACACTTTGACAAACTCATGAAGTATGGTATTGAACGAGGTGATGTTCGATTGGACGAGCTGTTTGGTAACATTACTCATCGGATCATGAGATACTATGCTTCAACACTTAATCGATTTTTCAACTCGTTCGACACATTGGGGTGCCACCCGATCGAACATGATATCAGAACGAACAGGCTGTTCAATCGGATACGCTGCTCGATCGAGTGACAATCTGCTGAGGACTACTGCGGAAGTTCCTAACCGATCGGTTAATGTAACAACTCACACTAAAATTAATACTTAGTAGATTAATTATCTATTAAGAAAACCCTAATTGAGAAACCCAAGCAATTCTGCATAAACCCTAAAATTTTCATAACAATCGGAATCGGGATCAGGGCCCCTAAAACTCAAGGGGGGTAAACCCTAGCTGATAATTATCTTGAATTCTTACTGTAGAAGTAAAGTTCGTTTGACACACTGACTCACCAAGGCTATTTAGGACACGAAACAACCTAGGCTAGAAAGTAGACCCGTCGCGCCACGCGACGGGTACACATATCTCTTTCGCGTGGCGCGAAGGGGAGCAATTTCCAGATATAAATAGGGGACGTTTGTCACACCCCGACCGCGTATAACATGCAACCGCGGCGGAAAACGTCGGGGAGTGTTGTGGACAGAATTAAATTGTTTCATAACCATGGCATACAAGTTGTATTTTATTTATAAACAAAGGTGTTACATTGTCTTAGAAAGAGAGTACGGAAATCAAAACATAATTAAGCTAGTTCAAACTTCATTTTTAGGCTCTAAGGCACAGGTCCGCCCTAGAATCATGATCATCGTCCTATGGAATAGCTCCTGAAAACACATGTGAAAGTAGGTACGTCAGCATAAAAATGCCTGTGAGATACATAGGTTTTGTGAAAATGGGATTCATGACTTGAGTTTAAAAAATGTTTAATAACAGTCAGTCATGAACCTTGTAATTTGTCTTGCTTTGTAAACCATTTGAAAAACGATAACATCAAATGATATGTATAGATAAGTGCAAGGTTAAACAAATAACCAAGTAAAATGAGTTGAATAAGATAAGTTGTTTATGAAGATAATGTCTTGTGAAGAATATGTTATTTATGTAAAATGTAATGTGTCTAAACTGAAATGACTTAGATAACGCCACGATATGTAATATTATACAAACATTTATATATAGGAAGTACCAGCGGCGTATCCACCATGTTTGTATCATATTACATACGCCACGTTACTTAAATCATTTACCCAAACCAATCCACCATGTAAATTGATCATGTGTAAACCAAATGTCAAGTGTTATTGTAAACCGTGTCAAATGTTTATGTTCAAATGTAAACGACCAAATGTGTATGTCAATGTCGACGTGTTTATGTTCAATGTAAATCATGTAATATGTATCCCAAAATGTATCATGTATGGTAAGCGAAATGTATCAACTTAAACCATATGTAAACTGCACAAAACAAGTCGTTGAAGTAACACGTGGTTTAAATCAACGTTATGTTCTGTGGAAAAATGCATGCTCTATTGATATTAACATTTATGCGGTGTTGTAAACTATGCATACATCCAAGCCTTGAGACTGCGGCGATAAACCCTTAAACAAATTAAAGGTTTATCTAAGTTATGTATATCGAATTCGGTCATTCCTTCCAGTCCTATCAAACCCAGGACTTCAGGAATGGGAGTTGTCAATTCCTATGGTACCACTACCTACTAACGAACGGCGTGATCAATGTTAATGAATGTATTGTCCCATGTTAAACAAACCAAATGTCATAACAAAATGAAGGCATGTGATGTAAACAATTGTACTAAGTATGCTAAGTAAACATACGAAGCAGAAATGTTCATGTAAATCAATGTGTCCATATGCTGAGTAAACATATGCAACAGAAATGTTTATGTAAATCAATGTGTCCATATGTTGAGTAAACATATGCAACAGAAATGTTCATGTAAATCAATGTGTCCATATGCTGAGTAAACATATGCAACAGAAATGTAATGTAAATCAAATGTACTAAGTACGCACACAATGGGCATACGTAGCATAAAATGTAATGAAATCATGTACTATAATGTACTAATGAGCATAGCAGATATACGATGTGAAAACATGGAAAGCATGAAAGTAACAGATAGGCACATGTGTCTCACCCCAAAACAGTTTGGAAAACAGTAAAAGATGGGGTTCTATGTACTCACCTGAGATTGCTTTGAGTTCCTTGTATAATAACCAAATAGTGCTAAAGATCACGGAATATCAACGGCACCTAATAGGTAGCTTATGTTAATATACCGGACCGAATCGGAAGGATCGGACAGTACGCGGGTTCGAAAACCAAACGAGTATGGAGACTCGTGTAATATGGTTTAACAACGCCTACATACTAAAATGAAACTTAACCTAAGTGCTTACGGTCCATCACGACCCGTTTAGGTAGCTTACGCTACCCTAACGCGTCATTCGCGTAGAACGCGTTCGGAACGCCTAACATTGCGACCACAAGGTATAACCTCGGAAGGTTATAGCTATGGTCACCTAATATGTTTGGTCGGATCCTAAAGATCGACCAAATGGGTCGGGTTCGAAAGTATAAGCGATGGTTTAGATCGCTTACCTTACGACCCTATATAAGCACTATACTAAACGTGACGAGCTAAGCATGTTAGAACATGCTTAACTAAGTTTAGAAACAGGTTTGACATCAAAACAAACGGCTTTGATGCCCACGAGTAGTTTGGTTACAAAATATGCAAGAATGCACATTTTGGCCGAAACTACGACTCGTCACTGAGCCTAGATAACGTGGTGATCAGTAGGTATGGTCACTATGGACCATAACCATCGTGATCACGCTCACGTTATGAAGTTCCATGAACTTCGCATCGACCATAAGCTGGTCAATGCAGAAAGTCAACAAAACGTTGACTTTCGGACTCGAAAAGCGATAAAAGAGCGAAAGAAGACTTACGGAGGGTCCCCGAGTGCTAATCTAGATCAAATAGCTCAGGTATGAAACAATGGTTTCAACTTAGAGCTTCAAGATCAGATTGTTGTGATTTTTACACTAAGGGGGGGGGTATTTATAGGAAAAGTGGAACCGTTAGGATCGTTTTATCGAATATCGTGCCTTGATCTCGTGCGTACATGTGTCCAGTGGTTAAATTCACTGAACTTGGCTCTTGGCCCTTCATTGGGTGAAAAGGCATCGCCTCTTGATCGAACGAAAGGCCAGATTTTGCATTAAATGCAAAATCTTTCTGTCAGACATCCTCACGCGGCCCGCGTGAAAGGGAGTGCAGGTCTTACGCGGGTCGCCTGGCCCCGTCTGATCTGCACCACTTGCAGAATTTACGTATTTGGCCCCTGTTGCGTTTTTAAGCCATTTCCAGCCCTTTTAAGACCTGTAAAGCCATCTTTAAGGCCCTAAAATGATGCCTAAATATTGTGGACATGAAACATGCCCAAAAATGTTCCGGATGTTGGCTCGTTTGGCCGTACGATCGCGATGTTCGCTTAGTTACGACGGAATGCGCATAAGCGCGAAAGACGATCCAAATGACGCGACGAATGGATTTTTCTCATGCCAAACACTAAGGCATAATATAAGGATGCTTACATAAATTTTTGGACGTCCGGATGTATTCAGAACGTAAGTTATGCGCGAAAGTGCAAACTTATGCACTTTTTGACACTTTTAGTCCCTGAATGATCCAAAAGTTTATTTTAGCATACCAAACCCCTCAAAGCCTATTTCTAAGCTATGTAAAGGGTATTTATGGTATGTTTAATTTATGGACATGTTCCGGAATGTTCGTTACAGTTCAAATTGGCATACTTTCGCAGTTTGTCAAGTTTAGTCCCTGTAAGCGAATTAACTTGTTTTTGCCATACCAAAGCCTTCAAAACTTATTTCTAAGTTATGTAAAGGTTATTTAAGGTATGTTGAGTATATGTTGATGTTCCGGAGTATTTGTCGCATTAAATTGAGTACGTTTACGCACCAGTTTGCGTATAATGCTTCAGAAAGCGATGTAGCTTTTGAAATTGAACGAAGGTCAAAACATGAAAAATGAAAAACACAATCAAACAATCATTGGGATAAAATAACATTGTTTTATTGATAATTGAACTGTTCATGATGATTACAGGCACAAATGTTACAGTCTCCCCTACTTGTGGAAATTTCGTCCCGAAATTTATTTAGAGGAAACTGATTGAAAAAGATGCGGATATTTTGCCTTCATTTGATCTTCACGTTCCCAAGTAAACTCGGGTCCACGCTTAGATTCCCAACGAACTTTGACCAAAGGAATGCGCTTGCGTTTAAGCCACTTGACTTCACGTTCCATGATTTCTACCGGTTTTTCAACAAATTTCAGTGTTTTATCAACACGAATTTCGTCAAGCGGTATGTGGAGGTTTTCATCAGCTAAACACCTCTTGAGATTGGACACGTGAAAGGTTGGATGAACATTTCCAAGTTCAGGAGGTAACTCAAGTCTGTTGGCTACCTTACCGATTCTTTCGACGATCTTGAATGGTCCAACATATCTAGGTGCAAGTTTTCCTTTCTTTCCAAATCTGATCACACCTTTCCAAGGTGAGACCTTAAGTAATACACGATCACCGACTTGAAAATCCAAGGGTTTGCGTTTTAGGTCCGCGTAATTCTTCTGACGGCTTCTAGCTGTCTGAAGGTTATCACGTACTTTCTTTACCTTTTCTGTTGTCTCTAGAATGATGGCAGGTCCAGTAAGCTGAGCCTCACCGATCTCATTCCAGCAGACTGGTGAACGACATTTTCGACCATAGAGAGCCTCGAAAGGGGCCATGTTGATGCTGGAGTGATAACTGTTGTTGTAGGAGAATTCAATCAACGGAAGATGTGAATCCCAACTACCACCAAAGTCGATCACACAAGCTCTAAGCATATCCTCCAGTGTCTGGATTGTTCTTTCAGATTGACCATCCGTTTGCGGATGATAAGCTGTGCTCAGATTAAGTTGGGACCCCATAGCAGATTGCATGGTTCTCCAAAAGTGAGAAGTGAAACGAGCATCTCTGTCAGAAATGATGCTCAAAGGAACACCATGTCTAGCTACAATTTCATCCACGTAGATTTGAGCAAGTTTGTCAGCCGAAAAATCCTCACGGATCGGCAAGAAATGCGCTGATTTGGTAAGACGATCAACGATTATCCAGATGGCATCGTGACCTTTCTTTGTGCGCGGGAGTTTGGTAATGAGATCCATAGTAATGTTTTCCCATTTCCAAACTGGGATCTCTGGTTGCTCCAATAATCCGGAAGGACGCTGATGTTCAGCCTTAACCTTAAGGCAAGTAAGGCATTTGGATACGTATAAGGCAATGTCTTTCTTCATACCAGGCCACCAATACTGAATACGAAGATCCTTATACATCTTATCTGAGCCAGGATGAATGGAATAACGAGACTTATGGGCTTCATCCATAAGCAAGGTACGAAGAGCATCTTGGCTTGGGACCCACAAACGGTCCATGAAATAGTACGATCCATTGTCTTTTAATTCAAGAGCAGGTGTTATGTGATAAGGAAATTCCTTATCCATCAAGCCTTGTGAAACACAAGCTTGTTGAGCCTGAGAAATACGGGCTTGGATATCGGTTTGAATAACAGACTGGACACGTACACAATGAAGCTTAGTACGTTCCTTGCGACTCAATGCATCGGCTACGACATTCGCCTTACCAGGATGGTAGCGAATCTCGCATTCGTAGTCGTTTAGAAGTTCAACCCAACGTCGTTGTCTCATGTTGAGCTCTTTTTGATTGAAGATATGCTGAAGACTTTTGTGGTCTGTGAAAACCACACATTTTGTGCCGTACAAATAGTGTCTCCAGATTTTGAGAGCGAAGACCACTGCACCCAACTCAAGATCATGAGTGGTGTAGTTCCTCTCATGTATCTTCAACTGTCTTGATGCGTATGCTATGACCTTGTTTCTTTGCATCAGGACGTAGCCAAGACCTAATTTAGATGCGTCGCAATAAACGACGAAATAATCGTTGCCCTCAGGCAATGTTAGGATAGGCGCGTCGCAAAGCTTTTGCTTCAAAGTCTGAAACGCTTCCTCTTGTTTGACTCCCCAATCAAATGGCTTGTTCTTCTGAGTTAGAGCAGTTAGAGGAACTGCAATCTTTGAGAAATTTTCTATGAAGCGGCGGTAATAACCCGCTAGACCAAGAAAAGAACGAACTTCAGTAGGAGTAGTAGGTGTATCCCAATCCCTAATCGCACTGATCTTGGAGGGATCTACATGAATACCTTGTTCGTTGACAATATGTCCTAAGAATTGAACCTCTTTAAGCCAGAATTCACACTTGGAGAATTTGGCGAAAAGTTGTTCTTTCTTTAGGAGTTCCAAAGTAAGACGGAGATGTTGCTCATGATCAGATCGCGTCTTAGAATATATCAAAATGTCGTCAATGAAAACAATGATGAACTTATCCAAGTAAGGTTTGCAGACCCTATTCATCAAGTCCATGAAAACAGCAGGAGCATTAGTCAAACCGAATGGCATGACTGTGAACTCATAATGTCCATAACGAGTACGGAACGCTGTCTTTGGAATATCTTCTTCATGCACACGGAGCTGATGATATCCAGATCGTAGATCAATCTTTGAAAAGTATGAAGCACCTTGCAATTGATCAAAGAGATCATCAATGCGAGGTAGGGGATATCGATTCTTGATGGTAAGCTTGTTAAGCTCACGATAATCGATACACATCCTAAAAGATCCATCCTTCTTCTTTACAAAGAGAACGGGAGCACCCCAGGGTGAAAAGCTAGGACGGATAAAACCTTTGTCGGAGAGTTCCTGCAGCTGTTTAGACAACTCTTGCATCTCGGACGGTGCAAGACGATATGGAGCTCTGGCAACGGGATTTGCACCAGGTACGAGATCAATACGGAACTCGACTTGGCGTGCTGGAGGTAGACCAGGTAAGTCTTCAGGGAATACTTCGGAATAATCCCGAACGACAGGAATATCTGAAATAGACTTACCCTTGCCTTTATCTGCTGTAACATGTGCTAAGAAAGCCACATAGTGCTTTCGCAGATACTTCCGTGCTTTAAAACAGGACATGAGTTTGAGACCACCGGCAGGCTTCTCACCATGGACCTGTAGGATCTCACCTGTCGATAGCGGTACACGAACAATCTTCTCAGAACAAACTATCTCTGCGCGATGCTTGGATAACCAATCCATTCCCACAATAACGTCGAAGCTTCCAAGTTGCATTGGCGTGAGGTCAATAGGAAAAATATGGTCGTTAAGATTCAACTGGCAGTTGCGCAGAACAGAATTTAGAACGATGGGTTCACCACTGGCAACCTCTACTGTCAAAGGTTTACCTAGTTTCGTTCTAGATACGCGAAGCATTGTTTCAAAAGACAATGACACAAAGCTCTTGTCGGCACCCGAATCAAAAAGAATAGACGCTGGCTGATTATTAATAAAGAACGTACCGTTCACCACCTCGTTGTCTGCTTGTGCTTCTTATGCATTCATGTTAAAGACTCGACCTCGAGCCGGTGCCGAATTCTGGTTTGCATTCTGGTTCTGGTTGACTAGTCTTGGACACCGATTTCTGTAGTGGGTCAGATCCCCACAATTATAACATGCACCTGGTGGGTAGTTTGGTCGTGCAGCCTGACCCTGTTGCTGAGCAACCTGTTGAGCAGGGTTCTGGACTGCGTGATTCTGAGCAAACCGACAAACATCGGCAAGATGACCCGATTTCCCACAGTTAGTACAGAAACGGCACTGATATTGTGGCTGGTGGTGACTGTTGCATCGATTGCACAAAGGTGCACTTCCTGAATAGGGTTTCTTGGCTGGAGGCTGTGCGGCTTGGTTGGGAGCTGCCTGGTTAGCTTGGGCAGTCACAGCAAAATTTTGGGAAGCCTTACGCTTCCTTGACCCCCTTGAGGAACCAGAGTCCTTTCCCTTCTTGTTCTGACCTTTCTTACTATCCTCCTTGTCAGCCGACTGCTTCTTGCCCTTGTCACCCTTCCTGTGTAGTTTATTCTTTCGGATCTGCGACTCAGTCAACGTCGCCGATAACTCGATTGCCTGACGGAGTGTGGTAGGGTTGCTACCAGTAAGGATGTCTTGTACTGAGTCAGGCAGGCCGTCGATGTACCTTTCGATAGTCTTGTCGAGTGGGGTAACCATAGTTGGGCAAAGAAGACTCAACTCCTCAAACCTATCCGTATAAGCCCTGTGCTCACCACTATCTTGCCTCAAAACATCAAATTCTTTCTCCAACGCTCGCTGTTCATGACGAGGACAAAACTCCTTCATCATAAGGGCTCTCAGTTCAGCCCATGACTGAGCTAGAGCAACTTCCGCACCTTGATCTCTCATAACCCCGTTCCACCACGTAAGAGCCCTCTTCTGAAACACACTCGAGGAAAACTCGACCTTGCGGTTGTCAGGACACTGAACATGACGGAAAGTGTTCTCGATACTCTCGAACCACTGAAGAAGCCCAGTTGCTCCCTCAGAACCACTAAACTTGAGTGGCTTAGCCGAGTTAAAATCTTTGTATTTGCATGTACCGTTGTTGTTGTTGTTGGCCTGGTTCCATTGAGTAAAGAGATTCGGGAATTGAGCAGCCATTTGCGGCGCAATGATCTCTGCCAGTTCAGCAGTCGCTATTTGGTGTTCACGTCGAGGAGGCATTCTGGAAGAGGAAAACATGAAAGGAAACGAGTGAGATGATTGGGTGTAGAGAACGAGATGAAACAGAATCAATAAAAGCAAAGATGGTGGTTGTGCATCGCAACGCAAACAAGTGATATGAAATGTCTAGTCAAAGTAAATGGGTCAGATTTAGTGTATCGCGAAGACATGCTCGCCTATAAGTGAATACTCACCCCAAGAGTTCCCAGGTAAGAGTGACTGGTCCGATTATGTGGATTTGTACGAACACTCTAGCCTTAGACAGAAAACTCAGGGTACAGGCATTCACCCTTCCAGTTCGCACGTGTTCACACTATTACCCCAAAACTTTGACGGGATTTTTGAAAATCCAAAGGGGTTCAAAACCTTATAATAGAGGGTTCAAAACCTTACAATAGAGGGTTCAAAACCTAGTAATCAATCATCCTGGAACAGATGATTAATTTTCAAAGCGGGTTCGGAACCGAAGTTCCCGTTGTGGTTATCACCTAAGGATAGGTGATGTGCATGTTTTAAACTCTAAACACAAGACAACTTGTGTTAGGGTCCTAAAGTTATAGTCTAGGTCAAAGCATTACTAATAACCTAATTCCCTATAACCAATGGCTCTGATACCAACTCTTCTGTCACACCCCGACCGCGTATAACATGCAACCGCGGCGGAAAACGTCGGGGAGTGTTGTGGACAGAATTAAATTGTTTCATAACCATGGCATACAAGTTGTATTTTATTTATAAACAAAGGTGTTACATTGTCTTAGAAAGAGAGTACGGAAATCAAAACATAATTAAGCTAGTTCAAACTTCATTTTTAGGCTCTAAGGCACAGGTCCGCCCTAGAATCATGATCAACGTCCTATGGAATAGCTCCTGAAAACACATGTGAAAGTAGGTACGTCAGCATAAAAATGCCTGTGAGATACATAGGTTTTGTGAAAATGGGATTCATGACTTGAGTTTAAAAAATGTTTAATAACAGTCAGTCATGAACCTTGTAATTTGTCTTGCTTTGTAAACCATTTGAAAAACGATAACATCAAATGATATGTATAGATAAGTGCAAGGTTAAACAAATAACCAAGTAAAATGAGTTGAATAAGATAAGTTGTTTATGAAGATAATGTCTTGTGAAGAATATGTTATTTATGTAAAATGTAATGTGTCTAAACTGAAATGACTTAGATAACGCCACGATATGTAATATTATACAAACATTTATATATAGGAAGTACCAGCGGCGTATCCACCATGTTTGTATCATATTACATACGCCACGTTACTTAAATCATTTACCCAAACCAATCCACCATGTAAATTGATCATGTGTAAACCAAATGTCAAGTGTTATTGTAAACCGTGTCAAATGTTTATGTTCAAATGTAAACGACCAAATGTGTATGTCAATGTCGACGTGTTTATGTTCAATGTAAATCATGTAATATGTATCCCAAAATGTATCATGTATGGTAAGCGAAATGTATCAACTTAAACCATATGTAAACTGCACAAAACAAGTCGTTGAAGTAACACGTGGTTTAAATCAACGTTATGTTCTGTGGAAAAATGCATGCTCTATTGATATTAACATTTATGCGGTGTTGTAAACTATGCATACATCCAAGCCTTGAGACTGCGGCGATAAACCCTTAAACAAATTAAAGGTTTATCTAAGTTATGTATATCGAATTCGGTCATTCCTTCCAGTCCTATCAAACCCAGGACTTCAGGAATGGGAGTTGTCAATTCCTATGGTACCACTACCTACTAACGAACGGCGTGATCAATGTTAATGAATGTATTGTCCCATGTTAAACAAACCAAATGTATGTGATGTAAACAATTGTACTAAGTATGCTAAGTAAACATACGAAGCAGAAATGTTCATGTAAATCAATGTGTCCATATGCTGAGTAAACATATGCAACAGAAATGTTTATGTAAATCAATGTGTCCATATGTTGAGTAAACATATGCAACAGAAATGTTCATGTAAATCAATGTGTCCATATGCTGAGTAAACATATGCAACAGAAATGTAATGTAAATCAAATGTACTAAGTACGCACACAATGGGCATACGTAGCATAAAATGTAATGAAATCATGTACTATAATGTACTAATGAGCATAGCAGATATACGATGTGAAAACATGGAAAGCATGAAAGTAACAGATAGGCACATGTGTCTCACCCCAAAACAGTTTGGAAAACAGTAAAAGATGGGGTTCTATGTACTCACCTGAGATTGCTTTGAGTTCCTTGTATAATAACCAAATAGTGCTAAAGATCACGGAATATCAACGGCACCTAATAGGTAGCTTATGTTAATATACCGGACCGAATCGGAAGGATCGGACAGTACACGGGTTCGAAAACCAAACGAGTATGGAGACTCGTGTAATATGGTTTAACAACGCCTACATACTAAAATGAAACTTAACCTAAGTGCTTACGGTCCATCACGACCCGTTTAGGTAGCTTACGCTACCCTAACGCGTCATTCGCGTAGAACGCGTTCGGAACGCCTAACATTGCGACCACAAGGTATAACCTCGGAAGGTTATAGCTATGGTCACCTAATATGTTTGGTCGGATCCTAAAGATCGACCAAATGGGTCGGGTTCGAAAGTATAAGCGATGGTTTAGATCGCTTACCTTACGACCCTATATAAGCACTATACTAAACGTGACGAGCTAAGCATGTTAGAACATGCTTAACTAAGTTTAGAAACAGGTTTGACATCAAAACAAACGGCTTTGATGCCCACGAGTAGTTTGGTTACAAAATATGCAAGAATGCACATTTTGGCCGAAAATACGACTCGTCACTGAGCCTAGATAACGTGGTGATCAGTAGGTATGGTCACTATGGACCATAACCATCGTGATCACGCTCACGTTATGAAGTTCCATGAACTTCGCATCGACTATAAGCTGGTCAATGCAGAAAGTCAACAAAACGTTGACTTTCGGACTCGAAAAGCGATAAAAGAGCGAAAGAAGACTTACGGAGGGTCCCCGAGTGCTAATCTAGATCAAATAGCTCAGGTATGAAACAATGGTTTCAACTTAGAGCTTCAAGATCAGATTGTTGTGATTTTTACACTAAGGGGGGGTATTTATAGGAAAAGTGGAACCGTTAGGATCGTTTTATCGAATATCGTGCCTTGATCTCGTGCGTACATGTGTCCAGTGGTTAAATTCACTGAACTTGGCTCTTGGCCCTTCATTGGGTGAAAAGGCATCGCCTCCTGATCGAACGAAAGGCCAGATTTTGCATTAAATGCAAAATCTTTCTGTCAGACATCCTCACGCGGCCCGCGTGAAAGGGAGTGCAGGTCTTACGCGGGTCGCCTGGCCCCGTCTGATCTGCACCACTTGCAGAATTTACGTATTTGGCCCCTGTTGCGTTTTTAAGCCATTTCCAGCCCTTTTAAGACCTGTAAAGCCATCTTTAAGGCCCTAAAATGATGCCTAAACATTGTGGACATGAAACATGCCCAAAAATGTTCCGGATGTTGGCTCGTTTGGCCGTACGATCGCGATGTTCGCTTAGTTACGACGGAATGCGCATAAGCGCGAAAGACGATCCAAATGACGCGACGAATGGATTTTTCTCATGCCAAACACTAAGGCATAATATAAGGACGCTTACATAAATTTTTGGACGTCCGGATGTATTCAGAACGTAAGTTATGCGCGAAAGTGCAAACTTATGCACTTTTTGACACTTTTAGTCCCTGAATGATCCAAAAGTTTATTTTAGCATACCAAACCCCTCAAAGCCTATTTCTAAGCTATGTAAAGGGTATTTATGGTATGTTTAACTTATGGACATGTTCCGGAATGTTCGTTACAGTTTAAATTGGCATACTTTCGCAGTTTGTCAAGTTTAGTCCCTGTAAGCGAATTAACTTGTTTTTGCCATACCAAAGCCTTCAAAACTTATTTCTAAGTTATGTAAAGGTTATTTAAGGTATGTTGAGTTGTTGATGTTCCGGAGTATTTGTCGCATTAAATTGAGTACGTTTACGCACCAGTTTGCGTATAATGCTTCAGAAAGCGATGTAGAGTTTGAAATTGAACGAAGGTCAAAACATGAAAAATGAAAAACACAATCAAACAATCATTGGGATAAAATAACATTGTTTTATTGATAATTGAACTGTTCATGATGATTACAGGCACAAATGTTACAACGTTGGCACTTGAATTTTGCTGGTAGTTCGACGGAAAAATTCACAATATACGCTGAGTTATAGTTCAATTACTACACAACACACACTAATCTCGAAACGCTGCCGCAATCAGGGTAATAACTCGATCGCTATTACGATTCAACGTCCGATCGATTGAAACTATACAACGATTGTTTAAGTGCTGCTCAAATTAAGTTTATACTTTGTTATTCATCGTGATTTTGACTTGAATGTTTGAGTGCTGTTCGAACTCGGACTATACTCTGTCATTCGTTGTAAATCCGTTGAATTGTTAAGTATTGCACTTTGTTAATCGTTGTGAGGGTTTAATCTCGTGAATTGACGTAACTGCTGAATTAGTTACTAAGCCCGTTTGTGTGTGCATTGTTATTTAAATTAGGTTAGAAGGCTAATCAGTAAAGCTTATACACTGCTCGTTAAATCTGCAATGTGAGTCATTTTCTTTTTATCAACTGTTTTACAATACTCCAAATTATTTTCAAAGTGTTATAATTACAGGGATTAAGTCGTGGTTATCTTGAATCACTGGCTAGTGGGGTATTGTGCACATTACTAATTTTCTCCCAGTTAGGTTCATTGACCTACTTGGGATAATCATCACTATTTGGGTTCATTGACCTAATAGTGGTATGACCATCGTCACTATTGTGACTTGTCACCATTGTGACAGAGCGCCAGATAAATATAAGATATAAACCATTGTAATCGCTCTTATGCTATAATTTTATAACTAAGGTCATTTTATAAAACCTGAATGAACTCACTCAGTATTTCCCTACTGACAAAACCTTTTTCAAACATGTTTCAGGTGATCTATTGTGATCCAAGAAAAGTGTCGTGAAGCACTACAAGCTTAGAGATGTGGCTCGATGTAAATTAATAAAAGAAACATGTTTTGAAAAATAAAGATTTCCCAGTGAAATTGTAAATTACAGGGTTTTATCCCTAAATTATGTAACGTGCAGTTTTAAATATTGAAAGATCCTGTTTTAAAAAGACTTCCGTTGTCGCCTAAATTAAATACCACGGGATTTCTGTCCCGCGGCTCCTGAAACGGGTCAAACCGGGTCGGGGGCCGTGACAGAAAAAGGTGGTATCAGGGCCACTTATCAAGCTACTGATTTAAGCCAATTAAGTATTTAGAAAATACTTAATTTTTATTAATTGCTATTTTGTGATTATATGTTTTATTATCTGACTAATTGTATACAGTATGGGCAGATCTTTATATGCTAGCCACTGTAGCAGTAAATACAAATCTTTAAATATTCAAGTTTTAGTACTCTTATTAAATATAAGCCAGAAACTTGATTCAGTAAATAAATAAATAAATTTATAAATAAAACCTAATGTGTTTTAATTTTCAGTTGTTTTGGTAGTTACCTAGTATGAAATAATATTTAAAAGTTTTTCTATAAAATTTTGTTATGATTTTTAACTTAGTAATTGTGTGTATTTGCTAAACAGCATGAGTAACTTGTCTGACGCCCTTCAGACTTTAAATCTCTATCCGATAAGCATAGAGGTTTCCAGAGATTTCAATAGGTATATACCAGACATAGAAGAACCTATGGAATTCAACACTTAACTCTCGAGAAACCCAAGCCTAAGAAAATGGAAATTGGGGAAAGCTCTAGGCAAATTGAGGGGTTACCATCTCAGGAAAAGCTAGATTTTATAATGGCAAGCTATAATACTATTAAGCCTGATAATGAAAATGTTTTTATTCACTCTCTTGAAACACAACTACCAATGAACTTAGAACCAGCTATTCCAAACCCTTCAATCCACTCGCAAATAGACGAATGGTTGACTAATGAAATACAGTTACAAAACCATCCCTATAAGCTTTTTCCTCAGTTCAATTTAGAACCTTTACCAAATCCACCAATAGGTAACGAGAATACGGCTGAACTTCGCTTTAGTGAAAAACTAATGGATACTGGGAATAGGATCCAAGAGATTGGGGGACAGATCTCCTGGAAATATGATGAGAGGGAACACCGTTACTAGAATATCATCTGATAAAGGATAGGGGATTTATGGAACTATGGTTGTGTAATAGTAATAGTAAAATCAGTATGTGTAAAATAAATAATAAAACGATTGCATATAGAAGCATGATATAATCAATAAAACAAATGAAATTTTAGAAAATTTACAAATTTTGTTCGTTTACGTGATTATGTGCAATTAAGTGTAACATTGGATTATTTCTTGTATACTAATTATTTATCTATAAATTAGTTATCAGATGGAAAACGCTAATAATCAACCAGTTAACGAGGTTGATCAATCTGAACAACAACCGGGGGATCAATATATGACTAGGCAGGATATAGAAAATATCGTTGCTCAAGGGATAGCTAACACTATTCCAGCAATAGTTGCTCAAGGGATAGCCAACGTTATTCCAGCAATTGTTGCTGCTGTTAAAAATCCAATCGAACCGCAACAAATCATTTCTAGCAAACGTATTTCTGAAGATAACTTCAGTAATAGCGTAAACGGGGGCAATAATCATGTTAATCATGATAATGAACCACGACAAGCTCCGCTCCCTAAGAAAATGAAAGCTGCAACGCCTGGTTGCACTTACAAAGAATTTCTTGCATGTAAACCCACTGAGTTTGCAGGCAATGAAGGAGCGACTGCGGCACTATGTTGGTTATAGAAAACCGAGGCAGTAATTGCCATAAGTAAATGTGCTCAGGACGATCAGGTCATGTACGCGTCAAACCTTTTCAAAGAAGGGGCGCTAGAATGGTGGAATACGGTGTTACAAGCAAAAGGAAGAAGGATGGCGTATGCTATGAACTGGGAAGAATTTAAGAGCTTTGTATAAAGAAAATTTTGTCCCGAATATGAAAAGGAACAAATGACAAATAAGTTTTTAACCCACCGGATGGTAGATGTAGATTGTCGAGGGTATACTTCGACATTCTTCGAGTATGCTCGAGTAGTACCAACCCTGGCTTCGCCAGAGCCGGTACTTATTTCTCGTTATATTTGGGGATTGATTTCCGAAATCCGTAATATCGTCAAGGCTGCGAAACCTCGCACGATTGATGATGCGGTGGATTTAGCCAATACTCTAACTGACGAACTAGTAAGGACAAGAGAAGAAAATAGAAGGAAGGAAGTAGCCCAAAAGATTACCCAAGAAATCCGTCCGGGTAACCATAACAATTTCAAGAAAGGAGGGAATGGGCAATCTTCCACTAGCCCATTTTGTAATTCTTGTAAAAGGAAGCATTTTGGAAGATGCAAAGGATATTGCAGTTTTTGCAAAATTCCAGGGCATCAAGAAGAAGACTGCAGGAGGAAGAGATTTTCAGTCTGCTACAACTGTGGAGAAGCTGGACATCTTAGGCCAGATTGTCCAAAACTGAACAAACCATCTGACAATAAAGCCAAACCTGCAGAAGGAGCAAAGAGGAATGTAAGAGCCTTCCAACTGACTGCTAAGGAAGCAGAGCTCATTCCAGATATGATAGCCGGTACGTTCTTAGTTCACAACGTTTACACAAGAGTATTATTTGACTCTGGTGCAAACCAAAGTTTTATAAATACTTCCTTTTGCCAAACTCTTAACTTACCTTTAACCAGAATTAGGCAAATTTCTACAGTAGAAACGGCAGATGGGAATTCAGTTAAAATAAATAAGGTTCTGCAAAGCATAGAAATAGAATTTTTAAGTCATAAATTTTCTGCAACCCTATTATCTATGAAGTTAGTTGAATTCGATAATGTGTTAGGAATGGATTGGTTAGTAAACAACCATGCTCGAATTCTCTGTGATAAGAACTTTATAGAAATTCAGGCACCCGCCGGAGATGTAATTGTGATTACAGGAAATAAACCACGTAAGGTCACGAAGTTCATATCAGTAATGAAAGTTGCTAGTTATGAACGAAAGCAAAGAATAGTATATATAATTTCAGTAATCATTAGTACTAAGAGTAAAGAACTTAAGGAAATTCCTGTAGTTTCAGAATACCCAGATGTATTCTTAGAAAAGTTACCAGGATTACACCAGATAGGGAGATAGAATTTATGATTAATCTAATTCCAGAAACTATACCAATAGCCAAGGCACCTTATCAGTTAGCACTCACAGAAATATTAAAACTGAAAAATCAATTAGATGAATTATTAAGTAAAGGTTTCATACAACATAGTTCATTCCCTTGGGGAGTACCAGTGTTGTTTGTTAAGAAAAAGGATGAATCGATGAGAATATGTATTAATTATAGAAAATGGAATAAAGTTACAATTAAGAATCGATACCCATTACCTAGGATTGATGATCTTTTCGATCAACTTCAAGGAGCTAGATATTTCTAAGATCGACTTACGTTCCGGATATCATCAATTGAAAGTACAAGAGGAAGACATACCTAAAACTGCTTTCAGAACTAGGTATGGTCATTACAAGTTTACAGTCATGCCCTTCGGATTAAAGAATGCACCTGCAACATTCATGGACAAAATGAATAGGATCTGTAAACTATATTTGGATAAATTTGTAATTATCTTCATCAACGATATACTTATTTATCAACACTTGCGTGCACTCTTAACTTTGTTAAGAAAAGAGAAGCTTTTCGCTAAATTCTCGAAGTATGAATTTTGGCTGCCAGAAGTACAATTTCTGGGTCATATGATGAATCATGAAGGTATTCACATAGATCCTGATAAGATAGCAGCAATTATCAAATGGCAGGATTCCGCAATCCGCAATGGAAATTAGGAGTTTTGTAGGTTTAGTCGGATACTATAGACGGATTATTAAGGATTTTTCAAAGATAGCTATATCATTAACTAAGCTAACCTGTAAAAACAATTAAGTTTGAATAAGGACCTAAACAAGAAGAAGTCTTTAGGATCTTAAAGTATAAATTAACAAATGTCCCAATCTTAGCCTTACCAGAAGGAACAGAAGATTTTAAAGTATATAGTGATGCTTCAAAGCTAGGATTTGGATGTATATTAATGCAACGCAAAAAGGTAACTGCGTATGCATCAAGGCAATTGAAAAGGCACGAAGAAAGCTATATCACTCAGGACTTAGAATTAGAACCATAATTTTTGCCCTCAAGATTTGGAGACATTCTCCGTATGGAAGTAAAGTTTACTGTCTATACGGATCATAAGAATTTAAGATATATATTTGAGAAAAAGGAATTAAACATGAGGCAAAGGAGATGGATGAAAATCCTAAGTGACTACGACTGTGATATTCAGTATCACGAAAGAAAGGCTAAAAACGGCTAGAGATCGCCAGAAGAGTTATAACAGATAATAGACAAAAGCCGTTGGAGTTCAAGAAGGAGACAAAATGCTATTAAAAGTATCTTCTTAGAAAGGAGTTGTTAGATTCGGTAAGAAAGAAAAGCTAAAGGTATGTAAGACCATTTCCAGTGATCCAACGTATAGGACCAGTTGCTTATCGTTTACAACTACCAGAAGAGTTAGCTGGAGTACATGAGGTATTTCATGTATCCAATCTCAAGAAATGTTTATCAGACGAATCCCTGGTAGTACCTCTTCAAGATGTAGAGGTAAATAAAAAGCAGAAATTGTAGAGAAACCACTGATAGAAAGTCAAGTTTCTCAAACACAAATGACTAGTATTAGTCAAAGTCAAATGGAATTCAAAGAGAGAACCAGAATACACTTGGGAGCTGGAATCAGAAATGAAGCGGAAATACCCTCATTTATTTCAGTGAATCTCGAGGACGAGATTTTGCTTAAGGTGGGGAGGATGTAACAACTCACACTAAAATTAATACTTAGTAGATTAATTATCTATTAAGAAAACCCTAATTGAGAAACCCAAGCAATTCTGTATAAACCCTAAAATTTTCATAACAATCGGAATCAGGATCAGGGCCCCTAAAACTCAAGGGGGGTAAACCCTAGCTGATAATTATCTTGAATTCTTGCTGTAGAAGTAAAATTCGTTTGACACACTCACTCACCAAGGCTATTTAGGACACAAAACAACCTAGGCTAGAAAGTAGACCCGACGCGCCACGCGACGGGTACACATATCTCTTTCGCGTGGCGCGAAGGGGAGCAATTTCCAGATATAAATAGGGGACGTTGGCACTTGAATTTTGCTGGTAGTTCGACGGAAAAATTCACAATATACGCTGAGTTATAGTTCAATTACTACACAACACACACTAATCTCGAAACGCTGCCGCAATCAGGGTAATAACTAGATCGCTATTACGATTCAACGTCCGATCGATTGAAACTATCCAACGATTGTTTAAGTGCTGCTCAAATTGAGTTTATACTTTGTTATTCATCGTGATTTCGACTTGAATGTTTGAGTGCTGTTCGAACTCGGACTATACTCTGTCATTCGTTGTAAATCCGCTGAATTGTTAAGTATTGCACTTTGTTAATCATTGTGAGGGTTTAATCTCGTGAATTGACGTAACTGCTGAATTAGTTACTAACCTCGTTTGTGTGTGCATTGTTATTTAAATTAGGTTAGAAGGCTAATCAGTAAAGCTTATACGCTGCTCGTTAAATCTGCAATGTGAGCCATTTTCTTTTTATCACCTGTTTTACAATACTCTAAATTATTTTCAAAGTGTTATAATTACAGGGATTAAGTCGTGGTTATCTTGAATCACTGGCTAGTGGGGTATTGTGCACATTACTACTTTTCTCCCAGTTAGGTTCATTGACCTACTAGGGATAATCATCACTATTTGGGTTCATTGACCTAATAGTGGTATGACCATCGTCACCATTGTGACTTGTCACCATTGTGACAGAGCGCCATATAAATATAAGATATAAACCATTGTAATCGCTCTTATGCTGTAATTTTATAACTAAGGGTCATTTTATAAAACCTGAATGAACTCACTCAGTATTTCCCTGCTGACAAAACCTTTTTCAAACATGTTTCAGGTGATCTATTGTGATCCAAGAAAAGTGCCGTGAAGCACTACAAGCTTAGAGATGTGGCTCGATGTAAATTAATAAAAGAAACATGTTTTGAAAAATAAAGATTTCCTAGTGAAATTGTAAATTACAGGGTTTTATCCCTAAATTATGTAACGTGCAGTTTTAAATATTGAAAGATCCTATTTTAAAAAGACTTCCATTGTCGCCTAAATTAAATACCACGGGATTTCTGTCCCGCGGCTCCTGAAATGGGTCAAACCAGGTCGGGGGCCATGACAGTTAAGCCGACCGATCGAACGGATCGATCGACCGACCTGAAAGGTAAGAACACTTCAGTGTTCTCAAATGCTACAACAAAAACTTCAAAAGTTCAAACCATCATACACAAACACATCCTACTCAAAGGAAGAAACAATCCACTCGAACAGTCCAACCGATCGAGCCGACCGGCCGATCGAGCAGGCTATCCGAACAGATTGTCCAGCCGAACGAACAACCCACTCGATCGAACCTGCCGTTCGATCGACCAGTCTGTTCAACCCACTTACACTTGTTTCCATTATTCGCGTTATTCATCGTTATGCTATCGAACTGTTCAGGCTAACCCTACTCTCAAGCGCTCCCTTCAATCCATCAATCAACCGCTGTGAGTATACTCGATCCCTTTTTGCTTTTAGCACTTTTGGGTGTTACATACGTTACTTATCCAAAACCACTATGGAACACACTACTTAATTGTTTGAACGCTAACCGAATTGCATGTATTACGTGACTTAATGAATGCTTGTTGATTGTGTTTACACGTGGAATGCTGTCTACCTGCCTTAACGACGTAGTACTATAGTTTGGACTCAGCACCCGTTCACACGGGGGTTGTTAAGGACAATTACTTGCACGGATTACGGTGGTAATCATGTATTGCGAACCGTCTCGGACGATCAACCCGCAGTCATTGGTATTGATAGGTCCATGTCGATAATTAACATGCTTCGTTTTCCTCTGTGTACGTGCTGGTTATGCGTAAACTATTTCGAACTCTATATGCTATTATCAAACTTGTATGCTCACCTTTACATTATATGTATTGACTTTATTTTAACGTATGTGACAGGTGTTTAAGATGTTTGCTTGCTAGGAAAGCGAGGCTAGAATAAAGCTCTAGAGGCCCCCAACAAATAGTTGTCTGTCAGGAAAGAGCAACTAGAGCATAGTTGTCTGTAGATCTTGTCAGGCTGGGTCTTTAGGAGCATTTAAACAATATTTATTTGTTTTTATTTAAATCTGAGTTGTCGGAACAGAACATTTGACTAGTTGTTATCTGTAATAATTTGTTTGTTATTTGGGACACGGTATGGGACGTGTTAATTTAAACTGAATAGTGATGATAATTGTTATGGAAACTTCTGGACAATCTGTTTCGCTCAGTGCCATGCCCCGATGATTCCGCCGTCGGTTGGGGTGTGACACCCAGTGGCCTTATTGATGAGATAATATTAAGATTTGTAGCGACACCGATTTATGATCAATAAATGTTTTTTATTCCTAGAGATGAATATTTTTCCCTCTTTTTTTTTTATATTATTCCTTAAGTCCCATAGGTTTGATCCCTTAGAATTGGACTCATTTTCTCATTGAGCGAAGTTCACATAGCCATAGGCTTGGTTAGTGAGTAGATGTCATCCCGGGGATAACCATTTGCTACCAATGGAGAATTGCTTCTCATCTTGAATGGGTTTTTTTTGTATGAATGGAACTTTTTCTATAAATCTCTATCTCAAAAAAATGTCTAACAGAAATCCAATCCCCGGTTGGATCATGAACTTGCATTCGCTGAATGATCTGAACCTTGACCTCGAAGAGGTCTTCCGCTTGAGCGATTTCAGTTCCTTACGTTCTTGAGTCACGATCGATGGAAAATCCTCTAGCTTGGCCCCATGGCGATAACTTGGCCAGCAAAGAGAAGTTTTTCACCTTGAATTGGTCAAAATATGTTGGATTCAGTCCGGGCATTAGGTGTACATTTCTCCTCCGACCAGGATAAAAGATCCCATTGAAGCAGGAGTCTATTCATCGCATATAGACTGCAGGGACATCGTGCGCGGCATAACCATCGAGTTGATGCTTTATTTCTGTTCTAGTTGATCCTGATTCGACATTAGAAGTATATTGATTTATTTTGTAATGAATTTTGTAAACATAATTGAGGTCATAGAGATTTATTTTAAATAAAAATTATACTTAAAAGATACACAATGATGAAAAAATATTATTATTATTATTTTTATACACCGTTATATGTAACGTAATATGTAATTTCATTCATATTAATAGTATATAAATTTGTGTATTACATGTTTTTCAGTATTCAACCTTTGTAATACAAGGCTATTATGAGATATTCAGTGTTACTAATTAAGATGGGCCGATTTTTGTAATAAATTCAAATTAGGTGTATAAACTATCATATGGTAATAAAAATTCGTTTATATAAAAGAACGTTACTATTTAAAAAAGGCCGTTAGTTATATAAGTTTTTTTAAGATTATATAATTATATCGTTTATATTGTAAAAACTTATTTAACAAAAAGGTCCTAGTGTAACAATATAATGTTACTATAGTCTATAGGAACAACATTATTTTGTATTATACTAACTTTAATACAAAAGCAAGTTTTAATGCATTCACTTTCACTACAGTATATTATTATATTATACTAACTTTAATATAAAAGCAAGTTTAATGCATTCACTTTCACTACACATTGAAGACGAGGTAAATTGTAAAATATCTTTTTGGGCCTCACGCCACGCCAAGCTCAAGCTTCCAATGGGTCAGATGAGTCACATGTGACACCAAGTTCCAGAAAAGTAAAGGGTCCAGTTTGACATAAAACAAAAGTTAAAGGACCTGTAATAGTAATAAACAACGATACCAAATTTAGCTGTTAAAATTTCGGAACAAGGAAAAAATTCAAAGAAAAAGGATAGGTCATAGTCATGCATTTAGCCGTTGGAACACTGTGGCGTATGATAGGCTGTCAAAGAAGTGCCCACAGGGGATTAGGCCCCCCAACCCAAAGGCCACTGATAATCTCTTCACATGGTCTTCGCTGTACTTCTGGGCCCGCTTTTCCACTAATTTCCTAAACTTTTATTAAATTGCACTTGACCCCTTTAACAATTTCATTATTCAAATAAACTCCAATTTTAAGTATGTTTTTTTGTTAACAAATCCAACAAATTTCGTGTGGAGAAACAACATTAATGGTGCAATGGTATTTTTGCTTTCTGAAATCATCAATTTTATTTTTAGACATGTATAATACTCGTTCAACACATGTTATGATTAGTAAGACATGTTGTTATTACATAATTTTAATCATGTCTTATTATTGAGTTATATTGTATCCATCATTTTTGTGTCTTTTTTAGTCCATATATGAGCTACAATACATAGATAACCACTTAATAGTGGCTCCAAGACCAACCTCATATGAATATATGATCAAGTCATTGTCGTGTCGAATGTGAATTATAAAAGGTTTTAGATGGAAATACAATAGAGAGGAAGCAAGAGGAGGTTTGTGTTGGATCAGAGACCCGATGCCTAACCAAACGATAATGTCAATGTAAGACTTTCATGTATGAGCTTTATCAAAGGCTAATTAGACCTAGAATCACATGTTAAGCTAAACTTAAAAGTTCCATTATTAATATGTTGTTCAAAAAAGAAAGAATAAGTGCTAATAATGAAAATAGAAAAAAAAATCATGAATCAACAATATGTGCACACGCAAATATATAGCCACATCATTGCATTAATACATCTACAAATGTTACAAAAAGGAAGTACATTAAAAATATAATGTTATAATTGTCTTACATGGCCAATGTGTCTTAAGGTCCATTTGTTAATAATAAATTCAACAACATTGCCTTCATGACGAAACACATAAACTACAAGGACTACACTGCAAACAAACTCAAAACCTCCAAAATTCAAAAAATTCCCAAAACACCCTTTCACTTATCCAAACCCCAATCATTCCCTCTTTAAAAAGACACACACCCACCACCTTTACAAAACACACACAAAAACCTCATAATAAAAACCTGAGTTGTAGACAGAGAAACAGAAGACCACATTTTCTCTACAGAAATGTCGAAAGAAGTAAGCGAAATCGGAGAAACAGCAAGGCGAGACTATGTCGACCCACCACCGGCACCCCTCCTTGACATGGCGGAGCTGAAGCTCTGGTCCTTTTACCGAGCCCTCATAGCAGAGTTTGTCGCCACCCTACTCTTCCTCTACGTCACCGTCGCCACTGTCATCGGCTACAAGAAAGAAACCGACCCATGCGGCGGCGTTGGCATCCTCGGCATCGCTTGGGCCTTCGGCGGCATGATCTTCATCCTCGTTTACTGCACCGCCGGTATTTCCGGTAAGCACAAAATAAGCTTTAGTGTAATTATTGTAATTATTAATATAAAGTTTGCCCAGCCACTATAACATGGTATGTTTATTGAAATTAATAGGTGGTCATATTAACCCTGCGGTTACTTTTGGGTTATTTTTGGCACGGAAGGTGTCTTTGATACGGGCACTTGGCTACATGGTAGCACAAAGTTTGGGTGCAATATGTGGTGTGGGTCTGGTGAAGTTGTTCATGAAGAGCTACTACAACTCCTTAGGTGGTGGTGCAAACTCGGTTGCACCAGGGTACAACAATGGTACGGCACTTGGTGCTGAGATCATTGGTACGTTTGTGCTTGTCTACACCGTCTTCTCTGCTACTGACCCCAAGAGAAGTGCACGTGACTCTCATGTTCCTGTATGTGTTTTGCTCTTGACTTGTGGCTATGTTTGTTTGTTTGTTCACCATGTACATAGCATACTTGTACGTTGTGTATTAATACTTGTACGTTGTAGGTTTTGGCTCCACTACCAATTGGGTTTGCGGTGTTCATGGTGCATTTGGCTACCATACCCATTACTGGAACCGGTATCAACCCGGCCCGAAGCTTTGGTGCTGCTGTGATTTACAACAATGAAAAAATTTGGGATGACCATGTAAGTTTATTTTTTTTAAAAAACATAATGTTAAAATTCTAGACTTGTACATTATGCATAAAGAGTTGTACAATAACGTACACTGTGCAATGATGGTGGTGTGCCGTAAACTGTCCTATGGGAAGAATTGTACGTTGTACAATGGATAGGGTTGTACATTGACTAAAATGAAAAGAAAGATTGTACATATAGCATTGAAAGTTGTACAAAGGTTGTTGAGTTATAAATGGGTGTATGTTTGTGCAGTGGATCTTTTGGGTTGGACCATTTGTGGGAGCTTTAGCAGCAGCAGCATACCATCAGTATATCTTGAGGGCTGCAGCCATCAAGGCCTTGGGTTCTTTCAGGAGCAACCCTACAAACTAAAAAAAGGAGGGGCATATGTGTCTTTTCTCCAGGATTAATTATTTCTTTATTTTTCCACTTTAGTTATTATGTTTGTGAATTATTTGGATGTGGTTTGAACTTTTATTGTTTCAGATTTGGTTGTGTATTTATCTGGTCTTGATTCTTGATTAGTGAAATGGTGGGGTTGTTTATGTTAATATGTTTTTCCTTGTTTTCTTATTTTTTGTTTATGTTAATATTGCATGAAGATGTTAAACTCCATTAGGGGTATTCTTTGTATTAATTTTCTAATAAACTTTGTTTATATCAACGTCTCTATTATAAGAATTTGGCATCATTCGGGTCACTAGTTTTAAAGAAAACTATAGAACTAGTCATATTTTAGGATCCGATGTCCTCGTATAACTATGTTGTTATGTTTGTACCTAAGAGTTACGACACAGTGATGGCCACTTATCAACTTTGGTACATGTACACCTCTTGTGTCCTAATAAAAAAAATTAACTACATCCGGAGTGTGAAACTACATTCTTAATCAACTTTGGATCTCGTATTTAAAGTCTTGGGTGAAAAATTGGAGAAAAATATACTTGTTTTTTTTTTTTTTTGAAAGGCCAACGAAAATTTTATTCCAACCTAGCTAGCGGGAAACTAGCATACACCAAATGTACATATTACACACCCACAGATACACAACATCATAGTATTCTAATGCGAACTACCATCCCAAACTAGATAAGTTGAAGCCACTCCAAACATCCCAAGTCAAACTATACTATTTTGATCTTGCTCTTACCCACAGTAGGCTTAAGGCCTTTATATCCCCAACCACTTTCTGCAGGGAACTGTGTTTTTGTTGAAAAACCAGTTCATTCCGACTCTTCGAAATGCACCACAGTGTCGTAAGGCATACGGCATGAAAGGCCTTCTTCAATTTTGGTGACCCACTAACATAGGAGTGACCATCCAAAATATCTCTCATACCAAAGGCGAAAACGGGACCGAGCTTACACCATTGTGACACCACATTCCAAACCATCTGTGCAAATTCGCAGGATATAAATAGATGTTCTACCGTTTCCGGATATTCGCTACATAACGGACAAAGATTAGACATGACGTTTATATTCCTTCGGATCAATGCACACCTTGTTGGGATCCTGTCCAACTCGGCTCGCCAAGCTAGTATATCCACTTTTCTAGGGACCCAGTTGTTTCGTTTTATGACATAAGGCGCCGGCTCGAACCGGTTATCCTGTCGCAACTTCTTTAGGCTGGCAACAGTGAATTTACCAAGCCCATCCATTGCCCAGATCCAACGGTCCTTAGCATCCGACAACATAGGCGGCATAATCATGTTATCTAACTGTTGCAGCTCCACCCTTTCCACACCAGCCCTACACACCTTTTCCAGTCCCATTTCCAACCCGCCCCACCTGGATCGACCCGCTCAGAAACCGCTACAAATTTATTCCTTTCCAAGGCAAATAAAGCAGGAAAGCGAGTTGCCAAAGGCTCCTCTGCAACCCAAGAGTCAAGCCAAAAAAATATATCAGATCCGCGACCCACTACACCTCTAATTGCATTGGACACATCAACTCCGGCTCGCTTCACCTCCTGAACTGAGCTGGCAATCTGCTTCCACGGCCCCGAAATGGATAATTTTATGGGGATAGGGTTCCACCCCCTAGCATTATGATGAATTGACCATACTACCCTTCGCCACAAACCACCATTATCAAGTTTAAACCGCCACCACCACTTAGACAACATTGATAGGTTTGCGTCCCTTAAGGATCCGAACCCAAGACCTCCATATTCGGTTGAGGCACACACCTTTTGCCACGCGACCCAATTAAGCCTCGCCTTCTCGTCCGAGCAGAGGCGGAGCATAGTGTAAAGTGGGGGGTGCACCCGCCCCCCAATGTTTCGGTTAGAAGTGTAAAATTTCATATGTTTTGTTCGAAAATTTTAAAATTATATAGGATTGTCCCCCTGATTATTTTGCCTAAATATTATACAATATATAAATTGGGTCCCATGATTTTCCGCCCCCTCGGAACTTTTGGCCAAGCTCCGCCACTGCGTCCGAGCCCCCCAGAAAAACACTCTTCGCATACGGTCTAATGCCTCAATGACCCTCACCGGAGCCCTATACAAGGAAAAATAGTGTGTAGGGAGAGAATTTAGTACCGACTTGACGAGTGTTACACGACCTCCAAAAGATAAGTTGTCTCGCCTTCCATATCGACAACCGACTTTGAAAGACATCCAACACCGGCTTCCAATACTTGCAAAGATTCATGTTGGCCCCCACTTTAAAACCCAAATGGTTAAAAGGAAACACCCTCGCTTTGCAATTCATAATATCTGCCATAACCTGGACTTCCTGGCCTCCCACACCAATGCCAAACACACTACATTTTGTTAAATTTATGCGCAAGCCCGACACCAAATAGAAACATCGGAGCAGCCTTTTTAGGTTCTTTGCATTAGATGTGGACCAATCCCCGAGAAAAACAACATCGTCGGCGTACATCAAGTGTGAGAGAACCGGCCCCCGGTTCCCACACCCCAACCCATGAAAGAGTCCAACCGAGCACGCCCTCTTCATACAACCAGTCAAGGCCTCCATTGCTAGAACAAATAAAAATGGGGAAAGGGGTCCCCTTGTTTAAGACCCCGATGACAAATAAACTCGTGCGTTGGAGACCCATTTATAAGCACCAAAGCCCGAGCCGAAGTCACCACGGCCATTACCCATTTCCTCCATTGACTTGGGAAATTCATTTGTTCTAGAACCCGGTCCAAGAACCCCCAATTCAAGGAATCATACGCCTTATCAATGTCTACTTTGAAGAACATCTCTTTCTTTTTCGCCTTCTTCATCCACCCCAATAACTCGTTAAGCACTAGTGGCCCATCCATGATGCATCTCCCAGCTAAGAATGTCGTTTGCTCAGGTGACACCAGCTTGCCAACTACATTTTTCAGCCTAGAAACCAACACCTTGGAAATTACTTTGTTCACACATTCAACTAGACTGATCGGACGATAGTCTCGAAAACCCATGGGATCATTAGACTTTGGAATAAGAGCTATAAACGACGAGGTACACCCGGGCCCCAACACCGCTTTATGGTAGAAGTCCTCAAATAAAGCAAGAAAATCGTTTTGTACCCCATTCCAGCATCGTTTCAGGAACTTAAAGTTAAACCTTATTTAGACTCCTTGGCAACATTATTATAATAATATATAAGAATCGCAGTTTTATTCAATCATAACTATATTATATTGATTGAAATTATATTATATATTGTTCATAATCGATTATGTGACCGAAACTCCAAATGCTCATCTCAACCCATCTTAATCTTATAGCCATCCCTATCCAAAATCTTTACAAGTTACCAAACATTACAAGAGAACACGAACAAAGTTATTTGTAAAATTGAATAAAAGAAGCACGTACGGGTTAAATCGATTCCCAAAGTAAAAAAGATTTGATTTGAGAAATCGAACCCACAAAATAAAGAAAGTTTGCGTTTTTTTTAAGGATTTAAACTTTAACTGGATCAAATAACTACCAACCGCCAACCAATATACCTGGTAAATCTCACAAACGTACAAAACTCGTAAGATGTAGACAAAAACTTACCCATATCTCTGAAGATAGAAAGATTATTTCTAGAGAGACTCTCGGCTTCAAACAACTTTAACAGATGATAAATTCGTACTTAATCATTAGTAGAGTTTTGAGTTTACTTTGAGAGGGTCATGTACAACTTAATCAAATAAATAAACTTCTAATATTTCTTAGGCAGGTGGGTATGGAGGGCTCATTTCGCTATCTTATCGCCACGTCTGTGTCATGGGGACATGGGGCTCAATTGACTCTTGTTAATAACATCATGCAATGAAATAAAACCTCCATATTAAAAAAAGAAAAGAAAAAAAAAGAGAAATAATATGAAAAGAAAGTGATTGGTTGAAAACATGAGCCCTACCACTTTCTCTCAATGGAGCTAATTATTGGGCTGGTGAGAAATGGATGACACCCTCTCAATGTTCACCTAGACAATGGGAAAGAGGGGCACTATTATTGTCAATGGCCTCAAAGGGGGACGCGGCTCGTACCCGCCGGCCTTATTATTTTTACACATCTTCATAATGCTAGAAAAATATAATTAATTATCTAAAAATTGAGTAAAATCAAATATACGTTATTATTTTTATACATGTTCATACTCCTAAAAAAATACAATTAATTATAGGAATAATGGATTTTAATAATCTAAACTAAAGCCCGTTGGCCGGCAACGGTCCCACCTTCAAAAATTTCCACTGACGGTCCCACCTTCTCACATATTGGCATTTAATGGACCCGGACTAACAGAACCCTAACGCCGTTGGTCTCCGGTTGCCGGAAAAAACATTTTTGGTCGGAAAACTCCTTTTTGGCCAGAAAATTCAACCTTTTCGTCTCAAACCTCTTTGTAACCTTATTACACACCTTTATGAACCTTTTCTAGTAAATACCCCAATTATTAAGGTCAACGGAAAAACTCATTTTTCGGCGGAAAACTTCTTTTTGGCTGGAAGACTCAACTTTTTAGCTGAAAACTCAAATTTTTTAGTCCCAAACCTGTTTGTAACCATAGATCAGACCTTTAGGAACCTTTTTCCGACTAATTTTTTTTTTCCGGCGACCAGAGACTAATGACGTTAGGGATTTGTTAGTCAGGGTCCATTAAAGGCCAACATGTGAAAAGATAGGACCGTCTGTGGAAATTTTTGAAGTTGGAACCATTGCCGGCCAATGAGCAATAGTTATAATCATTAAAATCTGATGAAACAATGGTTAACCGGGCAGGGTTAACACACTGGTCTCGTCAAGAAGGGTTAATCCCTTCCTCTCGAGGATCGCTGGCTGGATCACCGGTGGTTGAACTCCTGCACAAGGAAACAAGCCGTGACTCGTAACAAGGAGGATGGGGTGGGGGGTGCTCCTTGTTACCACTCTCCGGCGTGAGAATCAGTAGTTTGCTTGGGAAGCAAAGTAAGATAGTAGTAGTAGTGAGAGAGTTGTGAAGAGATACCTCAAACCTGGTTTGGGGTTGGTATTTATAGCCGAGGAGTGAAGGAGAATGATGATGGATGGACTGACGACGTGCTGCACCTTTGCAGGTGTGTCAGGCTTGTCGGTTGTGGAGGTTACGCCACGTCAGTCCATTGCTTACGTAGCTCTGACAGGTAACTGCCATTGGTGCCACTTGCACTGTGGTGTCAGTCCCACTTGTTGAATGCATAGGATGCGGTGCAAGCCGCATCGCTACGTGCGGTAACATCTGAAGTTACCGCGTCTCCTACTTGTGATCAAGGAATACGCGAGATGCGGTGCTAGCCGCATCGTCGTCTTGCCTGCATCCCTTGTCGTGACGAAAATGCCCGTATGGTGCGGTGTCAGCCGTACCGTTACGTTCATCTTCTTCTATGCCTAAGGTAAGGCTTTCTTGTATTGATAGAAGTGTTCACTGGATGCGGTGCGATGCCGCATCGCTGTGAATACTTCCGTTTTCATACACCAGATGTGATGCTATGTCGCATCACTCTACCGTTCTCATGTTCCATGTAAGTCCTCCTTTGTTATTAGATAGATTGGATTCAACCCTTTTGCCGACGCGTTCTCGCATGGGCACAAGTAGGTTGTTAGCTAGTGGGGGTTTTGATAAGGGTAATGGTCACTCGCGGTCGATGCTGACGCGAGATCTGGGACCATACCCCTTCAAGTCCCCCCAGTCTAGTGTTGCTGCCACATACAAGTTGTATTGGGAGGAGTACTGGACTATGGTGTTTGGAAGGTAGTTTGGAGTCTGGAGAAGATCCTAAATCATGTGTGGTCTTTTCTGTATGTAAATCAAGCTGGAGGTCTGGAAGGGTTATCTGACGCCTCTTCCGTATCGGTGAAGGAATCTCGTCGGATGCGAAATTCTCAGCCGATTTATGTCACCAGGTGGCTTGCCACCTGTTGTTGTGCCGAAGGTCTCTTGGAGACTTTGTTAGTAATGCTGCACAAACTTCGAACCAACCTCTGAGATGGTGGTTTGAAGGTATGCAGAGGTTTCCCATCCTTTAAAGGTGGTCTTTTCTTCATACCAATTGTTGAATTGGTGCATGAAGAAGAAAATAAACTTTTAGACCAATCTTTGAGACTGGGATCAAAAGTAGTTGATGCTTGTAAGTGCTTTGCTCAAGCTCTATGTTCAGCATCTAGTCATGAGACGACGATCCCTTTTTTGTTGGGTTTTCGTGTTCGTCATCATAGCTCTCTAGTAACCGCACGTTCTTTGCAGTTACCTCGTTGCGTCATTGTTGGCCATGTTTGGTCGAACAATGTATATTTGTACTATGGGTAAATAAACATGGTCATAGGCAAGGGTATGCCTACCATTGTTTATTCTATCCGGCCCATAGGCGGGCAAACAAAGTCATAAGCAGACTTGTTACCGTTGTTCGGACGCTTGCTGTTCGACAAAGGCTCGTTTAGAGCGCCTATCTGCGTTCGTTTTGTAGCCGCTTACCTTCCCGCTCCAATACCGAGTTTGCCTTGAAGTAGCATTGCTCGGTGATGTGGAGTGAGCTTGGCTCTTCCGTAGCAACCACTCTGCGGAAGCTATGGTTATGTCCGTAGCTCCTCGTGAGTGTCTGTGGTTTTGCATTACCACATTCGCTCGAAGCGGGTGTGTTGCTCGGATGTAGCTCTTGAAGGTTCAGGAGACAGGGTTGCTGATGTGCGTTCGCGTGCATTCCCTTCCTTCCTTTTGTTAAAGAAGGTGTTCATGTACCCTCTGCGGTTGTAAACCGGACAGGAGGGATTTGAAGCTTGAAGAGAATGAAGGCAATGCGGTTCCCCTGTGTCTGAGATGCGGTTCAGTCCAACGGACAACGCTGGTTCTGAGCATCTGACACACCTGAACGGGCTCGTGTGTGTCATGTCCGCATATTCCACGTGTGCTCGTGGGTAGTGCGGATAGGTATTATACCCCCTTATAGTGTAGAGATATATATTTTTACCTATTTTTAGGGGTATGTTAAAAAACGACATGCGGTATGGGTTATGGTGCGGTATACCAGAGAAACCGCATGCCGCTTATAATTGGATAATGTAGTCGCTTTTTGTTGCATACGTGGCTGATCTCACGTGTGAGTTGGTGGAAGTTGGTGAGATCTTCCTGGCATGTGCTGAAATGAAAGGACGTTTGCACTGCCCGAGGCATTAAATGCACTGTAGCAAAGAGTGTAAACGTTTCTTTTGTCAGGCGCGTGGGCGGCCACGCGCGTGTGATAAACGTCAGCGAAAACGGCGCTCGACACGTGGTGTCATACGATTCGCTCTTTTTGAACGTGATGATTCGTTTTCTCCCTCCGCATTAATTGCGATGGGTATATAAGGGGAAACCGTTCGTAGTTTCCCCTCACTTGATCGAAATTTCAAAAATTTGCCGTTTAAGAGAGAACTTGCTATCTGTCTTCTCCGACGATTTTTTCTGAATTTCCGGTGAGGTTTCTAGTTTTTCTGTTCACCATCTTCTGTTTCTTTGATATTCTTGATGGCTGAACCATCTAGTCCACACAATCTGGAGGGTGAAAACCCTGAACAGCCGGTAGTGGCTGAAGAAGAAGAGGAGGGGTCTGCCGGTGGTGGATTACCGGCGTTAAAGTGGACCAGAAAAAGCTTCGATCGTCTTATGCTTGATGTCCAAATGCCCCCTGAGTATGGGGCTCAGTATCCATCGGAGGGTGATACTGGTGCCGACGCTCCGGCCGGTTATGTGACCATGTGGGCCGACTTTTTTGGTGACTGTAATCTCCGGTTACCGTTGACGGTGTTTGTTGTGGATGTCTTGGAGTGGTACAAGGTCTACATTTCTCAAGTGAGTCCGTTTGGTATGATTCGGATTCGTAATTTTGAGTTCACCTTCCGTGCTCTTGGTATAGAGCCTACCGTCGGAGATTTCCGACGGTTTTATCAGATGACTGTGTCATTGGGTTTCTTTTCTTTCCGTCAACGAGACGGTAGCCCCAAGCTGATGACTCCTCCCAAGGGGATGACGATGTGGAAGAAGAAATTCTTCTACGTCAAGGCTGCTGCCATTGTTGCAGACATGACGTTTCGGAACGTGACCGAGACGATCATAGGGGAGACCATTGCGATGCCCAGCTTGAAATCAGTGCAGTGGTTTCCGCAGCTTCAGACTATTGAGTCTGTGAAGCTGACCAACACGCAACTGTGGTTGTTGCGTATGATGTTGACGAGGAGGAACAAGAACTCGAGACCCGTGGTGCGGGAGAAAAGCGGTGGTACGTACTCTTCATGTGTTTAAGTTCCCTATTCTTTTTTGCGGTACTGACTTTATGTTTGTTATCAGAGGATGCTCCCGCATGGAGGATGTTTGCCCCGGATTTCTTTGGTACGGTTGAGACCGTAGTTTGTGCGGATGGTGAGGAGGATCATAATGCTATCATCCGTAGTAACTTTCGGGTGCCTACTGAGGCCGCACTGGCAGTTGAGTTGCCGCCAGGCAAAGGTATAATTTGGAAGCTTTGCACTTGTGATGATAATGTTGGTTTATTGACTCACTCTTTGGATTGATTCCATGCAGGTGATCTTGGGGCCTTAGGGGACCCCGAAGCGAAAGGTGTGCCAAAGAGGCAAACTGTGAAGGGCGTGCGCTTTCGCCAAAAGAAGATAAAGGAGGTCACTGTTGTGCCTCATCTGGTGCCGCAGGCGGCAGGTATCTCTCACTCTTCTTTTCGTCGATACAAGGATTATGTTATAGTATCTGATACCCTTGAGGGTTTGGGTACAGCTGCGGGGTCGCGTTCTGGTGCTGCGAAGAAGCAAGCAGAAGAGACGGCCGCGGGAGGGACAGCTGCGGGTCCCCCTGTTATTGGTGAGAAGAGAAGGCCAGAGCAGAAAGCTGCTGGTGGGGTTGAAACCAAACGTCGGAGACTGGTAACCAAAAGGTCTGCTCCGACGTAGAAAAAACCTGCGGTTGTCGTTGGTAAGTGTAGGCTAGCTTGTCTTAACTGTTATGTGTAACTTGTTTTTGATAGCTATTTGACTTTGTTTTTTGCAGAGCTTCAAGATGAAGATGTCTCTATCTTTGATGCTCCAGGGTCACCCCCGCGTGCCACGGATGCGGGTGCAACTGAAGTGCCATCGACACCCCCTGCCAAGGTGGTGTCGGAGTCGACGGTGCGGACAGAGGGTAACGCAGAGAATGCTGCGACCTAGATATTTGACAATGTTGACTCGTCCAACAATCTGATCTCCCCCAATGAGGGAGATAATTTGAGTGTGCGGTTCGCTGATACTGGGAAGCAACATTCTGATGCTGAACCGCAAAAAACTGGCGCTGAAGCACAGCAGCATGATGCTGAGCCGCAGAAGTCTCCTGTTGATAAGGGTACCGGCTCGTCTGTCGGTGGTGCGGGGTATGATGGGCCTCCAATTCAGCCTGGGGAGTCTGAGTTGGAGTATTACTACCGCACTTACACCCAGGGTCGCAGTACTGTGTATCAACGACCCCTCTGGACTGTTATGCAGGGGGATGATATTTCCAATGACCCCTCGGCATGCAAGGAGATTCTGGGTGGTCTAGGCACCCCTTTTGAGGTTGCGCGAGCCCGCGTTGCACCCCGTGAGCTGCGCATAAACCAGCTCTCAACAATGTTAGTAGGGTCTTCTATTGTGGCGAATGCCATCTTGGAAGACTAAAAGGTGTTGGGTCGTCGCGAGTAGGAGGCTGCTCGTATGCGGGCGGAAGCGGAAAAGTTGGTCCAGGCTGCTCGTGCGGGTGCGGAGCAGCTCGAGAAGGACAAGGCTGCTTTTGAGAAGCAGAAACAGACTTCTGAATGGGCTGCCACTGCCCAGCTGAAACAGGTGCGTACCCTTGCTAAGCTTCTTGCTGATGAGCGCAAGAGTTGGAATGAAAAAATGTCCAATGAGCGCAAGAAGTGGAATGAATCTTGGGCTAAACAGAATGACATTCTGTTTCATGCTCGGCAGGATTTGACGAATGCCAAGGCGGCGAATGTGACCTTGAGCCAGGAGAAAGTTGCGGCTGAGGCCATTTCTGTTAAAGCGCTGCAGGCGAAGGCCGACGCCCTGAAGGCGCTTGAAGAGGCCAAAAAAGCCGGGGCGTGTGCTGCAAAGGCCCTTGAAGAGGCCGCAGAGAAGGAGAGCCGTTCTTCTAAGGCTCTTGAAGAGGCGCATGCGGAGCGCATTCGTTTGGATAAGGTTGTTGCCAGCCTTCAGGTATGTTTCGTTACCTCTGTTGTATATTTCCTTTATTGTTTTGAAAATATTTATCGAGTGAACTGTTTGCTGTTTTTGTGACAGGCTGAGGTTCAGGCCCGGGAGGTCGCGGTTACAGACCTTACTGCCCGCGTCTCTGTTGCGGAGAAGCGGGCTGATGCCGCTGTTGAGGCTAAGGATGCCTTGGTGTCCTCTTTTAACCAGCTGGAGGCTGACCGTGAGTGGTTGCGGGCTCACGGTATCGCGCGTGTAAGTATCCCTTTTCTTTAGATTTGCTTGGACTAATATTCGAGACTTATGATCCTTGTGTTGCAGATTGTTGAGGCTATTATGAATGCCCCTGAGAACGCGGCTGGTTTGGATCTGGTCAGGGATCGCGCGCGTGATGCTGGCTTTAAAGCTGGTTATAACCGCTGCATTGCGCATATCAATGTATTATCCGCAGGCGGTTATACTGATAAGCGATCCGGGTTCCAAGGTGTGGACACCGAATCGCTTCTTAAGGCGGCCGAAACCTCCTTTTATAATACGTCCCTTGCCTGTGTAGAGGAACTGGACGATTGTTTGGATGCTGCGGACTATGTTGACCGCTTGCGGATGCTTTATCCGGATGCGGAAGAGGAAGAACCCGCAGGTGGTGCCGGAGGAGATGCGGGAACCAGCGGTACAAAATAGGGTTTAGGTTGGCTAGTGTGCCTCCTTTTTGTGTTCCTCTTGTATAGTATAGGAACTTTATGTAAATTCATTAAGCATCATGTGGGTGCTTGAATTTTTTGAATACAAAGTTTCTTTGTTCAGTTTGTACAAGTGTTTTTAATTCTTGCATGTCTGAACGTATGTATGCGTAACTTTACCCATTTATGAACGGGGTCAAGTATACTCCATACTTTTTGTCGTATGGGGACGCGTCAATTCTGTTATTTACCGTGTGAGGGTTTTAGAATTGCTTAAGCTTTGTAAACGCTTATATATCCGGAACTCTACCCATTTGTGAATGGGGTCAAGTGTACTCCATACCCTTGTCGTATGAGTCCGCGTCAATTCCATTGTTTGCCTTTTTGGGCTCAGGAATTGTGTTAAAAATCTTGTTTATCCTGCCGGATAAATATGCAAGTCTTTTTGTCTTTTGCTAGCCTATTACAATATTTGTGTGTGGTTACCACTTTGTATGGGTATCGCGAATGAAGATTTTGCCAATCTGTTTTTGGGATACCGAAAAGTGGAACACGCATTTGTAATAGTAATAACAAATAATAATGTACAAAATTGCGTATTTATTTATTTGCAAATGGCCTGCGGCCCGATAGGTTACATAGAGAAATGTAAGAACATGGCTTACATATAACAGCGTCGAAGCTGTTGAGCATTCCATGTTCGTGCGATAGGTTCGCCTTCTAGCGTTTGTAATTTTTACGCGCCTTTTCCTAAGACCTCTTTGATGAGGTAGGGTCCTTCCCACTTGGGGGCGAGTTTGCCTGGGCCTCGGCATTAGATGCCTCATTGTCGCGTAGGACGTAGTCTCCTGGGTTGAAAGTACAAACGCGGACGCGCGTGTTGTAGTACTTTTCAAGTTTGGATTTGTATTTGGCCTCATTGATGGCAGCGTTTTCGCGCCTTTCTTCCAAGAGGTCCAAATCGATCCTTCGTTCCATGTTGTTGTCTAGTTTTTCAATAGCCAACATTCTAGGAGAGGGGAGGCCTACTTCTGCGGGGATCACCGCTTCTGAACCGTAGACTAGGCTGAAGGGTGTTTCCCCATTGCTTGTTTTTGGGCTTGTACGGTGAGCCCATAAGATACTTGGGAGTTCATCGACCCAGCCACGCCTGGCCGTTCCCAACCGCGCCTTGATCCCTTCGACTAGGCTTTTATTGATACTCTCAACTTGGCCGTTCCCTTGCGGGTGTGCGACTGATGAGAATATGTGCTCAATATGTAGTTCTTTTAGCCATTTTTGGAATTCGTTGGCAGCGAAGTTGGTGCCGTTATCGGTGACAATGCACATTGGTAAACCGAAACGGCAGATGATGTGTTCCCAAATGAACTTCCTCGTTATCATAGCAGTGGTTGAGGCGAGTGGTTTCGCTTCTACCCATTTTGTGAAGTAATCGACTGCTACTATGATGAACTTAACCGCACCCGGAGCGTTAGGGAATGGTCCCACAACGTCAATTGCCCATTTCTGAAAAGGCCATGCGGTTGTGACGGGGACTAAGTTGTTTTTTGGCTGCAAGGTTTTTGGAGCATGACGTTGACAGTCGATGCACTTGCGCAACTCTTTGACGGCGTATAGGTGCATGCCGGGCCAGTAATACTCGGCATTCATGATTTTGGCCACTACCATGCGTGGTCCAGCATGTATGCCACATATGCCCTCGTGTATCTCTCGGATGAGGTATGTGGCATCCTGGGGGTTGACGCATCGTAGTAGTGGCCCGAGGTATGATTTGCGGTACAAGATACCGTCTCCCATTTGATAATGGCACGCTTTGTATTGGAGCTTGCGTGCCTCTGATTTGCTTTCGGGAGTCACACCGGATTGTAGATATGCGATAATAGGTGTCATCCATGATGTTGAACCGTATTGAATGACGTTGACTTGGCGCAGGGGTACCGAAGGATTTTGCAGGATTTCGATGCGTATCTCCTTTGCCAAGTGTTGGAAGCTAGTAGATGCAAGTTTCGATAGTGCATCTGCGGACTTGTTTTCGCTTCGATTAATATGGCGAATATTGAACGAAGCGAATTTTGGATTTTAGTTGCAGGACTTGCTCGAGGTAGAGGATCATGATATCCCCTTTTGCGGCATAGTCGTCGCGTACTTGGCCTGCAACTAACAAAGAGTCGACGTGTGCTTCCAGATGTTGCACGCCGATTTTGACTGCTAAACGTAGCCCCGCTAACAGGGCCTCATATTCTGCCTCGTTGTTTGTGCTTTTGAATTCGAGGCGGATTGCATATGTAAGCTCTTGGCCGTCAGGGCTGACGAGTCGCAGACCTGCACCCGCACCTTCGTCGTTGGAGGCACCAACTGTGAATAATGCCCATGTCTCGGAGGAGGATGGCGTTGGTGCAGGAGTTTGTGCTTCTTCGCATTCTTGGATGCGATTCACCGGTACTTCGGCGGCGAAATCAGCTAAGATCTGGCCTTTAATTGCGGGGCGCGGTTTATAGTGTATCGTGTGTGCGCCCAGCTCGATTGCCCATTTTGCTAATCTCCCAGAGATGTCGGGTTTGGATAGGATCGGGCTGATTCTGTAATTGGTTAGCACTGTGATGACGTGGTTTACGAAGTAGCATCGCAACCGTCTTGAAGCGTGCACTAATGCTAGCACCAATTTCTCCATTATTGAGTATCTCGTCTCTGGGTCGTTGAGCATCTTGCTGATGTAATAGATGGGTGTTTGAACCCCCTTTCGCTCCACTATTAATACCGCACCCACCGCGTTATCCGCGGCGGATAGGTATAATATGAGTGGCTCATCTTTGCGTGGTGCGGTTAGAGTTGGGAGTTGTATCAAACACTCCTTCATTTCCCGAAAAGCCTGTTCAGCCTCTGCGGTCCACTGGAACTGTTCTTTCTTTGAACAGCTCCGCAGGGTCTTGATGAACGGATAAGACTTAGCTGCGTGGTTGGCTAAGAATCTGTTAAGTGCCGCTAGCCTGCCGGCTAGCCGTTGCATATCCTTAATCGATGAAGGCGATGGCATGCGCTCGATCGCCTGGACTTTCTCCGGGTTTACCTTTAATCCATCTTTAGTGACGATGAACCCAAGGAATTTGCCTTCTTCCATTCCAAACGAACATTTTCCTGGATTGAGCTTTATGTTAACGCTGCGCAGAGTTTGGAATGTTGTTTCAATATCTGTGAGCATGGTATCCTCTTCCATGCTCATGACGACCAGGTCGTCCATGTAGATTTCGACACTTTTGCTTATTTGGCCGCGGAAAGTGTCGTTCATCAACTTTTGGTAGGTTGAGCCCGCGTTGCGCAACCCAAACGACATTTTTGTGTAGCAGTAATTTCCGGTGGGAGTCCGGAATGCCGTTTTGTCTTCATCCTCGATTGCCATTTGTACTTGGTGGTACCCTTTGTAGCAATCGAGGAAACACTTCCACCTGAATGGTGCGAGATTATCGACTTTTTCGTCGATTTCTGGAAGCGCGTAACAATCCTTGGGGCAGGCTTTGTTAAGGTCTTTGTAATCGACGCACATGCGCCAGCCCCCGGACGGTTTTTCTACCATGACTGGGTTGGACAACCACGTCTGGTATTTGACTTCCCGCAGGATGCCTGCGGAGAGCAGTTCTTCGATCTGCTCTTGCATCGCCTGATTTTTAGCTGACCCAAGGTGGCGTTGGCTTTGGATCACTGGCTTAATACCTGGCAAGGTATTCAAGTGATGTTGCGCAATATCACGTGGGACCCCGGTCATGTCTGCGGGTGTCCATGCGAAGATGTCTTGGTTCCTGAAGAGAAGCTGCTTCAGTTGCGCTTTGGTGGTCGGGGATAAGGCGTGACCCAATGTGACCTTTTGTTCTGGGTATCTCGCGTTGAGAACCCATTTTTCTGTTTGGTCGTTGGGAGTGGGCCTTGCGACCTTGGTCGAACGTACTTCGTCCGACATCATGACGTCCCTGCGGGCATAGATTATCGCGACCCCTGATTCGGTTGGGAAACCAACCGCAGAGTGGGGGACGGATGTAATCATATTGAAATCTCCTTGGGATTCTCTCTCGATGAGTACGTCATATCTGGAGGTGTGAGGTAAAACCATGAAGTTTACCTCTTCTGTCCTTGTGCGGTTTCCGCTGGAAAGACGCATAGGGAAAGTAATCTGGCCTAAGGGAAAGACAGTTTCCCCTGCGAACCCGGTTAACGGGTAATCTACTGCTTGCAACCGATCATTGTCCTCCTGGTCGAACTGGTTGAAGCATTGTTCGTAGATTATATCAGATGTACTGCTCGGGTCGATGAATAGACGCTCGGTGCAGTAGTGTGCTAGTTGGCCTGAAATGACGACGGCGCGCCTATCGCGCGGTCCGCCTCGGACTTTTGGAAAGACGACTTGCTCGTCTTTCCAGTCACATTCCGGCCTTCTTGCCGCTTTGCGCGGCCTGCCCTTGCCTCCGTGGATCATGTGGGTGGAAGCCACGTGCATGGTTCTATTCCCGGAGGAGGTACCTTCGCCATGAGGGGTAATGCGCTTGTTGGGTTTTTGCCCACCTGGCAAAAGGTGTTGCAGTTTCCCCTCCTTTAAGGCGCGCTCAATCTCCAGTCGGAGACTGATGCAGTTGTTGGTGGTGTGGCCCGAGTCCTTGTGGTACTCACAGTAGAGTGTGAGGTCCTGATTTTTCTTGGACTTCATTGGTTGGGCCGGTCGCAAGAACTGTGGGTCCGCAAGGAGGACCTCACTTGGCGACATGGTGATCTCGGTCTAGTTGCGGTCCCGAGAATCTTTTTTTGATGCCCGACTGTCTCGGGCGGGGTTGTAGTTCTTTGGGTCGAACGTGTTGGTTCGCGGGAAATACGGTTTGTAAATATCGCGATTTCCAACGTCCCGGTTACGTTTATTGTTACGCTTGGACCCTTGGTGGGATGTTTCGGTTTGGGACTTTGCCTTCGTCACATGCGGTTCAAGTGACCGCTGTGTCTGGGCGTATGTCTTGACCGCGGTCATGACATCTTTCCATTTTTTGGGCAAACCCTCTTTGCCAGAGATGGTCATGATCATCTCTCTGTCTTTGACGGCCCGGATGAAGTGGTTTCGTGCCATCTGGTCTGCCACGTCACCTATCTCCAGGCACTCTTTATTGTATCGGACGACGAATGCTTCGAGCGATTCGTCGTCTCTTCGCCAGATGTTCATGACGTCCTACGAATCACGTTCGTGGCGTCGCTGCTGGCTAAAATGGGCGAGGAACTTGGTACGCAAGTCCTCGAATGAATCCAGTGATCCCACTGGCAAAGAATCGAACCATGCCCTGGCCAGGCCCGTAAGGGTCTGGGGGAAAAAATTACACCAAGTGGGTTCATCCCACTGGCCGTTGATGCCCGCGCCCATGAAGATGTTCATGTGGTCGTCCGGGTTGGTCGAACCACTGTATTTCCCAACGTTGAATGGGAACTTTGTCGTTGTGACATGGGCGTTGGCAATCCGCGTGCCGAACTTGGAATTTTCGGCCGCTGCCTTTGGCCTGTATGGCTCGTTCGCAGGGCGCTTTGCCGCCCTAAGGTATGTGTTGCGGGGGTGACTGGGAGGAACATAGTTGCGTCCTCCCGGTCTGCTGCTGGTGTCATGCGAATCACCGCGGTAGCTATGGTCGTAAGGGTCGGTATGACCGTACCCTTCGGTGTATGGTTGCGGGCCCAATCGGCTCTGAATGCCTGGGCCGCATCGGGAGGTTGATCGCCTCCTGTCCTCGCCATGGGGGCCAAGGCGGGTATGCACCGGTCCTCTGGTATGGGACCCGTATGAGGGGTCATCCTCGTTGAGGGTGTGGACCGAACAGTAAGACGATCCCCGTTCTTCACGTCGGCTTCTTGAAGCCGGGCGTGAATGTATCCTGCCGTCGTATTGTAAAATACGCTCAACAGGGGTGTGCGGTGCTGGGGGAAGCCCAGCTCGTATATTCGCTTCAGTACAAGCGCGGTTGTATGCTGCGGTCAGCATGGCTGCCTGCTGCTCGTACCAGGTATGAACGGTCATACCTGGTGGGATCACAGATGGGAACTGTGATAAGTCATGTCCAAACATAAAGGAGGGACTCCTTTGTGTGGACGTGCCGATGTGTCCGGGTTGGGAGGTCGAGGCATTGACCCCTACCGGGGATGGGATTGGAGGATTTTGGTTATCCGCAGTGTTGTTTTGGTGATCAGTCATGATCGTGAGAGAGGAAAAAGGATGGTTTAGAATATGCTAAGAGTAGCGGTGGGCGCCAATGATGAAACAATGGTTAACCGGGCAGGGTTAACACACTGGTCTCGTCAAGAAGGGTTAATCCCTTCCTCTCGAGGATCGCTGGCTGGATCACCGGTGGTTGAACTCCTGCACAAGGAAACAAGCCGTGACTCGTAACAAGGAGGATGGGGTGGGGGGTGCTCCTTGTTACCACTCTCCGGCGTGAGAATCAGTAGTTTGCTTGGGAAGCAAAGTAAGATAGTAGTAGTAGTGAGAGAGTTGTGAAGAGATACCTCAAACCTGGTTTGGGGTTGGTATTTATAGCCGAGGAGTGAAGGAGGATGATGATGGATGGACTGACGACGTGCTGCACCTTTGCAGGTGTGTCAGGCTTGTCGGTTGTGGAGGTTACGCCACGTCAGTCCATTGCTTACGTAGCTCTGACAGGTAACTGCCATTGGTGCCACTTGCACTGTGGTGTCAGTCCCACTTGTTGAATGCATAGGATGCGGTGCAAGCCGCATCGCTACGTGCGGTAACATCTGAAGTTACCGCGTCTCCTACTTGTGATCAAGGAATATGCGAGATGCGGTGCTAGCCGCATCGTCGTCTTGCCTGCATCCCTTGTCGTGACGAAAATGCCCGTATGGTGCGGTGTCAGCCGTACCGTTACGTTCATCTTCTTCTATGCCTAAGGTAAGGCTTTCTTGTATTGATAGAAGTGTTCACTGGATGCGGTGCGATGCCGCATCGCTGTGAATACTTCCGTTTTCATACACCAGATGTGATGCTATGTCGCATCACTCTACCGTTCTCATGTTCCATTTAAGTCCTCCTTTGTTATTAGATAGATTGGATTCAACCCTTGTGCCGACGCGTTCTCGCATGGGCACAAGTAGGTTGTTAGCTAGTGGGGGTTTTGATAAGGGTAATAGTCACTCGCGGTCGATGCTGACGCAAGATCTGGGACCATACCCCTTCAAAATCCATTATTTCTTAATTCTAAGATTTAGGTCAAATCAAGTATTCCAAATTTACCACTCGGTCGGTTTAAAACTTGAAATGACCAAGATGAACTACTGTTGCTTGATCATGTTCATAACCAGTGATCCGAATATGTATTTTCTTTAAAAGGAGGGACCAAAAGTGAAAGTATTGAAACTTGTAAACGAGACTGATAGACTTAACTTGGGGCAAAAGCTGCCCTAACCTCTCCCTCTCTAAAGCTTTATAATCATCGATCGATTCCAACACGATCTTCCTCCGTTCCGGTAATCTTAATATTAGGGTTACAATCGACCTCCTTAATCTTAATATTTGCTCATCGATTTCACTTTTCAAATAACCTGATTGCAATTTTACAGAAAAAAATGACTCAGGATGTTGAGATGAAAGAACAGCAAGTCGTTGCAGCAGCTCCTTCGAATTCTACGTCATCCGCCACTCCTGTGTTACAGCGTAAGAATCGTTAATGTTTTGCTTGTTTTTGTTGTAACATTTATGTATGTATAGCTAGCTATAAGCATCTATTTTCTGATGAGATTTGGTTGAATTCGTATTGATGTTGAAAATGCTTGTTACTTTTTAATTGTATGAAGTAGTGTTGGTGTTTGTTTTGTTTACTGTTATGATGAATGTGAAATATTAGTGATTGAAAAATTTGGATTTACTGTGTGAATCTATGTGAAATTGACATTCAGATTTGAAAGAAATTGCTGCACTGATTGAGACGGGAGCTTATGCTCGTGAAGTTCGTCGGATTTTGAGGGCGGTTAGGCTGACGATTGCGTTGAGGAGGAAGTTGAAGGCTTCGGTTATTTCTTCGTTCCTCGGTTTTGCTCTTGCTCCTGGATCGGAAGCACACTCGCGGCTAACTTCATATCTCCCTAAGGTTAGCTTCTTTTGTTTAAATAACTTTGATATAAGCTGAGAGGAAATTTGCATATGTGATGGGATTGTAAATGTTCAGAATCGTTGGATTTACGTGTTTTGTTAACTTCAGGGTGTATGCTGATGCACATATTAATTACCACTTAACCCATAAGACTGAACGCATGTACCAAGTCTAATAGGACTACTGATGAACCCTTAGCCACCCATCTAGAAATTCAGATTCTGATTATGTCTATTTCTTATAGTAGTTAAGTGAGTTGGGTTGGATTAATTAAAGTTAGTTTGTGATAACTAAGTCGGTTAGTAAGTTGAATTATTCAAGTAGGCAGGGGTTCTCAGTTCTGAATAGTCGAGTAGTATAAATAGTTGGTATCAATGTACTAGAAAGGCATATTGAGCGATAAGCCGATAACTACTTCTTTCCCACATTACTCTCCTCTCTTAATTGATCTGTGTGCTCTACCTGTGTGTTGGCTTGTAACTCCAGGGGCTGTTCTCCACTTATCTCATTCCTTCAAGAAATCAAGCTATCTAGCTTGGTGCTTTTCTATTGAATCTTTAATCTTAAACACCTACCTATAATAAACTGGGAATTCAGGTCCTCAGAGTGATGTGTTTATATATAGGTTAGTAACTAAGTGAGTTGGTTTGGATCAATTAAAGTTAGTTAGTGATAGTTAAGCCGGGTAGTAACTAGTAAGTCAAATAAGTTACGTGTTTGTTTAGCTATAAATAGGAGAAGCAATGTATGTGATAGACAGCATAAATGATAACAACTTGTATCTTTGTTTTCCTTTCCTCTTTAATTCTTGTTAACTGTGTGTGACTACTGACTAGCAATCAGTAAGAAGTCTTCTCCATCTTTGCCTCTTTGGTTAGTCTGTTTGAGCACTGAATCTTCAGAACCAAACACCTGTCCAGTTGTTATAACTTATAAGTGAACTCAGCCTCCTCAGAAACTGCAGTCCACTGACTTAGGAGGGTATTCTGCTGATGACCAGCAATTCATCAATTATATAGTAGCATACAAGTTATGAGGAAACAAGAAGCATTAGCAAATAGCAATAATGACAAGTGTGGTAATTGCTAATGCTCATAATAAAGAAATACTATGGTTTTGGGTCAGAACACAACATGATTAGGTGGTTCAAACTTAGTTGGACACACTAAGTGTCACGTCCTGTAGTAGATTTTTCTCAGCCCCCCTTAAGATCTTCTCGAAAATCTATACACGAGTGATTTAAGGTTAGAAAACTAGATGAAAAATATTTCCACGTATTTGAACCTGAGTTTGTTTCAGATCTGCATCTTTATGTTCTTTTTTATTGGTTTTCTACTGCGAGCATGAAAACCTTAGAAAAAACCTTTTTAAGTTGGAAACTTGAACATTAATGCTACTAACGAGGGTTTCATAAATAAACTTCTGTGGCTGATTACAATTCAGTGCAACAGAAAATCATATACAATCACACAACTGAGATTCAGGTCCGGATCTGATGCCACCTGTGTAATGTTACTTTTAAATGTTGTAAAGTTGCTGATATAAACGAATCGTGGCTTTGAATTCTGATCTGATCAAACTACTGCAGCTACTGTTGATTTTGCTGTTAGGGAAATCTTTTTGGTTTTGTTTTTTATCAGAATATTCCCAATCATCAAATAGGGTTAAAACTGACGCTCATTCTCATTCCACCCTGTGAATAATTCTGCTTGCAGAGTTATCTAAATCTTATTATAGTTCTTATACTGTGAAGCTAGTGAACTTAAAGGCTCATACATATCATAAATCATGAATGGTGCATAGCATATTTTCTCATCGTTTTCATGTTATCAGCACTATTTTCTATAACTTCAGTGATTCGTGATGTATATTCAGGGAACTTTTTTTAACCTTTATGTAAGTTTGAATCATAACATCTTTTATGAGAAGTGTATGATATGGATTGAACTTTTTTTAATGCAATGTGAAGGATGATCAAAGTGATATGGAAGTGGATACCGCAGCATCTGCTACTCAAGCTACTGTGAAGCACTCGTCAGAGCTCGAGATCTATTGCTACTTGCTTGTGCTCATATTCCTCATTGACCAGAAAAAGTACACTGAGGTCAGCATCTTCATTTACTATCATTGTTATATCCTGTGTATTGATGGTTACCTAACATCACTTTACTTCATCATGCAGGCTAAGGCTTGTTCTTCAGCAAGCATTGCCCGTTTAAAGAACTTGAACAGGAGAACCATTGATGTTCTGGCTTCCAGGCTGTACTTCTATTACTCTCTTAGCTATGAACTTACTGATGATCTCGCTGAAATCAGGGGGTGCGTTGCTGTGCTGTACCGTTATTTTTATTTATCGACGTCCAAGTAAAACAGGATATAACCAGTTACTATATTTTCATTTATTTGCAGTAATCTTCTTGCTCTGCACCGGGTTGCTACATTGCGTCATGATGAATTAGGGCAGGTTTGTTTCTGCATTTTTGCACAGTTCGGGGTTGTCGAGAAAGCTTGTGTTTAATTTTATGATTATTTTTTTGGTGCTGTAATATGCAGGAAACACTTCTCAACCTGCTGCTTCGCAACTACCTTCATTACAATCTGTATGATCAAGCTGAAAAGCTGAGGTCAAAGGCACCACGTTTTGAAGCTCATTCGAATCAGCAGGTATTCTTTCAGATCATTGTCTTTCTAATTACTTTTTTGGTAATTGATGTGCTGTACCAATGATTATTCTTTAATAAATTATGCAAATCTTTTATTTTGTGTTCTCTGTATTATTTGTTTCAGTTTTGCCGGTACTTGTTTTACCTTGGGAAGATAAGGACGATACAGCTGGAGTATACTGACGCGAAGGAATCCCTTCTTCAAGCTGCTCGTAAAGCACCGGTAGCTGCTCTTGGTTTTAGAGTTCAATGCAACAAGTGGGCTGTGATTGTCCGCTTACTTCTTGGGGAGATCCCCGAACGGACCGTTTTTATGCAAAAAGGCATGGAAAAGGCCTTGAGACCGTACTTTGAGCTGACTAACGTGAGTCTGTTTTTGGCTTTTCAGCAACTTCCATTTATATTTTTCTCAACCACAATTTCTTGTTTTTTAGGCTGTTAGGATCGGAGACCTAGAGCTGTTTAAAACAGTAGCAGAGAAATTCTCCACTACTTTCAGCTCAGACAGGACTAACAATTTGATTGTGAGGCTGCGCCACAATGTGATAAGGACTGGGCTCCGCAACATCAGCATCTCCTACTCGCGTATCTCCCTTGCTGACGTGGCAAAGAAGCTGAGACTGGACTCGCCTAACCCTGTGGCGGATGCGGAGAGCATTGTGTCAAAAGCAATCCGTGATGGCGCGATTGATGCAACACTAGATCACGCAAACGGATGGATGGTATCCAAGGAAACTGGTGACATTTACTCGACAAATGAGCCTCAGCAGGCGTTTAATTCGAGAATTGCTTTCTGCCTGAATATGCATAATGAGGCGGTCCGGGCCCTTCGGTTTCCTCCTAATTCTCATAAGGAAAAAGAAAGTGCTGAAAAGAGGAGAGAGAGGCAACAACAGGAACAAGAGCTTGCTAAGCATATTGCTGAGGAAGATGAAGACGACTTTTAATTCTATCAAATTAACAAGGTAAGCGCTTTTGCTTTGTGTTCTTGTCACCACTGTTTGAATATGTTAAATCCAAATTCTGGTATTTGTGTTTCTTGTCAGACTCTTTCAGTTTGGATGAAGTAGACTATGTTTTTACTTGTTATGTTCACCTTACTAGAATATGTTTTTTGTTGATGTTTTTGTCACTATTGATTGTTTTAAGTTGGATTGTCCAAAAGCTTGTTTTATAATCAAAAGATACAAGATTTGCGCCGGTGGTTAGATATCTACTTTAATCTAAATGAACGTTAAATAACTAATGTGGTTGTGTGAGAAAGTTGGATTTGGTGGCTGATTGTAGTTGGGAAATGAAGATGATGGCATATTTGAAATTTGAATGGCACACCAACTACGATGGTGGTGGTGGTTAGGAGGTGATCAAAATTTAAAGAGAGCTTCTAAGAACTTGAAAGGTTATGTTAAATGCTAGTGTTATTCTTGCATGTGCTCTCTTTATCCGTAGTCCTTCACCAGTCTTTGATCTTAAAGAAGATCGAAGAAACACATCTCAACAGGTTCAAGGCTGGCACTCGTTCAAGGGTTATAGAACTAACCTGGTGTTGCATGGAAGCTAGTTTGGTTCCATGTTATTCAAACACCCCTTGTAAGGATCCAATTGGGATATAAAACCATCCTTTAGTGACTCGGATGTCGTATGGTCAAAGAACTTACTTGGTGTGGGAACATAGACAGGGGGGGCTGGTTTGGTTGTTATTAAAACACCCCTTAGGCCCTTATAATGATCCAAATGGGACAAAAAAAACCCCATCATTTATTGACGCAGATGCACAATTTATGGCTACCACGTGTCAAAAGTGGATGTACGTTGGTAGTTTTAAACAAAAACTTAGAGCAAAACACAGAAATAGTTAGGACCGGTGGGTGTGGCTTAACGACACCCGACCACCTCATCCATCATAGTGTCCCAGGGTCGTCATCGTCCATACCGCCGGAGTTATTAGGGGCGCCATCCTCCTCTCGCTAGCACGTTAACGAGGTGAAATTGATTTGATCGATGAAGGAAAGGTCAAAATGACCGTTAGGCAACGGTAACATTCAAAAAAAAAATTTAAACTTTATAATTCACCTATAAATACCCCATTTTTTTCCATAATTTTCATCCCTTCTACCTCACTCTTATACAGAATCTCTACACTTTTTTTAAATAAGAGTAAACTGCCTTTTTGGTCCCTGTGGTTTGGCCACTTTTGCCATTTTAGTCCAAATTTCAAACTTTTTAAATCTGGGTCTCTGTGGTTTCACTTTTATTGTTATTTTGGTCCAAAATTCAAATCACCTTTTATTTGACTAATAAAACCTGATTATTTTGTCTTTTTGTTCAGGGGCAAAATTGTCCATTTAAATTTAATATCACATATTATTAATTAAATTAATTAACTTAAATATCCATTTCCCCAGTTCATCTTCATCATCTTCACCCCACCCCACACCAAACCCTAACCCAAACACCGTAGTCCGGCATCCTGTTTCTCCGACGAGCACACCCGACGCCCATCCCCTCCTTTTGTCTTCCCTGTAACACCTCCCCCACCGCCGTCTCGTCTATGGTTCCGAAACCCTTTTAACTTGACCCCTACAGCTTTGTGGTTAGCAGATTGATACCCACTTGGAGGTAGCCCAGCTTGCTGCATCAAATTGGCATCATGAGCAATCTTTTGGGCTCTTATAAGAGCTAATTCGTCCTCCGTATATGGCGACATAGCAGGGGAAACCTGGGTTGTTGAGCCAGAGACGGGAGTAACAGATTTGGGGTAATTGTTGGTATGATTGGTTGGTTTGAAACCGATTGGTGGCCAAACTGATGTTTAATTGTGACAGGGGGATCACTAGAAACCTCAACATGATTCAGATCTGAGCTAATACCACAAGCAGGAGAGGCGGCATAAGAACCCTCCATATTAGGGTTTATGAGTTCGACTGGAACAGGGGAATCAAAAGTGGATGAGGGTGGAACTTGCACCAAGAGTGGTGTGTTCGGCCCAACTCTGTTCATTTACCCTTTAAAAGCAGTTCATCACATTATATTTATGAAATGACCAATTTACCCCTGAACAAAAAGACAAAATAAACAGGTTGTAACAGTGAAAAAATGGGGTTTTTGAATTTTGGACCAAAATGGCAATAAAAGTGAAACCACAGGGATCCAGATTTAAAAAGTTTGAGATTTGAACTAAAATGGCAAAAATGACCAAACCACAGGGACCAAAATGGCAGTTTACTCTTTAAATAATCACACAATGTTCCCTAACAACCAAAACGTGTGGGATCCGAACCATCCGTTTTGACAAAATGCGCCAAACAATCCCAACAACGAGCAAGAAGACCGTTATTGAAGAGACCCGCGGACGGGTGAGCTTGGATATTATCCGATGCCATCTGGCACCCCAACTTCTACTCATCCGACCACTCCATCCGATTCTCGGTTTTTACAGGTATTATTTCCAACCTCCATTTTTCCCAAATATATGTAGTTTTTATTTTCTAGTACTTTATTTTTTAACTTTGATTTTTTAGGGCTTTGTAATGTTTTTCTTTTATTTTAATGAAATTATGTTTTTTTTTTTAATTTTCTGGTTATTAAAATTGGCATTTAATTTAAAAAAAAAAATAAAAGATATAAATAAAAAAATAATTAGGTAATCATGATAGTGGCTTTATTACCACACCCTGCAAGTTAAAGGAGGGAGTTTTAAAGCCCCCTGTGTGACGTGGACATGACGTGGCGCTGAGGTAGCATGATAAAGCCTATAGGGGCTTTATACCACATCCTCCAGCATTAGGTGTTTGTATGTGCATTTTTTCGTTGATTGATTACTTTGTTGAGACGTATATTCATCATATATGCGTGCGTGCCAAATGGGCAAGGTTTGGCCGTTTGGGTCCACTCAGGAATCAAGAATGTGCCAAACGTGTGAATTTCCGGTCATTCTCGTTTATCTTATCTTAACATTTTTGTGTAGTATAACTGAGTGTGTATAAACATGTCACCATTCGACGCCATGGTGGTAAAGTTGTGGCTAGTCCCTTGATAAGTCCAAAACATAAGGTAAAAAGTAAAAAACAAATCATACGTGTGAGGGTATACTAGTATTTGTACAGGTCAGTGACACAAAGATCATTGTTCGTAGGCTTGCAACGGGACCGGAACTGGTAATCATAAAAAAGTTCAAACCGAACTAGACCACCATACGTCGTTCACTTTTGGTTGCCCGGTTTTGGTCGGTCTGTTGTTCTGGTTGGACCGAGACTGAAATTTGTAACTAGAATACTAGATAATCTGTTTGCATGCAAGTTTTCATGAAACTGGGTGACAACTTGTCATCAAAGGAGAATCCGTTCTGAGCTTCTTCCATATATGATTTTAGACATCAAGGGAATGTTAATGATGCTACATTGAACTTGACCAAAATAAAACAACCCAAAGACCAATAATGAATTCCACTAATATTTTATTATTAAAAGAATGAGGTAGTTATGGAGTGGTTGGGGAAAGATTTTGTGTTCCTTGTGACTCAGGTTCGACTCCCACTCTCCCCATTATTTTCCGCGGCATCCAGGAGAAGGGCGAATACGAGTGGCCGGTTCGTCTTGAATGGGAGACGAGGTTTTACCGATTATTCCATTGTCATGCCTTCGGGCGGGTGGAGGTCGGGTTTCCGCGCATTTGGGAGAGCCAAGGGGCTGGCGGTCGTCGAATAGACGATATTGGCCCCAACGCCCGATGTCACAGTGATTGGCACGTCGTTCCTTATCGTTCAAAAAAAAAGCTATTTTGTAAAGATAGAATGCAAACAAAAAAAGGAAGCTCTTTTGTAAAGATAGAACGCAAAATGTGTAGTGACATGTGCTACTTTTGAGCAGCTCACTTAAATTGCTTAATCTTATCATCAGAACTACAAAAAAATGTCTTAAATTAATTGTATACATGAACGATGCATTATTGGTTAAAAACATTCTAATCAATATACATTAGGAGTAAACTTCATTACGGTAGCCTTTCTCCAACTCCCAATCCTATGCCATATGGCATATTGTATCAAATCAATCTCCATTTAAATCTATTTTTTTATGAACATATATATATTCAAGCTATAAAGTGTGGGGCTCTTTGAATTGGTATAAAGCAAACATTGGATTTGTTTTCCGCCTTCAAAGTCTCAATCGCAAGCACAATATCAAAATTCAAAGATTCAAAGTATCAATTAGGGATTTGGGGCAAACAATGATTGAATAAAGCGGAATATATAAAGATTAGTATAAAAATAACCGTAAACCAACCTGCATTATCCTTGCGGCACCACTAATTTATCCTAATTCCGCTTCTAATTTCTCTCCAATCGGCAACGCCATTGAGTAGAATGAGCATGTGCGACATTATAGTTAACGAGAATGACGTTGTCGGCCTAAACTAAATATGAATTGCATATTGCTTGGAGTTTGAATTGGGCCTCTTTGATTTTAAAATCGGTTCTTCGGTTGGCCTTCCAATAAATATAGTTTTTGTTTTGTTCATTTGGACATAATATTGTAATACACATGTGCTATATAAAGATTAAAAAAAAACTGAGGCCCCTAATTTTTGGAGGCCCTAGGACGTTGCCTAGATTTTAAAGTCTCTAGGCCCGACCCCACAATATACAATTAGAGACGTACAATTCTGTTTCTACGCCCAAACCAATTAGATTTGGGTAAAAAATAGCCAACACGGATTTTTGGCTAAACTGGTTCAGTTTGGAACCGGATTATAAAGGGGAAAATCAGTGTCAAACTGGTTAAGTTCAGTTTTAATCAGTTTTATGGATGAGATTCCAAACTGGTGGTTTGATTCCATTTCAAACCAGTTTCTGAAGCGATTTGGTTTCGATTTCGGTTTATGAACCGGTTTTCCCCTCACCTCTATATGCAATTATCCAGGACGGTTTTAGTTTGGGTCCTAGGTTAATCGATCTGAACCAGGACCGGCACACCCATGGATCACATGCTCCAACCATGATACCATAAAAAATACAACCAAACAGGCAAATTCTAGTTTGAAAAACAAATAAACAAACATACCCGTATAGCAAATGGAGTCGCTACAGTTTAGAAATTGAAGCACAAGTCTTTATAATAATATTAATTAGTTTGATTTGATGATTAGAAGTGTTATTTATGAAAATAAGAGATATGTGAAAAACAATTTTAAGCTTAGAAGCAACCCACACGATACGACAATAATCCCTTAAGCCACTCAACCAACCAACCGATTTTCCTCCACGTATGGCTACCACTCCTCTCTCCGCCCGTCCCACTCTCGGCGTCGCCGGCCGTATCCGCCCTCACCGACGCCCTTCTCCACCGCCCAACCACCACACGCTCGCAACACAACAACTCAAATCCCACCGCTTCCTCGCCTCCTCTCGCCGCACCTCATTCACCGTCCTCGCCGCCGGCGGTGGCTCCTCCTCCGCCGCCGACGACTCCTCGTTCGAGATGTCCGTTGAAACAGCTTTGAAATTGTTAGGTGTATCGGAAGGCGCTTCGTTTGATGATATTCTTCGAGCTAAGAATTCGGTTGTAGCTTCTTGTAAAGATGACCAGGAGTCAATTGCACAGGTTTATATTCAACTTATGTTACTTAATTTTTAATTGAATTGAATTTTGGAAACTTACAGTTGTGTGTGAGGATTTTGGATTGAATTTTGGGTGTGGATAATGGTAGAGAAACTAGGGATTGTGGACCTAATTTGCTTAAGTTTGTTTGTTTTTACTTGATTGTGGAAATATTCTAGGGATTGTTGACCTAATTTAGCTTTAATTTGATAATTTGGGCATGAACTTTGTTTGTTGAAGATGATTATGGTCTATTGGTGTATGATGCTGCTGTTGGTTGTTCACGTAATGAAAGGTGAATCCGTAAGACGGACTGGTATTTGAAGCAAAAAGAAGAGCATCAGGCAGGTCAATGATGGGAAAATCATGCATTTCGGTCGTGATCATTCATATTTGCTTACTGCCATAGTTATTAAAGGCGCTAGGCGCAGTCAAGGCGCATAGGCCTCGCCTGGGGCCTAGGCGCAAGGTGCAAAAAAAGCGAGGGCTGAGAAAAAAAAATCGCACAATGAAAAAGTTTAAAATTATTTTAGGTATTAGAAAATTAATACTATTCTTTAAATAAAATAAACAAAAGCTATTGTATAGCATTTAGTATCATCTATTTAGTACCAAAGCTGTAAAATATTAGTGTAGAAAAGTAGTTTTCCTTGGATAAAAGTAGAAATCTGGCTGGAATCTTGCCAGAATTTAGAGAATTTGGTCGGAAACTCTCTGGAATCTTTGAATCTCGCCGAAATATGTGCCTGAACTATCACCTAGAGAATTAAAGCGCAATTGCCTGGACTTGAAGCGCAATTGCCTCGCCTAGCTTGGAAAATGGACCTAGGCGCAAGAAGCGATGGCTTTTAAGTTTTAACAACCATGCTTACTGCAAGGGACAGTGACTGGGTCAAATGTTTCGAGTTATTAATCGTTTTAACGTATATTTCTATTTTTAGAAAGATCTATGATGTTGAGATTAGATATTTAGATATTATGAATGCTAGATTATCCTTGAGTTAAAGGCATATGAATTCGTAACTAATCTGCAGGCTTGGCGGATGTTTCTATTTGACTATTAAGCTTTGAATGTGTAATTTAGAGTTCTAGACTGTTTTATTGTTTTCTTTTTTTTTAATGAATTGGGGTATGGTTTATCTAAAAGGAAGCTTATGAAGAGTTGAACATGCTTCCAGATTTAGTAATAGAGTTTATATGCTTACCAGGTGGAGGCTGCATATGACATACTACTGATGCAGAGCTTATCACAGAGAAGAGCAGGGAAAGTTGTAAATAGTAGCATTCGTTATGCAGATGTTAAACCTGTAAATACTCCTCAAATGGGATCAATGCCTCAGTGGGTACAAGGCGCCTTTAAAAATCCACTAGTTTCAGTAGAAACACCATCTGCTAGTGATTTGGGGATTGAAGCAGGAGTCTATGGAGCTCTAGCTGTGTTAACTTATGTTAATGGTGCATCCACTCCGGTTGGTTCCCTTTCAGGTGCTGATGTTCCCGGGCTTATTTTGGCAACTAGTTTTGGGGCTTCATTATATTTTATGACCAAACGAAATGTTAAGCTAGGTATCAAAACTCGTAATAAAAAGTTAAAAACAACATTATGTTGATGAATTTTAACCTTAATAAGTGACTATCTTCAGGTAAGGCAACTGTGGTAACCATAGGGGGTCTAGTGGCTGGTGCTGTGGTGGGATCTGTAGTTGAGAACTGGTTGCAAGTTGATATCGTTCCATTTTTGGGCATACATTCGCCTGCAACTGTGGTAAGTGAATTTGTTCTCATTTCTCAGTTTTTGGTCTCATTGTACTTAAGCTAACCGAGGCTTGAAATTTCAAGATTAAATTATGACGCCTCTTGAAATGCGCTCCATCATTTAGGATGTGTTAAATATATTGTACAAAGTGGATGTTTCAGAACTTAAGTTATATAGCTTGATCTTGAACTATCTGTGTTTTTTTGTATATGTAATCTGTATACTGAAATGTATCTTAATCTGTTACTATTTTCATCCATTTGACAAAACACTCTAAGGTTGGTATATGCAAGTAGAACCTATCTTTCTAAGCTCATGATCGCCATCATATCATCCCACATTAAATAAAAACATCTTTTGTTGTGCAAACATCTTCAAATTGTTATCTGAACAACTTTGAACCCATTTGACAAAGGACTCACTGGTCAACCAATCTTTGAGGTTGACTTCGCGGATCATCATTATTATAAAAAAATAATAAAATAAAAAATGCCATCTTGTGACACGCGGATGTTTTGAATTGCTTGTTGAAAAGCAATTGGGCTAGCCACTATGGTCTACTTTCACTTGCCAATTGCTTGATTCTTGCATCTATATCTTTGAGATAGTTTATGAAAAAAAAACCAACAAAACCAGGTGTTTCAAAACTGCTGGAAAAAAGAATGGGTCTAATGTATATTGGGTAGCTCCTGGTCAAATCCTTTACGAAGTCGATGAATTCACCCACATCTTCAGCTCCTACTCTAATTCTTCGTTAGAGAGCGCGACATCCGTTTGAATCATGAAAGTTGAGGATATATATCCTATGATTCAACATGGCTGGAAAAGAAGACGAAGTCCGAAGAATCGTTGAAGGCCAAGGTGTTAACAAGGTTATCCCATGAATATTGCTTTTCGTTAAGAGGTAGGGAGCGAGATAAAAATAAATTAGGTTAAGAGAGTAAGCTTTGAAAATAAAATTAACTTCATTGAAATCCAAGAAACTACGTCCAACAATGTTAACCTGTTTATTCTTCGTTCTTTGAGGGAGAGTGTTGTGAATAGCTGCTTTGATCACTCAGAATATATATTGGCAAGTTTGGGATTATTGCAATATAGGATTATTCATTATGCACTCCAATTTGATGTTGCTAGAGGTGGACAAATCGGGGGTTTTTTTTTTTACCTAGATACGGATAAGTCAAACAAAGGTCAAAACTGGATTGTGAAAATCCGAATCAGATTTTATCCGGTTCAAAGGTCCATAAAACTCTCCTATGACATTCAGATTGGATTATCCAAACCAGATTATTTAAAACAATCCGGATTTCGGATTTTTCTTTTCACAACAAAATAAATATATAAATAAAAAATATCACATTTCTTTATTTTCAAACTTTTTTTAAGTTATATAACATAAATGTGTTATAAATAAAACATATAAATCAATAATAAATAAGAGCATCACCAATAGAGGTGTTTTTAGGTGGTATTTTTTTGTGCTAATGTGGCACCTGCCCAACCAATCAGAGCATTTCTCTCACTTGCCCCTAAAATATAACTCCCTAAAATTTATATTTGTAGATTTTTTTTTTACAAAGTCACCAAAATACCTTCTCTTTCACAAGAGGGAGTGGGCTAACTAACCCTAATGTGTCGAGTTAGGTCGGGTCGAAGCCCATCACATTAAACCCAATATAGGAATAGTTGCTTTGATTAATCATTGAAAATATTATACAGGCAAGCAAAGGTGGGATTGTGGTCCCTTGGGATGCTACCATGTTTAAGTACACTTGCACGTTGTTGGGGATGATTTCTTGCCAGTTTGGCATGAAAAGAGAAATCAGTTGGACCCAAATCTGAAATCTCTAATATCATTTCGAGTTCGGACGCTCATGTTCGTCCTTGTAGAGATTATATACATCTTTTTGTCAGAAAGGCGTGTCGGTGGTTAAAAAAATTACCAGGATGAACAAACAAGGAGTTTAGTGACTTTATCATGGGTACTTGTAATAAAATATATTCCGAAAAAATGTGTAGGCAAAAGTAAACATCGTCATTTGTATGTAGGTCGCCTTGTGGAGTTTATGAGTTTATTTGTCTCTGTATCTAAAGCTCCAAAGAACGTTTTCAATGAGGTGGTTGAAAGAACGAAAAGGACTTTTCTGGACGACAACGATCCATCCATCAAAAGCCATATGACGACAATTAATGGAGAATCATCTCCATCCATGAGACAAGATTATATCGATCAAGGGTAAAGAATTAAATTCGACATGATGCCCGATCAATCTATGATGAAGATCAAGAAACAATTTTCGTATTGTAGATAGGTGCTTGCAAGTGATGAAGAAGATAAACCAACTGGTCCTAACCCAGTTGACCTTAAGGTTTTTTCTTAAATGTCTTCCAATAGATTTCACTTCCATCCAACAAGTGTAGTCACATTGGAAGGTACAAATGTGTATACAACTTTGAAGGGGGTGAAGTTTGTTAACCAGACTCGCTTGTAATAAAACAAGCAAACACAAATATTAGACACATCAGATCTAAGATGAGTACCGTTACATTTTACCTAACTTCTTACATTCTATATTATTATCCAATGACAAAACGTTGTACTAACAAACAAAAAACAGCCGGCAGGAACAATCAGCCTACAGATTCATTGTCTTTGTTGGACAGATGATGTTTGTCGGATCCATTAGCATTTAGCAGTTAGTGTTTATTGAGATCTGCAAACTCAGTATTGTTATACTATTCAAACCAACACCATGCCACACTTTATGCTATTGCTAACTATAAAGTATAAACTATACATTCATCACCACCTCTGCTCTCTTCTCATCTGATCTGATCTGATCTACTACTAACTTCACTAAAGTTTTCTTAATATTATTTACTCCTAAAGTTTATTTCTTTTTCAAAAATGCATCTATGTGTTGCGGGAGGCGCTAAGCCCCGACACGTCTGCAAACAGAGTGCAGAACACCACAACATAACAGGGGGCGAGGGGTATAAATGGTTTAATTTTTTTTAATTATTAATTGATATATAACGCAATCATTTTAGATGGTTGATTCTCAGAAAATACCTATGAATTCTTCATTTAAGCTAGCAATTAACACTTATAAGGAACACATAATGGTTAATTCGTGGACATAAGAACCACATAGGAGGACCACAAAACCTCTGACAAACTCACTTATGGATCGGAATCATTGTCATGTGAGGTTTAAAAGTCTATTAGTATATTCAATTCAAAAGTATCACGTGACTTGCCAACTTGTGAGCTCACTTCTCACGTGGCTATCTCCCTCAAACATACTGCTGGCTGGCATTTTGGTTTTACAGCTCTATGCCAGCCTAATCAGATCTACAATGTGATTATCATGTTCAAATCTGAAACCCCATAAAATAAACAGACCCAAGATCACCAAATCAGCATTGACAATTCAGTTACATCTGTTACATTACAGGCACACAATAACATGACTAAATCTGAAACCCCAAAAGATAAACAGACTCAAAATCACCAAACCAACATAATTCACTTACATATGTTACAGACACACAATAACATGAATGCAGGTAAAATATGATAAATTCCCCTGAAGCTGGATGCTGTGAGGCCAAACAATACAACCTTTTCGTATCCCAAAAAAAAAACTATAAGAGGAACATCGAAAATTTCATGATTATTACTTTATTATCGATAAGAACTTCTGCAAAATCTAAAATTCTACAAATTCAATCATATAACCCCAAGCTAGAAAAGACTAATGCCACAAAGACTATTATTATCTTTAACAATTGGAAACACCATGAATAACAAAATCGCATAACTATGATTAGAGAACAAACTTATGGCAATGTCAACTTCTGCAAAATCTAGTTTTCTTCCCACTTAACAGAAGCAGTGATTAATTTAAACACAGCAAATCAAACAGTAATAAAACAGATAAATCATACTAAATAAAAACAGAGTGCGCGTAGAACAACCAAACGATTAATATCGAGAATAAACCTCAACCACAACAATCAAGACTCCTGCGGCTTCTCCGGCTTTTTGCAGAGAATCATATGCATCGGAGAAAAAATCCCTGTTTCGCCCCCTCTAGTGAGGTAATCAGCAGTCTTAAACAGCATCTCATGAACATCCACTGTCCCCTTGGGTGCGATCCCGATCGTCTCAAGCACCATAACCAAAATATGGTTCCTCCAATACGCAATCCGCCCCATCTTCAACCTAGACCACCACGGACGCGCAGGAGGCTTCGCCAAATCCTTCTCTTTCACCACCTCAAACCCGACCTTCTTTGCCACTTCAGCAATATCCGAATAACTCCTCAACCCTGGCAATGCATCCCCTCTCTCAATCCCATGAATAACCTCCACATGTTCCGGATCTTCACCCCGGTACAACTCAGTCGTAACCCACTCGTACGAAACGTACAACGACCCGGGTTTCAAAACCCTAAAAATCTCACTGTACACATCCTCCAGCTTCGGAGCATGACAAGTGGCCTCGATTGAGTACGCCCCATCAAAACATTCATCCTCAAAAGGCATTTCAAGAAAATTCCCACAGACAACATCACATAAGTGATCTAACCCAGCTTTCTTATTATGAGCCTTGGCCCGGCTCACCTGATACTCATTAATAGTAATCCCAACCACATTACAACCCGAATGGGCAGCAATTGCACGCATCGGACCCCCGACACCACACCCAGCATCTAGAATCTTCTGACCAGGCTTAACATTAATCAGATCTACCGCCATCTGTTCATGGATTTTTGTAGATTCAAGATTCGATTTACCGGGGATTGCTGGGGAAAAATGGAAGGATTGGCCCCACCCCCACTCGTAAATATCGGTTACGAGGTTGTAGAAGGTGTCTACAAAGGCGGGGACGTTTTCGGCTTTTTCGATTTCTTTAGGTTTGCGGAAGAAGGACCAGTACTGGTTGTATTCTTCTTGGACGTGTTCGCGTTCGATTGAGCCGCCAGAGAGTTTGACTGCGCGTTTGCCTTTTTGTTCGGCGGATCCGAGGATGAAGACGAACCAGTAGAGGCCGCCGGCGCCGAGGAGGGAGACGGTGCAGACGAGAGTGAGAGTGTCCATTATGATGGATGGTGTGGTGTGGTGTGAATGAGAGGTGCGGAGGGTTTGAGGGTGTTGATTTTATATATAACCACCGAGGGTTTGGGCCTCACTAAAAGGACAGGACATGTGAGATGAGATCTTAATAAATATGTTTGGATGATGTAATTAATCTGGCTTAAAGAGCTTTCCAACAAATAAATATGTTCATACATTTTTAGGCAAAAGATCAAATACAAATAATCTTAACATACTAAATATATAAATTGAAGGAAAACCCAAAAAAACAAGGTGGCATTTTTGTAATTACCACCAACTATCAAAGTTACAACCAAAAATACCTAAAAAAACACAAATTTTTTTTAACATTTTTTATTAAAAAATCGCTACATTTCGTTAGCAAAAAAAAAAAAAAAAAAAATTTTTTTTGGCTGCTACTAAAAGTAGCGATTTTTAATAAAAAATGTTAAAAAATAAAATATAATAATTTGTGTGTTTTTTTTATTTTTTTAGATTTTTTTAGGTTTTTTGGGGGGTTTAGTTTTTAGCATTTTAGCTTGGGTGGGGGGGGATGGTTAGGTTTTTTTTAGGTTTTTGGGGGTGGGTTAGGTTTTTTTAGGTTTTTGGGGGTGGGGGGGGGTTAGGTTTTTTTAGGTTTTTGGGGGGTGGGGGTGGGGGGTTTAGGTTTTTTTTGGGGGTGGGGGGAGTGGTTAGGTTTTTTTAGATATATTTGTAGAGTAACTTTGATAGTTATTGATAATTACAAAAATGCCACCTTGTCTTTTTGAGTTTTCCTTCAATTTGTATGTTTAGTATGTTAAGATTATTTGTACAAGAACTTTACCCTACATTTTTAAGGGTGTAAGGGGCACTCCCCTAAGAGGGGAGTCCCCTCTCTTACGAATAACTAATCCTCGTGTGCCACGTCAACTCCCCTCTTAAACTCCCCTCACACCCCAATTTGATGACACCACTCCCCTATTAGGTGACTTGACTTTTTATTAAAAAAAAAAAGGAATAATTTGATTGGTTTGAGAAGAGGTTGGCCCACCATCACCCCCTCTCCTTCATCGGTGAATATGCCCCGAGTCCACACCCCGATCACCCCCTCTCCTTCTTCGGCGGCACCCTCATCGATCGGTGAATCCGGTCCCCGCATGGGGTCACCGAGGGTGCCCCGGACACCCTAAGTATTAACAAGTCCCCAAGGTTGTAATCAATAACTTTAACCACCAAAACACACAACTTTATTATTACTTTTTTTTTTAGCTTTAAACCTATTCATATTGAAAAATAAAGGGGAAATGGACTGTATCACCCTCAACTAAGCAAAACTGGTCAATACAACGCCCAACTTTCAAGTTGGCTCCCACCACCCCCAACTGGACAGTTTGGTGTACATGTCACCCCGGTGTTAACTAAACACTAACTCTATTTGTTTTTTAATCCTATGTGTCATTGTAATCCTACGTGGCCAACCCACTTATCCAAAGTGGCATGCTTACATGGCACGTGTATTTTTTTTCAAATATGTATTTTTATTGTCTTTTTAATCTGATTTAATTTAAAAACATAAAAAGATTTCAATTATAAAGATGATCTGATTTTATAAACTCCACTGAATCTCCCTCTCTCCCCTCTCTTTCTCCCTCTCTCTAAAACCACCGCCGCTATCAACTCCACCACCACCACATTCCCCTTACCTGCAACCACCGCCCAAACCCTCCCCTGCTACCGCCACCATTCTCACTTATCGTTCCCACTGCCTTCTCAACACAGCCATCACCACCACCACATCCTTCTCACCACAGCCACCACCACTTCATTCTCACCGCAACCACCACCACCTTTACACCACCGCCACCACCATCTTGTCACCGCCACCACTTCATTCTCACCGCAACCACCTGATCACCATCACCATCCCCCTTTTTCCCCAAAATCAAAACCCTATATTCAACTCTCGATCCACCAAATCCACCCAAAATCAAAATCCTAAATTCAACCCTCATCCCCATTTTCCCCAAAATCAAAACCCTAAAGAAAAAGCAATGATTTTGCCTGGTTTTGACTCCATCGCTGTTGCCGGAGAACGGAAGCCAAAGAAACCATTTCCGGTGGCGGTGATGGTGGTTGTGGCTGTCGAAGTAGTTGTTGCTGCCGTTGCAGAACTAAAGCCAAAAAGACCACTTCCTGTGGTGGCCGTAGTGGTGGTTGAAGTAGCTGTTGTGCCTGTTGGTGGTTGATAAGGGAGCCATGGTGGTGGTGGTGGCGGTACTTGAACATGGGAGTATGGTGGTGAGGTAGATGACAGAGGAGGATGGTGGTTCTTGAACAGGGGAGTATGGTGGTGGGGTGGATGGCAGCGGAGGATGGTGGTGGGATAGATGACAGGATGGTGGTGTAGGGTGGGGCAGATGGCGGTGGATGGTGGTGGTGCTAAGTGTGTATGAGAGAGAGAGATGGGTGAAAAAACATATATACACACCTAAACTGATTTGTGTGTGTATATAAGAGTTTTTTTATTTTTAATTACTTTTTTTATTTATTAAATATAAATAGCTAAAATGATATGCTTCAGATCCACGTCAGCATGCCACGTAGGATAAAAAACTAACCAGGTTAGTGGCTAAGTAACGACAGGGTGACATAGCAACCCAAGTGTCCAGTTGGGGGTGGTGGGAGCCAACTTGAAAGTTGGGCGTGGTATTGACCATTTTTGCTTAGTTTAGGGTGATATAGTCCATTTCCCCAAAAATAAAACTATCAAAGGAAAAAAACACTATTCATCATCCATCACCACTAATCTATTATATATATTAAATGAAAGTTATTTGGGCCACGTGTCACTTAATTAGGGCATCATCAGTTCTCTTTTCCCGCCCAACAGTACCACTGCCCTCCTCTATTTATATCATCCCTCATTTACTCATTTAGGGCTAATGCTTTCTTTCTCTCTCTGCTCTGCTCTATTCCGATCGATGTTTATCCTCTCTGATGTTTATCTTTCTTCTTCTTCTTCTTATATTCATCTCCTCAACAATGTACGACAGAGGTTACTTCTATTGGATACATTTGCGTTTGAAACCCTAAATCATGTACCATCGAGTGGTTGAAGAAGAGAATAATCATGTAAGATCGATTTTTTTATTCAGAAATTTTATTTCGTTTTATCTATTTTCTCATACTGAACATGATTACACCTTTTCTATCCTCAGAAGAAGAAACAGATCTCCTAGGGTTTCTTATCGTACTCGATGAACGCTTTTGTACAAGCTCCTCTTAATCGGTGACTCTGGTATGTTTGCTTTGTTGTATCATGTGACTACGAGTAGATTTATTTTGATATGTTTTGTACTTTGTCTTTCTAAAGCTTTTTTGTTGGTTTATAGAGTTTGTTGATTAGAAGCAACCTCTGCCGGACGATTGTTGAGGAGATGGAAATGTGAAAGGTGATACCAAGTGTGTTGATAGGTGATACCAGTACAAAAGTTTAGGACATCAGCAAGGTAACTTAAATTGTTGTGATTTATTTTTTGGTATTTCTTTCGTTTTGATTTACTGTTTATTGGTGCATTGATTCATTTGTAATCCTTTGCAGATCTCCCGTCATCTCAATTTGAGCAATTAAACGTAGTTTTGTTAATCACTATCGGTGTTTTAATTACTAGCAGTGCTTAAAAAGTTTTCCATCAGCTGTTTCACTTAACAATAGTTTTCGTTATTTATTCTAAATTCATCAGTTTTTGTAGGTAAACTGAAGTTTCCTACAATAGGCACAGCCCAGCTAAGTTTCCTACAATGACAGTGGTTATAACAAGTTAATATGGCAAGTCACTGTTCAATTATCTGCCTAACAAGTGTTGGATATAATGATGGTTCTACATAAAGTTTGATAAACATCATCCACTGTTCAATTATGAAAAAACCACTGATTAAGACCAAAGTCCAGACAAGCACTAATCAACTAAATGTGAAACACTCTCCAACAACAGTGGTTCCCCATCAACATTAGTTGTTCTATTTTTGTTTATGTTAACAGTGTTTATTCTATCTTTGTTTATTTTAACAGTCCTTATATGTAACATAATTTATCCTATCACTTCAGTGTTTTGATCTGTACTATTAATTGAACAGTTGTTTCATTTTTATACTAAAAAAATTCCTATACACTTGGATGAATATTAAGCACCTCATCTTGATTGTTTGGGTATAGTATTCTTGAAATTGGTTCAAGCATTTGATTGTTCAAAATATTCCACTACTGAAATACAACATCTGTTTCTTCAATCTCCCTGTTGACCACTGATTGACTAAACATCAGTGTTTCCAAAACTGGTTGGTATCCACTGATCGGAAAAATATCCACTGCTCACTTTTACATTATTGACATCCAATTACATAAGAGTTCCACCAACATTATTTTCATGATAAAATTTAAAGTTAAGTTAAAAAATAAAAAAAAAAATCTTGATGACTGTTTGTTTCAAATCAAATTAGTAATTAATGCTGATTTCTCGAGCTTTGGACATTTGATTAAGCAAATTTTGAATTTCAAATTGACGGTTATTATATCTTGATTAAAGTTAAAATAAATTTTAAAAAAGTCATTATGGCATTTGCTTTCAAATCAAGTCAGTAGTTACTGATAATATCATTAATTTTGAAATTCAAAATATGCAAAATGGTAATTAAAATTTTCGTTCTCTCTTTTTTTTTCCTAATTTGCATATCATTTCTAATATTTAATTAATTTAATAAAGCAGCGTATAAATATATACACTACTTACCTTTGAAAATTAAATCTGAAATTTATGACGTCCAACAACAGTGTCAAACTACAACAGTGGTTCAGCATCAACTTTAGTTATTCTATTGTTTATTTGTTTATGTTAACAGTGTTTATATGTAACAGTGTTTTCCACATCAATGTTTTAAAGACTGTTAGGTTGTTAGATGTCATCACCTCAGTGTTTTATATGTAAGCATTTTTATGGCATCAGTGTTTATATGTAACAGTGTTTAGGACTGTTGTTTATATGTAACACTATTTATCACATTTGATTGTTCAAGTATTCCACTACTGAAATACAACCTCTGTTTCTTCAATCTCCATGTTGACCACTGACTGACCGAACATGAGGGTTACGAAAACTGGTTGGTATCCACTGATTCGAAAAAATAGCCACTGTTCACTTTTACATTGTTGACATTCACTGATATTGACCATCAGCGGTTTCCCTAAAAAATAGTCAGTGCTCACATTTTTATTATTGATGTTGTTAATTTGTGATACATTGAAATTATCAAATGAAAACTAGAATTACAATCAAATTACCATTTTACCTAATCTTTACATTCCAATTACATAAGAGTTCCACCAACATTATTTTTATGATAAAATTTAAAGTTAAATTAAAAAATAAAAAAAATTCTTGATGACTATTTGTTTCAAATCAAATCAGTAATTAATGCTGATTTCTTGAGCTTTGGACATTTGATTAAGCAAATTTTTAATTTCAAATTGACGGTTATTATATCTTGATTAAAGTTAAAATAAAATTTAAAAAGTCATTATGGCATTTGCTTTCAAATCAAGTCAGTAGTTACTGACAATATCAGTAATTTTGAAATTCAAAATGGTAATTTCAAATTTCCGTTCTCTTTTTTTTCCCTAATTTGCATATCATTTCTAATATTTAATTAATTTAATAAAGCAGCATGTAAGAGTATACACTACTTTTCCCTTTGAAATTAAATCTGAAATTTATGACGTCCAACAACAGTGTCAAACTACAACAGTGGTTCAGCATCAACTTTAGTTATTCTATGTTTGTTTATTTGTTTATGTTAACAGTGTTTATATGTAACAGTGTTTTCCCCATGAATGTTTCATATACTGTTAGGTTGTTAGTTGTCATCACGTCAGTGTTTTATATGTAACCATTTTTATGGCATCAGTGTTTATATGTAACAGTGTTTAGGAACAGTTGTTTTTATCACATCACTTCAGTGGTTTCATCTGTACTAATAAGTGAACAGTTGTTTCATCTTTATTTTAATAAAATAAAATTTCTATACATTTGGATGTTAACAGTGTTTAAGTGTTTATATTTAGTTAAGCAAAATGTGAATTTCAAATAAAATTCATATACACTTGGATGTTAATGACTATTTGTTGCAAATCAAATCAGTAATTAATGCTAATTTCTTGAGCTTTGCACATTTGAGTTAAGCAAAATGTGAATTTCAAATTGACGGTTATTATTTCTTAATTAAATTTAAAATAAAATATAGAAAAGAAATTATGACAATTGCTTTGAAATCCAGTCAGTAATTTTGAAATTCTAAATATACAAAATGGTAATTTAAAATTGACGTTCTTTCTCTTTTTTTCCTACTTTGCATATCATTTCTAATATTTTATTACTTTAACAAACCAGCATATAAAGATATACTCTCCTTACATTTGAAATTACATTTGCCACTGCATTCAGTTAAAATTTTTATTGGATAATCGGTAAGCTTGAATTCCAACCTTGATATTTTTTTAAGAACATCCATGCTTATTGTATTATCATATTAGGTTTAACAATACTTATATTTTGCATATTCTTTTTTTATGTACAGTCTTAAAATGGAGGTTGCAAAGGTTAACATGCTTAACGATCTTAATACATTCTCAAACAACTATTCGATTAGAGTGAAGATTGTTAGCATTTCGAAGAAGATGATGAATAATAACAAAAATGAAATATGTCGTCTTGATATGATCTTCATGGATGAGATGGTACGGTATATAGTTGTCTTATAATTTTTTTGGACATATGAATATCCAAATGAATATAACACCTTTTTCATTTAATCGGATGTTTCATATTCTTAGGGAACTATGATTCAAGCCAGCTGTTTGCATAAGATGCTAGGAAAATTCAAGGAATTTCTTCAGTTGGATGAATGTCTTCTTATCACCAAACCTTCTCTTGCTACTAATAAGTCCTCTGCTAAGTATACCAAGAGAAATGACAAAATATCATTGTATTTCTATACTTCTGTTGAGAAATGCTTTGACTGGTCTGGACCGAAATACCGTTTTAATTTCGTTAACCTCAAGGATGTTGTTAAAAATAAATTTGAAGTTAATACAGTTATTGGTATGTAAACCACTACATGATATATATCTATTGTTTTGTCTTATTATTTTTTTTTCTTTTATTGTTATCACTTCTTAATGCTGTTTTATTTTCACAATATATTTTTGTTTATAGATTGGATTGGTTATGTGGATGTATGTTTCAATCTAGAGGATACGTCAAAGAAGGATGGGAGCAAGGGCAAGAGACTTAATCTTAGACTTAAAGACATTGAGTGCGTTCTTTTTATTAAGTTGTTGCATTTTGACGTATAAACCATTATAAGGTTGCTTGATGTTATTATGTTTTGTGTTAATATTTTAGAGGCCAAAAGTGTCCGGTTACTTTGTGGGATGGTTTTGCTATTGACATGTTTGCTTACATGAATGATAAGAAACGAGAGAAATATGTTGTTATCCTTTGTCATTTTGGTATGGTCAACCTTTACAAAGGTACAATTTAAACTTAATTAGTTTAATTTTTTTATTGTTATAGATTTATCTTTAGATTTGCTTATATGTTTTAAATTTGACACTATTTATATTGATCTATATTTGGTTTTATTTTTAAATTCAGGCAAGCGTGGTGTTGCAAACGGCTTTGAGCTAAGCAGACCTTTTATTGACACTGACATTGAAGAGATATCCTCTTTTAGGAAGAGGTATAGTTAGTAATATGCATATAAACATTGAACAGTATTATATTGTACTTACATTTATTTTTTACGTTTTAATTTGATCACATGAATCTGTTTAGGTATGTAGAGAAAATTTCTGCTTCATCTTCATCAAATGATCATGTTGGTTTAATCGTTATCTCAAGTGTTGAAGATGAGTTTCTTAATAACCCTGATTTCATGCTTATTGGTTTCCTTGGAACCATATCAACGGTGTGTATTTTCTTATAAGTACTCTACATGCTGAGTTTTTTAAAAGTCTTTTCTAAGTGTAATTATTTTTGTTTGATTTTGATAGACAAAGAAGGTTTTGGTTGTTGGGACAATTACAGCTATATGCATGATAAACTTTGGTATTACAATGGTTGTAACCATTGTAAGTCAGGTGTGGAGGAAAGATTTGTAACGAAAGAAAATCCGAATGGTTTATCTGATGTTTATCATGAAAAATCGTTGGTGTGTACAAATGATAAATGTGAAGGAGTCGACATCTATTCTATTCCCCGGTTTGAGATTACTGTTTTATTTCCTTATACTAAATACTAATATGAACCACACTTTTGTTATTAGTAATACTAATGTTTTCATTTGTTTTTAACTTTGATAGGTTCAAGATACCTATTATGGTGCAAGACTCTTCCGGTACTGTGTCTTTGACACTGTTTGATTTTGAAGCTTACAAGATTCTTCAGAAAACTGCCAAAGAGTTAGTTTCAATTCAAGATCAGGTAACAAATACATGCATTCAGTTATTTGGCCATGTACTATATATAATTTAAAATTAATTTTTATAAAATTGTATGTTCTCAATTATGAAATCAATCTGCTCATTGTAATTTATATTAATTTTTATAAAATCATAGGTTGTTAATTCTGGAGAGATACCGAACCCATATCCTGAGATTTTTGACACATTGATGGGAAAGAGGTATGCTTTCATCATAAGTGTTAAAAACTATAACATTGAGCATCAGGTTGAAAACTATGGTATTTCAATGGCCACTAACGATGATGAGATCCTTTCCGCGCTCTGCGCCAAATTCAATCTTAACCAGGTCTAAATCTTCATTATGTCATTCTTTTAATTTGATATTCATATCGTTTTAAAATATATTTATACCATTGTGTGTATTTTATGTTATTGTGTATTATGTACTTAAAGCATGAGCAGTCCGAATCGTTGCATGTTCCAGATTCCTGCAGTTTGTCTACCCTGTTGACCTTATGAAGGTAATATGAGAATTTCCTTATTTGTACTAAATTTTTTTAAACGTTAGTACTTATTGTCTTTTTATATCAGGATGAGATGTCATACTGCGGTGACAATGTTACACCTGCATCCCAAGCACTTGTAGGCACTGAGAATCCGTCTTCTGATGAAACAAAACGTAATATTCGTGAAGTGTTCGATGTGGATGATGCATTAGGTTGCTCCTCGACAAAGCGCCGCATTAGTGATGAACTCTCCCAGGATGAAGATGCTGGTGTTTCAACGCTTTTGATTCCAAAGATTGAGAAATAGTGTCTGAAGAAGCAGGTCCCGAGCGGGTTGATACTTCTACGGTAATGGATACGAACCTGGCCCCACCTCGTCTTCTCCGCTTCATCCTAGACCTATAAACAAGAAGAGATAAACGTGGGATGTGTAGAGACGGCCGGTAGAGGAAGAAATCCCCTATTTCCAGCTACAAAAGTGTTTGCCCCATATTGGATGCCCTAATAAGGAGGTGGAGACCTCCTTATATAGGAGATATGGGAAACCCTAACCTCAATGGGCCAGGCCCAGTTAGGGGTTGTCTCTACAAGCCCACAGCCTAGTGTAGTATGTAAACTACAATGCGCTGGGCTTCGCAGGTTAGTACGTAATAATAATAATAATATTTAACATAAAAGTGATAAATAGCAGGAAAGTCCGACCGCTCGGGTCGGGTCCAGTACCATACCTCGTCATGTCCCCCAGTCTAGTGTTGCTCCCGTGTGCAAGCGTGGGAGGAGCACTTAGACTTATTAGGAGCTCGGGAGTGAAGATCACTAGTTTTAGGCTTACATGTCGTCCGGGTGCGAGAAAGTCGTTGGCCACGTTTGTTGTGGTTGTCGTTAGTTGTGAGTGTAGATAGTGGAGCAATGAATATCCTACGATTGTTCATCGTGGAAATTGGTTGGGCAAACATGGCGCACGCTGATCGGTTGTAGGCAGTCACCATTTGTACTGGCGCATTACCATGAGCTTGTCCGGGTTGTACGTAAGTGGTTAGGTCTCATGCATGAGTCTTGGAACATGCTGAGTTTTGGCGGTTAAGTGCCTCGCCTTTGGATGATTTTTTCAGGTGTGGCCCTGCTTTAGCGGTGCGTACGGTCGTGTGGGCTACTATAAAATATTCACCCTTTGATGTAACTTTTGTTGGTTAGCATATGGTGCGCTAACGGCATTCAACCCATTGAAAGAGTTGATGTTGATGTGACAACGATCCTTACCACGCGTCCGTGTCATTGGGATCTCCATTGTCGTAATGTGCAGCCATTGGTGGTCATAGATGCACATGCAGATGCTATGCCACCTAAGGCGAATGTAGAACTGCTGGCGGTTGTACCAGCTGTCGTTATTGATGATCCGGTTATAGCAATTACCGTTGCAATCGGAAAGAATGACATGCAATGCACCCCTGCAGAAGTGCTTGCTGTGCTCAGTGACCTCGAAAGGGTGCTTAAAGCGTTATTTATGTTCCCCACAATGTTTTTATAATTGTGGGACAAGTACTTGGTTTTTCATCAGTGGTTGTGCATCTATTACCAAGATACCCACTGGAATAGTAGTGGTTAAATACATCTATTACCAAGATGCCCACTCTTAGCGCTGTATAATTTGATCATCTGACTTTGTTATTATGAAAAATATTTCGTGTTAGAGTTGTTTTTTACCGTGATATGCAGTTCAAATGCGGTGGTAATATTTTGTTTACAAATGTTTATATGAACACTTGTAGATATCAGAAAGTGCTTTATAACCCGCGCGACGTTAATGAACACTTGAACAACAAAGTTCTTTCTACGCGCTTGGCGTGAGTGAACACTCATTGAGATAATAAAATGCTTTATACACGTTAGGCGTGAATGAGCACTTTATGTAAGCTACTACGTGCTTTTCCGGGACGCGCACTGGCGTGTGGAATGCTTATAGTAGGTGGCATGTCTGTTTACCTCGCCGACTGTGGCGTGAGGGTTTTCTTTTATCCATGTCGCAGACTGGTGTGGAGAATACATATCCGAATAAGTATTTTTCCTGTCGCATAGCGTGTGGAATACCTATTCGAATAATCAAGCATCTTGGTTTTGTCGTGCGTTTGTCTTGACTACCAAATTGCATATGTTGTGTCGAGTGTTACAGCTGTAGGCCAAATGATGTGAGAAGTATAAATATCGTCTGGCGTATTGAAACACCCACATTATATAAGAACCAATGCGGGATAATGTGTCTTGGATATCACCTTAATGGACAGCCAAAGAGAAGATTACCACTTTTAAGGCGTAATGGCGCTATACCTTGCTAGTCCCCCAGTTCAATGCTGCTAAAGTATGTTAGGAGGTTTGAACTTGATAAGTACTAAAAGGAAATCGGCAAGTAAACATGCAGTATATACAGACCATCATATAGAGATATATGTATATAGTCAAGTGAGCCAAGGGCATGTAGTGAGATGCCAAGCGCGTTTGAATAAATAAAAATGTATCGCGCAACTAAATAAAGCAATAAAATAGGATTGTACCTGGAATTGCGTTCCAAAATATGTAGCTTCACATAATGCATTCTGGCTTAGGTCTATCCTTACCAAAGTAGTACCTAGGTTTGACAAGAAGTTGTCCAACCGAAATTATGTTGTTGAAGAAAAGTTATCAGGTGTGCAAATCGAATGTCCGAACCAGGACCTTTGGCTTTGGTGACCACGTTCTGTAGCGTTTTTAGTGTTACACCGTTCCTGTCCCTTATTTTAATGTTGCTAGATAATGTTAGCAGGAGAATCATGTGCTCGATGTGGCGAGAACATTATCAAGAAGACTGTCTAGCTTGAGGATGTCAATTCCTATCGATGTGCCACTCGGTTTTACTAAGTGTCAGCTTTCAAGACTTAATTGTAGCTGGGGCGTGAGTGATTAGCCCGCTATGTTAGTCTCCCGTTCTATTGCAAAGCGCGTCCTACTTAGACAAGGACTATTTTGCGTACAAGTCGAGATGATAGAGCTTAGTTGTTTTTTAACATATCTTGCCCACGGCGGTATTGTACTACGACAATAATATTTAGCTTCAATCACTTCGGAGAAAATGATTTACGCGTGCCCTCTTTGATGGTGGGGATAATCTGTGCCACCAAATTTCTAGTACCGGCTTTGCGGATGTAAAAGACCTCATGTTAGTTAACATATATGCATGTCCAATGACGTGGAAGATGATGTGCATGTTGGGGAGGTTACCCAACACCCCTAGTCTTAGTTAAATGAATACATTCCCATATATGTTTAAATGTGGTGCAATAACGGTTGTACGATCTCGTGCTATAAAGCCTCGGCACATGTAAAATGTGATGTAGTATAAAGAGGAAAGCATTGAACCATTATAAGTGACTTTGTTAAAAGCTCTAGTAACACGAACTAAAGCGACACGCTGATATATGTGCGACATACACGGGTGGAAGAGTGGCGACGTAGGCGCCACGGCGGTGGCATGACTAAATGCGCCACAACCCCGTTTATAATAATAGGCAAGAAGGTTGGAAGATATATCTCTCTGCATGACAGCTGAGGATTTCCAATAGGTATTCTCGTGTTTTGTTGTGTAGTAAAATAAGTTTATAAGCATGACCAAAGGCGTGACTTAGGACGGTGCTCACTGGGAATGGCGCGAGCAACGAAAGTTATCTGCCAGAGACGGTGGGAGTGAACGAAAAAATCCGCCGAAGTTGGGGGGGTAGAATGAAAGCTCCCGCTGGAAGCGCGGGTGGGCCGAGAGTATCCGCCGGAGGTGGCGAAGTGTGTAAAAATGTTCGCCAGGGGCAATGTGGTGAACCAAAGCATCCGCCATAGGTGGCGGAGTTATTAAGTAATCGGCTGGAAGCGGCGTAAGTGGATAAAACGTCCGTTTGAAACACTCTGGAGTGAACAAGAGCTTCCGCCGGTGGCGGCGGGTTGAATAAAATCTTCCGCCTGTAGTGGCGGGTTGGGACGACCTCGTAGCTCAATCGGTAAGGCGTATAAGGGTGTGTTGATTAAACAGCGAATCTCGCTTGAGAGTGCCATATAGCAATGCGTTTCGAGTTTCAACCAATGCTTAAGAGGGGATTATCAGGCCAGAAATAGCAAATGAGGTGTGTGCTAAGAATGGTGCAGCAAAGGGAGTTATTGCCGGAGTTGGCGTAATCATGAAAATTGTCTGTTGCTGATTGTGGTGGTGTGGATAAAAGATTCCGCCTGAGTTTGGCACGTTGAGGAAAATCGTCTGCTAGAGGTGGCGCGACCAAGGAGGTTGTCCGCCAGGGGTAGCGCGATGAAGGAAGTTGTCTGCCAGGGGTGGCGATACGAATAAGGTTGTTCGCCGGAGGTGTTGGTTTTGTGTAGTCCTTCAATTTAGTGCTGCTCGTGTTTATCGAGAAGAGATAAAGAACTGTTTGCAAGGGGTTCTTATTTAACACCATTGTTAAATCATTTCTTTTAAAAACTTCTCTCGTGATAAAGCAGGAAGATGTTGTGGAACATACAAATTTTTAATATGAACGAATAAAGCAACCTTCTTCCTACGTTGTTGTGTTGTTTGTATTGTAAACCCAAGAAGTGTATTAAAATTCTCAATAGGTTATGGCAAAGAGAAGCATGAAGTTTTAGAACATGGTAAACCGGATTAGGTTGGTTCTTGTAATGAAACTTTGGTTCAACTGAAGAAACCCAGCTCCTTCGTTGTATGAAGGCAGATGGTGCAAGGTAACGTCATTGGTTGACAATGATCTACGTGGGTCTCGGTAACAATGCTCTAACGCGGGCGATGGAAGTTGTTAAACTGGTTCACATCTTTGTAAGCTTATAATGTATGATGTGTGCACCGCTATATCACACATAACAAGGCTAATGTACCCGTTGTGTATAGTGGGTGTAGTTTATGTCCACATGCGTGTGGCGGAGAGGACACCACTAAAGGTGGCGAGTTTTTATTATGCGTGCCGATGATGGGAAGCGGTTGCCCACCCCTGGCGGCGGGAGCCTGAAGGTGGCCGTTGGATATGGCGCAAATGTGAGGATACCTACCAGAGGTGGTGGACTCCTGATTTAGGTGACCCCGTGAAAGAACATCCGTAGGAGAGGAAGTGGGCAAAAGGATTGCCCGTCGTTGATGACGGGAATCTATGCATGTCAGTGACACCCGCTGACGGATGGCTAAAAAATGGGTGACCGGAAAGCGAGTGGCTGGAAGGCCGGTGGGCGTGAAGACCGGTGGTACCCTGCCCATGCCTGGTTGTTACCAGTTCTAGTGGTAGTAAGATGTGTTGTAACTTGCGTGAGGTGGCAAAAGGGAGATAATCGTCCGTCAGAGGTGGACGGGATGACCTAGTCATCTGCTGGAGAAGAGCGGAGTGTGACAGTATCCCGCCTGAGGTAGTGGGAGCGTATAGGTGATCCACCGGAGGTGGTCGGGATGTGTTGTGTGTGGCGGTGACAGGGGACACACGCCGGTGAAGAATGTAACAGGGTTGTCAACGGCGGGCGCGTAAACACGCCAGTGACTCGAAGGCGGGTGGCACACACGGGTGTCGAACGAAGGCGGTCAAGGCCTTAGATGGCAGAACGAGTTGGTTCACGCGGATATGCACGTGTGAGTAGTCCACTGGTGTATTTAAAAAGCTTCCTTGTAATATTGAAAGGAAATTGTGTATCTTCGGGGTTTGCTCGCCTGGATGTGGCAGCGTGCAGCGCGCGTGCCGGTGAAGTAAACCATTCACACGGCACATATGTTGGCGGCGCGAAGCGGGTTGTGCGAAGGCGGAAAAAACTCCAACAAAATTGTATCATGATGGTTCGCCACCCGGCGCGGCTGTCGGCGGTGCGAAATAGATCGCGCGGAAGGCGGACTCTAATGATGCTTCATTATTATGGTGGTCCGTTGTAGATGGCCGAATAAAGTGGTAGCCAAGAGCGTTGTAGGGGAGGCCTGTCCCGCCACTGGAGTATTATGTTGGTATACCGGAGGTGACGGCTGATATGTCAATGCATCCGAGAAAAGTCTGCCGTTGGTAGCGAATGGTTGATGCGCATGAGGGCGTGAGAGAATTGTTCGCCATGAATGGCGCATGATGGAAGCGCCAGTGGCTAGGAGTCAGTAAACGCAAGCGAGTGCCGATGTCACGTAGACGGGTGGCCTGACTCAGGTTTTATGGCGGCCGAGCATGGAATAACTTTGCAAGTGTCATCTTATAAATAATCCGCAATAATTGATATCATATGGACAATCTGCACTAATGCATCGAATGTCCATGTGATGCAAAAACGAAGTATGCAAGGTAAAAAATTGCACTGGTGAGGAAAGCAAAACATACATAACATAATGCTACTAATATTTGTGCACCTTTGAGTGTGACAGAATCGTTTTTTAAAAAAAAAACTTATATGTGGTATTCCATGCTTCAAGATGTGTGTCTAAAATCATTCATGATAAATAAAGTGCAACACATGAGGATATCCAATGCATATATGGTTGTAAACCTATTTTTCGAAACATATGCATGTCCAAGGGAGGGGAATATTCATGTTTTAGTCATATTCTACTAATAAACTCTAAGATTTGGTGTGTCAAGGTTTTGCTAATATGTACCACCATTTATGCTTGTACACTCTGAAAGCTATAAAAGTTGAACATTTGCTTGTATCCTACGCACACTTTCTTGTATGTTTGGTTTTCCAAGATGATGTGATTCTTGGTTAAACAACCGAGATGCACAGCACATGTGTCCTTGTTTAAGGTAATGTGACTCATAGCACAAAGCAAAAATACACATATACTTAACACACATCACGATTAAATGATTGGGTATAAAATGGTTTTACAAAAACCAAACAGATATATAATCGCAAGCATATATCGAAACTTAGGACCATATTTGAAAAGGTTTTAGATCCAATATTCGAAGGGCATAAACCTAAGCATGTAGTTCCAGAAAATACCAGATCTAAAAGCCGTTGGTCTGGAAATTGTGCGCACAGTTCGAACGAGCAATCGTCTAAAAGCCGACACTCTGAACAGATCTGTATGTTGACGTGAAGAAGAAGAAGTGAGCCTTGTAGCCGGTCCCACGGATGGCGCCAATGAAGAAACAGGTCCCGAGCGGGTTGATACTTCTACGGTAATGGATACGAACCTGGCCCCACCTTGTCTTCTCCGCTTCATCCTAGACCTATAAACAAGAAGAGATAAACGTGGGCTGTGTAGAGACGGCTGGTAGAGGAAGAAATCCCCTATTTCCAGCTACAAAAGTGTTTGCCCCATATTGGATGCCCTAATAAGGAGGTGGAGACCTCCTTATATAGGAGATATGGGAAACCCTAACCTCAATGGGCCAGGCCCAGTTAGGGGTTGTCTCTACAAGCCCACAGCCTAGTGTAGTATGTAAACTACAATGCGCTGGGCTTCGCAGGTTAGTACGTAATAATAATAATAATATTTAACATAAAAGTGATAAATAGCAGGAAAGTCCGACCGCTCGGGTCGGGTCCAGTACCATACCTCGTCAGTGTCTTTTGTATTTTCAAATACATTTACGTGTTGATTTCATATGTTGTTGCCATGTTGAACTTATGGTTTTCGTTTTGTTGCTTTTGGGTGTTTGGTGGGTTATGTTTTGGACTGATTATGTGGTTTTGAATTCCTAAAACTTATCTGCTTATTATAATGTATATTGTTAAATAAATATTGAGATGTTCAATAGTCAATATTTATTTATTTATTTATTTATTTATGTTTAAATATTTAATTTGTGCCTGTTTCTCCCATTAACTTATTTAAGTAATCTCATTCAATAGGTTTTTTATATACTTCAAATTTTCTGTAAGGCATTCAAAGTATGTTGTTAAGAAAAATCGTAACCAAGTATTAAGCGTAAATTCAAAGCCATTTTATTTGGTTTTTTGTTTGGTTTATCAATCCATGTTTTATTTTATTTGTTTTCTTTGGTTTATTTGGATAACTGAAAAAAATACCGTTTAACTTAAATCATATACAATAAACCATAAACCTAACCGATGAACATCCGATTTACATTCCACAAAGATTACAAAATTTGTTGTTAAGTTTTTTTATCAATGTAATAGATTATTTGGAATAATTAGTTCAATAATATGAAACAATTTTATTTTGCTTTTCATGAAATGATTTTTAATTACAAAATGATAAAATGCAATGTTATAATTTAATGAGGTTATGTTTAATCCCTAGGTATTACATATTGTAATTCAAAATTTAAAACCACTGTTTTCTTCTATTTTTTTAATGTTCCTGATCTTATACTCTTTCTTCTTTTGAAAGCATCTCCTTCTTTCAGATTTAACAATGTCAAAGAATTCACGTTCATCTTCTACAGCAGTTAATTCATCTCAACGAAATTTACATAGTAAGTGAAATTATAACTTCTTAACTCATCATTTCCCAAATCAAAATCAACTTTTAGATTCAAATCATAATTCTACTTGGTTTTTTTGTAGATCCTTTTATGAGAACTCCTGTTTCAGATATCTCTAACAGATCTCCTCTTTCAGATATCACAAATGGTAATAGTTCTTGAATTTGATTATAAGTATTCTTTTTTCCGTTTTATGTTTCTAAGTGGACTGATTCTTGTGTTTTGTACATATTATACTTTCTCTGTTATTTAGTTACTTCACCGAATGAAAGGCGTAAGCTTCGAAAATTAATACTTGATAATAAGAAATTAAAGAATGCGTGGTCATCATCAGCTGCTAATTCATCTCAACGAAATTTACGTAGTAAGAGTAATTATAACTTCTTAACTCATCATTTCGCAAATCAAAATCAGTTTTCAGATTGAAATCATAATTCTATTTGGTTTTTTTGTAGGTCCTCTTACGAGAACTCCTGTTTCAGATATCTCTAACAAATTTCCTCTTTCAGATATTACAAATTGTAATACCTCTTGAATTTGATTATAAGTATACTTTTTTTCCGTTTTAGGTTTCTAAGGGGACTGATTGTTGTTTTTCGTACATATTATACTTTCTTTGTTATTTAGTTACTCCACCGAATGAAAGGCGTAAGCTTCAAAAATTAACACTTGATAATAAGAAATTGTTAAATGCATCGTCATCATCAACGAATGTTCGTAACATCTTTTCTGACGATGCAAATATGGTTGAATGTTCTGATTCTACGGATCAACATATGTACTCCATTGCGTGTCCAGCAGTTAGAAATGCTACTGGTTCTTTAATTTCAACTACACCAGGTTTGTATTTTGTTTCTTTATTATTTGTTTTGATAAACACATTACTAAACCACATACCGGTCTTAACATCAATGTTTTAATATTGGATGTTCATATAATGGCATTAACATAGGTACACCAGCAGATAGCAACCGTCGATATTCCATTACTTCTAGCATTATTAGCAGTAACAATCAGTCGATATTGGGTAGTAACTCTACGCTTACACGGCTGTCTTCTGGTAAACGTAACCTTGAGCGCAAGAAGCGTGATAATACTCCTGTACCTATGCTCTCTTTGAATTCCGATCAAGAAAATGTGTTCTTTTGCACTGATGAAGATCCTTATAAAGGGATATCTAAAGGTTTTAATCTATTTTATTGTTTTAGGACATTTGTTGTGTTCTACCTGTAATATAACTCTCAATCATTTGTTAACAGATTATTTGTTCCATGGTGACCAAGTGCTTACATGTCAGCTTTGTAGTGCAAAGTTATGGGCATCGGAAGGTGGAAAAGGTCGTTTAACTTTAAATAAGCTATGTTATGGTATGTGTTGTGGGTATGGTAAAGTTCAGCTACCGCCTTTAAAGGATGCACATTCGTCTTATCAAAATTTGTTTTCTTCCTCAAATCCAAAAAGCAAGTTCTTCCTGAAGAATATAAGACAATACAACTCTATGTTCTCTTTTACATCTATGGGTGGAAAGCTTGATTCTAATATCAACAAGGGCAATGATCCATTTATATATCGTATCAGTGACCAAAACTATCATTGCATGGGGAGTCTCAAACCTCCAGCTAGAAATGAAGCTAAATTTTGTCAGCTATACATACATGATACTGAAAATGAAATAACAAACAGACAGGCATTATTCAGGTACGAGTGATTTCTAAGTTCCATTTTTATTCTATTAAAGAACATCTAGAAATTTAACCATTTGTAGTTCAATATCAGTTGTTAAGTACTATCATTTAATCCTTAATTACTGATTCTCTATCCAGAGATTGCTACAACAACAGTTGTTAACCATTAGTAGTTCACTATCAGTTGTTAAGTACCATTAGTGTTTTAATTACTAGCAGTGCTTACAAGTTTTTCATCAGCTGTTTCACTTAACAGGAGTTTCACTTAACAGTAGTTTCACTTAACAGTAGTTTGCTTTATTCATTTTAAATTTATAATTTATAATTACAATTCATCAGTGTTTTAATCACTAGCAGTGCTTAAAAGTTCACTATCAGTTGTTAAGTACCATCAGTGTTTTAATCACTAGCTGTGCTTAAAAGTTTTTTTCATCAGATGTTTGACTTAACAGTAGTTTGTGTTATTAATTCTAAATTCATCAGCTGTTGTAGGTAAACTGAAGTTTCCTACAATAAGCTCTGCCCAGCTAAGTTTCCTAGAATGACATTGGTTATAACAATTTAATAAGGCAAAACACTGTTGGATACAATTACATTTGTACACAAAGTCTAATTAACCCCATCCAATGTTCAAGACCAAACCATTGATGCCTACCAAACCACTGTTTAAGCCCAAATCTCTGAAATGTTACTTTTTCTCAACCTATTCTAAAATTTTTGAGCTGGTAACAGTTGTTTACAACTGTTCTTCCTTAAAACTTAATTATTAATCACTGATTCTCTATCCACTGCTTATTACAATAGCAGTTGTTAACCTTATGTAGTTCACTATCAGTTGTTAAGTATCATCAGTGTTTTAATTACTATTAGTGCTTACAAGTTTTACATCAGCTGTTTGACTTAGTACTAATCTGTTTTTCCTTAACACTTAATTACTAATAACTGATTCTCTATCCACTGCTTATTACAATAGTTATGTTATGTTAACGTTTTGTTGTTTTTTTTTCTTTTAACAGCAAAAGAACCAAACCTTCATCGCCTGCTGATAAAGAACTTGATGTTGAAATGATAAAGTATTTGAGGGCTTTATTAGATTCACAAAATATGTTGGTTAAGACATATAGGATGGTCAGAAACCATTTTCACCAATCTCCAGATGCCAACCTTAGTCTTTGACTAATTTATAGAAGAGAAAAAGACGGCAGGACATATAACTTACCCACCACATCTGAAGTTGCTGCTTTGGTTGTCGAAGACATAGATAAAGCTATAAACCATCGTGATATTGTTGTCCAGACGCAGTCGGGAATGCTGCAGCGTATTAGCGAATTACACCCATCGTATCTTGCTCTTCAATATCCATTACTTTTTCCATATGGTGATGATGGTTATAGAGTTGATATTCCTCATAGAGATTTTATGTCCACACAAAAGAAAATAAAACCAAAGTGCACAATGAGAGAATTTTTTTCATATAGGATCCAAGATAGAACTTATGGCTTTTCCTTAATTTTAAATGGGCGAAGGTTGTTACAACAGTTTTTGGTTGATGCGTACACAATGATTGAGAGTGAAAGATTAAATTACATTCGTAGGCAACAAGCGAACCTTCGCTCTGAAACATTTGAGAATCTTCAAAAGTATAAATCTAAAGGTAAGGAAGTTTTAACAGATACTGGAAAGCCTGTTATACTTCCTTCTTCATTTACTGGTGGTGCAAGATACATGCAACAAAATTACCTCGATGCAATGGCCTTATGTAAATGGTATGGGTACCCTGATTTCTTCATAACTATAACATGTAATCCTAAGTGGCGTGAAGTAAAAATATTTCTAAAAGATTCAACCATCAAAGCCGAAGACAGGCCTGATATATTATGTCGATTGTTTAAAAAGGAAGCTTGATTCCTTAATCAAAGATTTTAAGGATTCCAAGTATTTTGGTGAGATTAACGCTGGTATGTTATTTTGTTTTCACAACTTATCCTCTGATGCATATTTTTTAATCAAGGTTATTAACTAATAAATTTATTTATTGTTCCTTTTTATTTAGTTGTTTATACAGTAGAATTTCAAAAGCGTGGTCTTCCTCATGCACATATATGCTTATTCATGAAGGTCGATCACAAACTTCCAACCATTGATCATATAGATCCATTTATTTCTACTGAGATTCCCGATAAAAAAGAAGATCCTGAACTTTATTCTTTTTGTGACTGATTATATGATTCATGGTCCGTGTGGGAATGCTAATTTGAATTGTCCTTGCATGGTTGATAAAAGATGTTCAAAAAACTTTCCGAAGAAATTCACACCACATACAACTATTGATTCAAATGGTTTTCCTGTATACAGAAGAAGAGATTCAGGTCATACAGTTATAAAATCTGGTGTTAGATTAGACAACAGAAATGTTGTTCCTTATAACAAAAGGCTTTTGAAAAGATATCAAGCACACATTAATGTTGAATGGTGTAATCAATCCGGTTCAGTGAAATATTTGTTCAAGTACATCAACAAAGGTCCTGATATGGCTACTGCGGTAGTTTCTGGTGATACAAGTTCAACCATCAAAGAAAAGCCAAAAGACGAGATCAATGAGTATTATGATTGTAGATATATTTCAGCTTGTGAGGCATCCTGGAGAATATTCTCTAATGAGGTTCACTATAGGTATCCTGCTATTATGAGGCTTCCCTTTCATTTGCCTGGCCAACAGAATGTTGTGTATGGTGCTGATGACGATATTGATAATGTTTTAAGCAAGCCTTCTGTTGCTTCTTCAATATTTATGCAATGGATGAAGTTGAACGAGACAAATGAAGATGCTAGAAAGCTGACTTATGTTGAGTTTCCTTCCAAATTTGTTTGGATACTTAAAGATAGATGTTGGCAGGTACGTAAGTTGTACCAGTGTGTTGGCCGGATTCATTCTGTATCTCCTGCTTTGGGCGAACCTTATTTTTTGAGGATACTACTGAATAAAGTTAAAGGACCTAGATCATTTGAGGAGATACGTACAGTTAACGGTCAATTATTCCCGACTTTTAGAGATGCTTGCTATGCGATGTGATTTTTAGATGATGACAATGAATACGTTGAGGCCATTAAAGAAGCAAGTTTTGAAGGACATGCTGGGTATCTTCGAGCGTTATTTGCTACCCTGCTATTGTCGAATACTCTATCTCGGCCAGAATTTGTTTGGGAGAATACGTGGAAATACTTAGCTGATGATATTGTTTATAGACGTCAAAAAGAAACAAATATTTCAGGTTCTGGTCTATTTTTTTTATTTCACATACTACATTTTGATTTTTTATTTAATAATCTTAATATTTTTATTTGCTAGGTTTAGTGCTTCCTGGACATCAGATTAAGAACCTTACTTTGTTGAAAATTGAAAACTATTTAATTTCCAATGGTTCATCATTACGAAGGTTTGCCACTATGCCGTACCCTGATGATGATTCCTTACGTGATGCTTCTAATCGTCTGATCAATGAAGAGCTGTCACATGACCTAGATGAAGTACAAGCTGAGTTTAACAGGTTGCATCAATCTCTTACAGATGAACAACGAGCGGTTTTTGATGAAATAATAGAAGCAGTTGTTGTCACACCCCTTTCTGCGGTGGAAGCACGAGGTGTGATCATGAAAGGTTCTCATTACATACGAAAGGTAAACATACTACATGCTCAAAAATAACTTCAAGCATTACATTACTGAAAACATATGTCAAGCGTTTACAACACGAGATAACATATTATCTTAAAAGTTACAACTTTATTTAATGATAAACAAAGCGACATCCACGAGAATGAGTAAAACCACGCGCACATCCATCCTAGTTACCTGAAATACATGTGAGTTTTGGAAAAACGTCAACATAATGTTGGTGTGAATTCATGCAGTTTTTGTATCTCACGTTTGTATACTTTATATGAAAACATAGTTTTTGTCATGTATAAATCAAGCTTTCATATATAAATCAAGTATTCAGGTGTACACCGCGTACTTATGTATAATTCAGGTTTCTCTTGAGTACCCCACGTACTCAAGTATAATTCCCGTCTTCTTGAGTACCCCACGTACTCAAGTTTTAATTCAAGTCTTCTTGAGTACCCCACGTACTCAAGTAAAAATCAAGTTTTAGTATGGTATGAATCTTTATGTAAACAAAGTATTCTTGTAAGTTTTAGGATTGTTAATGGGTTGCAAGGCCATTGACATGTGACACGACATAGGAAGCCACCAAACCTTAGGCATTTTCTAGTTGGCATATTCTGAGACACAAAAGCACTACTTGGTACTCGTCCTCACCGAGAGTGTGGCTGCCCGACACCCGTTAGATCTAACCTTTTGTTCTGCGGTCTAGGTATATTGTTGATTAATGGTGCTTATTTACCCTATTCGTGACACGATTTCTCGTATCAACTCTTATAACGCATCATACTTGGTTCTCGTTCTCACCAAGTGCGCTTCTTGTATTATTATATCACATCACACTTGGTACTCGTTCTCACCGAGTGTGCTTCTTGTTATCATACCATTTGTTAAACATAATAATATTTGGAACATGTATTTCACCCCCGAAGTTATAAAACTGAAAACAGTTAAAAGAAAATGGGGAGCATGAACTCACAACTTTGCGTTCCTGTGCGTCGTAAACTTCACCGTATTTGCTTAATTAACGTCGTGACCTATACGCGTTTTCTTAACGTTAGTCACTAAACTTGCGTCGCACAAGTACAGTCACTCTCTTTTGGATTCGTATTGTTTTGTTAGAAATATTTTATATTTTTAACTAAGTATCTTACTTATATTATTTTCTCAAAAATTAATATAAATATCTCGTGTTTTGCACTTTGCACCCGAATTATGTATCTTGAATATTGTAAGTGTATTTTTATGTCTATACTCCTCATGAGTATTTGGTGTATTTTTAAGTCTTAATACACTATCACGTACAACACATACTATATACACTTAGCACAAAAGTTGGTGATCATATAATATATATATTTTCCTCTCAAAATATACATACTTATCATAAATTTACACAAGCGTTTTACTATGAAATATATATTCTAAATATATATTTAACAAGTTTCGTTTACGAAAACCCACCTCCGACACTTGGAAATTTTGTAAAAAAATCATGGCGAAATTTATTTGGAAAAGCAAATTAAAATATATTCATAACACTTGTCGTAAAAATATCTCCGAGTGTTATATTTCTGGAAAAATTTCGCCAGAGTTTCCTCTGTAACTGGAGGTGGCCACGCTTTCTAGCGTATCATTTTCTTTTCAAAATTTTATCAATAATTTTCCCAACATCTACAAACAATATTTCAACATCAACTAGTCAAAAATATACATAAATCGAAAACATATGAACTTGTGGGTTATGTAAAAGTGTGTAGTAACTTTCTCTTATTTTTAGTAGATCTTTCCATCTTTATAAATAAAGTCGGTTCCTTGTGATCTTTATTCTTGAAGAAAATACATTTCTACAACTTCTAGGTCAAATATTACAAAAATAATTCTTTGTTAAAACCTTCGTTACACAAGTGACTACACACTTGTTAGTTCACAAAAACACCTTTTGTTTATGAAAGATCCGGCCTTAAAACATGATTTCATTTTACACTTGGTTCTTCGAAATTACCACTGGTAGATCTTTAGATCTACTAGTTTAGAACTCCCTTTTACAAGAAAAATCACTTTTACACAAGTTCATGTTAACATGTAGTAGTGTTCATCATCTAGTCCTTTTCATGCTTTAACATACACTAGTTCATGTTCTATGAACATGACTTAGCCGGGTTAGATGACGATCCGAACTACTACTAGCATAAATCAGCACAAGATAATCATCACAAAACAAGATCCAAGAGTTTTACATTAATATTTACTTATTAACCACCAAGTTCATCACTTTTATTAGACTTTTAATTTTGTTCTTACATGTTCATGATTTTCAACCAACAAATCTCTTATTAACCACGTTAGACAAGATCAAGAAGGTGTTTAGAGTCACTTACTACTAGCTCGAGGCTAGGGAAGAAACTAGGCGAAAAACGAGGGGTTAATAGCAACGTAGTGAGGTCCTTGTGTTCCCGAGTGCACCGATCTTCCTTATACGCGATCCTTCACACTTGAATGTATGTAGAATGGTTTGTTTGAAATCGAAAGGTGGTGTGGTGAGGATGGTTGTGTTCGGCCAAAGTTATGGCAAGGGGGAGAGAGAGAGCTAGTTTTTGATGTGTGGTTATGAATGAACATGAAGCCCCATGGTCCTTCTTATAGTCCAACCTTCCTAATTAACCCTTGGATAAGATGTCTCCAAGATATTAGACATAAGGGATTTTAAATAATCAAAGTTTGTAAGTGTTTGTCCCCTCATGGGACCAAACTCGTTGTGGGGGGGGGTCTCATGGTTAGATTCCAACTAACGATTAAGGTTTAGTTAGTTAAGTTAGGAGCTTATTTAGTGTATGGTGTGTGTTGTAAGTTATAACAGGTGTTAGGGTATTCGGGGACCCTTACTAGCTCAGAAAAGAGAAACAATGTCAATGACAATATTTTTATGTTCCGGATAAAGTCCGGTTGTTCGGTTAGACACCGGTTCGTTAAAGTGCTAAATTACACTTTTTATTGTCTTTTATGTACCCTTTTTGTATCCTTTCAATTCCCAACACCTAGGGAAATATTCTGGATAATAAAACGACATTTTTGCATAATATTTCAGTGCCAAAATGCTGATTATAGCTGAATTATGTAAATTTCTGCACTTAAAGTGCGTTTCGGGTGCTTTTTAGTGCTTATTTTTGCTTCCGTAATGTATATATATATTAACCCTTGTATGTACTCTTGGGTTTTAATGTATTCTTGTCGTTGGACCTACACCTAGGCTCCAATTTTAATGCATGACTGCTTTCTGCAGTTCTGCTGACACAGTGTGTCTTACCGGTGAGTTTACTAGTATTTCTGACGCAACGCTCTCGTTTATGCATAAAGCACTATTTTGTAGTATAAAACGTGCATGAATTCACTTGTTTAGCATGTACTCAGTCGATGTTGACATTTAAGCACATAATTGCAGTCGTTAAATAATAATTAAAGTGTACGGAAATTACCGGTTTTGTGCCAGTTGTCACAGTCTCCCCCCGTTAAAAGAATTTCGTCCCGAAATTCAGACTAAAGTAACTCTCGCAGGAGTCTTCTCGAATAGGTGGGGATACTTTTCCTTGAACTGGTCTTCGCGTTCCCATGTGTACTCGGGTCCATGCTTAGAGTTCCAACGTACTTTGACAAGTTTCACACTGCTCCTCCTGGTCTTGTTGACTTTCCAGTCTGTAACCTCTACGGGTTGTTCTGTAAATCGGAGGGCATCGTCAATATGCACTTCATCCGCAGGGATGATCACGTTTTCTTGTGTTGGACTCTTCTTGAGGTTGGACACATGAAACGTATCATGTACTCCATTAAGTTCTTCCGGTAACTCCAACTTGTACGCCACGGTACCAATTCTCTCCAAGATTCTGAATGGTCCGATGTATCGTGGATTCAGCTTCCCATGCTTTCCGAATCTGGCTACGCCCTTCCAAGGTGAGACTTTTAACAACACTTTGTCCCCCACCTCGAACTCTAATAGTTTACGTCTTTGATCAGCGTAGCTCTTCTGTCGATCTCGAGCCGCCTTAATGCGCTCTCGGATCTGCGCAATCTTGTCGGTTGTCTCTTGTACAAGTTCAGGACCAACCATGCGTTTATCTCCGGCGTCTGCCCAACATAAGGGCGATCGGCACTTGCGGCCATACAGAGCTTCGAACGGTGCGGCTTTTATGCTCGTGTGATAACTGTTATTGTAGGAAAACTCAACTAACGGTAGATGAGTATCCCAGCTGCTGCCTAGATCCATGACACATGCGCGAAGCATATCTTCTAATGTTTGTATAGTCCGTTCGCTCTGGCCGTCTGTCTGTGGATGGAATGTCGTGCTTAGATCTAGCTGAGATCCAAAGGCTTCCTGAAATGATCGCCAGATTCTTGAGACAAAGCGTCCATCTCTGTCTGAAATGATTGAGATAGGCACTCCATGACGCGTCACAATTTCTTTCAGGTATATCTCAGCAAGCTTTCCAGTGCTGTCTTTTTCTTGGATCGGAAGGAAGTGTGCAGACTTCGTTAACCGATCGACTATTACCCATATCATATCGTGCCCTCTCGGGGTCCTGGGTAATTTCGTTATGAAGTCCATCGAGATTTGCTCCCATTTCCACATGGGAATCTCTGGTTGTTGTAGTAAGCCGGACGGTTTCTGATATTCAGCCTTAACCTTAGCACAAGTTAGGCATTTACCAACATAAACAGCAACGTCGCTTTTGAGTCTCGGCCACCAATAGTACTCTTTTTAGTCTTGATACATCTTGTCCGATCCTGGATGGATCGAGTATCTCGATTTATGCGCTTCGTCAAGGATGACTTCTTGCAGGCCACCATAGAGTGGAACCCAAATACGCTTCTTAAAGTATAAGGCTCCCTCTTCATTTGGCGCCATGTACTTCAATGCACCCCGGAGGTATTCAGCTTTGCGGTTTTTCACCTTTAGGGCTTCTTATTGTGCGTCACGAATACGTGAAGTGAGGTTCGTTCGGATAGTCATTTCCAATGCTCGAACCCTTAGGGTCTTAACCCTCTCTTTCCGACTTAAAGCGTCCGCTACAACGTTTGCCTTTCCAGGATGGTACTTAATCTCACAGTCGTAATCATTTAGCAGCTCGACCCATCGCCGCTGGCGCATGTTCAGCTCCTTCTGATCAAGTATGTGTTGCAGGCTTTTGTGCTCTGTGAAGATTGTACATCGAGTACCATATAGATAGTGTCGCCAGATCTTCAAGGCAAATACCACCGCGCCCAGCTCCAAGTCGTGGGTGGTATAGTTTCTTTCGTGCACCTTCAATTGCCTTGAAGCGTAAGCGATGACCTTTTGGCGTTGCATGAGCACGCAACCCAGACCTTGTCGTGAAGCGTTGCAGTATACCACGAAGTCTTCCGTGCCTTCGGGTAATGATAGTATTGGTGCATCGCATAGCTTGTCTTTGAGTAGTTGAAAAGCTTCTTCTTGTTTAACACCCCAGTCATACTTCGTGTCTTTCTGCGTAAGGGTCGTTAGCGGCTGAGCTATTTTTGAGAAATTCTCGATGAATCGCCGGTAATAGCCCGCTAAGCCCAAAAATTGCCGAACTTCAGTCGGGGTTTTGGGAGCTTCCCAATTCTTTATGGCTTCAATCTTGGACGGGTCTACATGAATGCCCTTCTCATTCACCACATGACCAAGAAATTGTACTTCGCGAATCCAGAATTCGCACTTTAAGAACTTTGCATACAGTTTCTCTTTCTTCAGTAGTTCCAGTATGATTCTGAGGTGTTGTTCGTGCTCTTCTTTCGTCCGTGAGTAGATTAGGATATCATCGATAAATACAATCACGAATTTATCGAGATGTGGTTTGCATACGAGGTTCATTAGATCCATAATGACCGCTGGAGCGTTCGTCAATCCGAATGGCATCACGAGAAACTCGTAATGTCCGTAGCATGTTCTGAATGCAGTTTTTGGTACGCTTTCTTCTTGGATTCTTAGCTGATGGTATCCAGATCGAAGGTCGATCTTGGAATAGTAGCTTGATCCTTGCAACTGATCAAATAAGTCATCAATCCTCGGTAGTGGGTACCGATTCTTGATAGTGAGCTTGTTCAGTTCTCTGTAATCGATGCACATTCGCAGAGTTCCATCCTTTTTCTTCACGAACAATACTAGAGCTCCCCAGGGCGAGAAGCTTGGTCTTATGAATCCTTTATCCAACAACTCTTGGAGTTGTGTAGATAACTCCTGCATTTCGGACGGTGCAAGTCGATAGGGTACCTTGGCTACAGGAGCGGCTCCTGGAACCAAGTCTATACGGAATTCGACTTGTCGTTGCGGAGGTAGTCCTGGCAGGTCTTCGGGAAAAACATCAGGGAATTCCTTCACCACAGGAATGTCTTCGAGTTTCGGCTCCTCAGCCTTCTTGTCTATAACATGTGCCAAGAAAGCGATACATCCTTTCCTTAAGCACTTCTGCGCCTTCATGCAACTGATAATTCGAAGAGGCGCGTCTCGTTTTTCTCCATGCACGATGAGAGTTTCATCATTCACTAAAGGGATGCGAATGATTTTCTCATGACAAATAACTTCAGCTTTGTTCTTGGACAACCAGTCCATTCCGACCACTACATCGAAGCTACCCAATTGGATAGGTAAGAGGTCGATGCTAAACCTTTGTTCACCAAGTTCTAGTGTGCATCCTCTAACAACTTCGCTCGACTCAACAAGTTTACCATTGGCTAATTCTATGGAGTATGGAATATCCAATCTACTAGACTCTATCCCAAGCGTACGTTTAAATTCCACAGACATGAAACCATAATCGACACCAGTGTCAAATAACATGGATGCAAAGTGGTTGTTAACGAGAAACGTACCGGTGACCACGTTAGGGTCCTCGCGTGCGTCCTTTGCTCCAATCACAAATGCTCGAGCCTGAGCATTGTCTTTCTTTGGGCAGTCTTTCATGAAATGATCATTGCTTCCACAACGGAAGCATCCTTGGTTCTGCCCCTTCCCGTTACCGTTCTTGTTACCAGCACCGTTTCCATTTCGATTCTTTCCCTTACCCCAACAGTCTTCCGTTTGATGACCCAATCTACCACATTTGTCGCACCTTGGAATGCGACAAGCTCCGTCATGATGATACTTACATTTTTGGCACTTAGGCATGGTGCCTTGGTATCCTTTGGCTGCAGTATTTGCCTCCTTAGGGGGGTTGGTGTCACGTTTCTTGTTGGAACCCTTGTTGTTGCGAGTTGCTTGATTCAGGTTTGCATGTTTCTTTTTCTTGTCACCGGACGACTCAGCATGCGTCTCGGTGTTTTCTGTCGGGTTCAGTGATAGCTTTTGCATGCGAACACAGTCTTCAGTAAGGCTGACAGCCAGAGTTACAGCCTCAGTGATTGTTTGGGGTTTGGCTGAAGTTACCATGCCACGAAACTCTGGGGCTAGTCCCCAAATGTAGCATTCAACGCGCTTGAATTCCGGAGTCACCATATAGGGAATCACCCTGGACAAATCATGGAACCTTCGAGTATACCCAGTGATATCAGCACCTACCATAGTCAAGTGCCAGAACTTTGTCTCCAACCTTTGGAGTTCGGCACGAGAGCAGTACTTCTCTCTCATCTTCTCTTTCAGTTCATCCCAAGTCATGCCATACGCGGCATCATCACCCAGCGTTTGAACTTGCATATTCCACCATGTCAGTGCTTCGTCGACGAACAGCCCAGTAGCAAAAGTGACTTGTTGATCCGCGGTACACTTGCTCATGCGGATTGTGGCTTCAGTCTTTTCCGTCCAACGCACGAACGCTACTGCTCCTCCAGTGCCATCATAGTTCATTGGTTTGCAGTCGAGGAACTGCTTGAAGGTGCAGCCTGTAATTGACCCAACCAAATCACTTGTGAGCAATCGAAGAAATAATGAAACAAAGACTGTTCATGAATTTCTCCATGCTTAGCAAGTCGTCTTAAGGTTACCTTGAGCAGCGTTTCCTCCAGACGAATCTCCATGTCCGTCACGTCTAGCATTGCTTGGTCCTCCACTGTCTTAAGTACGGTTCGCCTCGTACTGGGCGATAGCAGCAGAGATCCTTTCTTCCAGTAGAGCGTTCAGCTCTTCAGCAGTCTTTGGCAGTGGGGGAGGGGGAGGTTGATCACGAGCGTTCACAGCTCTTCTTGGTGCCATGTTCTGATAGACATTTGTTTGATATCGTCATACAAGACAGTAGTATATATATGTATACGCAGGCATATACCACATAAGTGACATCAAACAATCCGCGCAATCAATTCATACAACAACAAGCATGTATAATTAGGTAAACACCCTTCTTCACATTGGCGGTTCTTGTCTTTGTACCCTAAGTCATTGACTCCAAAGAGTATACGCTTGACCTTTTTCTTGTACTAAGGGAATCTATACGTGACAAGACTTGCTGTGGTTTTTGTGCACCGAATTCCATAATTATGTATGCATCCATAATTACGTAACTCCTTGCACAGTCCGCACAGTTCGTTTCATCCTCGTATTTCTTCCTTCAGTTAAGTCATTGTTTTCAGGCAAAGTCATGTATACTAGTGGTATTCTACATCTAGTACATGTATATGCTAATTATCACACATAATTGCAAGTAATTTCTCAGTTAAAGACAAGTGCTACTCCTGTGCACCCTAAATCTCGTAATGTCTTTTCTAGACTCATGTAAGCAGTTTCAGGCAGTGGATGTCGCGGGAAGTTTTATGCAATGAAAACTCTTTGAAAATCATTTTCGTGAAAGGATCCTAGAGCTTGTAGACTAGACTCGAGAAGGAATCCTGGTTCACTACAATCGCAGCTCTGATACCAATCTGTCACACCCCTTTCTGCGGCGGAAGCACGAGGTGTGATCATGAAAGGTTCTCATTACATACGAAAGGTAAACATACTACATGCTCAAAAATAACTTCAAGCATTACATTACTGAAAACATATGTCAAGCGTTTACAACACGAGATAACATATTGTCTTAAAAGTTACAACTTTATTTAACGATAAACAAAGCGACAATCACGAGCATGAGTAAAACCATGCGCACATCCATCCTAGTTACCTGAAATACATGTGAGTTTTGGAAAAACGTCAACATAATGTTGGTGTGAATTCATGCAGTTTTTGTATCTCACGTTTGTATACTTTATATGAAAACATAGTTTGTGTCATGTATAAATCAAGCTTTCATATATAAATCAAGTATTCAGGTGTACACCACGTACTTATGTATAATTCACGTTTCTCTTGAGTACCCCACGTACTCAAGTATAATTCCCGTCTTCTTGAGTACCCCACGTACTCAAGTTTTAATTCAAGTCTTCTTGAGTACCCCACGTACTCAAGTAAAAAATCAAGTTTTAATATGGTATGAATCTTAATGTAAACAAAGTATTCTTGTAAGTTTTAGGATTGTTAATGGGTTGCAAGGCCATTAACATGTGACACGACATAGGAAGCCACCAAACCTTAGGCATTTTCTAGTTGGCATATTCTGAGACACAAAAGCACTACTCGGTACTCGTCCTCACCGAGAGTGTGGCTGCCCGACACCCGTTAGATCTAACCTTTTGTTCTGCGGTCTAGGTATATTGTTGATTAATGGTGCTTATTTACCCTATTCGTGACACGATTTCTCGTATCAACTCTCATAACGCATCATACTTGGTTCTCGTTCTCACCAAGTGCGCTTCTTCTATTATTATATCACGTCACACTTGGTACTCGTTCTCACCGAGTGTGCTTCTTGTTATCATACCATTTGTTAAACATAATAATATTTGTAACATGTATTTCACCCCCGAAGTTATAAAACTGAAAACAGTTAAAAGAAAAGGGGGAGCATGAACTCACAACTTTGTGTTCCTGTGCGTCGTAAACTTCACCGGATTTGCTTAATTAATGTCGTGACCTATACGCGTTTTCTTAACATTAGTCACTAAACTTGCGTCGCACAAGTACAGTCACTCTCTTTTGGATTCGTATTGTTGTGTTAGAAATATTTTATATTTTTAATTAAGTATCTTACTTATATTATTTTCTCAAAAATTAATATAAGTATCTCGTGTTTTGCACTTTGCAACCGAATTATGTATCTTGAATATTGTAAGTGTATTTTTATGTCTATACTCCTCATGAGTATTTGGTGTATTTTTAAGTCTTAATACACTATCACGTACAACACATACTATATACACTTAGCACAAAAGTTGGTGATCATATAATATATATATATATATTTTTCTCTCAAAATATACATACTTATCATAAATTTACACAAGCGTTTTACTATGAAATATATATTCTAAATATATATTTAACAAGTTTCGTTTACGAAAACCCACCTCCGACACTTGGAAATTTTGTAAAAAAAATCATGGCGAAATTTATTTGGAAAAGCAAATTAAAATATATTCATAACACTTGTCGTAGAAATATCTCCGAGTGTTATATTTTTGGAAAAATTTCGCCAGAGTTTCCTCTGTAACTGGAGGTGGCCACGCTTTCTAGCGTATCATTTTCTTTTCAAAATTTTATCAATAATTTTCCCAACATCAACAAACAATATTTCAACATCAACTAGTCAAAAATATACATAAATCGCAAACATATGAACTTGTGAGTTATGTAAAAGTGTGTAGTAACTTTCCATTATTTTTAGTAGATCTTTCCATCTTTATAAATAAAGTCGGTTCCTTGTGATCTTTATTCTTGAAGAAAATACATTTCTACAACTTCTAGGTCAAATATTACAAAAATAATTCTTTGTTAAAACCTTCGTTACACAAGTGACTACACACTTGTTAGTTCACAAAAACACCTTTTGTTTATGAAAGATCTGGCCTTAAAACATGATTTCATTTTACACTTGGTTCTTCGAAATTACCACTGATAGATCTTTAGATCTACTAGTTTAGAACTCCGTTTTACAAGAAAAATCACTTTTACACAAGTTCATGTTAACATGTAGTAGTGTTCATCATCTAGTCCTTTTCATGCTTTAACATACACTAGTTCATGTTCTATGAACATGACTTAGCCGGGTTAGATGACGATCCGAACTACTACTAGCATAAATCAGCACAAGATAATCATCACAAAACAAGATCCAAGAGTTTTACACTAATATTTACTTATTAACCACCAAGTTCATCACTTCTATTAGACTTTTAATTTTGTTCTTACATGTTCATGATTTTCAACCGACAAATCTCTTATTAACCACCTTAGACAAGATCAAGGAGGTGTTTAGAGTCTACTAGCTCGAGGCTAGGGAAGAAACTAGGCGAAAAACGAGGGGTTAATAGCAACGTAGTGAGGTCCTTGTGTTCCCGAGTGCACCGATCTTCCTTATACGCGATCCTTCACACTTGAGTGTATGTAGAATGGTTTGTTTGAAATCGAAAGGTGGTGTGGTGAGGATGGTTGTGTTCGGCCGAAGCTATGGCAAGGGGGAGAGAGAGAGCTAGTTTTTGATGTGTGGTTATGAATGAACATGAAGCCCCATGGTCCTTCTTATAGTCCAACCTTCCTAATTAACCCTTGGATAAGATGTCTCCAAAATATTAAACATAAGGGATTTTAAATAATCAAAGTTTGTAAGTGTTTGTCCCCTCATGGGACCGAACTCGTTAGGGGGGGGGGTCTCATGGTTAGATTCCAACTAACGATTAAGGTTTAGTTAGTTAAGTTAGGAGCTTATTTAGTGTATGGTGTGTGTTGTAAGTTATAACGGGTGTTAGGGTATTCGGGGACTCTTACTAGCTCAGAAAAGAGAAACAATCTCAATGACAATATTTTTATGTTCCGGATAAAGTCATGTTGTTCGGTTAGACACCGGTTCGTTAAAGTGCTAAATTACACTTTTTAGTGTCTTTTATGTACCCTTTTTGTATCCTTTCAATTCCCAACACCTAGGGAAATATTCTGGATAATAAAACGACATTTTTGCATAATATTTCAATGCCAAAATGCTGATTATAGCTGAATTATGTAAATTTCTGCACTTAAAGTGCGTTTCGGGTGCTTTTTAGTGCTTATTTTTGCTTCCGTAATGTATATATATATTAACCCTTGTATGTACTCTTAGGTTTTAATGTATTCTTGTCGTTGGGCCTTCACCTAGGCTCCAAATTTAATGTCTGACTACTTTCTGCAGTTCTGCTGACATAGTATGTCTTACCGGTGAGTTTACTAGTATTTCTGACGCAACGCTCTCGTTTATGCATAAAGCATTATTTTGTAGTATAAAACGTACATGAATTCACTTGTTTAGCATGTACTCAGTCGATGTTGACATTTAAGCACATAATTGCAGTCATTAAATAATAATTAAAGTGTACGGAAATTACCGGTTTTGTGCCAGTTGTCACAGTTGTAGGGCGTAAAGGAGGCGTTTTTTTTTTTGTCTATGGTTACGGTGGAACTGGAAAAACCTTTTTATGGAAGACTTTGGCTTCAGCTGTTCGATGCAGAAATGGAATAGTTTTAAATGTGGCTTCAAGTGGTATTGCTTCGTTATTACTTTCCCGTGGAAGGACATCTCATTCTCGTTTCCATATTCCCATTAATCTAACAGAAGATTCAATGTGCAATATTAAGCCAAATAGTGATATTGCGAGATTATTAAAGGAAACCCAATTAATAATATGGGATGAAGCACCGATGGTACCCAAACATGCGTTTGAAGCTTTAGATAGGACCATGACCGACGTATTTTCGGAAGGTAGGAGTATTCGTTCGGATATTCCTTTTGGTGGTAAAGTTATTGTATTTGGTGGTGACCTTAGACAAATACTACCTGTTATTCCTAATGGTACTAGACAAGAAATTGTTAGTGCGTCTTTAAGCTCTTCATACATATGGGCAAAATGCAGACTCTTACGGCTGACTAAAAACATGCGTCTAACTATTGGAGCTGAAAGTTCGAATATGAAGTCTATCAGAGAATTTGCAAAATGGATTATTGATATTGGTGAAGGAAACGTTGGAGATGATAATGATGGTGACGCCATTATAGAGATACCAGATGATTTACTGATCACCGATATTTGTAACCCAATACAAAGTTTAATTGACTTTGTATATCCTTCAATTATTCAACAATTTAGGATTTCTGGATTTTTTCCTGAGCGAGCAATTCTAGCACCCAAAAATGAGGTAGTTCATGAAATTAATGATCGATTGCTATCGTTATTTCCTGGTGATGCGAAAGAGTATCTGAGTTCTGATAGTATATGTCAAACTGAACAAATTCTTGATTCTTTTCAACAAAGCTTATACTCAACAGAAAATTTAAATGCTCTTAAGATTTCTGGCTTGCCTAATCACAGATTAGTTCTTAAAGTTGGTGTTCCTGTGATGCTTCTTCGAAACATTGATCAACAGAAAGGGTTATGTAACGGTACAAGGCTTCAAATTACTTTTCTTGGTAAACGAGTTATAGAAGCTGAAGTAATATCTGGTGGGAACATTGGCACAAGAGTTTTTATTCCAAGGATTAATATGATTCCGTCTGACAAAAAAATACCTTTTCAATTTCAACGAAGACAATTTCCGTTATCAATTTGTTTTGCTATGACAATTAACAAGAGTCAAGGACAATCGTTATCAAAGGTTGGTCTTTATTTGAAAGATCCTGTCTTCACTCATGGTGAGTTGTATGTTGCATTATCAAGGGTCAAAACCAGAGAAGGCGTTAAAATACTAATATTCGACGCTGATGAAAACCAACAAATAAGACTTCTAATGTTGTTTACAAAGAAGTTGTGACAACCCGTAATTTCGACGCTTGTTAATTATGATTAGAGGCACAAATAACGCGTTATTAATTAACAATTCTATAGCGATATGAAAGAACAAAACAAACGTTGGTAACCAAGATGCTAGAGAAGCATTTTCATCTTAATTTCTATGCATAATATACACGTAAATATGATTGTAATTAATATTCATATTTTAACGCAGTCTATTTTAATAAAGATTACAGGTTCAACGAAAACACACGTGTATACTTATGTATAAATATATACAAACACGAACACCTACATTTTTGTTTATCATCAGGTCTTGTGTTTTATTTATATAAATGATCACTTATAGTATGTATATAGTATATATCAATCATGTCACCCTACTGGTAGGGGTGAATTATTTCACTAGATTGTGTTAAGTAATTGATTTATCATGATCATATTTCTTGATTGTAAGGCCTACACTAACAAAATATATTTTGTTAACTAATACGTTTAGTATGACATCATAAAAGTATGGTTGTAATGATGTTGTCATATACACACCATAACCATGAAATTATGTTTTATATGTATGTGTATATACGTATGAAACAAGAAATAAAAGTCATCCAACTTTATTTGCTTTTGAAACCCTACTATATAAACCTTGTTATAAAAAAAAAGAAACCCTCATTTCACTTTCAAGTTTCAGCCGACACTCCCTCATCACTTTCTTCTCTCTGCATTTGCTCCTTAGAGAAACCCTAGCTCA